>NC_058337.1:126543959-127793959 GCF_905475395.1 Chrysoperla carnea | reverse complement strand
ACATTCAAACCCTTCTCTGTAAGCGAATCTTTTTATGGCATTGTGGTTCCTAAACGGATGGAGCGACTTCACTGCGATATTTTATTTGAGGGTTTGTTGTATTATTCAGACACAATTTTAACTTATATTGTAACCGAGCCAGGGAAAAAAATTTTTAAGTTGGAAAAAAGACAAAAAAGTTTATGTTTTTATTTTTAGTTCGAAATTTTAATGCAAAATGGGATTAGAAGTTTGAGTGGAAAATTTTAAAAAGAAAATTAGACGAGCTAATTTGCATTAAGTGAATTATAAAAATCATATTATTATAATATTACATAAGTTCTATTTATTTGGTACATTTTGTAATAAAATTTTGCATAAAAATTCATTAATTAATATTTGTATTATAAATTATTCAAAGAAATATTAATATTGAATTTGTAATTTAATAGATATATTTATTTTATTGATGATAAAATATAAAATGTCTCATAGTTTGTTTATAATTCATAGGCGTCAACATTAATTAATTCATTTGGGTAACTGTTAGTAAAATCAATTTTTTGTTTGTTTGATTTAATGTGGGTAGCTTACTACGGCTATCTACCAAGAGTCCAGCCTGTTAAATTTAAACATTTCAGTTTACTCTTAATTTAATGTCGTTTCAGAGTTATGCCATCTTTCATATAACCATAATTCGATCGTATCAAGAATATATTACGTTTTCAAAATATCCAAATACCCGAGGAGTTTTCAAGGATGGTTTGAAATTTTAGGCACTAAAACGGTAACCAAAGATTTAATCGAAACCATCTCTTGCTTGGAAAAATTTAATTTTTTCAAGTAAGAGACATTTAAAAAAATTCATGATAGAGAGCGCCTATGTATGCAATAAAGCAAAAGTGTTAAATAATTATCAAGGTTTTTTATCAGTTTTATTAAAACTTTTGTTTTCTTTTTTGTAAACATTCACCCGTATTTTTAAAAAAAGATTCGGTACCGACATACCCATTTAATTATTCGTTTTAGAATCTGCATACTTTATTCATAGACCTGGAGATCCAGAGTTAATTATTGAAAGGACAATGATGACTGCAGCGTTGGTGGTCGTGGCGTATTTGAAAGCCGATTAAAAGTATTTGTTACAGGCGTTATTTTATTTGTTTCAGGCTATTTTTTTTAAATTTAAGATTTTCCTTCTATTATTCACAAAAATCATATCTTACATTCTCGGCGGTTTCAAATATAGTTGACATACCGCCTCGAAGGCATATTTGCGACGGTATGGCGGCTATTTAGTTCTGCCAGAAAATATGGCATGATAATTTTCGTAAATGACTAGGAAAATGATTAGTTTAAAAAAATCTTAATTAATCTTCATTCGGTTATGCTCCGAGGACCAATGCTGTGACCATCAGTTTCCTTTTAAGAATTTCGTAAATCGATATACTACCGGGGCGCCCAACTTTAACAATGGCTTGAAATATTTTGTCAGCGTTTTAAAGTCTATATATCATTCAAATTTGCAAATATTTTGATTTGGAAATTTACATTTATCGACAATGAATCATAATAATTATATATCAAAATGTTTATTTAAAATAATTTTTTGTAATCGATTAATTATAAACACTACGCAAAAATTGTTTAATTTATTAAAATAAATAAATAATTATTAAATACATTATTATTTTAAGGCCTGAAGATCAGTTTTTTCTAAGTAACTTCTTTTCTAAGCCTCTTAATTTCTTTCTTTTCGTTGCTATACGGAATCCTAAAAAGTACACAAGACTAGTATCTAAACAAATTTTGATATGATATAACAAAGTATTAAACCCGTATTATGCCGTTATTTTATTTTAAAAATAAATTAAATTTAATTAAAAACATTAATTGATATTAATTGCTTACAATTATATTAATTATAAACATTTCTTAGCTTAGCTATTCCTTACTTGTTCAAAAAACCATTTATAATTCATATTGCGTTCAAGGATAAATTTACTATTTCATTGTCCATTTTAATCCAGAAAAATAATTATAATCTGTTCACACGAGCGTCATTTGAACACACGTTATAGCTCTATTTAAGGCTATAACGTACGTTTAAATCGATGCTAAAAAACTTAAATAGATAAAGATTATAAAATCACGTTCTCTTTTGAAAAATTTGGTATTATAATTCCTTGCCTAATGAAATTGTCGACAAAACTTCCCAGACTCCGGAAAGTTTTGGTTTTTCATACTACCCTTATTTAATTATTTATTTTCTAGGTAGCCGTTAAATCGCTGGTTCCTTGACTTTGTTTTAAATAGTATTTATAGCCACTTTTGGTCTAATAATTCATTCTAAAGTAGTTAAAATTTAAATTGAAACGCCTTCCCAAACATTTTATCATATTATGGGAAAACAGACTAACAGACGAGTTTCCGAACGACCAAAAACGGTTGAAATTTAACATTTTATGAATTTTCATGAATCTACGCTTATATTTATGTAACGTTACAAGCGCTATACATTTTATTTGACGCAAAAGACAAAAATTTTTCTTTTCGGATCCTTAACTTCCCTGGTCATGCTGTATCACATTTTCTGCAATCTTCCTGTACATATAAGATCACAATTTTATATGTACACTGCTCCCTATTTTCTGAATAGTGCCTAATTTCTAAACAAAATGTTGAGATCTATGCTCGTTATTACAGTTTTTCAAACATTTAAGAGTTCTAAATTTGTAATTTTTTTTACAGGTATATTTATATCACCAAAAGGTGTAATCAAAGAAGTTGGATCTGTTGGTTTATCAATTGTAATATGGGTATTATGTGGTTTATTGAGTATGGTTGGAGCATTATGTTATGCCGAATTAGGCACATCAATACCAAAATCTGGTGGTGATTATGCTTATATATATGAAGCATTTGGTCCATTACCAGCATTCTTATATTTATGGGATGCGAATCTAATATTTGTGTAAGTATTTTTTTTTTTTTTTTTATTTACTATTTTTCATAAAATACGTAAGCAACAAGGAGAAGAATTTTTCTTCCCCTTTCTCCGACGATAAAAATGAAAAAAAATAAGGGCCATAAAAAAAGCTAAAACGAAACGGAAACATGAAGAAATAATTTCTATCTTTGTAAAATAAATTTTTTATATTTTTAGACCTACAACTAATGCCATTATGGGCCTTACATTTGCAAGTTATGTGATACAACCTTTTTTCCCAAATTGTACAGTGCCATCAATGGGTGTTAATTTATTAGCAGCTGCAACAATAAGTAAGAATTATTTTTATTATTACCTATGACTCTTCCTGATAACAATACAGTTTAATTTTTATTTTATATAATTTACAAAACTTAAGGAGTACAGGGCTTTATACAACCTAGAAGTGGGTTAATTTTTATACCATGCATATATGAAATATACATAGTATATTAAGTTTAGTCCCAAGTTTGTAACGCTTAAAAATAATGATGCTAGGAAAAAAATTTTGTCATAGCTCTGTTCATAAAATCACCTAATTAGTCCATTTCCGGTTGTCCGTCCGTCCGT
Organism: Chrysoperla carnea; assembly: GCF_905475395.1. Classification (NCBI taxonomy): domain Eukaryota; kingdom Metazoa; phylum Arthropoda; class Insecta; order Neuroptera; family Chrysopidae; genus Chrysoperla; species Chrysoperla carnea. The sequence continues at coordinate 127,790,421 of NC_058337.1, read as the reverse complement.
CTGTGGACACGATAACTCAAAAACGAAAAAAGATATTGAGCTGAAATTTTTACAGCGTACTCAGGACGTAAAAAGTGAGGTTAAGTTCGTAAATGAGCATCATAGGTCAATTGGGTCTTGGGTCCGTAGGACCCATCTTGTAAACCGTTAGAGATAGAACAAAAGTTTAAATGTAAAAAATGTTCCTTATAAAAAAATAAAAAACTTTTGTTTGAAACATTTTTTTGTAAACATCACTGTTTACCCACGAGGGCGTTAATTAGGTGCAAATTTTATAGTATGTATTAATATAGGAATGTCAGTTGTGTGTGTATCTATTTAAAAGTGAATATCTTTTGTTATTTACGTGACGTCAAAAAAACAAACGATTGCGCATCAACACTGTCTATACATTTTTGTATGTGTTATGTGATAAAGAAATCAACACTGACTATGCATGGTATTTCAACAATTAACTCAGTCAATTGTTTCTTTTCACTTGTCTGTATTGTCTTATGCCCGAACAATGATATCTCAAGGATTACAATTAATATAAGGATTCCTACATTTAAGAGGTAATAGCAAGGGAGTCCACGTTGCTAAATGTGTAGTAACTCAAGCGTTATTGAGACCTATCTACCATCTCATAATAGATGTGGAATCATTTTTGGGCTTGCATATTTTCAGCGGAAGTGACCATTCATTTTTCAGGATATGAGCTACTTTCAGTACTTATAAATCAGTCTTTTTAAGGACGCTAAAATGTAGGAAATTAAAAAAATTACTCTTTATTATTATTAAGATGGGTCAGTTTTTAATAAGGTCAGCTCTTGGATCCAGATAGATTTCAGATTAATGATTTTTCTAATATTGATTATTATTGAGTTTTGTTCGTTAAAAAAAACTTAATAATTCAAAGATGAATTATTTGCCTGTTCTAAAATTGTTATTTATTTATTTTCAGCAATTTTATCTTTCATAAATAGCGTTGACGTAAAATCAACAACAAAATTACAAAATGTTTTCATGTTTTGTAAAATCGCTGCATTATCGATAATTATAATTGCCGGTATCGTTTATATGGGTTTAGGTAATACATCACATTTTGAGAATTCATTTGAGGGATCTGTTACATCACCTGGTAAAATTGCCAAATCATTTTATTCGGGTATATTTTCATATTCTGGATGGTAAGTTCATAAGAATGGTTGGAATTTAAAGAAAGTCATGCTAAATATTTGAATTATTTTCAGGAACTATTTAAATTTCATGACTGAAGAATTAAAAAATCCTTACAAGTATGTATATAAATTTAATTTATGAATTGTCACTTATTTAGCAAATCGGGAATACACAACCAAGTCGTTCATTCAGTATAATCCGCCTCTTTTGAACGCAGGATTGCTTCTTGGCAAATAAACTGTATTGAGGCAATGACGTAGCACATTCACAGTTTCTTTAAAGTAACTCTTCATGACGGATGCCTTCTTCAGGTACAAATTATATGAATAGAGGTTTCCCCATTTCCAAATTGTAAAGATGGTAGTTAAATTGATAATGTCCGGTGCTAAAATCTGTAGTTAATCTTATCTGAGCATTTTTGACTGATTTACGCTGGTGGAAAAAGTATTTGAAGAGAGAATAAGTCTTAATAAGTCTTAGAAACTCTGAATAACTCTGATTTTCTCAACGTTTTTGGACTGTTTAATTCAGACTTATCCAGATTACTGCAGTAAAGAAAAACTGAAAACGTTCAAAATCATAGATTTCTAAGTAAAATATTATAAATTCTTGTTCATTTCTATTTCAGAAATCTTCCTCGTGCCATATTTATATCATTACCATTAGTAACATTTATTTACGTATTAGCGAATGTAGCATATTTAGCTGTACTAACACCAGATGCAATGATTGCATCTACTGCCATTGCTGTGACATTCGGTGATCAAATATTAGGTGTAATGTCATGGATTGTACCCGTAATGGTTGCCATTTCAGCTTTGGGTGGTTTAAGTGTACATATTATGACTTCGTCACGTATGTTATTTGTGGGTGCTAGAAATGGTCATTTTCCTGCAATGTTATCGCATATAAATATTAATCATTATACACCAACACCATCTTTGGTGTTTTTGGTAAGTTATTCGAATTTTTATGTACAGTAGACCCGTGGTAATTCGCGCCCATGTCTAATCCAACGCTCCTTGTAATCCGAATGGTTGAAATTTTAGATCATATATTGTAAACTAGATAGGCTCAACGTGTACCAAGTATGCAACAATACAACATTCAAACAACTGACAGAGAAACACATTACCAGAGCATGGTATTCAATGCGCATGATCGTATTGACGGAAGTCAGCTGCTTCAATAGTTACTGTTTGTTTAGTTAATTCTGTTCTAAAAAATGGTTTGATATTGTTTTATTTGCAAGGAATATTTTAAAGTAGAGATGTATCACAGGTTAATAAAGTTTAATTATTAAATAATATTTATTAAATGGCAATTATTATATTGTAAATACGCGCCAGGATATTATATTATATACTAAGACATGCGCATTAATAATCATACTCTCGCATTTATTATCCTTCTCAATCTTCTTTGAGAAGTGGTTTTCACTCTGTTGCCAAATCCAGTTAGTATATTTTCAAAGGTTGAAAATCTTACCACTTTGATATGTAATTTGTCGAATTACAAGGTGTTCTTTTTCAAAAAGCGTAGCCGGACTACAGGGGTCTCTGGCGGAACTGGTCCGATAAATTTGATAACTCGACACCGTTTTACAAAACGTTTGTCGGATTACCACAGGTTCACAGTATTTCTAAATTCTTGATCGTGACAACCGAATAAACTTTTCTTTTGTATTATTTTTCAGAATATTTTATCATTACTGATGTTATGTACCAGTGATATTTACGTTTTAATTACATATTGTACAATTGTGGAATCAACATTTATCACATTATCAGTATCAGCTGTATTATGGCTACGGTATAAACAGCCAAATTTAGCTAGACCAATCAAAGTAAGTGTTATCTAAGGGAGGAGAGGGTCAAACTTTGTACATTATGTTAGGCCATAAAATCAATAAAAACAAGAAACTCTTTTTTCGAGTAAGAGAACATTTTATTATGTCAAAATATGATATTGAATCACTATTTTTTAATAAGTTATTTCTACGAGATACAGAAAAAGAATAAAACTCTGAGCGCATCAACCTCCACACAGCGATGTATATTGAGCGTAGGCTAACTTCATTCATCGCTGTTGTTGCAGTCAAAATTGCTAGAACGCGAAGCATTTTTTAAATATCGAAATTGGCAATTTGTTTTCGCTAAAATTGAACTTCGTCTCATCATGCAAACTTGAAAAGTCAAGTTCAAAAAGTTGAATGCAAGAGTCTTCGTCAAAATTGTTCATTTTGTTGAGAAAAGGTTAAGCAAAATTTGTTAAAATATTGCGATGATTCAACTCGACACAACTCGGATAATAAGTATCCTGAATCAAGTGCACAAGCACTTCACCTTCATTGACAATTCTCTTTTTTACTAGTTAACCATTCCTAGTGAAATATTTTGTCGATTGTTTTGAACATATTCTTTGTGTAATCGGGTTTTTCTAAGTAAACAAGATTTTAAAGCTTGTAAAATTGATTAGTTTTCTTTTGTTTACAGGTTCATATTGGAATACCAATATTTTTTGTACTAGTCTGTATTTTATTAATCGTTGTGCCTTGTTACGTAGCCCCATATGAAGTGGGTATGGGAGTATTAATTACATTAACTGGTGTACCAGCCTATTATGCAGGAGTAGCCTGGAAAAATAAACCAAAATGGTTTACGAATATTGTTGGTAAGTAAAAAAAAAAACTTAATTTTTCACGCATAATATTATTTCCGGCTAAAAGATATAAAGTAAGCACACTTCCTTTCATTTTTTTTAAATTTTAGATTCAATGACAGCTTTAAGCCAAAAACTTTTTTTGTCAGCAAAAGAAGAAGATGAAGACGTTGGCAATAACAGCAAATAAAAAAAAAGGAAGACAAAGAATGTTTTTAATTTTATTTTTGAAATTAAATAACCAAATATTGTATGCCCTCTATGAGGATGCTTTTTGAAACTACTAAATTATTTATATATTTTCAAAGATTTTAACTACTGGACTTTTGTTTCAACAAAGTGAGAAAAATGTAACTCAACGCGCGATCGCTGTCAATTTTTATCTTTCAGTAACGGTACAATAAAAAAAAAAAAAACAAAAAAAAACGGAGAAATATTGATATTGCAGAGTTCAGTATTTAAAATCTTTGTATTTTTTATTATTGAAAACATGTGAATCTCATGCGGTTGTTACCAACAAATTTTTATGAAAATTTTACTAAATCTCGTTCTTATTTTTTGTTTGTTTTTTAAAGTATTTTGAAAAAAAAAATCATGTCTTTACGATTAATTTTTTTTTTTTTTTTGTGAATGTCGATATAGTTTTCTAGGGTTTGTCAGAAATGTAATATAAGGAGATTTTGGAACTGTTAATTTAAGTACTTGTACACTGGTGATACGGAATAAAGAGGATTTTCAACTTACACAGGTAACTCGCTCTACTTAGATTGCTCTAGCTTTATTTGGTATACCGAAGAAAGAAATTTCTATATCTGATTGAAACGTAAAAGAACGGATTAAATCAAGTCGGATTACAAAAGTTTAAATTATTTTTTATAAAGATTGTTCTAAAATTAACATAAGATTTAAATTTGTATTCAAGTGTTGACAATGATAAAACTATCCCCGGACAAAATTTCTTATTGACAATTGGCCCTTGTATTCACTCTAAAAGTGTGTGCTCTGATCCATGGATTGTAAATACCTCTTATGTGTTCGAGTTAACACGGGTCTACGGGTTTTTTAGCCTTTTTCATTCACGATATTAACACAAGCGACCTAGCTTAAAGTTTTATAAATGCAAAGCTACGAGAAAAACATCGCATTTTTTTACTATTAGGCGAAATTTTAAAATAATAAGGATTTGGCAGCTATAGATCGCAATTTTCGTACAAATTATGGCCCAAATCGTGAGGTTTAGAAGTGTTAAATTTTTTACTTGACGTTTTGATCTGAAGCTTATGTTAACAGTCCCGGCAGCTCAGCAGTCTTTGCAGTCTTATTTGCAGCTTTTAATTAAAAACCTGGGTTTTTTCTATATTACTTCTTGCGTTAATTTTGGAACATTAGACAAAAAAATTGAATTAAATCGAATTAAAATGTTATGAAAACAAAATTCATTTTCGGTTGTTTAAGGCGTGAACAAAAAAAAAAAAAATTCGCAAATAATATTCCAGCTCTAAGGTGTACAGGTACCTTTAGAAATCACATCACATATTAAAATAAAACTTGGATGTACCAAAGATTATAAAAACTTAATAAAAAAACCTAGTCAGTTTTGACGCCCTGGTGAATCCTATAATTTCTTGCATTTTTCTACAATGAAATATTTTCTTCTATAAAAAGTTAATGATTATTGCAACACCTGGTAGCCATATTTTTTAAAGTTAATGATTTGAGGCTGTTTGCGAATAAAAAAAAAGTGCCTCAACATTTATTGCTTCTCATTATGAAGAATTAGAAATCTCGATGTAATTAAAAAACGTATTTTTGTTGTTGTTGAACTATTACGTAATAATTTTCAGTATTTATGAATTAATTTTATCTTCGTATTTAAAAAAATATTTAAATTATTACCCCCCCCCCCCTCTATGGAAAATGGATCTCAATTAAGTTTTTATTTCAAATACGTTGTAGTTAACTTCCTGATAAAAACTCAAATGGAACAGGACTTCTTTTAGTCTTACAGCGACATTAACTTAATTACTGTTCATATGAATGGGTTCTCGGTCGATTTTTCTGAATATATAATGTTTTTGTTTCCTGAGTAATTTCGTAAAGCTCGTTGCTTGACTATAGATATTTTAATGCCAAGAAAGACTCCATCTATCTACTGATAGAAAAAAGAACTATAAAGGGTGTCTTTTTTAAGTTGACATATGCTTGCGAGAAATTTTCAATACTTGATCTCGATTTGTAAAACAGGTAGATTATAGAATCTAAATGGGGTAATAATTTTTGTAAGATGTATTCTAGAAATTAACAATTTGTGTTACGTTTATACTACAATACACAGTATTTATTTGAAAAATGATAAGAATTAGCTTTCTTTTTTTAAAAATATGTTAACAATTTTTAAAAATAAATTATATTTAAAATTTTTATTTTGTTTTTTGTTTTTTTATATTAATAAAATTAATTTTATTTTAATATTTCAGATTAACTTCCAAATAATAAATGTTTTCAGCATTGTATCACAGAATGTCACGGATATTAATTGCTTATCTATCTATATTTCGATATACTATAGCAATTTCGGTCGATACCTCAAAGGGTGGGTGGCATCGAAGTGTAGAGACCTAGAAGGCACAAGTTGATCGACTTATGATTTTCGCATCCTGGTGCCCACTATGGTTACGATGGTACCGTTTATTGAACTGGCTGGCTGATGCTTAGGTTATTCATAGATAACAGAAATAGATAGTCCGAGGGTGAAAGCTATTTTAATGATGAATATTAAATGTTTCTATTATACGATCGGTAGCGTGCTATTGGTTCGCCATCCTATTTCTAGGAAATATCTCTAGAATCGCTCCAAAAAAATTTATATTAGTTTAGGCTATATTTTAGCTATTTGGGTCAAATTTACCTTATACTTTAAGCACCAAGTTCCGAAACAAAATTTTTCTTGTTATTTTCTCGATTTTTTCTTCTTAAGAAAATTGTAAAAATTCGAGAAAATTTGTTTGTATTCAATTTTGTTAAAAATTATTTTCTATTTCTGTATAAACAATTCAATAATGATAAAAAAAATTCAATTACTGAGATTACATGACGTATGTATTGTTATGTAATTGTTAAAAAATTAATTTTTAATTGAGCGTGATTAAAATAATAAACTGTAAACATTTTTTTTTTTATAAATACGACTAATTTTTTGTTTTTGGATTTGATAAAAATTAGCCAGCTACAAATAAAAATTTGGCGATATGGTAATAACGTGACTATAGATTTAACAATTTTATCCTGATATTATCACAAGAAAATTAGTATTTCTTACAACATATTTAAATTAAAAAGAAAATACTATGCAAATTACAGCATATTCTGGAAAAAAATATTTTTATTAATTTTTCAGTTTTTCTTTATTTTTCGGAATATGCTTTAACTTAAAAATGCAAACAATTGAATTCCTGATCGGGTAGGTAATAGACAACAAAAGGATAAATCATAAATTCCCACCACAAGTGGGGGTGGGAAGCTCATATTGGTGGGTCTAGTGGTCGATCAGTACCGGAGTAACCAATTAACCACGTTGTAACAATAATAAATGCAACGGGTCCCGCGCACTTAGACTCTACATCAATGTAAAAATATTCAAGTTTCTGATTAGGACGTCTATACCCGATAAAGTGATTGCTTAATTATGTCAATAAATTAAGATAAATATTTTTATAAAAATAATTTTTAACGAATTGAACTGAAAAATATTATTTAAAAATCCCAAAACAAAATAAATGCTTATTATATATATCATAAATGCGAAAGTGATTTTGTTTGTTAGTTTGTTACGTTGTCACGCTAAAAGTATTGAATAGATTTGAATGAAACTTTATAATAATATAGCTCATATATCAGAATGAAACGTAGGCTAAATTTATATATATTTACTGGCAGTTACCCGCCCGATTCATCCAAAAATTTCTATTTAAAAAGCAAAGCTAATTTCCCAGCGAAGTGCGCGGGTATCATGCTAGTAATTCAAATATTTGTTTATATTTTTATTGATATTTTTAGTCATACTTCGTATAGTTGGTATTATAAATAATTTTATTTTTTTTGTCTATATTTATCAATATTTGACCTTTTTTCTAAGAATATAAATGTATGCCAGGCGAAGTTTAAAACAGGAGTGTGCTAAAATTAATTAGCGAATTTTTGCTTCCAACATTTTTGCATATTTTCTGTTGAGTGAAAATGATTATGCTTTGGATGCCCAAAATCGGTAACCTTAGAGTTGAAAAGACCCTGGAGCAAAAAATCATTCGTTTTCTCAATTTCTCGAATTATAGTAAGAAAATAGACTTTCAAATTTTTTAAATTATTTCGAAAAAAATTTTTAAATTCCTTACCTTGTCCCGGTTGCTTTATTGTAGTTTTGGCCTGTAGTTTCGTCCTGGTCCGGGTTCATGTTCCTTATACAAAATGTTTGCGTACCTCAGCATCCGATAGATACACCCTGTGTATGGATGCAAAAATATCCTCTGTAATCTGTATAATTATTTCATAGTAGCGTGACTTGTTATCATTTTAATAACTATTATAAACGTGACATATTTAAAGATACCCTCTAGGGATCGTGTGTTCTATTTCACTTTTAATAATGTCCCGTGGATAAAGATACGAATTCGTATATTTAAATTCAATTCGTAAAAGATACGCTATGACATGTAACTCTCAATTTACGTACCTTTAAGATATTACTTCTTAAAAATACGGTATATAACGTTATTAAAAATGTACTTTAAAAGAAATAGATATCGCTGTATGATACGAATTCGTATCTTTATCCACGTTTAATAATTACTCAGCATACAAATAATGATTATATTATTATCATATCAATCAATCTATACATATTTTGCAATATACCTTATTAATTTATTTCGAAGGAGATATTGGCGGCAAAACGAAAGGGGTTGGGGACTGTCGACAAATGTTCACCAATAATCCTGTACTTTTTTGAAAAAACGATCAAAAATTGAAGGAAATCGAACAAAAATTGTCCACGATGTCTCCCCTTTAGATTATGTCTTGTTGTCCCCTCCGTGGGTGGATTATGGGGAGGGAAGGTAATGAGGGAAGTTGCCAGGAGTCATTGAAACTCGTATACTCTTTTTTAACATTGCCAGTAATGGAAGCCTTTGCCTCTATCTTATACTCTTTGGTTTAATCGAAAACAAAACCACATTGACAATCAGTTTTCAGCCTATCTGTATTCTCATAAAATACCCTCATTTCAATACAAATATTAATCTTCTAAGAAAAAAAAGAATGATTCAAGGATTCTAGATACTACATCTTATCCTATTTTGTATTTGCATGACTGATAATTTAAAAAAACAAAAAATTTAAAAAAAAAACTTCTTTGTTATAACTGATAGGATTTAATATTTAGAGCAAGCAAATGATAATTATTGGAATTTCCTACTTATTTTTATAATTTTAAAAATAATTTCTATAAAAAGTATATTAATAAAAATATATCTACCATTATTTTTTAGTGCCGTAAAAAAATAAATTAACAATGGTTTCACCATTAATTGTTGTAATTGCAATTACATATTTTGCATACTGGATTTTGGAATTTTTATTGGCACGACCAAAAAATTTCCCTCCAGGTATTTTCAAATGCAAAAATTAATTAAAATTTTTTTAATTAAATTTTTCTAATAATTTTTTAGGACCGATTCGTATTCCAATATTTGGAAGTTATTTATATTTGCTGTTACGGGATGTTAAACATTTTTATGTCGAAACTCAACGATGGTGTGATAAATATAACTCAAAAGTTGTCGCGTTATTTATTGGATCGTATAATGCGGTTAGTGTAAATGATTTAGAAGGAATTCGACGAGTATTTCTGTGTAATGATTTTGATGGAAGACCATTTCCATATTCGGTACAACTTCGTTCATGGGCAAAACGTTTAGGTGTTTTTTTCACTGAAGGCCCATTTTGGCTTGAACAACGTCGTTTCACATTAAGATACATGCGAGATTTTGGTTTTGGACGGCGTATGGAACGTTTGGAGTATATTATTGAGGATGAAACAAAACTTATGATAAAATTAATTGAAGAAGGGACGAAGAATCCATATAATGCGGTAAATAAAAATAAATTATTTGAAAAATAATTTTTATTGAAGAAGGATTTTTTTTATTTTTAGGGTCTCGTGAAAGATGGTCGATTAATTTATTTACCCGAATTTTTTGCGGCTCCATTTATAAATTCATATTTGGCTGTATTAACTGGACATCCATTACCTGAAGAATCTCGACCAATTTTACGTAAAACAACTCAATCATCGATATTATTTCAACTTGCAGCCGACGCTACTGGAGGAATAATTTCAATTTTACCGTCGTTACGATATATCTTCCCAAAATTAAGTGGGTATCATGGTATTACCAAAGGACATGAAGCGTTAATGGACCTTATGAGGGTGAGTTTATTTTTTGAATTACATTTTTTACCAAAATATAATAAAAAATCATCTAAATCTCAAGACCTGCCATATGATGAGGGATCAATTTACCTATTATAATTTGACACACAAAATAGGGATCATTTAAGCGTATATAAAGGGGATCATTTTATCCATAACGAAATATTTGAATACCGTCATAAAAACTGACCTTAAAATTTATTATACGAAGCCAAGAATTTTAATTCACAAAAAAGTTTTACGTTGAAATATGTCTTACCATCGATCATAAGCAGTAATATTAATATTTTTAAATTAATAAATTTCCAGGACGTAATCAAACAACGTAAAAATCGCGGATTTACAGAAACCGAAGGATTTATTGATTTTTATTTGAATGAAATGAAAGCCAGAAAAGAAGTTGGCGGTTACACAACTTTCTCCGACGATCAATTATTATTAATCGTTGCGGATCTTTTGATGCCAGCATCATCGGCAGTACAATCTCAGCTTGGAATGCTAGTGGAACGATTAATACATAATCCAGAAATTCAAGATAAAATTTATAATGAAATAAAAACAGTGGTTGGAAGTGGACGACTTCCTACGTTGGACGATCGACCAAAGTATATATAGTTATCTTCATTTTAAATAGGTTTTTTTTTTAATTAAAAGGTTTTTTCAATTTTAGCTTACCATATTGCGAAGCTACGTTACGAGAAAGTTTACGAATCGATACATTAGCCACATTGGGTGTACCCCATTCAACATTGGTTGATACGACCTTACACGGCTATAATATTCCAAAAGTATGTATATACTAAGTCATAACTTAGACCACCCTGTATATTCCGAGTATAATTTATAATTTTGAATTTTTATAGGACACAATAGTTATAACAAACTTATGGCAAATGCATCACGATGAAAAAGTATGGGGTGATCCAGAAACATTCCGACCAGAACGATTTGTAACTGAAGATGGTAAAGGTTTAGCAAAAGATCAAAGTTTACCATTTGGTTTGGGACGACGTGTTTGTGCCGGTGAAACATTTGCACGTAATACAATGTTTTTAATTTATACAGGTCTATTACAAAATTATAAATTGACTGTGCCTGAAGGATATCCGTTGCCCGATTTAAATGATCGATTGAATGGTTTAGTTATCAGTCCGAAAGATTTTTGGGTGAAATGTATACCTAGGAAATAAATTTATAGAATTAATTATATGTTCAAAATTAAGTATTATATTTTTGTAAATTAATAAAACTTATTTAATTTTTCGAATATTTATTTATTTTTTATACTTTCACAAATAAAGAACACTTCAAATCTTGAATTAGAAGCAGAGGGAGGATTTGGGGACCCAATTTGTAATTAAAACAATACAGAAAATACAGAAACCCGTTCGGTTGTATTAGCACTTTATTTTGATCGTTGATGTGATATAGTCTCAAATTATTTTTTATCCCGAAATTTGTTTCCTCTTATTTATGACCGCTTTCATCTTAATTTCTTGCAAGCACCTAATTAGCACTTAATTACCACGCTTAGTTTATACCTGACCAAGCATTCGTCCTAGTTTAAGAGAGACCTGATTTTTAGATTCGTTGTTTTGCAACCGAGGCTTTTTTTTATCGAGGCTTTCGTTTATTAACTAGGAAATTTTCACGATCCTGACCGTTTAGCACTTAATAAGCACCTAATTGTGTTTCCTTAACATTCTATTTCAAATTATTTTCATTGCGTTGTGGTGTAAATTACAGATCACATAATTTCTGACCTATTTGGAACCTAAAAAGTACCTATAATTTTGGCATTTTAAAAATGCGATTTTCGTACTTTGTGTGGCTGGCGTAACAAAGCTGAAAAGTTTATGAATTTGATCTAATTGCTTCGCGTGTATTTTTTATAACTCCTTTTTTTAAATTTTTTTTGTAATAGCTCAGAGGTCATATTTAATGAGGTATTTATATAATGACGATATGATCAAAGTGCTGGAAAAAAATACTTTATATTATATAAAGTACTTGAAGTTGTCCAGCGAAGCAGGAAAAGGCGAATGAGCGCATTCAGAGGAGTTGTCAACTGTTCCTCCCTGGACTTGAACTGCTTTGCCTAAAGTATTTTTGTATTAATTTTTGAAAATAACAGTTTCATTCAACAGGTAAGACGGGCAAGAAAACTTCATCGAGAAATATAACCCACCTAGTTACCTTAATTTCTTACTGTCATAGTACTCGGAAAATTATGGAGTTTGATATCTTTGGCCAAAATAACACTGATAATAACATTATAGGTAATAATAATTGCAATTTAAATAAAAGGTCGAATATGATTTGGATAAATATTCAAATTCAGAAAAAAAAATGAAAGTCATTAAACTAATTTACAAATTGATAAAATAATTAAAAAAAGGATCGATCAAATATATAACTTTCAATACAAAGTAATAGTTTTTAAAATTACATATTTTATTATTAATTGCTCTAAATATATTAAAAACAATATTATTATAATAATTAATATTAATTACTTGTATAATTGTTACAAAAAAGGTCATTTATAATAAAAATATTACGATAAATATTGACCTTTGTGAAAATAATCTTTGTAAATACAAATCGTAATAAAAGAGTTCAAATTTCATCCCGCAAACAATATTATAATAATTTGTTATTGTGATAATTATTGAAATATATTACGGGGAAAAATGTCATTAATTATTTTTATTTTATTGATTATTCTTATATTTTTAATTATATATTTACTTATTAAAAATGCATATACAAGACCAGAAAATTTTCCACCAGGTAAGTTATATTATTATAAGCATGTGAAAATGTGTTTTTAAAGTGGTTGATGCAATAAAAGGACTAACTTTTAGAGATATTATTCTTTAGAGATATTAGTGTTCTAAGATAATTTTTTTAGCGGGAGGGGGCTTTTTATTTTATTTTATTTTTTTTTAATATTTTGATAATGATAAAATGAGAAATGCACCGAAATTCTTGACATAATGGAACGATAAATAACTTTGACTAAATTTAATAAATTATTTTCTCTAGCATTGTGAATCGACTATATATATGTAGGGGAACATAGGGTAATGGGAGCGGCCACAAAATGGACTTCTCTAATGCTCGTAATGGTGTAAATGACTTTCGGGTATATTTGTGTATGTTTGATAAAGCTGGATAAGAGCTTTATGGCTATCATTCCTCCATCCCAAAAGGATTTTTTATTCTTCGTACCTAAAAATGTTTTGTCCTATTTCCCGAAATGAAAGGTAATCAGAGCCGACGACACAGTTAAGAATTTTTTTTATTTACGCCAAAGGTTACTTAGATTAAAGATTTTTTAAGATAAATCCTTCTATGCCTAAAGAACATTTGTGTTTAAAAAAAAACTTGGACTCTTGTTTGATATTCAAAAATCTTTATTCATTGGGATAAGGAAGTTTTCTAAAATTTATCATAATTTTCAGGACCTCCAAGATTACCCATATGGGGTAGCTATTGGATACTATTAGCACTAAATTATAAATTTCCACATTTGGCATTAAGAGAATTGGGCAAACGTTATAAAACAAATGTATTAGGATTCTATTTAGGACAAACACCCGCTGTTATAACGTTAAATTACGAAACAACGCATGAAATGTTAACGCGGTCAGAATTTACAAATCGTCAAGTAAATTTTGTAATAAAAAAGCGTGCATTTGGTCAAGAGAATTTAGGTATATTTTTCTCATATGGTGATTTTTGGAAAGAACAACGGCGTTATTCATTACGAACAATGCGTGATTTTGGATTGGGTCGAAGGTCACCAAATTTGGAAAATGTTGTAGCTGATGAAGTTAAAAAATTAATGACGATGATATGTAACGGGCCCAGCAATGAAATTGAAAAGGTAAGAAAGTTTTTTTCATATTTTCAATCCCGAATAAAATTTAATATGATTTTAGACTGTCTGCAAAGAAAAATTTCATATTTTACTGCCACATGGATTATTTTCCGGATTTTTTAATGCTTTTTGGTATGTTTTAACCGGAGACACGTATTCAGATCCATATAAAAGCCATAAAGTATTTCAAAATGCATTGAAATTTCAAAGATCCGGAGAACCTTTAGGTGGAGCTTTAGTGTATACTCCGTGGTTGAGATATATATGGCCAAATAAATCTGGCCATGTTCCAACATTTGAAAGTCATTTTGAGTTAGTTGATTTTTTCAAGGTAAATTAAAGACTTGACTTTTAAAATTGTTAGCCCGTATTTTGTTTGCTAAGACTAATAATTATTTTTATTTGATATTGTCAGGACTATATTAAAGAAATTAAGGACAATTTGAGTGAGGATCACAGTACTGGTTATATACATGAGTATTTATTAGAATTGAAAAAACAAAATCCCGAAACATATTCAACATTTTCAGAAGATCAACTTCTATTAACATTAGTCGATCACTTAATTCCATCAATTGTTGCAAATACTACAGTTCTAGCGTTTACATTTCTACGAATTTTACATAATCCTCACGTACAAACAAAAATTCAACAGGAAATTGATACTGTAGTAGGATCAGGACGTTATCCAACATTGGACGACCGATCAAAGTAAGTTTACGAATAAAAAGCTTAAGCTTACCCTCATCCGTCAGAAACTTCAGTGAGGCATTGATTTAGCCCAAATATGGCATATCTAATGTCAATCTTGCTGTGAGTAAGGCATTCAAACCAGACCAACGTTTGGGAACTAACGCAGTTGCGAAATCCTCCCTAATTTGGCAGCAGTTTGGAAGACAAACTATTTGGGGATAGCCCAAACCTAGTACGAAGCTGAATTTCCATATAGTTTGTTAACATTCTATTTGTATGTTCTAGAATGATTTATACTGAAGCTACAATCAAAGAAGGTTTACGAATGGATGCTTTAAATCCTTTAGGAATCCCTAGAGAATGTAATCAGGATACGTTTTTCCAAGGATACTTCATCCCAAAAGTAAGTCTTCAACCCAAAAGTAAGTAGTTATAAATAGAATTCGTATAATTATTCGAAATGCCTTGCAGGGGACATTTATGGTACCAGGAAATCACAGTTCAAATATGGATACTAAATTATGGGGTGATCCAGAAAATTTTCGACCCGAACGTTTTATCGATGCAAATGGACATTTAGTGAAAAAAGATTATGCATTATTATTTGGAGCTGGTAAACGGGTTTGTGTAGGCGAAACATTTTCACGGCAAAATATGTTCTTATTTTTGTCAATGTTAATGCAAAATTTTCAATTTACGGTACCGGATGGTGAATCATTGCCGGAAACAACTTATCAGAATTATATTAATGGTATTAATGTTGCACCGAAGGAGTTCTGGATTTATGCTAAGCCACGTTTTTAAAAAAAAAAATTCTTATGTGATATAATTTTAAAAATAATATTTGTTTTGCGAAATATACTTAAGGTAGTATGGCAGTACCGAAGTCGTACAACTCTTGTCAAATCAGCAATAATTTTTTTAAAACTATTGTATCATTTTTCCCATAATATGTGTTCATAATTTAAGAAATTAAAAAAAATAATTAATTTATATGAATTAATTTGACTAGTACTAAGAAGTAACAACTTTTGTAGAATTTTTAAGTTGGTATTAATGTATTACTGATAAATTTACCACCAATTGACCACTCTGTAGAAATGAGACAAAGTGACTAAGCGGCGAAAATCTGTCTTTTCTATAGGTCTGTAGAAATTCTAGAAAGAGGCAACTACTGGCCGTACATTCGATTTATCTCTTTCTACAGAACGGTCAATTTTGTCCAGGTATTGCTCCGCCCATTTTTCATGCCTTTGATACCTCCTTAAAAATGGGTGTTGACGGAAAAACAAAGATACACCCGTATGAAAACGCTTCATTTTTAAATGAAAGGCTTAACCGATTTTAAAAATTCGAATGCTATATTATCAACAAGTAATTTGGGCTGTATTTTATTTAAAAAAATAGGGTTCCCCACAAAAAATTTTAAACCCATGAAATTATGAGCAAAAGGAAAGATAAGCGAGAGCGGGCTATAACGAGGTATTTTTTAAAGTTGAATTTGTCCAACGAATAACGTGCGAATAACTGCTAGTATCAATATTTATAAGTCTTTGCATGATTATTACTTAATTATAAGTTTATGGTAGATAGTTTTCTTACCTTGATTTACTTGATGAAGGGTTGTGTAATTATCTTGTCAAATTTTCTATTCATAATTTTGTTATGAAATAATAGTCTTTGAAATAAATTTGATAGATGTATCCGTCATGCTGCTTTTTCCTCAATTCAATGTCGAAGAATCGAAGCTTTTATAACATGCACCATTTCCATTAGGCATTAAGGCATTGATCTGTTTGTGATTCATTATCTAGAGCTTTAATTTTATAAGGTACTGAACATTTTTTTTGTCCTGAAGAACCATTCAATTTGATAATGACATATTCTTCGAGCCTTTTATGACTGAAATTTGACCACTTTCATATCTCAGATCCCAAGAATTTTAAGAAAAAAACTGTCTAGAGATCTTCTCTTAATACCAGGGGATAATACAACAAATTTTAACGAATTCGACACAATTGGGAGGTAAATCGAGCGTTTTTTGGACTAGTATTGTCAATGTATAGATTTCTATTTTGCACTATCGTTCAGAGATTTTAGAATGCGTAATTTATTTTCCTGTTTTTCGATAAATTAATAAACATACTTAGGCTCTTAAAATTTTGTTTATTTTTCATAAAAATTAACATCAGTTATAAAAGTTTAATAAACTATTTTGTAAAGTTGAAACGGTAATTCACATAAATACAACAATTAGCTTGGCTAGACATTTATATAGAATAATATTAAATTAATAACAATTTTTATCACCGAAGACAAGTTTAAAAGACTAAAATGTGTGATGTTAACTAAAAATAAATTTTCTAAAAACCGAATGGCACGTAGAACAGCATGGCTAAAAGAATCAAACTAACAAAATTTATAAATTATTGGAAATCATGCTCTAAATTTGCTATAAACTGTCATTTTAAACCTAATTAGAATACGATTAAGTACTTAGACAGATAGGCCATGAAGGCATAAACTAAATATCGTTTAATCTTACTTAAATCAAATTGTTCTCAGTTGATATTCATGAAATTTGAAGGCCCTTTTCTAAGATTTTAGTACTTTGTGCTCAAAAAGAATTCTACTCGTCAAGAACGGCCAAAATTAATAGTTTCAGATAATTTAGCTGAAAATCTTTTTCCAAAAGGAAAATGCAGAGCCTTTAATTGTTTAATACGAACAATATTACATTACAAAAATCGTCGAGTTAGAGAATTGATTATCGTATAGATACAACTAGCATCCAGTCTGTCTACTTAGGGTCCAAAAAATGTATCCACTTGTTAAATTTACTCGAGATTTTATGTATGCTCAGCAAGAGTGTGGATTGGGGGTAATAATTTGGAAAGTTTTGCATTTAGTTTCCAATTGATGAGACCGATTCTACATTTCTTCATAATATTTTGAACTTTGAAATTTGTATGTATCATAATATAGATGTTATAGGTACAAAAACAGTGTATACATTTTTTTGAGCCACACAGTATTATGCAGTTAGCTTGAGATTTTTTCGAAACTGACTTAGTTTGAACAATTTACTATTAATCACGACAAATATTTACTTAGAAAATTTTTTATTAACTATCTACGTCAACGGAGACTCAAGATTCGGGCATCCTTAGTGCTTGTGTCCGCCTAAATTGTTATTAAATTTTTTCTAACCAGAGATAACTCACTATTTATTTAAAATAGACATTTAAAAAACTATATTTCGATATGATTGTAAATAACTATAAAAAATAATTGTACAAAAACTTTTTTTTTTAAATAATAATTGTTTACTTTTCATTTTCTAATATGGCCTCAGATTCTGGAATGTGATATGATGCATCAATAAAGTATCGAATAAAATTACCAACAATTGATCGATCTGGAATACCTTGTGCAGCTCCGTATACTGCATACTGTTTTAGCAAGAAAAAAAAAAGTAAATTTAATTTTTAAAGAAATTTGAAAACGGGGTTTATAATTTGAAAGAAACTTACCATGCCTTCGATAGGTTGTTGCGGATCTTTCATAATAATAGCTAATTCTGTACGAATATCATTTAATAATTGATCAGCAACTCCTGGTTTTGTGTGTAAATATGTCACACAAATGTGAATTCTGAAAAATAATACAAGGAAAATATTTTGAGACCAAGTATTGATTTTATTTGGTAGTTAAATCGAACAAAGAGTCGGGATTTTGATAGGATTCCTTCGAAAAGTATTCCAATCTAACCCTAATAAATAATTTAATATTACAATACTCAACAGCTTCCTTTCAAACAAGTAAAATTCTTCAAAAAACAAAGAAATTCGGTAAAAGAATCTAATTCGAACAATGTATATACTATAATTATAATGATACTAAATTTATATGGATTAACTGCGTAAGGTTTTAAAAAGCGATACAACTATTTCATATTGTAATTACAAAAATAATTTTTAAAAATTACCCAGATGGAAATTGCAGTGAATTTAAATTCCATCCTCTTTTACTCAACGCATCTGATAATAAATAAATATTAAATACTTTTGAACCAAATGCAATGACTGACGTAACAGGTGTTCCAAAAATGAATATACCATCCATGGAACGTAAT
Source organism: Chrysoperla carnea (assembly GCF_905475395.1). Taxonomy (NCBI): domain Eukaryota; kingdom Metazoa; phylum Arthropoda; class Insecta; order Neuroptera; family Chrysopidae; genus Chrysoperla; species Chrysoperla carnea. Next base: position 127,771,398 of record NC_058337.1, on the reverse strand, counting down.
CTGAAAATGAAAGAGGAAAAATTTTTAGAAATTTACAAAATTTAAAAACCCTCCGACGATTTAAAAAACGCGGTTTTTTTCTTAAAACTCTCTCCAAACTATATCAAATTTTTGAAACATAGCTAAGAACACTCTAGATCAAGACACCTTTCAAAAACTCTAACAACGTTTTACTAAAACGCACGATGTTATCCGTCAATTTTGACACAGCTGTGCCCCCGCCTCACCTATAACAAATATTGTATGGACACAGACAGTTTTGTATCGATGTTGCGACTTAATGAGATAATTTAAAAAAATCGAACTTACTCATTTTCAATATATTTTGAGGTAGTCATAATCGCTGTGGTTGAATTTAAATATCCGTTAGCACCAAAATATAACATTGTCGCCCAACAAGCGGCAATAATACCACCAGCTCGAGATCCAGACACAGTTGGTGAACCATAAACACCTCCAGGCCAATCAGTTGTCACTGTATATTGATGATGACGATATTTACGATCTGAATATAAAATCACCGATGATCCTTTTGGTGCAAATCCATACTTTAAAATTAAAAACATTAAGACTATAAACGTTTTATTTTTACACAAGGTATACAGAAATTAAAATACCTTATGTGGATCAGCAGAAATACTAGTAACACCGGGTAAACGAAAATCAAATTGTGGAACATCAAAGCCAAGTTTACCAGCTAAAGCGATAACAAAACCACCCAAACAACAATCTACATGAACTGGAATGTTATATTTTACTCCTAATTTTGAAATTTCTTCGATATTATCCATCGTTCCATATGGAAAATTTGGGGCTGAGCCTACCAACTATTAAAAAAATAATTTTAAGAAAAGAACGCTTGCAAAAGAAATATAATTACTTACAAGGATGGTATTGGAATTAATCGCTCGACGCATTTCACTTATATTTACAGTTGTATCTTCATCGACAGGTATATAACGAATACGAATCTTTAAGTACTGTGCTGCTTTATCGAATGCTGAATGTACTGTTATTGGAACTACAAGTTCTGGTTTTGTAATACCTTTTTCTTCTCTCGCATAATCACGGAATGCTTTAACTGCCAATAGAATTGATTCGGTTCCACCAGTTGTCATCTAAAATTTTTCATATAAGATTATTAAAAAGGAAAATATAGACAATTCGATTCCTATCGATGACTTTTTTGTGAAATGGAAGAAATCATAGCATAGATGTTACGACTGTTAGGTTAGGTTAGGTTAGAGTGACTGTCCTGGGGTGGAACACACTTAGACCATAGGGTCCGTTGTGATACCGTAAATGGGTTGGCCCATTCCCGGCCACTACTCCATGAACCATTTGGAGCTGTTTAAGAACAGCAGGAGGGCTTTGACGTCGACTGACTTTAGGTCGGAGAGGTCGTCAAAGAGAGCCCATCTAATCATGACAAGAGCTGGGCAGTGACAGAGAAGATGAGACATTGTCTCCTCCTCGTCATCACTGTGACAGCTCCTGCAGTAGTCGTGATACACTGCCAGGCCTAAGCGTTCAGCATGCTTGCCGCCCAGCCAGTGTCCTGTGATAGCCGCAACAACTTTCCGAACAGAGGCCCTTGGAAGTGATATGAGAACTTCGGAACGCCTGCGATTGTACTCAGACCATATCTGTCTTGTAGTACCACAAGTACGTTCTTCCCTTCATCTAAGATTGGCCTTTTACAGAATATCCTCTTTCAGGAGTAACTTACAGTTCGCAAATGGAACTCCCGTACGACTGTTACTTAATTTTAAAACGTACCGAGCCACAACTATTTTTATTTCCATTAAATAATTGAGCAGTCATTCGTACAACTTCTGCCTCCATTTTATTAACGCCTGGGAATATATCAGGATGTAATGGATTTGTATACGATGCCAAACCATAAACGGTGGTAACTAAATGAATTAATTCCTCATCATAATAGTAGACAGCTCCAGAAACTTTCCCCTTTTTCCAATCGTATGAGCCTAAATCCAAATGATCTTTAACAATAGCAACGATTTGATCTTCATCCATTCCAATTGGTGGTAACTTTCCAAACGTTTTTTGTCCTTTAATACGTTCGGCTACTTCATGTTCAAATTCTGCAATCATTTTTTCTGATTCCTTTTCAAGTTTTTGCTTGATTTGTGGTACTCGTTTTAATAATCTAAATGCCGTTTTCTTTGATCGTTCAGTGATACCTAATTTGTTTAAAGAATAATTAATTTTAGGGCATTCTTTAGTTTTTCAAATATTATATAACTTACTCTCATCGCGCCTAAATAAAAAATCCCACATCCAAACGGAGATAAACACAGTTGAGGCTGTAATTGATACAATTTGCCATGGTTCTTTACCATGGAATACATTATTCGTTGTGGATTTACAAAGGTTTAAGGTATCCTTTAAAAAATCCATGATATATTAATTAACTACACCGGTATTCGATTCACAATTCATGGATCACTAAAATTCGATAAGATAAATATTATTTATAATATTTAAAAAATATTTTTAAGTGTTATTACTTAATCTGATGGATTACCTTTGTTACGTTTTATCAAAATAAGATAATTTTTAATTTGAAAATATCCACCTGTTAATGTTTTATATTATTTGACAGATGTCAAATTATATTTGACATTTCTTATATTTTGGAGCGTAATTTAAATAAAAGATTTATACTTTATTCTATTCTATTTTATTTCTATTTTATTGTTTATTTATTATTTCTATTTTATCATTTTCTACTTTTATTCTATTGTTTCTGTAACATTAATTACTAATTAGTAATCATTGATAATCATTCTTGAACTTTGTACTTATCAAGTATTTTAAATATTTTACATTAATTTATTTAAAGTAATTTTAATTTCTTTTGCAACATTCTCACACTTCTAATGTCACCAACTCCAGTTAATAGATATTTGAAAAAATTCTTGAGCATATTATCATTATTATCATTAGTTTATTAATAATAATGTACGAAAAGAGAAATTTTGAATATGAGTTCAACGCATGAATGCAAAAAGAACTCATTAATATGAGATGAAAGAAAAGGCCAACTTGTTCTAACTCAACCAAACTAAATATATTCAAATGAAAGTAAATAACTTTTTAACATTTTCCCTAGGGAAGGTTTATACGTTCCACTTATGAATGTGAGATTTCAAAAAGGCCAACTTGTTCTAACTCAACCCAACTAAATTCATTAATAAGAAAGCAAAAAAATTTAACATTTTTCTAGGGAAGATTTATTATAAAGTTTTTGAACAAAATTTAAAAATTATCCTCTCTTGAATAGAAAGCTAAAAGAATGAATTGAAAATCAAAATTCATCAAATATGTGTCTACTGTATTTATTGTTCATGGCCTAAACTAAGATAAAAATTCTGTTCGATGACACATCTCACTACATTTATTTGTCATATTCAAATATTAAAATTCTTTTGTGTTTCAGAAGAATAGAAATTTCCTTTGTTTAATAATATACTTTAATCTATAATTGATTTTAATTGAACTCCCAACTCCCAATGTTACTTTTTATACGCTTAAGTTCAGGAAACGAATCTACAAGCTCTCAATATAAATGAAGCCCTCAATTTGAGTTAATAAGTAACACGAAATGTTTGAAAATGGAAACATGTTTAACGGCTGATTTTGAGAAAGTTTGTCGTATTTGTATGAAATTCCATCAAACATTTCTATCAATTAACTCATTTAAAATAATTGATATGATAATTACGTGTGCTTCTGTGCAGGTAATATCAGATTTATACAGGGTGTTAAGAAAATGTATTGTCAATATGCTTACTATATAAACAAACAAATGGTCTCGACCAATTTTGATGTTAAACAATCAAAATGTATAGAATTGCGCCAGCTTTTAAACCGATGCATAATTTTTCAATAATAAGCTTTTTTATATTTACTCTCTGGTAAGAGGTGTTTGCCACGAAGCGGTGAAAAACTACGCCCAGTTTTTTGTAATTTTGTAACGCCGATATTTTAATCGTCTCGCTGTTAATTTTATTGTATCTTTACACATTTATACATTTTATTAAGTCTGAGTTTTTAATTTACTTAATAGATTTGGGAAAATGATGATCTACCAAATCAAATATGCAACGATTGTTTTCTTCAACTGCACAATTCTATAAACTTCAAACAATTATGTGAAAATTCAGACAATGCATTTCGTCAAATTATTCAGCAAAATAAGATTAATTTATCAAATAATCAAAATAATTTGAAAAACGTAAAAGATGAAGAGTTTGAAGATTACGCTGATGACTATTCTCTAATAGATATCAAGCAAGAAGATATACCTGTGAATATAAAAAATGAAATTACCCTGGAAAATGTAAAAATTATACATGACCAAAATGATGATGGTTTCAAAAATTCAAAGACAAACAACATGTTGGAAATTAAAAACTATGATAGCCCAGAATTGAATAAAGTAGCGATACAAACTAAATCCGAAAAACCAAGTGATTCATTGGAAAATATAAAAATTAGTACTGGTCAAGATAACTCAAAAAAATTAAAGACAAAAAAAATGTTGGAAATTACAGGAAAAAATAGACGAGCAGTGCGGAAAATACTAGTACGAACTGAATTGGAAAAAGAAAGTGATACTGATGAAGATACCAGTGGCGATGAAAAGGCTGAAACGTTTAATTGTGACTATTGTGAGAAGTGTAATAATGAATATAAAACGGTTTGGGTAAGTATGTGATTCATAATTTCTTTCAGAGATATAATTAATTGCTGGGAAGTACTTTGTTTTTAAAATAAGCACATCTACCTATTACTGTATTATATTTTTGGAATTCCTAGCTACGAAAAGGTGGCTGACTTGCCACAGAATCTCTCAAAGAAATTGAACTTTTTTAAATTTCTTCATCTTAGTTTGTATCTGAGTACTACCACTCTTGCCGTGAAAACCAGATTATAATAAATACTATACTTTTTCAACTTTTGGCACTACACTCTTGCATTGTATTTTTTTTTTGCTGGCCGAAGCCATATTAACAGTGTGTGGATTTCAGCCCCAGATGGCAGAAAAACTATACTTAATGACTAGGCTAGGCAAATAGTTAAACGTTATCGATCCAATTCATTCGCCAATCGCCTAGCTATTTTTTGATTGAATGACTGAATATATCGTTCAGGCCGCTAGTTGAACGGCGCCGTTCAATCAATTGTAGTTTAAATTAATATTTGATTATGTTTTTTTAGGCATTGAGTCAACATATACAGCGCAACCATAAAGTGAAACCAATTAAATGTAATAAATGTAAGCTACAATATTACCATCCACAAGCTTTGAATCGACACGAAAAACTAATGCACACCAATCATATATGTTACAAATGTAATAAAAAATTTTCAAATATTTACAAATTAAAAGTTCATAATAAGCGTTCTCATAATGAAGAAGTCCGTTCAAAAGAATACGTAACATGTGATATTTGTGGTAAATTAATACAGAAAAAAAATATAAAAAATCATTTAATAATTCATAAAGAACGTGATAAAATCGCATGCGATATATGTTCAAAAACATTTTTATATCAGTTAACGTTAAACAATCATATTAAACTTGTACACGAGAATCAAAAACCTGAACGTAGACATTTATGTAATATTTGTGGACATGCAGCACGAGGACCGGCTGAATTACGTGAACATTTAAGAACTCATTCAACCGAACGACCGTATTCCTGTAAACATTGTGATAAAACGTATCGACGTGCAGATAGTTTAAAAGAACATATATCACATGTGCACTTAAATGAACGAAATTATCAGTGTACGCTTTGTCCACAAGCTTTTCATGATAAGAAAAGTTTGTCGAATCATATACGACGTCATACGGGTGAAAAACCGCATAAATGTGAAGTGTGTGGTAAAGCGTTTTTACAAAAAAGTACATTGAAAACCCATACAAAAATACATACAAATTCAAAAGAGAATCTTACGCAAAGCTGAAAAATGACTCAAGATTGCTGTAAAATCGTTAGAAATTGAAATTTTACTCAAGTACCTTATTAGAACTATTTTTTAGTAAAACTAAATGGTACGATGGTGTACGTGTAGGAGAATATTATGATGGAATTATATTCTTCTGCAGGATTCGATGTTCCTCAGGGATTTGTTGGAATTTGTTGATAAAATTGGCAATACATGATGATGAAATAAAGAACTATTTTTATTTAAAAATTATGTTAATTATTATTTTTTTATTTAAGATAGTACGAGAACCAAGGAAATTTTAAATTAAGGGTTGAAATTATTTGTACCTTATTTTCAACTTTGAAGATCATTTTTGTTATAATTTACATAATAAATTTCGATTTTTGCCCTAATTTTCTAGATCAGTTTTTTGTATTTTTAAAATACGTATTTTCGACTACCAAGTAGTCATCATCAGTAAGAATTAGCTAGTGATTACTCTTATTTTGAATGTTACTCTTTGCTAATTTGGTGGCGGACTGCACCTTTGTTCTAACCTAATTTGCGCTCTCACGAGTAAACAGTGATATTTACGAAAGAATGTTTTAAACAAAAGTAGTTTATTTTTTTAAAAGGATTATTTTTTACATTTAAACTTTTATTCGATCCTTGTGTTGCTCATTTACGAACTCAACCTCACTTTTTACGTCCTGAGCAAGCTATAAAAATTTCAGCTTGATATTTCTTTTATTTTGGAGTTATTGTGGTGAGTTGGTGACGGACGGACAGACTCATTCAGGCGGACAACTGAAAATTGATTTTATGAACACCTATACCAAAATTTGTTCATAGCATCAATATTTTTAAGCGTTACAAACTTGGGACTAAACTTAGTATACCTTGATATATTTTATATATGCATGGTATAATAAATTTTAACTTTTGTTTGTCTTTTTGTTCTTGTGGCAAGAAAAAAAATAGTCATAATTGCTACAGTTTATTAAGTTACGCCACTCATACAAATTTTTAAAGATTCAGAAGATTCTCATTTTATAAATAATCCTATAAAATTAATCTTTCGTCAGATCTTATTACAAGTTTCTCTTTTGGAATAATAAATTTTTTTTTTTAAAACTCAAATACAACTTTGCTTACTTTCTCGAAGAAAATACGCTAAGATATCAAAGCTCTTAGGGACCGTTTTCGATTTTAAATTTAAATTTACCATCCAGGTAGAGAATGCCTTTAATAACATCTCAATTTTAAATTTATACGTAAAATCGTGAAAGAAATATTTGGAAAAATGGATGAATGTTTAATGGTTGATTTTGACAAAGTTTGTCGTATTTGTATGAAATTCGATAAAACATTTCTATCAATTAACTCATTTAAAATAATTGATATGATAATAGCATGTGCTTCAGTACAGGTAAGATGAATATTACAAATAGTGTGCAATAATTATCATACAGAGTGCTAGGAAAACTCTGTACTAAACTTTTGGGTGTTAAAAAAAACAATCTAAAAGTAAAATGGCCTCCTTTATTAATATTGGCCCCGCGACCCGATTTAACCTCTTTAATTCACTCGCTTGTGTAACGTTAACACGTTTTGATTAACGAGGAATCATTCAAAAAAGCAAAGATGTTTTTGAAATATATAATATAGGTATTAAGATTTTTAACTTCAATAAAAATGAAATTTTTCTCTTCATTTGGATTTGTTTAAAATAAAGCCTGTATTCTTCCTCAGAGCTTAGGTTATCTTGATAACAAATTTCATCAAAATCCAATTACAAAGCCAAAACAACCAAACGGAAACTTATAATAAGGATAACATTTTCACTCAAAAGCACAAATATTTGGCTCAATATAAAAATTCAATTAATGAATAGATAATTACTGATTCAATCAATCGAAATGAATAGGAAATTGAATTTTTTAAATACGTTTTTTTTTAATATTTAATGTTCCAATTTATAGATTTGGGAAAATGATGATCTACCAAATCAAATATGTCACCCCTGTTTTGTTCAACTACAAAATACTATTAGTTTCAAACAATTGTGTGAGAATTCAGACAATGCATTTCGACAAATAATTCAGAAAAATAAATTTAATTCATCGAATAACGAGACTCAATTTGAAGATTACAATAATTTTAATTCTCTATTAAATATCAAACAAGAAAATATTCCTGAAGATGTCACAAGTGAAAATCCTTTGAGAAATGTTAAAATTGGTATTGGCCAAGATGTTTCTAAAAAACCAAAAACAAATAACATATTGGGAATTACAGACAAAGACAAGGAAGGGAAAAAAAGTGATACCGATGATGAGGACAGTGAATTGTATACTTGTGACTATTGTGAGAAGCCTATCGATGAATATAAAACAGTTTGGGTAAGTATATGATTAATCATTTATTTCTGAGTTATATGAACTTCTAGATCTTTTCACTAGAAAATTTCATTGAATAAGATAATTTTGATCGACGTGAAACACTTCAAAATCGAACGCTTATACTTAAAGTAAATAAACGTACATGATTTTCACAACAAAATGATGGCTTAAGATCTTTGAAAGTCAGGCGGTTAAGGATAGGGCCAAATAATATCTATTATTTAATTCCATTATATTTTATCTTGAAAAACATAAGAGGATTATCCAACAAAGTAAGCAGGTCCCAGCTAACGATTATGGTTTTATCACGTATATTTATTTTTTGGTCATAATATTAGACCCTAGGCCAGGGTTGGCCCGTCCCCGGCCACTAATCCACGAACCATTTGGAGCTGTTTAAAAACAGCAGGAGTGCTTTAACGTTAACGGACTTTAGGTCGGAGAGGTCGTCAAAGAAAGGCTCAAGGCAGTCCATCTCTACATGGTAAGAGCTGAACAGGAATAGAGAAGATGACCTTCCCCCTAATGTGACGTCTCCTGCAATAATCGTGGTACACTGGTAGGTCCAAGCGCCTGCTGCCTAGCCAGTCTTCTGTAATAGCTGCAACAGCCACAAATGCGTTCCTTCCTCAATCTAAGATTTGCCTTTTTTAAGATATCCTCATTCAGGAGCAGCTGATAATTTGCAAACGGAATCCCTATTGATGCTCACCGGCTTTACAATTTCCTGGAATATCCCTTGGAATCGTCTGCTCATTTAAGGACGTTCGATAGTCCTGTGCTACTTTTGGGATTTTGGGAATGATTTAAGCGCTGCTTGGCTGTGGGTGAGGAAAGTAATATCGCTGCACATGAGACTTTTCAGTCCTACTCACTCGCATACCTCACAAATAAGCATCACATCCGCTTGATACAAGCTACAGCGATCCTACAGCCTAAATGTTAGCCGTAAATCTAGATTCATAGTTGAAAATAAGGTACAAATAATTTCAACCCTAAATCTAAAATTGCCTTATAGTGCTCGTACTACCTTAATCTCACAATTTATCTTTGTATTTCTTGTAATATACAAATATTGTTTTAGGGATTGAGTCAACATGTACATCGTAGCCATCATAATATCCAAGCAATGAAATGCGATAAATGTGAGCTAGAATATTACCATCCACTAGCTTTGAAGCGGCACGAGGAACTAATGCACACCAGTCATTTATGCAGCATATGTAACAAAACATTTTCAAATATACAAAAATTAAAAATGCATAAGCGTACCCATAATGACGAACCAAAAGCGTATGTCGCATGTCATATTTGTGGTAAATTAATAGTGACAGGACATATGAAAAATCATTTGGTAATTCATGAGAAACGTGAAACAATTAAATGCGGCATATGTTCAAAATCATTCTTGTACCAGGTATCATTAAAAAATCACATAAAATTTGTACACGAGAACAAAAGAGGTGAAGGCAAACATTCCTGTACTTATTGTGGATTTAAAGCACGAGACCCGAGTGAGTTACGTGAACATTTAAAAAATCATTCAATCGATCGACCGTTTGCATGTACTCATTGTGATAAAACCTATCGACGTGCAGCTCATTTAAAAGGACATATCTCACTCGTTCACTTGGATATACGAAAATATCAGTGTAGATTTTGTCCACAAGCGTTTCGTGACAGGAAAACTATGACGAATCATGAACGACGTCATACGGGTGAAAAGCCACATGTATGTGATGTGTGTAGTAAAGCGTTTATACAAAAAAGTGCATTGAGAACTCATAGGAAAATACATAACTAGCAAAGAATTAATAATAAATTTAAAAAATTCTCGAAAGTCCAGTGGTTTACATAACGACTTTAACAGTCGAGACCCATTATTGGCAAGATTTGGCGCCGATCTAGATTTTAATGTGTCCCAACCACAGTCATATATAATATATACAAGTCATTTAACTTCTGACAAAACTATGGGTCTCTTAATGAAAATGTTTTTGTTACATTATTAAACACTAAGTAACGTTCATTAAGTTGATAAATAATTTTAATTAATTGAAAATATTATTTGTTGAAACAAACTTTAATTATTAATAAATAAATTTATAAAAATAATATGACAGTGGTTTGGATTCGATACTTTTGGCGTTGCTAGATAACAGTTTTGGGAACTAACGCATACATCAATAAGGGAACATTATGTTCCTAATGCATTTTATATATAGTTAACTCTCTAAGGCGTTTGTCTTTGACTGTTTGTCTATTTAGACTTAAGTTGCGGGTTCGAATCCAGGCAGCGGCAGTGTGAACAATTATGATTAATGAGGGCGGTAGAATTGATCACATTGTCGTCGCTTGGATAAGAACGAAATAACCGACTCCACCCACATCAAAAATGTAATTGTAAATATGTTTGTAATTAAATAAATAAAGATTAACAAATAATGATGTGGGTGGCGTCTGTTACAGGCGTATATGTCTGTATATAGAAACGGAGTTTAAACACCATTATTATTATTATTATTATATAGTTAACAGACTTGTATATATAAACTTCTTATAAAGAATAACTTTTTTTCTTAAAATGCAAAATAAGAAAATTTACAAGTATAGTTATCTCTATTCGGGGACACACTGTTATATGGCTGTGGTCTCAACTGTTAAGGCCAACTACTGTACTTGTCTTTATTTTTAGTTCTTATATAATGCTGGCGAATTTTTTAATTTTTAAATTAATTTTTATATTTTATACTTTTTAGTTAGGATTTTCAAATACCTCTTCAATGATACCCCACTCAACATAATTCGCCGCATAGACAAATATTAATAAGATTCAATCATATTAATGGAATGGAAATGAGCGACACTAGCGTATCTCTTAAGGGTTACACGAACTATTTTGAAGTTAATAAGAACATCTTTTTAACTGTTCCAAGTATACCTTACATAGCCGAGCTGTTATAACATCGGCTTCTTATTCAGAAGATTTCTGGTTTAAAAATTAAACTTTTTTAAAATTCGTGTAAATTTTGAATTCGTGTAACCCTCAATAGTGTCGCTAGCGTACGATTGTTTCCAATAATTTTATGCATATTACACCGCCTTTAAGGGTTTGTCTATGGTCTCTGTATGTATGTTTGGTCCTTTGTGGGACCCTAGAGACCAAACGCCGATTTTAATGATTTTTACGTCAATCGATTTTGTAATTTATTACCAATTCAATGAGACCCCACTTAACGTAGTTCATCAACTTTCATTTGTATCGTTTTCCCGAAATATGGCGTCTGGTTTTCGCCATCTTGAATTTTCCATATCTTTAGTGACACTCGCAAGATTAAGGCAAATTGATTGACGTAAGAATGATTAAAATCGGCCCACGCGTTTGGTCTCTAGACTGTCGCAAAGAAACATTTATACATACATAGACTGGTTCATGCATTACCACTCCTTTGCGTCGTGCAGTCGGATAAAAATAGAAACTAATTGTATTAAAGTTTGTCTCTGTACAATCATTTTAGAAATTTGTTATTAGCGCCGTTGAAGATCGGGACAGTGCGACGTTCCCGACAGTACGAAAAGTGGTTGGGGCCTACTTAAAAGCTTTTGATTTAATATTTAAAATCAAGGTTTTTATTTATTAAAAAAATTTAAATTAGAATACCCAAACAGTACAATTACGCAAGGGTGTTACCTGGGTGTTAAATGACCGGATTGTTGGACACAAGTGCTGCATATTTACACGATTATGATTTTCAATGGCATCCTGGTGTTAAAACAATTAAGTGCCTTAATTATTATAAAAGTTAAATAATTTCAAAATACAGAAAACGTTTACAAACACGATTACTTCGGTCAAAAGTTTAATACGTTAAACTTACCATTTTCAGTTTTTTTATTTTATTATATAAAATTTATCTCAAACTTACGATTAATGTTAAGAGTATTTCCAATAATTAAATCAAAGTTTTCCTTGAACATTGAAGTAACTAAATTAAGTTCTTTTTTCTTCAAATTTTTTGATGGAGGCCTGTAGGCAAATCCTATTTTATACAATTACATCCTATAAAACGGCACTGGATCCGAAGTCAGTACTATTGTCCAATCGGTTAGAACGTCAACCCAACCAAAATACCAAAAATGTGCGTTAGTAGCGACATTTATTATTTCATTGATTATTTTTTACTTTTACGTATTTTTAATATTAAATGAGTGGTTTTGACACCGAATAGGTTTTGTATAATAAATTTGAGAAAACTTTTTAGTTTTTGTATTATTCAATAAGTATGTAGGTAAGATAAAATAAAGAATTACTTATGTAAGATAAAATAAAGAATTACTTAGTTTAAAAACCGTTTATTTAATTTATTTCTTTAAAACTTTCCATATGGTTCGAATCTAGACCGGAGCCCCAGGGCTTCCAACAATTTGAAAAAAATTAGAAAATTTTCTATTTTTTCGATTCACTTTTTAATCCGACAGAAACAAAATTTAAAATGCATCTTAAATAGGAAAGCCAAAATCGCAGTATTTTCTAAAACATGTATCAACTAGAAACGGTGACTTATACTCAAACTTAGCATGGCATTCTTGAAAGGTTCAAATTGAGCGAGTATTTAGCAAGTTTACGATAACTGTTTGTACAGCTGTGAATTCTCTGAAGTTTTTGAATTTTTTGTGGGATCTAAAAGAGATGCGTTTATATCATACGGAACTGCAGGCAAGGAATTGTAAGATGAACAAGAATATGAAAGCGTGCGTGTTCGATCTGTGTATATTCGACTAAGACCTCTAGATTATGGAAAAGCGACTGACGTTCAAGTGTCATCAAAAGACATCATATTTTCTTCCCGCCATTGAGTAACTTATGGTTTCGTTAAATGAACGAGAAAATTCGGTAAGACTGCGAAGCTTCTGTGCAACGATTTTAATTTTAAATTAACGATCCAGGAAGCGAATCCCATTAACTATCTTTCATTATTTCAATATTACGGGAAATGTTTGAAAAATGGATACATGTTTAATAACTGATTTTGAGAAAGTTTGCCGAATATGTATGAAATTCGATAAAACGTTTCTAGCAATTACTTCGTTTAAAATAATTGATATGATAATAGCATGTGCTTCAGTACAGGTAATATGAATATTATAAATTTAATATTAGACACGACAATTATACAGGGTGATAAGAAAACGCTGTAAAATAAAACTAAAATAAAATAACTTCCATTGGTAATTATAAAAAAAATGGCTTATTTCCAAGCCTTTCGTTTGATACGAAATAATTTGTCTCATTTATAAACTAAACATTAGCAGTAGTTTGGTATCATGAAAAATAGGGTTTCAATCAAAAGTCAATATTTGAGTTAAATGACTATTAAAGAGATCAGGCCCGTCTTACTCAAGGGTGCTAGAGTTGGTTGGCACCCGGACGCAGGAACCTAGCGGGCGAAAGCGGTTCACTTTATAGAAATAGCATGCGTAATTTGCTAGTTTTTAAAATTGGCTAACAAACATAAATTAGTTAAATATGGGCGCCCCTTATATAAGTTAAAAGTATTATATTTTTATCTTAATTGAAGCTAATTAGCATTCAAAAAATGCAAATTGTTGATTTCGACCTTAAAAATCGTCATTTAAACTCCTTGACTCGACAAAAAGGCTGCTAAGGATGGTTAGGGCTTAAGGCGCTACCGTCTCACCAAATTCCTTAATTATACTGTAATTTATGCTAGTAACTGGTTCCTTAATAATACTGTCTAACTTTTCCCAACCATAGATTTGGGAAAATGATGATCTACCAAATCAAATTTGCCAAGCTTGTTTTCTACAATTGCAAAATACCATAAATTTCAAACAGTTATGTGAAAATTCAGATAATACATTTCGTCAAATTATTCAGCAAAGCAAAATAAATTTATCGAATAATGAAAACAATTTTCATAGCGTAAAAGATGAAAAATTCGAAGATTATGCAGATGATGATCATTCTTTAGGAGATGTTAAAGAAGAAGATATTTCTGAAGATATCAAAAATGAAAATACTTTGGAAAATGTAAAAATTAATATTGGTCACAATGAAGATGATTCCAAAAAATTAGATACGAACAGCATATTGGAAATTACAAACAAAGATAAATCGGAAGAGGACAAAATTTCACGAACAGAATTAGAAAAGGAAAGTGGTGAAACTATTACGGACGAAGTAAATGTGATAGAATCGTTCACTTGTGAAAAGTGTAAGAAAGAATTTAAAACAGTATGGGTAAGTATGAAACCACGCCAATATTTAATAGACCTTTTTCATGAAAAACAGAAATGCTTTTTGATAATTTTTTATGAAAATTTGTATTAATATATCACTATTATCAACTTTAAATGACGTCAAACCTACCTTCGTGTAACATCGCGTGTTTTCGGATCGTTTTCGCCAATTTGAATTTTAATGATTTTCATTGTCTGTTTTCTCGGTCATATGGCTCCAAAAAAATCGGGGAAAAAATTAGCCCATTTATCAAGACATTTACTTTCATTTCAAAAAAAAGAAAAAAAAAATGTGAAAAAGGTCTATTTCCGAGACATTGTTCTTTTTCTGTGTTGTGTTTCTTGTATAAGGTATTTCTTGTAATTGTTTTAGAATTTGGGTCAACATATGCATCGTAACCATCGAGTGAAAGCGATAAAGTGTAAAAAATGTAACCAGAAATATTATCATCCACTAACTTTAAAATGGCACGAGGACATTAAGCACAACAATCATATATGTAACATATGTAACAAAAAATTTTCAAATATTTATAAATTAAAAGATCATAGGCGATTCAGGCATACAAAGGAAGGGCGTACACTCATAAGAGAAAATGTAGCATGCCATATTTGCGGTAAATTAATGCAGAAAGGCAGTTTAAAAATCCACATGACAATTCATAAAGATGATCGTGATAAAATTACATGTGAGATATGTTCGAAAACATTCGTACGTCAGGATGGTTTAACCAGACACATGAAACGTGTACATGGGAATGAAACGCCTCCATGTAATCATTTATGTAATATTTGTGGGCATGCGTCACGTTCAGCATTTGATTTACGTAGACATTTAAGGACTCATTCAACAGAACGACCGTATGCATGTGATCATTGTGATAAAACGTTTCGACGTGAAGATAATTTAAAAGAACATATCGCACACGTTCACTTAAATGTACGAAAATATCAGTGTTCATTTTGTTCACAAGCTTTTCATGAAAAGAAAGGTTTACGGAATCATGAACGACGGCATACCGGTGAAAAACCGCATAAATGTGAAGTGTGTGGTAAAGCGTTTATACAAAAATATGCATTGAAAGTTCATACAAAAATACATAAAAATTCAAGAGAGAACGTGGCAATCAATTTAACAGGCGTGCCAGGCCTCATGTTTTAGCGTTAGATCTCATGCTTTTTTTTACTAATACTATCGCTCTTTTTTTCATAAACTGAGACTAATTCAGTGAGTGGGCGACTGATGAGTGATAAACAATAAACGACAGAATTATATAAACAAAATTATGATTCCATCATGATTGATAAAGTTCATTGAAATATATTGTAGCTCATCGCTTATCGCTCACTCTTGTCGCCCGCCGCTCTAATGTGAAATTACCTTAACTAAGGTAGTTATTATCTTGCGGACAATAAAATTTCAACACAATCTATATATCAGATATATTTGATTGAATCAGATTTAATGTGTGTTTTAATGAAACCAAATAAATCTGATATACAGATATGTGTTGCAATTTTATTGTCCGTA
The DNA here is from genome assembly GCF_905475395.1 of Chrysoperla carnea. NCBI lineage: Eukaryota > Metazoa > Arthropoda > Insecta > Neuroptera > Chrysopidae > Chrysoperla > Chrysoperla carnea. Next base: position 127,755,240 of record NC_058337.1, on the reverse strand, counting down.
AGATCCGTTCCTCAGCCAATTTTTCTATATTAAAATTGGAGATACCTGTATAAAATGTAAGATGAAATAAATAATTATATTTATAGTTTAAAAATCTTTAACTTTTATTGGTTCCTAACTTACCGGACCCTTGATACAAGTTTCTTTTGGTATAAAATATGTAAAATCGAATTTGCATGATTGTGAATAGTCGGAAAAGGTTTAGAAATTGACTTTAATCTTTTTTTTGTTAATTTTTATAACACTTCTACGTTACCTTAATCCTACTACTGACTGTCATAAATTCGTTCATTCATATTTTATTACTTGCAAAATTTCATTAAGGCTCTTATTTTATTTATTCTTAAATCTATAGTAGATCTGGTCGAAAATTTCACTTTGGAACAAAAACCTTCAGTTGAAACAATAAAATTTTATCCTAAATTAGAAACATTCGAGAATAGCTAATCCCATTAATCTAAGTCTCACTTTTAAGTTAATTCGTGAAATGTTTGAAAATGGATACATGTTTAATGGCTGATTTTGAGAAAGTTTGTCGTATTTGTATGAAATTCGATGAAACATTTCTATCAATTAACACATTTAAAATAATTGATATGATAGTAGCTTGTGCTTCAGTTCAGGTAAAATGATTATTATAAATTTTGTGTAATCATTATCATACAGAGTGTTAAGAAATCTCTATGCCAAACTTTGGATAATTTAAAGATAACAAAATAAAATCTTCCCCATTATTAAGTATTAACTATTTCTTCATTTAAATAATATTTAATCAGCAATCGAAATCGCAGAAATTGTGCGCGAAATAAGAATAACGAGATTTTTGCATTTGATTTCTATCAAATTTGTTAGGATTACAAAAAAATGTTTCCAACAAAAGAAAAGAATAATTAAGAGATTAAAAAAAAAAACATTTCCTTTTACCTCTTAATTATTTACATGGGTTGAATTTTCAACAATCCTTTTAATTTAATTAAAAATTTTTAATTTTCCCAGATTTGGGAAAATGATGATCTACCAAATCAAATATGTAACGCTTGTTTTCTTCAATTAAAAAATGCCATGAATTTCAAACAATTATGTGAAAGTTCAGACAATGCATTTCGTCAAATTATTGAGCAGAATAAAATTAATTTATCCAATAACTACAGTCATTTTGTGAACGTAAAAGATGAAGAATTTGACGGAGATTACACTGATATTAATTCTCAAATTTATATCAAAGAAGAAGATATTTCTGAAGGCGTCACAAATGAAAATACTTTGGAAAATGTAAAAATTACAAGTGATTGTGATGAAAACGATTCCAAAATATCAGAAACAAAAAACATATTGGAAATTACAAACAAAGATAGATCAGAAGTGAATGGATTGCAAATGCCAACTAAGTCTGACGAACTAAGTGATAACAATGAAAATATTATAAAAGTCGATTCAAATGTAATAGAAACGTCTACTTGTGAGAAGTGTAATAGAGAACATAGCAACGTATGGGTAAGTATGTGACCAATACATTATTTTCGAGACATAATTCGTTATTTGGCCTAGTAAGAAGGGGGTGGGAATGAAATTTTACTCTTTTACATCCCACTGAAATAATATTCCATTTCTATGCAACCTTTTCAATTGTAAAATTAATATTTTTTAAGCAAGTAGAGGATGTTCACCCATCCATCTTTGGAGGAAAATACGCAGTAAGAATATCTTCCAGGCAAAAATTAGACGAGAATTTTATTAACTCAAAGAGCATGTCCTTACCATCGATGTCTGCAAGCTGTGACCCAAACTTCAGCAAATTGAAATAAATAAAACCTATCTGCATTCATGCGCGATCCTAACCATTGAATATGAATCTGCTTTTGATAAGGACTTTAATGAGCTAATAGACACAAGAAGGATATAATGGACCAAGGGTTCCTTTGTGTGCGCCTTGAAAACAACATTTTCAGCAGCTAAAACTATAGGATTCAATCGAGGTGAGACGTTACACAGAACGCTCACAAATGGGATCATCAGAGATCCCCATTTTATGAAGCTGGTAGTACAATCTACAGTGTCCTGTCAAGAGTCCCACCACCCTTCTCAACACAGTTATACGCACGTTATACACAGTTTGACTTGACTTGCTCTGCGCAAAGTCCCAGTGATCAAGATGTAAGGCTTCTATTTTTCATCAGATGACAGAACTCTAAAAATTAACTTACAATTTATTCTTGATATATTTCTTGTAACAAATCGAAACTGTTTTAGGCATTGAGTCAACATATGCGTCGTAAACATCGAGTGAAACCAATAAAATGTAATAAATGTAACCAAAAATATTACCATCCCTTAACTTTAAAGCGTCACGAGCAGTCAAAACACAAACCACTAGTGAATCATATCTGTAATCTATGTAACAAAACATTTAAAAGTGTAAAAAGATTAAATAACCATAATGAACGATGCCCGAAATTAATGGGAGTACATTCAGACTTAGAGCAATTTGTAACATGTCATATTTGTGGTAAATTAACACGGAAACAAAGTATACGAAATCATTTATTAATTCATAAAGAACGACATAAAGTGTCATGCGATATATGTTCAAAAACATTCATTTGTAAGGCTTCCTTCAAAAAACATATTCGTGAAGTACATGAGAATCAAATACCTGATCGTAAACATTTATGTAATATTTGTGGATATGCATCGTCAAGAGTGGCTGATTTACGTAGACATTTACTGACTCATTCAACTGAACGACCGTATGTGTGTGAACATTGTGATAAAACGTATAAGACTGCTGAAAGTTTAAAAGAACATATCTCTCATGTTCACTTCGATGTACGAAAATATCAATGTTCATTTTGTTCACAAGCTTTTCATAAAAGGAGAACTTTAGTGAATCATGAACGACGTCATACCGGTGAAAAACCACATAAATGTGAAGTGTGTGGTAAAAGGTTTATAAAAAAACATGGATTGCAAATTCATTCAAAAACACATACAAATACAAAAGAGATTCTTACACAAAGCTGACTTTAGATGGCAGCAAATTTACTAAAAATAAGTATATCAAAATAACAGACTAAATATTAAATATAGACCAACAATACACTCTTGTAAATCTGTGGTGTGTGTTTCAATGCTGCCACCGAAGTTTACTTGCAAGTTCTTCAAGTCTGTTTAGAGATAATCTACCCAAAGAGTATAAGATAGAGGAGAAAATCATGCCATCTAGTATTTTTCTTTAGTATTGAATGGAATAAACTTTATAAACTTCAATTTTTTGTTTGAGTTCTATCAAACCAATGTGGTACTGAACATGAGAGAGTGTAGATACGAGTGCACATACATATACATCAAACATTCTCTCTTGCTCGGTGCCAATTTGGTTTGATAGAACTCGATCAATTAGTTTTGGCACATTTCTACTTTCAAATTTAAATTCAATTTAATCAGATAGATTTATAGAGGACTATAATACTGTACCCTCTAAATAGACCTCTTGACAGCTCTAGGTAGTGCAAATCTAACAATATTCTATTTATTTACCTTTATAGTCTATATTTAATATCAGTTTATGATGTAAACAAAATGGCTTTGTTTTGGCCGATAGAACATTCAGTTTGTTTACTAAGCGCTCAATAAATGATCAACTTGAACGTTTATGATTTTAGTTATTCACAGCGCGAAAAATTGAGCTCTCAGTAACAATCTATTGGCTAAATTCAGTCAGTCAATTAAACAAAGTAAAAAATAAAAGAAAGATTGCATTATTGTATTATATGTATAAAAGTTATATTTATATAAAAACATAAAACTTTGTTGAAAATGATTAGATTCCTTAATGAGGAGACGTTTCTTGTTACCCAAAAACCATATAAGAAAAAATAAAGAAATTATATTTAATTTAACAACGATGTTAATTTATTTACTTTCAAATAATAGTGAATTTATATAGGTTTTGCAGATCTGCATGGCACTACATTTTAGATATGCGTTCCCTATCACAAAATAAACAAAAAGTTTGTATAATTATGTCTCAATTTAATACAGAGATATAGTCTTAGGTGCATACCTACTCCTTCCTTTAATTTTCGCTTTCCCTTTTTATGATATGTTCTGTACAATATTTGTATTGTTTAAAGAAAGAATGGATAAAAATTGAATCGAATTTAATATTTGGGTCATTTAAGAGGTCCAGAGGCAAAATTTTTTTTTTTTGTTTATTTTGTGCCAGAGAAAACACCTAAAATAGTGCCATGCAATTCAGAAATACCCTGTATAATACGGATATAGAGTCCGTTCGCAACTACACAAATCTGGAAACTAATTCCGTTAACAAATTTGAGTTAACGCGTGAAATGTTTGAAAAATGAATTCATGTTTAGTTACTGATTTTGAGAAAGTTTGTCGTATTTGTATGAAATTCGATCAAACATTTCTGACAATTAGCTCATTTAAAATAATTGATATGATAATAGAATGCGCTTCTGTACAGGTAATGTAAATAATAAGCAATTGCATACAGGGTGTTAAGTACATGCTATACCAAACTTTTGAGAGAATAAAAAGTGAAAGATTTAAGTCCTTCATTGTTGTTTTTAAAAAATTTACTGACTTTGAAAGTGATATGAATTATCGTTTAAGTATATTTTTGTATACTAAATTTTTTCAATAATCATTATTCAATTGAATTGCCGTATATTGTAGTTTGTTTTAAATTTAAGTACCTAACTATATTTGTGTTAGAATTTGATTCCTAAATTATGTTTATTAGTATTATTAAAGAGTTGGTTAGTAGAATTTTCTTAAATTAAGTGTTTTAATTTAATTTAATAATTTTATAGATTTGGGAAAATGATGATTTACCAAATCAAATATGTAACGCTTGTTTTCTTCAATTACAAAATACCATCAATTTTAAACTATTATGTGTTAATTCAGACAATGCTTTTCGTCAAATTATTGAGCAGAATAAAATTAATTCATCGAATAATCAAAATAATTTTAATGGTGTTAAAGATGAAGAATTTGATGATTATTACGATGATGATATAACTTCAATAGATATAAAAGAAGAAGATATTCTTGAAAATATCACAAATGAAAATACTTTGGAAAATGTAAAAAATAGTATTAGTCATAATGAAAATAATTCTAAAAAATCGGAAAAACATAACGTATTAGAAATTAGAGACAAAATTAAGCGGGAATTGATAAAAACGCAAATACGAAAAAAAGAGGGAAGTGATGATGAGATTATTAAAGATAATGAAAATGTGATAAAAACGATTACTTGTGAGATTGAGAATTGTCATCAAGAATTTAAAAAATTATGGGTAAGCATGGGACGAAAATATTTTTTTTTTTTTTTCGAGACATTACAATTTAAAATATTCCAAAAGATTAGAGAGAGACAGAGTGTTCTACTTTTAATTTTTTAACAACTGGGAGTTGTCACCCGCCAACTGCTGATAATAATTCGTACTAAATAAAACAGGAAGTGAACCCGTGTTCAGTAGTTCCAATTTAGCCTATCAAAATATTCAAATCAGATAGATCCCGCCAACTGACGATAATAATTTGTACTAACTTAAGCAGGAAGTAGGTCCGTTTTCAGTATTTTTAATTTAGACTAACAGGTTACTTACCATTTATGGTGTACAGGGTCTGCAATTTAATTTGCCCCCTCCCCTGACTCCATGAATTAACTCTTGATAAATATAATATTATCGAAGATGTTATTGTTCATTATTTTATTGTAATGAATACATTTTTTTTAGACATTGGGATACCATATGCGTTATATACATAGGGCTAAAGGAATAAAATGTAATAAATGTAAATTAAGATTCTATCATCCATTACATTTAAAGGAACATCAGGAATTAGCACACAATCCATCAAATCGTACATGCAAGGAGTGTAACAAAGTATTTTCATCTCTTTATAATTTACGGGATCATAAATGCACAATACAACGTTTACCTAAATTGTTACCATGTCTACGATGTGACAAATTATTCAAAGACAAGCAGGAACGTAAGTGTCATGTTCAGGAAGTACATAGACATAAAGTTAAGTATATAGCATGCCATGTTTGTGGTAGATCAATAACGAGCAAAAATTTTGACAAACATTTGAAAACTCACGAAGACCGAGATAAACTGGCATGCCACCTTTGTTCAAACACATACAAAAGTATGGAATCATTAAGACAACATATAAAACGTGTGCATGAGAATCGAAGGCCTGAATGCAATCATTTATGTAATATTTGTGGACATGCGATGCGTACAACACGAGAATTAAGTGTACATTTGTTAATACATTCAAACGAACGACCTTACGTGTGTGATCGTTGTGATAAAAGGTATCGACGTGAAGATAATTTAAAAGCACACATTAAAAGCGCACATTTTAATGAGAGGAAGCATCAATGTAAATTTTGTCCACAAGCTTTCGCACATAAAAATACTTTAATGAATCATGAACGACGACATACCGGTGAAAAACCACATAAATGCGAGGTGTGTGATAAAAGGTTTATACAACCAATTGCATTGAAAATTCATATGAAAACACATACAAACACAAACGAAAATTTGATAGGAAGATTAGTTTAGAGGGCAATCGGGCTTTCATGGTAAAGAGCGCATCAATAGCATAATTTGACGATTTTAAATAGAAACATTGTATTATATACTAAAAAAATGAAATAAAGATCTGTATTCAATTTAAAAATATGTTAATTAATTAATTTTTTATTCGTGCTTTTCGTGGACGAAAAAGGCAATAATGGTATTTCGTGTAGGCATCTTTAGTCTTTTTATTCAATGAAAAAATCAGCTTTTTAATCGAAAAATTACTTGTGGATGTACTTCAATGCTATTAGTCATGAAGTTACGCATGCGCAAATAATCACGGTACTGTACTCGACAGAGTGAGAAGAATGTATCGTCTGCACCGTGATGTTTTCGCCCGTACCTCTCACTCTGCTGGCAATATAGGAGTAGAAAAGCAAATACCATTGATTCTGCCAATGTATGTCAAATATATCCAAATTCCATAGTTAAAAATATATGATCCCTAACCCTTATTCAAATTAGAATGTTACGTTAGCTCTCATTCTTGAAAATAGAATAAGGAAATAGAAAAAGTTCTTCAAAAAATTTAAACAGCTCAACTCAATTTTACCTTGTAATACTTTTACAAACACTCACCCAGTATATTAAGATCAAAAAAAGCGAATTCTGTTTCACTCCAATTTAGAGTTCATGCGTGAAATGGTTTGAAAAATGGATAAATGTGTAGTGACTGATTTCGAAAAAGTTTGTCGTATTTGTATGAAATTCGATAAAACATTTCTATCGATTGCTTCATTTAAAATAATTGATATGATAATAGCGTGTGCTTCTGTACAGGTAATGCAAATATTTATGATATTTGTATCAGTAAAACCTATGCAATCACAAAAATAATCATGCAATTCTAAAAAAACGTCGTACAGAATTTTTGAAGTGAAATTATTGATTAATTTGATGAATGGATTATGAACTACAGACTTAAATATAAATATTATCGAAGATAATAAATGAGAACTCTAGGATATTACGAAATAAATTTCGATTTTTGCCCCAATTTCCTACATCAGTTTTTTGTATTTTTTAAATAGGTATTTCGACTTCCATGTAGTCATCATCAGTAAGAATTAGCTAGTGATTACTCTTATTATGAATGTTACTCTTTGCTAATTTGGTGGCGGGCTGCACTGCACATTGCAAAAATCGAAATTTATTACAGCCTTAACATTAAAAACAACATATTAAAGATGTTTCATTTGTGTCCCAAAATTTTTTAACACTACCGAAATTTGTAAAGCAATTTATTAAACTTTATAAAAATCACTTGATAAATAAAAAACATACATATTTAAGACCGGAGAAGTTAGTAAATAGATCATTTAAAAAATGTAACTAACACTCTATTCTTATTCATAGATTTGGGAAAATGATGATCTACCAAATCAAATATGCCAAGCTTGTTTTCTTCAATTGCAAAATACTATCAATTTCAAAGAATTATGTGAAAATTCCGACAATGCATTTCGTCAAATTATTAAACAGAATAAAGTTAAACTATCGAATAATCAAAATGATTTTGATAACGTAAAAGATGAAGAATTCGAAAATTACGCCGATGATAATTTTATAGACATCAAAGAAGAAGAAGATGTTTCGGAAAAAATCACAAATGAAAATACATTGGAAAAGATAAAAATTCGAATTAATCACAATGAAGCTGACTCCAAAAAAACAGAAACAATTAACATGCTGAAAATAGAAAACAAAATTAAACCGGAATTGAATGGATTGCAAATTCAAACGAAATCCGAAGAGGAAAGTGATACTTCTGAAGATATTAACGATGACGAAAATGTATTAGAAACGTTTGCTTGTGAGAAATGTGATCAAGAATTTAAAAAATTATGGGTAAGTATCATCATTTTTCTTTTCCTTCGGCGTGCTGCTACGACAGTGTAATTAAATGGGAATATAGGGTTTTGCATTAATGCTGCCTACAGGGCCGGATTGGCCATGGCGGGGCCTTTAGGCAATGCAATTCTCAGGACATCTTTTCAACCGTTTGAAAATCATCAGCTCTTTCAAGTTGATGGTGGAATAGGAGTAAAATATGAAATGCGGGTGTTTTAATTTTAACTTGATTCGTGTTAATAAAAAATAAAAAAAGAAAGAAAATAGTTTAAACTTTTTTGGATACGAAATCGTCCATAACACCTTGAATTTTGACCTTTTCTAGTACATCATTTTCAATCGTCATTATCGACAATGAATATAAACGGGTCTGAGACATTGGTGAACAGTTTTTTATTAATTTTAATTTTGAAATATTATTAGTTCTACTACTCGATTCTAGATGTTTCTGTTCTGTGGGTACGAAGTATTTCATTAATTGACAGCATGCGTCGAAAAAAAACAATAATGCAAGGCCACTTCTTTTATAATCTGTTATATTTCTTTTATAATCTCGGGCTCAATATCCTCGGAATAATGTTCACTAAATTTTGGACAAGCGTCTTCAATTTCATCGTCAGTCTTTGCCATAAAATCTTTTAGAAAACTAAACAGGTAATTAATTTCTCGATAATCTTCTAGTTGCCGCGATAATTCCACAGGCAAATAAATTTCAATCTTGGACTTATCTTTTCCCTCTGATTATAAGTACTCCTGCAGATCCGTCATCGTGATATCGGCTAATAATGTTATGGATGCGTCACGTAAAGTAACACATAGTATTAGTTCTACCACTCGATACTATATGCTTCTGTTCTGCAGCTATGAAATATTTCATCAATAGACCTTTTTCACATTTTTTTTTCTTTTTTTTTAAATGAAAGTAAATGTCTTGATAAATGGGCTAATTTTTTCCCCGATTTTTTTGGAGCCATATGACCGAGAAAACAGACAATGAAAATCATTAAAATTCAAATTGGCGAAAACGATCCGGAAACACACGATGTTACACGAAGGTAGGTTTGACGTCATTTAAAGTTGATAATAGTGATATATTAATACAACTTTCGCCACTGTTTTATTGTCATTGCTTGTCGGATTGACATCACAGATCACGTGTGCGGTGGAGTAAAAAAAAATCGTTTGAAATTATTTCAAATATTGTGACTTTTTTACAATATTTTTCATAGTGTTTTTATTGTTAAAAATTTTCGAGCTATATTTTCATAAAAAATTATCAAAAAACATTTCTGTTTTTCATGAAAAAGGTCTATTGACAGTATGATTAAAGGGGGGGGGGGGGGGCCGAGTATCTAACTAAAATGAATTCGAACTGTTTTAGGCATTAGGTGTACATATGCATCATAAACACAGAGCCAAAGCATTAAAGTGCAATAAATGTGAATTAAAATTTTATCATCCATTACATTTAAAACAGCATCAAGAAACAATGCACAATGCACCGAATCTTACATGCACTAAATGTAAAAAAATATTTTCAAATATTTATAAATTAAAACGCCATAAATTAACACACTCAACTAAAAGAATGATACCTTGTCGACGATGCGACAAATCTTTCGCTGATAAGCCAACGCTAAAATGTCATATCAAGGAAGTACATGAATCTGTTCGGAAATTTGTAACATGTCATATTTGTGGTAAATTAATACAGAAAAAAAGTCTAAGAAATCATTTGATGACACATAACGAACGTAAAGATATCACTTGTGACATATGCTCAAAAACATTCATTAATGAGCTTTCGTTTAAAACACATATTAAACATATGCATGAGAATCAAAAACCTGCTCGGAATCATTTATGCAGTATTTGTGGATGGGCATCAACGGCACCGTATCAATTACGTAGACATTTATTAATTCATACAAACGAACGACCATTCAAGTGTGATCATTGTGATAAAGCGTATCGGCGACCGGATCATTTAAGAAAGCATATAACAAGCGAACATTTAAATCAACGAAATTTTCAATGTAAATATTGTCCACAAGCTTTTCATGCGAAAAGAACTTTAGTGCATCATGAGCGACGACATACAGGCGAAAAACCACATAAATGTGAAGTGTGTGGTAAAGGATTTGCACAAAATACTGCGTTGAAAATTCATACGAAAATACATACAAACTCAAAAGAGAATCTTACGCGAAGCTGATTTGAGATGGCAGCATTTTTCTTGAGAAAAGTACGGACGATTAAGAGCTAGTTGCTGTATCTCTTACATACATTCTATGGAGGGTAGAGATAAGGAAAACCATCTCTGTATATAAAAGGTGTCCATCGAAAAGCAACAAAAAAGGATGGCGCTGCTGTATCAAAATTTTAAGTTGTAAAAGAAGTGCTCAAAGTAATAAGAACAAGTAAAGATTTAAACAAGTTTTTAGAGAAGGATGGATGAGTTCCCATCAAACACCTTTTCCTACACAAGCACCATTCTGGTCAATTTTAGAACTGTTATTTGCTGTTTTCGGTTGGACACTTTTTTACTTTAAGATGGTTTTCCTAAATTTTATTGTCTTTAAGATAGTATAGCAGTATCGAAACGGGAAACAGTCAAATCCGCAATTATTTTTTAATTGTTTTTTTACACCCAATGATACAAAATAATCTATAATAAATTAAAATAGCACAATATAGTATTTTATTGATCAAATTTAATTCGTATTAACAATAATTCAAAATCATTTTTAAAATCTCAGTTGACTAAAATCAACATTTTGAAGTATTTTTTCAAACATAGTAGAATACCCTATTTTAATTAAAGAAATTATCTTCTTTTGAATAAATTAAAAAAAATAAAAGTTAATTGTGACCCTTGATACTGTTATAATACCTTAATAAAAGTTGTTGGTAAATTATTAAACTTTGGGTGGACATTGAAGTACTTTTTCTGAAATTGGGGACACATTCCATATTAATTCCACGTAAACTATGTAAAATTAAATAAAGAAGTATATTTAAATAGTTTAAAAATTGTGTAGATGTATTTATTTTTTCAGGTGAGTTAACTCGAGCGTGTCAGATTAAGATATGGAGGGTTAATTATGTAATTGACGATTTAAGCGGGACGTAAGAAAATGGGAGGCTTGCAAAGTTGCAGATAAAAAAAACGTTATTTTTAATAACTCAAGGGCGGTCAAAATTTATTTTATTTTGAAGGGAAAAATTCTACGAATGCGAAAAACATATAATCTGACGATTGTGGATTATATTTTATAGTGATGTTCCGAAACTGATACGATTCTTAATTATAGAATTATCGAAGCAGATCTGTTTACAATAAAATAATAATAATGTGTTTGTTTACTATCTATTGGGTGCAACGCTTTGATTATTTGTTGTGTTGTAAAAATTAGTGAATTTAATGCAATAAGGATGAAGATGAAGATACTTATTTTTTTCCTTAAGCTGTTTTTATATAAATAAATGATTCAGGTTTTCATATATATAATTCTGAAGTTTTGTGTAGCGATTTCTAGACACTCTGTACCACCGTGTGTGTTATCAATCAAGTATGTACATTTTTGCTTCACAGAGAAGATTAACAAAGACACCAATTCAAATATTCAAAAAGCTAATAGAGAAACACAATACCAGGGCATAGTATTCAATGCGCATGATCGTATTGACGGAAGTCAGCTGCTTCAATAGTTACTGTTTGTTTAGTTAATTTTGTGTAAAAGTTCTAAAAAATGGTTTGATATTGTTTTATTTGCAAGGAATATTTTAAAGTAGACATGTATCACAGCTTAGTAAAAGTTTAATTATTAAATAATATTTATTAAATGACTATTATTATGTTTTAAAAACGCGACAGGATATTGTATTGTGTATTAAGACATGCGCATTAATAATCATGATCCGCCATTTATTATCCTTCTCAATCAACTTGGATACAAGATTCTCACTCTCTGTTGCCATTGCCAGTTAGAACATTTTCAAAAGTACCATCAGACGGTGTTACGTTCTTATATTATATTTTTTAATGTTACCTGTACAGAAGCGCACGTTATTATCATATCAATTATTTTAAATGAAGTAATTGATGGTAATGTTTTTTTCCAATTTCATACAAATACGACAAACTTTGTCGAAGTTCTCCATTTCAAATGAATCCATTTTTCAGGCATTAACCCAAAAGTAGGGGTTCATGAATGTTGTTTCCCAGATTTAAAACAGAAAATGTTTCATATTCAAATTAAATCAATTTTTGGTCTAAATCAATTAAAACTTTTTAAAAATATTCGGGTTTAAAAAATATTATTTATTTTGGTATTGAAAAATGTACTCTTCATTATTCAAATTAAGATGAGAATTTCTGTGGGCTGTGTTCATGTATTTTGTTAAAATATATCATCTGACCTGCTGTAATAAAAATAATAGCTTTAAAACCTCCCAGAACTGTTAAAAATTTCTTAAATTGGGCACAAATATTTTTGAAAATAAGGCCATTTATCCTTTCTCGGTTACATGAATAGATTTGTGCAAAAATTCTACAATGTAGAGAGAAGTAAGGATCTTTTATTTGTGTTGAGGGAATAAGTTTGCTATGGTCATAGCAAAGGGGCCAAGGATAAGCAAACCTGCAATCCCCTGAACCTGAACTTCTCATGCATTTAGCTGGTTAAAAATGTGCCAGAATAACGTTTTTTATGAAATTTTTAGGGCAAAACCTGATGTACTCCACTCTAGTCCAAAAAATTCTTCCTCTTTGGACCAAAAGCTACATATACCCAAAACAGATACGGATATTCGGAAAATTTGAAGTCTGTAGGAAATTGCTATTTCTCGTCTAAAAATGAAAAACATTAGAAGTCTGTAAAAAATTGATATTTATCGTCAAAAAAGAAAAATGTTTTTTAATAAATCGAATTATTATTATTATTATAACTATAAATTAGAAACTAATAGTCTTTATAATTTCATTTACAAAAATATTTAAATTTATAAAAAATTATTATTTAATTTTTCTGCCATTTAAATTTAGTTTTACATAAAATTCTCGCTTGAATTTGTATGTGTTTTTGAATGAATTTTTAATGCTATTTTTTGAATAAATCTTTTACCGCACACTTCACATTTATATGGTTTTTCACCCGTATGACGGCGTTCATGATTAATCAAAATTGCCCGTTCATAAAAGGCTTCTGGACAAAATCTACATTGATGTTTTCTTTGATTTAAATGTACACGTTTAATATGGGTTTTTAATCTTTCTGCAGTCTTATATGTTTTATCACATTGATCACATGCTTCCGGTCGTTCAGTTGAATGACTTCTTAAATGTTTACTTAAATCGGCCCTTGAACGGGCTGCATGTCCACAAATATTACATAAATGATTACGTGCTGGTGGTTGATTCTCATGTATATATTTAATATGATTGGATAATGTTTGCTGACGCAAGAATGTTTTTGAACATATTTCGCATTTAATTTTTTTACGTTCTTTATGGATCACCAAATGAAGTTTTATATTTGTTTTCAATACTGATTTACCACAAATATGGCATGCTACATACAATTCTGTACATTTATGTGCTTCTTTAATATGACATTTTAGATCTCGTTTGTCTTCGAATGATTTGTCGCATCGTGGACATTGTAATAATTTTAATGAATTTTGTTTACATTTATGATATTTTAATTTATAAATATTTTTTACTACTTTGTTGCATTTAGTGCATGTCAGATTCAATGGATTGTGCATCAATTCTTTATGCTTCTTTAAATGGATTGGATGATAACTTTTTACCTTACATTTATCACATTTTAACGCTTTCGCTCTGTGTTTACTATGCATATGTTGACTCAATCCCTAAAATAATTTTATTTATTAGGAGTAATATAATTTTATCTTAGTTCAAGCAGTCATATATCAGAATCTTCTCAGTTTCCCGGGCCCCAATTCGGACTCTGGAGATGTCAAGATTCCAAGCGAGGATAACCTTTGAATGTTTCGGGGATCTGAACCGCCTGGCTAATGAATAACACAAGCAGACTGATCTGGGTACCGGGAAGTCAAAATTATTTGAAGAAGCTATGTCTTATCATTAAACATTTCTGTAAAAAAATGGCACGTTGATAAGATTCGCCACCCCTGCTCTATAAACTAAATTGAAAATATATATATTTAAATCGCCTCCTTATGTATTGACAGAAATATAAGAAACAATAGAATTCATATAATTTATTTTTAATTTTGACTCTAAAACTGTAGATACTGAGTTGACTATTATTGCTTAATGAGTTTAAATTTGTATGATTGCCAAATACTTACCCAAGTTTTTTTAAATTCTTTATTACACTTATCACAGTTTAAAGTTTCTGTGGCATTTTCATCATCTTGAATATCTTCACAAATATCATTTTCCTCTTCAGATTTAAAAATTTGTATTTGATTTAATTCCGGTTTGTTCGTTTCTAATTTTTCTGAATCATTTTCATTATGAGCAATTTCAATGGTTACATTTTCCAAAGTATTTTCATTTTTAAAATTTTCGTAAATATCTTCTTCTTTGATATCTATGAAAGTAGTATCATCAATATAATCATCAAATTCTTCATCCTTCACGTTATCAAGATTATTTTCATTATTCGATAGATTAATTTTATTTTGTTTAATAATTTGTCGAAATGTATTGTCTGAATTTTGACATAATTGTTTGAAACTAACGGTATTTTGCAATTGTAGAAAACAAGACTGGCATATTTGTTTTGGTAGATCATCATTTTCCCAAATCTATAATTGGAAAAAATATCTTTTAAATCTTCTAATTACATGAATTATAAATTTTTTATAGTAATGACTGCTTTTATAGTAATATCAAAAAACTTTGATTTAAATAGATTATAACTTCAATTATCAGAATATTTTGGTGTAATCTTAGAATTTACTAGGATTATTTTTCATCTTCAGTGATCATAATTTATTTACTTAGTCAATTTATCTGAAATTTTATATGACATTTCCTGAACACTCTGTAATATTGTGTTTTAGCGCCAAATATTAGGCAATGGCTTATTTTTAAATGTTTATATTACCTGTACTGAAGCACATTCTATTATCATATCAATTATTTTAAATGAAGTAATTAATAAGAATGTTTTATCGAATTTCATACAAATACGACAAACTTTCTCAAAATCAGACACAACACATACATTCATTTTTCAAATCGTTTTACGTGTTAACTAAAAATTGATGAATTGTTAACGAATGTGGATTGTTGCGTTTTAACATAGATTCATTCAAAATTAAAATAATTCTGGGCATACAATCAATAGAAATTAAACCTAATTTTGTAATTTGGGCCTTTCAAAAAGAAAAGAATTGATAATATTTGGCTAACAAACGTAGATTAAAGTAATTTTTGTAATATTGCGATTTTTTATGTCTATACATGCAAAATAAGAAACTGACTGACTGATCGATCAACGCACAACTGAAACCGCTGGATCTAGAAGCATGAAATTTTCCACAAACGTTCCTTAAATGTCTTAACTTTGCACTAAGAAGGATTTTTTTTTGGAAATTCATTCCCTAAGAAGTTAAAATGATGGTTGAATGTTTGTATGAAATTTGGTCAATTTTGAAGTTAGAAATGTAAAAATTGATCTTTGTGCCCATAGTTGGAGACAAACGTTTACTGTATCAATTTTTTATGAAAATTCATTCTTTCAGAGAATAAAATAGGGGATGAAATTTTATATGAAACTTCGTCATATTTTAAGTACTTATTTGTATTTAAAATTGAAGTTATACAGCGAAGTGGGTAGGTAACTGCTAGTTAATAATAATAATTAAGGAAATATACTAAATATACAGTCGATCATGATAAATTTAGACGCCCATGTTGGTTGTTAGAATGAAATTATTGAGGCGATACCAAGCTATTGGGGGACAATTTTTGTACTATTTTATCCAGTTTTGTACTATTTTATTCCAGTGCCTATGAAGATGCCACTCTGCAATTATTGAGATTACTTACCTTAGTAGGATCGGGTTAACATAAATTGAGGTTACATGTGTTAGCCTATTTTTGGTGGCTTGGATTGAAAAAAATATGTTATTGAGAGTGGCGAAGAACGAGAGAGGTTGTCTTTTTTCATAAATGCCTTTAATTTTAAAACAATTAAAAGTACATAAAATTTGTCTATCATACATATATATAATAAATAGTCTTTGATGACATCGGTAAACAAAATTCGGTTCTGTTCTCAACGAATATTTATTAAATTTTATCATCCAAGCCCGTACGGACGGGAAGGGAGTATTTTGGAGGTCAACGTCTCCCCCATAGAGAATCTCGCAACATACATTTGAACTAACAATATATTCCTAACTACTTATTGTCTTAAAGTGAAAATACCTCGAAAATTAACATTTCGTTGTTAATTTTGTTTTAACACAGTCAATTTTCTAGATCTGACGCACTTTTCAATTTTCGAGCGCCTTTTCCACCATTTTGTATCATTTGGTCTGTTCCAAAATCCAAGTTAGGTCTACTCACGTATGATTTTGCATGCCACTGATCATGCGCAAATAAAACACAATTGACTTTTTGATCTTGAGACTGTTGACCATGAATATTCGTCACTTTTTGTGTAAAAAACCACGCATTGAAATTATTGAAAACAAATGTGTGAGTAAAATAGAGATGTTGTTAAAATTAATATCATAAGAATATCAATCAGAGGAAAAAACGCATTGCCGGGCAGGATGTCATAAATTCACCCGAAGCACTCAATATTTGCAATTAAGATGCGTTTTCAAATGTCTACCAAATGGTTCCCGTTCTGACAGTTTTACCTGTGACAACAGCGAGGAATGACTGCTCGTTTTCAACTTTGCGTCTTCTCAAAACATAATTTAGATCGATAATGTCTGAAGATCGACTAAATGGTTTAGCCTCGCTCAACAATGTACATCGCGATGTAGAGGTCGATAAACACAGAGTTTTGGAAAAGTTTTTTTCTGTATCTCGCAGAATTAACTTATTGAAAAATAGATTCTGAATATTACATTTTTAACATAATAAAATGTTATTTTACTCGAAAAAATCGTTTCATATTTTTATTGACTTTATGACCTAACATGATGAACAAAAGTTTGAACCCCTCCCACTTGGTTGATTCCTGTGCACGGACCTGCTACCATCTAAAGCTAAACAAACAATTAGCTTTGTATAAAATTCTCGCTTGTGTTTGTGTGTGTTTTCATATGAACTCTCAAAGCAACTTTTTGTGTAAATCTTTTATCGCACACTTCGCATTTATGTGGTTTTTCACCGGTATGACGTCGTTCATGATTCACCAAAATTCTCCGTTCATAAAAGGCTTGTGGACAAAATCTACACTGATGTTTTCTTTGATTTAAATGTACATGTCTGATATGTTCTCTTAAATGATTTAAAATCTTATATGTTTTATCACATTGATCACATGCATACGGTCGTTCGGTTGAATGAGTTCTTAAATGTTTACTTAAATCAGCCCTTGAACGTGCTGCATGTCCACAAATATTACATAAATGATTACGTGCTGGTGGTTGATTCTCATGCATATATTTAATATGATTGGATAATGATTGCTGAAAAAATGTTTTTGAACATATTTCGCATTTAATTTTTTCACGTTCATTGTGGACCACCAAATGAAGTTTTATATTTGTTTTCAATACTGATTTACCACAAATATGGCATGCTACATACAATTCTGTACATTTATGTGCTTCTTTAATATGACATTTTAGATCTCGTTTGTCTTCGAAGGATTTGTCGCATCGTGGACATTGTAATAATTTTAATGAATTTTGTTTACATTTATGATATTTTAATTTATAAATATTTTTTACTACTTTGTTGCATTTAGTGCATGTCAGATTCAATGGATTGTGCATCAATTCTTTATGCTCCTTTAAATGGATTGGATGATAACTTTTTAACTTACATTTATCACATTTTAACGCTTTCGCTCTGTGTTTACTATGCATATGTTGACTCAATACCTAAAATAAATTTATTTATCAGAAGTTATATAGTCTATGAATTCCATCAAGGATAGTCTAAGAATGCTTCGAGGAACTGAACCTCCTGGCACAGAAAAAAACAGTCAGAATGAGTTGGGTACCGGACCACTCTGGTGTTAAAGGCAATGAATCAGCGGACTCGTTGGTTTGAGAGGAGCCGTCTCAAATGCCCTTTTCACTGTAGATACTGAGTTGACTATCATTTCTTAAACTGCTTACATTTGTATAATCGTCAAATACTTACCCACGCTTTTTTAAATTCTTTATTACACTTATCACAATTGAAAGTTTCTGTGACATCTTCGTCATCTTGAATATCTTCACAAATATCATTTTCCTCTTCAGATTTAGAAATTTGGTTTAATTCCAGTTTATTTGTTTCTAATTTTTCTGAATCATTTTCATTATGAGCAATTTTAATGGTTACATTTTCCAAAGTATTTTCATTTTTTATATTTTCGTAAATATCTTCTTCTTTGATATCTATGAAAGTAGTATCATCAATATATTCATCAAATTCTTCATCCTTCACGTTATCAAGATTATTTTGATTATTCGATAAATTAAATTTATTTTGTTTAATAATTTGACGAAATTTATTGTCTGAATTTTGACATAATTGTTTGAAACTAACGGTATTTTGCAATTTAAGAAGACAAGACTGGCATATTTGATTTGGTAGGTCATCATTTTCCCAAATCTGTGAGTAAGAAAATTAAATAAAAAGATTGCGGTCGTAGGACCCCCTTTAGGAACGAAGTTCCTTTACATCCACAACTAGTTATGCACATAACTAGTTGTGGATGTAAATAGTTAGTTGTGAAAGTAAAGTGAACATATCGTGGTTGCCGTGGATATGACACACACACACACACACACACAAAGCATATCTCACACCATTATGAATTTTGCCAGTTTTTTCACCATGACAAGCCGCGTTAAGGAACTTCGTTCTAAAAATCTATAATTGGAAAAATTAACTTTAAAATCTTCTATTTACATTAATTACAAATTTTTTTATAGCAATGACTGCATAATTTAGAAATCAAAATAAATATTTTTTGTAATTATTAAACTATTCAAAAAATAATTTTTACAAATAGGCAAAAAGGTTTTCAATTTTTGCCATAAAAAATATGGTTGAATAAACAAATCTGCTTAGTACATTGTAATTAGCTCAAATAATTTTTAAATTTATATTATATTTAATTTTGTATATTATTATTTATTATTTTGGTATATACATTATTTTTAATCTTCAGTGATCATGATCATAATTTATTTGCTGAGACAAATTCTCTGAAATTTTGTATGGCATTTCCTAAACTCTCTGTAATACTGTGTTTTAGTAGTAAATGAATTATATTTAAATGTTTATATTACCTGTACTGAAGCACAATCTATTATCATATCAATTATTTTAAATGAAGTAATTGATAAGAATGTTTTATCGAATTTCATACAAATACGACAAACTTTTTGAAAATCAGTCACAACACATGTATTCATGTTACAAATATTCGTATTAACTAAAAATTGATTGTCAACAAAAGTGGATTTTTACATTTAAACGAAATATTTTAAACATACATTAAATCAAAATTAAACTAATTCCGGGCATATAATCAATAGAAATTAAAACTAATTTTCTATTTTTGACCTCTCAAGCAGGAAAAAATTGATAATATTTGGCGAATAAAAGTAGATCTCAGCAATATTAGCCTAGTAACTTTATACATTACAGTCTGCGTCAAATCCGGTAGTTCTGATTTTCCGCACCCTTGATTATGGTGTGGGCCTAATGAATAATCCAAGTTTGTGACCTCAAGCTCCGAGCGTAACTTTGTCAAAAATCGAAAAAACTGATTATTTCGTTTTTTTTCTTCAGATTTTGGCGATTATAACTGTGAAGACCTAGTTTTTGATAGTACCTTTTCAGGATGTTTTTCAAAAGAAATAGACTAAATTTGTTACAATATGAGATAAGAATTGTCTCTGTAGACCCAATAGTTTCCGTGATAAAGCGTCTCAAATTTTATCATTTTCTTTAATTACTATATATATACATATCAATTTTTAAAAAAAATAATTTTTAAAAATGTATCATGAGCTTGCGTTACCTCCAAATCGACAGTCTAAGGTATGGGAGCTTTCTTGGGGTCCACTTAACGTCCTCTATGATCTTTTCTACCCCCCACCGCCCAAATCGTCAGATTAATATATTTCCGTTATCAGAGATACTAGTTTCAATATCTCAATATCTGACACGCTCGAATTACGCGAAGAGTCTGTTTTTATTACATTTTCTAAGGCCTATAAGTCCTTTCCCCATCGCTAAATTGAAAAGATTTATAGAACCTTTTTTTCTTAAAATAATGGCAAACAAATCTAAAAGATCTCGATAACGCTCGAGTTACTACTACACATTTAGCATCCGGGGCTTTTTTATTAAAATGTTTGAAGAATGGACACGCATACAGTGGATGATTTCGACAAAGTTTGTCGTATTTGTATGAAATTTAATATAAAATTTCTAACAATTACCTCATTTAAAATAATTGAAATGATAATAGAATGTGCTTCTGTACAGGTAATATGAATATTTGAATACAGTTTGCTCACGCCACACGCTGATTCTATTGTGCATGTACACATCAGATAAATATGTATTCAATAGAGAATATGGCACTATGGATTGCGTTTGTTGGGTGAAACAGACATCACAAATTCAAAGTTCAGGAAACGTATGAAAAAGGAAAAAATAAGACTACTGCTATTGGCATCCGCCACGGATATCCGTGCTTTTAATTATCACAGGGTCGACGCCTCTTCAGGTGAACGCAAGGGCTAAAAAACGGGTAGATCTGTGCTCGATCCCATGAAAGTCATGGCCAACCCGTGGTTCACAGGGTAAGACCACGCGAGAGAAAATTCTCAATCCGTGAATCAAACTGTACCTATACCCATGGGTAAACGTGTCTGAAATTATAGGCACGGATATATTATATATTACTTATGTAAATTATAGGCACATCCGTGGCGAGTGGAAATAAACACTTCGGAAAATTAATTAATTTAACACTTTTTGCGTCTAAATTCGCTCTAACATTTTAAAATGATTTAATTTAGAAAAATCAAAAAAGGTCGTAAATTCAAATTAAGTTAATAGGCGCTTTAGATTTAGTTAAAAGATTTTCTAAAAGCTGGTTTCAACTAACTTTTCTCATTCATAGATTTGGGAAAATGATGATTTACCAAATCAAATATGTAACGTTTGTTTTCTTCAATTACAAAATACCATTAATTTCAAACAATTATGTGAGAATTCAGACAAAGCATTTCGACAAATAATTCAGCAAAATAAAATTAATTTATCGAGTAACCAAGATGATTTCAATAACATAAAAGATGAAGAAATCGAAGATTATACAAATGATAATTCTGTGATAGATATCAAAGAAGAAGATATTCCAGATAAAATCATAAAAGAAAATGTAAAACTTAGAATTGATCACAATGAAAATGATTCTAATAAATCGGAGACAAACGAATTGCAAATGAAAAGCAAAGATAGATCGGAATTGCAATTACGCAAAAAAACCAAAAAAATTGTAACATGTCATATTTGCGGTAAATCAGTAACGAAAAAAAATCTAGGAAGTCATATGGTAATTCATACAGAACGTGAAAAAGTTACATGTGATATCTGTTCAAAGACATTCATGCATCAAAAAACGTTAAAAAATCATATTAAACAAGCACACGAGAATAAAATACCAGAACGTAATCATTTATGTAATATTTGTGGAAATGCAACGCGTACTGCGGCTGATTTACGTAGACATTTGATATTACATTCCAACGAACGACCGTACGCATGTGACCGTTGTGAAAAAACGTATCGACGTCCAGAAAATTTAAAAGAACATATCTTACATGTACATATAAATCAAAGAAAGTTTCAATGTACATTTTGTCCACAAGTTTTCCATCAAAAAAAAACTTTAGTTCAACATGAACGACGCCATATGGGTGAAAAACCACATAAATGTGAAGTATGCGGTAAAGCATTTACACAAAAGCCTGATTTACGAAGACATTTGTTAACACACTCAAATGAACGTCCGTACGCTTGTGAGCGTTGTGATAAAAAGTATCGACGTGCAGATCATTTAAAAGAACATATCTCACACGCGCATTTAAATCAACGAAAGTATCAATGTACTTTATGTCCACAAGCTTTTCATGAAAAAAGAACTTTAGTGAATCATGTACAAAAACATATCGGCGGAAACTCTCATAAATGTGATGTGTGTGGCAAAGTTTTTGTCCAAAAAACTGCATTAAAAATTCATGCAAAATTACATACAAACTTAAGTGATAGTCTTACGTAAAGCTAAGTTTATATAGCAGCGTTGTAATATAATTTTTTAAAAACAAGAGCGCATGGAGATTAAAATTGTTCGGGTATATTACATAACGCCGCAGTAAGTAAGCGCTAGTCACTGCCGATAGTACATTACATTACATTGTAGGAAAGGGGTTGTTTCAAATGCCCCCTTTCATCCGAAACTGTCATTACCATAGCTAGATGCTCCATAATTTACCGAATTAAGAAATGGCTACACAAGCTCATTTTGATTACTGAGACTTTGCGCAGGGCATGCGACAGACCAAACTATAAATAACCACAGTTGAGAAGGGTAACTAACACCTTCATAACATGGGAATATCTGATGATCCCACTTGTAGTGCTTGTATGCGTTATGCATGAATCTGCCCTCGACTTAATCATACAGCTTAAAATTGAATCACTTACCCGGAGACGTGTCGCCTTCGGATGACAGATTGTTGTCAAGGAAGTCACAGAGAATAATTGATTTCACAAAAATTACCTTTATTTATTACTTAAGTTTTCATTAACGTGTCATGTAGCTACAAAAAATTAAAAGAAAACTTAGTAAGTCGTGGTAGACAGACAAATGGTTTCTTTTGTTTGATTATTGGGAACTCAGTGCAGTGGAGAGTGGAGACTTTAGACCCAGATGAAAAATTAGGGAACGATTCATGTTACACAAAAATTTTGTATTTTGAAATAAGAAATTATGTTTATAAGGGGTTGACTTGATATTACGGATTGTGACTTGAATGACAAAGTAGAGAAAATAGTACTCCATAAGGGTAATTAGCCTTATTCCTCTGAAGATTTTGGGGGTACGAATTCATTTTATGAGGTTATGATCTAGATGCAAATCATCAACATAATAAAAATTAGTACATACAAAAGCATAATTTTTTGCTATATTTGTATTTAAATTATTAAATAAATTATAAAATACATTCAATTAACTAAATCAATATATTTAATTCTTGATTGACTCTAGATCATAACCTCATAAATTGGATTTGTACCCGAACCCCTCCCCCAAAGTCTTCAGAGGGAAAAGCTAATAATGAATTGAAAATATATAAAAACACACCGGCTATTTTAGAAAAGCATGCTTTCGAAGTTTCTCGCGAATATTATGTTCTTAAACGTTTACATATTATATTTTACATTTAATAACTGAGGAATAGTAATTCTCATTCCGAAAAAAATTTCTCAAGTTATGCAATCCTCTTGAGTTACTCTCTCAAAATTCAATGGAAATATTCAACCCATGTAGCCTTTAAACAGAAATAGGCGGTTTATGTGCATTCGGTGTTATGCAGCCGAACCAAAATATTTTGTGTCTAACAGAAAAGTTAATTAAAAAAGCGAAGTCTTATTTTTTTAATATTTGTTAATGAGCGAACGAGCAAATTTTCTGCTAGATATTAAATATTATAATAATGTAAAAAAAAAGAAAGCAAAATAAGCGAATGCGCATTAAAGTGGCTATGTCTACTGAACAAGTCCATTACTACTTCAAAAAGACTCACCCAGTATATTACGATATAAGAAACATAAACAAATTCCCTAATTTTATGGTTCATACGTGAAATGCTTTAAAAATGGACACATCTGCTGTAACTGATTTTGAGAAAGTTTGTCGTATTTGTATGAAATTCGATGAAAAATTTCTATCTATTTCTTCATTTAAAATAATTGATATGATAGTAGCATGTGCTTCTGTACAGGTAATATAAATATTTATCTTGGCATGTATTTACGTAAAAAACAATTTTTTCTCAAATTTTCAACGGCCGTAACTTGATCAATTTTTAAAGCACTAGGGGAAGGATAATAGAAAAAAATTTCAAAGTAATTTTGATGTATTTCAGCAAATTTTCTTACAATGCATATTTTTTGAGTTTGTGATTGAGAACCAAAAGTATGTTTTTAAAGCTTTTACTAAAAAAGGGTGGCAAATTTTAAGCGTTGCTTAGTCGATTATCTTTTTTGGTATCAACTATTTCCATCTGTAACCAGATTAGTACATACTTTTTATAACATGCATATATGTCAATATGCAAGGTATACTAAGTTTAGTCCCAAGTTTGTAACGCTTAAAAATATTGATGCTAAGTAAAAAATTTTGGTATAGGTGTGCATAAAATCACCTAATTACTCCATTTCCGGTTGTCTGTCTGTCTGTCTATCGTCTGTCCGTCTGTCATCACGATTACTCAAAAACGAAAAGAGATATCAAGCTGAAAATTTTATAGCGTACTGAGGACGTAAAAAGTGAGGTCAAGTTCGTAAATGAGCAATATATGGCAATTGGGTCTTGGGTCCGTAGGATCCATCTTGTAAACCGTTAGAGATAGAACAAAAGTTTAAATGTAAAAAATATTCCTTATAAAAAAATAACCAACTTTTGTTTGAAACATTTTTTCGTAAATATCACTGTTTACCCGTGAGGGCGCAAATTAGGCGTAAATTATATAGTCTGTTATTATGGGAATATAAGTTATGTATGTGTGGCATGTATGTATGTGTAATGTGATAGAGTCATCAACACTGTCTATGCATGATATTTCAACAATTAACTCAGTCAATTGTTTGTTTTAACTTGTTCTTTGTAAATTGTGTCTCGAATCAACTTCTAAACACTTTTTTTTGTCTAAATTCAAAATATTAGATTCTAACACTTCAAATTAAATTTTAGGTGCTTTAGATTTATGTATAAGATTTTTTAAAAGCTGGTTTCAACTAACTTTTCTTATTCATAGATTTGGGAAAATGATGATCTACCAAATCAAATATGCCACGCTTGTTTTCTTCAATTACAAAATACCATCAATTTCAAACAGTTATGTGAAAGTTCAGACAATACATTTCGTCAAATTATTAAACAGAAGAATTTATCAAATAATCAAAATGATCTTGATAAAGTAAAAAAGGAAGAGATTGAAGATTCCTACCCCATCGATGATGATTTTCCAATAGAAGTCAAAGTAGAAGAAGATACTCCTGAAAATATAACAAACGAAAATACATCAAAAAATGAAAATACTTCGAAAATTGAAAAAATTAAAGTCGATCGCAATGAAATTGACTCCCATTCAAAAACCAAATCAAAATTGAATAGAATTAAAATACCAACTAAACCCGAAAAGAAGGAAGACAATGAAAATGTTGAAACCGCGCCCGGGTTTAAATGTGGCAAGTGTAAGAAAGAATTTCAAAAATTATGGGTAAGTATGTGACGGATGTTTGTTTAATTTAAGAGAACATAAATATTTCTAGTGCACGACTGGGGTTTTTTTCAGCAATTTGGTGAGGTTTCTCACGGTAAAACTGTTTTTTCGAGGTTTTTATAGCTTTGCTCATTTAAAAGTCATTTTCGTTTCATCTGTACTTAATTATAAATAATTTAAAATTCGAAACTCAATTCTAACGTTTAAAAGTGATCGATTCAGACAGCTGAATGTCATCCAGTCAGTTAGTTCAACGGCGACGTTTAGTAAAAAGGCTAAAATGTTAACTGGACGGCTAATTAAGCTAATTGGCTGCGACATATACATCTAAATTCTCTTCTACTCGATTTCATTTCAGTTTTAAAAACTTATACATAATGTATAAACACTTTGTAATATTTATTGCAATAAATTCTGTTGTAGGTATTGGGTAAACATATGCAAAATAAACACAAAGCTAAACCATTAAAATGTGATAAATGTGAAATAAAATTTTACCATCCATTACATTTACAAGGGCACAAGGAAATGGCACACGATCCAGTCAATCTTACATGTAATAAATGTAATAAATTATTTAAAAATATTTATAAATTAAAAGATCATAAATTAACACATTTACTTGAATCACTTTATTGCGAACGATGTGATAAAAAATTCAAAGATAAACAGGAACTAAAGAACCATAATCGAGACGAACATCCAGATATAGAAATTTATACAGCATGTCATATTTGTGGTAAATTAATACGGAAACGAAGACTAGCAGATCATTTAGTAACGCATCAAGAACGTAATAAAGTTACATGCAATATATGTTCAAAAACATTTGTGCGTAATTCATCGTTAACGGTTCATATTAAAGAAGTACACGAGAAAAAACGACCTCCACGTAATCATTTATGTAATATTTGTGGATTTGCAACCATAACAGCGAGTAAATTACGTAAGCATTTAGTGGTACATTCAAATGAGAAGCCTCATGCGTGTGATCGTTGTGATAAAGCGTATCGGCGTGCAGATCATTTAAAACAGCATATCGCACAGGCACATTTAAATATACGGAAGTATCAGTGTACATTTTGTACGCATGCTTTCTTTACAAAACGAAATCTAACGCATCATGTACGACGGCATACCGGTGAAAAACCACATAAATGTGAAGTGTGTGGTAAAGGATTTGTACAAAAAGATGCAATGAAAACTCACATGAAAATACATACTTCAAAAGAAAATATAATACAAAGTTGATTATTTAGATAATAATTATGTAATATGTACTAAAGTGAAAAAATAAACTTAAAGGATTTTTATTGTAATTCTTTTGATAATAAAAAAATTAATGGATTAAATGTACAGGACAGGGTAGCGCAAAATTTATGCACATATTCAAAATTGAAATAACTTTTTACAATAGGGTATTCCACTATTTTTGAAAAAGTACTTCAAAATGTTGATTTTGCTAATAAAAAGCCACCAAAAATTTATTTCGGAAAAATACACACACTTTCTTGCCAAAAACTTAAATTAAATTTTAAACTGTCAAAAACGCGGGCATCCAATTTGATGACGTAATATGGGTATCACTATACGAAATAACACAAATAATTTTGACAGATATATTCATAGATATCTGATTATAATAAATATAAATACTTATTATCTATGGATATGTTATACCCAGATGTCTACACTGAACTAATTGATGGTCTATGACTCATACCGCTATGACATCACAGCAGGGCATACCCGCGTTTTAGGTCACGTGATATACAGTTTAAAAATTACGATTTTTAATATTAATATTTTAAAAGAAAAAAGTGCTTTTATGAAATCAGAATAATTAAGTATATTTTTACATAAATTTTAACTTTTTTCAAATTTCTTGATTTATTTTTGACTAACGACAATATCCTATTTGTGTATTTATTAAGTTCGGACACTCTTAATGAGAAACCTATTAGAAAACTAGTTATATTCATATTTTATTATTAATAAATGTCTATAATATAATATTGTTTTGTATACGTATTACACCTCTTAAAATAACAAATTAAATTATTAAAGTTTTTATAAATATAAATTCATTATATTTATTTGTAGTATTCAGATGATCGATTCATTTAAATTGCTACACCTCAAAAATATCTCTATACAGTTCTTGAGGCCTGTTTTATATATAATACCCTATTAATTTTAATATTTTGACAAATTCTTGCGTATAGCGATTCCAATTCCAATATAATGGGGTTAATCTATCGGATTTTGATAGTCAATTCCATAATCATAATAATATTGATTTTGATAATCAATAGCCTTGTCTCAAAAATTTGGGACAATAGAATCATAACAACCATGGACACTATATAACAACCTTAAAGCGTAAGCGTAGGAGATTCCAATTTTAAATGTGTGCATGACTTTTACACCGCTTTATAAATGCATCCCTAATTTATTTACATGTTAGACACATTTTCTCATAAATTTCTTGGGACTACTCGTGTCATCCGCAAACAATGTAAGATGAAATAACAAAATCATATTTAGTTAAAAAAATTATGTGTATTTATTTTTTATGAAATTGCTTGAAAAAAAATTTCAGTTGTTGGTATTGCTTCGATAATGGAATTTCGAAAATAGTTTCTTCAAAGGCCCATCTGTGCTTTTTAGTAAATGTCGAAGATACTCATTTCTTAATATTTTATTTGAAATAAAAATATCATTTTCGCGTTGGGCTTAATAAATGTTACATTTTATACATAGATGAAAAAATATAATTGAATATCGATTGTGGTTTTCTCCGAAATCTACATAATTTGGCGACTTTATTTAGAAATTTACGAATATGATTTCTTTCTGTTAACTTAAAAAATATTCTAATTAACCGCTGACCACCGATCGTTTCATAAGAACGGACTCCATCAATACCTTAATTTTAAGGTAATTTTTGAAATGTTTGAAGCAATGGAAACATGTGTAATGACTGATTTCGAAAATGTTTGTCGTATTTGTATGAAATTCGACGAAACATTTCTATCTATCACTACATTTAAAATAATTGATATGATAATAGCATGTGCTTCTGTACAGGTAATGAGTATAGTATAATTAATTATATACCGGGTGTTATTAGAAAAACGATTTCCCAATAAATATGATTTTAATTTACAGATCTGGGAAAATGATGATTTACCAAAACAAATATGCCACGCTTGTTTTCTACAATTACAAAATACCATTAATTTCAAACAATTATGTGAAAACTCAGACAATGCATTTCGACAAATTATTGAGCAGAATAAAATTAATAACGAAAATGATTTTGCCAACGTAAAAGATGAAGAATTTGAAGATTATGATCATGATTATTCTCTAATAGATATTAAAGAAGAAGAAATCGATCGCATTGAAGAGGAATCCAAAAAATCAGAACAAGACAATATGTTAGAAATAAAAAATATAGAAAAACTGGAATCGAATAAAATGCAAATAGGAACTACTTCCGAAGAGGAAAGTGATACATGCGAAGATATCAATGGCGATGACAATGTCACAAAAACGTTTATTTGTGAGAAGTGTAATAAAGAATTTAAAAGATTATGGGTAAGTGTTTATTTCTAGACATACATGATAGAACTGTATTCGCCATAATAATGAAACATAGTTTGGAGTTAAGGTATTTTTGCTGTTACAGTTATTTGTAATAATAACATGTACTAATTCTGTTGTAAATACAATAGTATTTACAGGACCCAAATACCAGATGGCATTCGTTCCCGCATACACGTTCTTCTCTTCTATCTTATACTCATTGGTTACGAATAAATATCATTCAGGCCGTTAGTTGAACGGTGGCATTTAGTAAAAAGTCTAAGATGTTAACTGAACGGCTAATTAAGCTATTTGGCTGCAGCATATACATCTTAACTCTTTTCACTCGGTCTCTCAGTTTGAACAACTTATACATAATGCTTAAACATTTTGTGATATTTAATGCATTAAATTCTGTTGTAGGTATTGGGTGTACATATGAATCGTATACACAAAGCCAAAGCGTTAAAGTGTAATCAATGTAAAATAAAATTTTACCATCCATTACATTTAAAAGAGCATAAGGAATTAACTCACAATAAATTGAATCATACTTGTAATAAATGTGGAATAGTTTGTCTAAATATTTATAGATTAAAATATCATAAATGCGAAGATATCAAAGGCGATGACACAAAAAATGTCACAAAAACGTTTATTTGTGAGAAGTGTAATACAAAATTTAAAAGATTATGGGTAAGTGTTTATTTCTAGACATACATGATAGAACTGTATTCGCCATAATGAAGAAACATGGTTTGGAGTTAATTTTTACTGTTACAATTATTTGTAATAATAACATGTACTAATTCTGTTGTAAATACAATAGTATTTGCAGGACCCAAATACCAGATGGCATTGGTGCCCGCATAAACATTCTACCCTTCTATCCTATACTCATTGGTTACGAATAAATATCATTCAGGCCGTTAGCTGAACGGTGGCATTTAGTAAAAATTCTAAGATGTAAACTGAACGGCTAATTAAGCTAATTGGCTGCAGCATATACATCTTAACTCTTTTCACTCGGTCTCTAAGTTTGAACAACTTATATATAATGCTTAAACATTTTGTGATATTTAATGCATTAAATTCTGTTGTAGGTATTGGGTGTACATATGCATCGTATACACAAAGTCAAAGCGTTAAAGTGTAATCAATGTAAATTAAAATTTTACCATCCATTACATTTAAAAGAGCATCAGGAATTAACTCACAATAAATTGAATCATACTTGTAATAAATGTGGAATAGTTTGTCTAAATATTTATAGATTAAAATATCATAAATGCGAAGATATCAAAGGCGATGACAATGTCACAAAAACGTTTATTTGTGAGAAGTGTAATAAAGAATTTAAAAGATTATGGGTAAGTGTTATTTTCTAGACATACATAATAGAACTGTATTCGCCATAATAATGAAACATGGTTTGTAGTTAAGGTATTTTTGCTGTTACAATTATTTGTAATAATAACATGTACTAATTCTGTTGTAAATACAATAGTATTTACAGGACCCAAATACCAGATGGCATTCGTGCCCGCATACACGTTCTTCTCTTCTATCTTATACTCATTGGTTACGAATAAATATCATTCAGGCCGTTAGCTGAACGGTGGCATTTAGTCATAGATGTTAACTGAACGGCTAATTAAGCTAATTGGCTGCAGCATATACATCTTAACTCTTTTCACTCGGTCTCTAAGTTTGAACAACTTATATATAATGCTTAAACATTTTGTGATATTTAATGCATTAAATTCTGTTGTAGGTATTGGGTGTACATATGCATCGTATACACAAAGCCAATGCGTTAAAGTGTAATCAATGTAACTTAAAATTTTACCATCCATTACATTTAAAAGAGCATCAGGAATTAACTCACAATAAATTGAATCATACTTGTAATAAATGTGGAATAGTTTGTTTAAATATTTATAAATTAAAATATCATAAATGTAAACGAAATTCATTAAAATTATTACAATGCCCACGATGCGACAAATCATTCGAAGATAAACGAGATCTAAAATGTCATATTAAAGAAGTACATAAACGTACAGAATTGTATGTAGCATGACATATTTGTGGTAAATAAGTATTGAAAAAAAATATAAAAATTCATTTGGTGATTCATAATGAACGTGAAAAAATTAAATGCGAAATATGTTCAAAAACATTCTTACTTCAGCTATCGTTATCCAATCATATTAAATATGTACATGAGAATCAACAACCAGCACGTAATCATTTATGTAATATTTGTGGATATGCAACCAGATCACCTAGTGAATTACGTAAGCATTTAATGGTACATTCAAGTGAGAAGACTTGTGTGTGTGATCGTTGTGATAAGGCTTATCGGCGTGAAGATTATTTAAAAGGGCATATCGCAAAGGCACATTTAAATATACGGTAGTATCAGTGTACGTTTTGTACGCATGCTTTTTTTACACAGAGAACTCTATCACATCATGTACGAAGGCATACCGGTGAAAAACCACATAAACGTGAAGTATGTGGTATAGAGTTTATACAAAAAATTGCAATGAAAACTCATATGAAAATACATACTTCAAAAGAAAATCTAATACAAAGTTGATTATTTAGATAATAATTATGTAATATGTACTAAAGTGAAAAAATAAACTTAAAGGACTTCTATTGTAATTCTTTTGATAATAAAAAAATTAATGGATTAAATGTACAGGACAGGGTAGCGCAAAATTTATGCACATATTCAAAATTGAAATAACTTTTTACAATGGGGTATTCCACTATTTTTGAAAAAGTACTTCAAAATGTTGATTTTGCTAATCAAAAGCCACCAAAAATTTATTTCGGAAAAATACACACGCTTTCTTGCCAAAAACTTAAATTAAATTTTAAACCTTTTGTAAACTGTCAAAAACGCGGGCATTCAATTTGATGACGTAGTATAGGTATCACTATACGTAATAACACAAATAAATTTGACAGATATATTCATAGACATCTGATTATAATAAATATAAATACTTATTATCTATGTATATATTATACCCGGCTGTCTACACTGAACTAACTGATGGTCTATGACTCATACCGCTATGACATCACAGCAGGGCATACCCGCGTTTTAAGTCACGTGATTTGCAGTTTAAAAATTACGATTTTTAATTTTAATTGATTCCCCAACAACCATTGAAATGGATAAGTTATTATCAAAACTAATAGATGGCCCTACACGAGTATAACGTGTAGAGCCACCTGGAGAAAGGCACCTTCAGAGAACGAAAATAGTAAAAATTTTACAGGGAGTTGCAATCTGTTTTAAATTAAAAACAATAATATGTGCTCTACATTGTTTTCTTTGGTTACGATCTCTGCTTTTATTGAACGGATTGAGGCGAATAAAAAAAGAATTGATTTTTATGTATTATCGTATTGATTTTGCCTGCTATCAAACTTTTTCTAGGGTTTTTTTTACTATATAAATGATTTTGGAAAGTTTTCCATTAAAAAGCATTTTCTTCATAACAACGTCCATACACTATATAACAACCTTAAAGCATAAGCCTAGGAGATTCCAATTTTAAATGTGTGCATAACTTTTAAACCGCTTTATAAATGCATCCCTAATTTATTTACATGTTAGACACATTTTCTCATAAATTTCTTGGGACTACTCGTGTCATCCGCAAACAATGTAAGATGAAATAACAAAATCATATTTAATTTAAAAAATTATGTGTATTTATTTTTTATGAAATTGCTTGAAAGAAAATTTCAGTTATTGGTGTTGCTTCGATAATGGAATTTCGAAAATAGTTTCTTCAAAGGTCCATTTGTGCTTTTTAGTAAATGTCGAAGATACTCATTTCTTAATATTTTATTTGAAATAAAAATATCATTTTCGCGTTGGGTTTAATAAATGCTACATTTTATACATAAATGTAGAAATATAATTGAATATCGATTGTGGTTTTCCCCGAAATTTACATAATTTGGCGACTTTATTTAGAAATTTACGAATATGATTTCCTTCTGTTAACTTAAAAAATATTCAATTTAACCGCTGACCACCGATCGTTTCTTAAGAACGAACTCCATTAATACCTTAATTTTAAGGTAATTTGTGAAATGTTGGAAGCAATGGAAACATGTATAATGTCTGATTTCGAAAATGTTTGCCGTATTTGTATGAAATTCGACGAAACATTTCTATCTATCACTACATTTAAAATAATTGATATGATAATAGCATGTGCTTCTGTACAGGTAATGAGTATAGTATAATTAATTATATACCGGGTGTTATTAGAAAAACGATTTCCCAATAAATATGATTTTAATTTACAGATCTGGGAAAATGATGATTTACCAAATCAAATATGCCACGCTTGTTTTCTACAATTACAAAATACCATTAATTTCAAACAATTATGTGAAAACTCAGACCATGCATTTCGACAAATTATTGAGCAGAATAAAATTAATAACGAAAATGATTTTGCCAACGTAAAAGATGAAGAATTTGAAGATTATGCTCATGATTATTCTCTAATAGATATTAAAGAAGAAGAAATCGACCGCATTGGAGAGGAGTCCAAAAAATCAGAACAAGACAATGTGTTAGAAATTAAAAATATAGAAAAACCGCAATCGAATAAAATGCAAATAGGAACTAAATCCGAAGAGGAAAGTGATACATGCGAAGATATCAAAGGCGATGACAATGTCACAAAAACGTTTATTTGTGAGAAGTGTAATAAAGAATTTAAAAGATTATGGGTAAGTGTTTATTTCTAGACATACATGATAGAACTGTATTCGCCATAATGAAGAAACATGGTTTGGAGTTAAGGTATTTTTACTGTTACAATTATTTGTAATAATAACATGTACTAATTCTGTAGTAAATACTGTAGTATATACAGGACCCAAATACCAGATGGCATTCGTGCCCGCATACACGTTCTTCTCTTCTATCTTATACTCATTGGTTACGAATAAATATCATTCAGGCCGTTAGCTGAACGGTGACATTTAGTAAAAAGTCTATGATGTTAACTGAACGGCTAATTAAGCTATTTGGCTGCAGCATATACATCTTAACTCGGTCTCTCAGTTTGAACAACTTATACATAATGCTTAAACATTTTGTGATATTTAATGCATTAAATTCTGTTGTAGGTATTGGGTGTACATATGCATCGTATACACAAAGTCAAAGCGTTAAAGTGTAATCAATGTAAATTAAAATTTTACCATCCATTACATTTAAAAGAGCATCGGGAGTTAACTCACAATAAATTGAATCATACTTGTAATAAATGTGGAATAGTTTGTTTAAATATTTATAAATTAAAAAATCATAAATGTAAACGAAATTCATTAAAATTATTACAATGTCCACGATGCGACAAATCATTCGAAGATAAGCGAGAGCTTAAATATCATAATAAAGAAGTACATAAACATGTAGACATGAAAGTAACATGTCATATTTGTGGTAAATTGGTACTAAAAGAAAATATAAAAATTCATTTGGTGATTCATAAAAAACGTGATAAATTTACGTGCGATAAATGTTCAAAAACATTTTTTAGTCAGCAAACGTTAACCGCTCATATTAAAATAGTACATGAAAATAAACGACCTCCACGTAATCATTTATGTAATATTTGTGGATATGCAACCAGATCACCTAGTGAATTACGTAAGCATTTAATGGTACATTCAAGTGAGAAGCCTTATGTGTGTGATCGTTGTGATAAGGCGTATCGGCGTGAAGATTATTTAAAAGGGCATATCGCAAAGGCACATTTAAATATACGGAAGTATCAGTGTACGTTTTGTACGCATGCTTTTTTTACACAGAGAACTCTAACGCATCATGTACGAAGGCATACCGGTGA
The DNA here is from genome assembly GCF_905475395.1 of Chrysoperla carnea. NCBI lineage: Eukaryota > Metazoa > Arthropoda > Insecta > Neuroptera > Chrysopidae > Chrysoperla > Chrysoperla carnea. The sequence continues at coordinate 127,719,551 of NC_058337.1, read as the reverse complement.
AAAACCACATAAATGTGAAGTATGTGGTAAAGGATTTATACAAAAAGTTGCAATGAAAACTCATATGAAAATACATACTTCAAAAGAAAATCTAATACAAAGTTGATTATTTAGATAATAATTATGTAATATGTACTAAGGTGAAAAAATAAATTCAAAGGGCATTTATTGCCCTTTTGATATTAAAAAAACAAACAAAAAATTGATGAATAAAATGTGGATGTGTGAATTGATGGAAATAATTTTATTATTTTTAATATTTTTACTTCAAATTCTTGTGTACCCTATAAATACACCCCTAATTTTTTTTACATATTAGACAAATTCCTAATTTTCCTAGGATAAAATTGGGGAAACAATTCGTTCCATCCCCAAACTGTGTAAGATTAAATAGTTATCATATTTAGTTTAAAAATCATAAGTATTAATTTTTTATGAAATTTCTTGAAAGAAAATTCAGCTATTTGTGTTGCATCGATTATCAAATTTCGTAAATAATTTCTTCAGTGATCCATCGATGCTTTTTAATAGATGTCGAAGATATTTATTCCTTAATATATAAATTTCATTTTCGAGTTTGCCTTAATAAAGGATACATTTATATCTGAAGACTGTTGTCTCGCTATATGGGCATATCGATAGAAAATTCTAAATTTGTTTTGTAATTCTAAAATTGACCGTCTCTAGCTCGGGATAAATTCAATTTAAGTTCGGATAATTAATCTATATATATAAAAAGAGAGTGTTTGTTTGTATGTCCCCGATTTTCCCTAAAACTAACCATTGACCTTAGGTAGGGGATTATGTCATTGGGTAGCCCTTAGGCTCCCATTGTGAATAAGGGAGTTTGGTGGGGGTGGAATTAAAAATGATCTAGGAATTCATAGAAAATAGATTTAAAAAATAGTTCTAATAGTACAATAGGCCCCACTGTCAATAGTACAATTTTCACTAGATGGCGCTACTGGCGCAAATGTCTTTCGATTTTTCTCGAACATTCTGGAATGTTCCATGGATTTCTATCGAATTTTCTAGAATTTTCTCGAACATTCTGGAATGTTCTATGGATTTCTATCGAATTTTCTAGAACTTTCTCGAATATTCTCGAATGTTGTATGGATTATTATTGAATTTTATCAAACTTTCTCGAACAATCTGGAATGTTCCATGGGTTTCTGTCGAATTTTCTAGAATTTTCTCGAACATTCTGGAATGTTCTATGGATTTCTATCGAATTTTCTAGAATTTTCTCGAACATTCTGGAATGTTCTATGGATTTCTATCGAATTTTCTAGAACTTTCTCGAATATTCTGGAATGTTCCATGGGTTTCTATCGATCTTTTCCGTACACACAGAGAGTGTAGACATAATATTGAGATCGGCCAAAAAAATCTTACTGTTCCGTACACACAGAGAGAATTAAAAAAAAAGTCTTTCATTTAACAATTTTGATATTTAAATGTGCAAAAACAACCCAGCGAAGCGGGTTTAACAGCTAGTATATAGCATAAGCATAGGAGAGGTTACGTGTTATAAAAAAATAATTTCTGATCTGACTTAAAAAAAAAAAATATTGACCATTTCATTCTTGAGATATAATTACTCAAAGTTATTTAAATTTATTGTTAAACAGAAACAATTATATTTAGAGTAAAGTGGTTGAAGAGAGATGTATTTTATCATACAGATTTTAATACGATAATACCTACAGAATTATGGCCACGAGAATACTTCGCGTTTGTACATGAGAGTTAAAAAGAATACTTTATTTGATTATGATGTATGTATGCTAAGCATGTGTATACATACATACTATTGCTGTTGATATAGTACAGAATATTTTTATAACATTGTACGGAGACTAACACCTTAATGGAGGAATATAATTGAATATCAACTGTGGTATTCTCAGAAACTTACATAACTTGCTTATTTTAAATAGAAATTTACCAATTTGATTTCTTTCTCTGAATAATATAAAAAACATTCAAATTAGCCGTGGACCGCCGATTGTTCATTGAAACGAATTCTATAAATATCATAATTTTGAGTTAATTAGTGAAATGTTGGAAAAATGGAAACATGTGTAATGTCTGATTTCGAAAAAGTATGCCGAATTTGTATGAAATTCGACAAAACATTTCTATCCATTATTTCATTTAATATAATTGATATGATAATAGCATGTGCTTCTGTACAGGTAATGAGTAAATAATTAATTATATACCGGGTGTTAATAAAAAAACGATTTCCTTTTAATTTACAGATTTGGGAAAATGATGATTTACCAAATCAAATATGCCACGCTTGTTTTCTTCAATTACAAAATACTATAAATTTCAAACAGTTATGTGAAAATTCAGACCATGCATTTCGTCAAATTATTGAGCAGAATAAAATTAACAATGAAAATGATTTTATCAACATAAAAAATGAAGAAATTGAAGAGTATGCTCGTAATTTTTCTCCATTAGATATTAAAGACGAAGAAATCGCTCACAATGAAGAGGAGTCCAAAAAATCAGAACAAAACAATGCGTTAGAAATTAAAAATATAGAAAAACCGGAATCGAATAAAATACAAATACAAACTAAATCCGAAGAAGAAAGTGATACATGTGAAGATATTGAAGACGATGACAATACCACGGAAAAGTTTTCTTGTGAGAAGTGTAATAGAGAATTTAAAAAGTTATGGGTAAGTGTTTATTCCTAGCCATACATAATTGAGCTGTTTTCGCCATAATGAAGAAACATGGTTTGGAATTGAGATATTTTTACTGTAGGTACAATAATTTGTCACAATTATTTAAAGCCAATTTTTGAAATGGCATCTCTATCAAAATAGCTCTGCATTATCATGTATGTTTGCCCTTGTTGCCAAATTCCTTTACTAACACATTATAAACACAAATAACGAACACTTATAGCAATCTGGAAACAGACAGGGACAAACATATGTGAGGACATAGAAACTATTTGGTCAATTACAAAATTATTATTTGTTTGTTTGACAGAAGCTTGCAAAAAAACTTTCTCATTTCATGTGCACTTAATTATAAATAAATTAAGGTACAAAACTCAACTCTAACGTTTAAAAGTGCACGATTCAGACGACTGAATGTCAATCAGGCCGTTAGTTGAACGGCAACGTTTTGTAAACGTTCTTCTACTCGGTTTCATTCCAGTTTTAACATATTATACTTAATGTTTAAACATTTTGTGATATTTAAATTCCAGTTTTAACATATTATACTTAATGTTTAAACATTTTGTGATATTTAATAAATTAACTTCTGTTGAAGGTATTGGGTAAACATATGCATCGTATACACAAAGTCAAAGCGTTAAAGTGTAATCAATGTAAATTAAAATTTTACCATCCATTACATTTAAAAGAGCATCAGGAATTAACTCACAATAAATTGAATCATACTTGTAATAAATGTGGAATTGTTTGTTTAAATATTTATAAATTAAAAAATCATGAATGTAAATCAAATTCATCAAAATTATTACAATGTCCACGATGCGACAAATCATTCGATGATAAGCGAGAGCTTAAATATCATAATAAAGAAGTACATAAACATGTAGAAATGAAAGTAACATGTTATATTTGTGGTAAATTGGTGCTAAAAGCAAGTATAATAAAACATATGAAAAATATTCATAAAAAACGTGATAAAATTACGTGCGATAAATGTTCAAAAACATTTATTAGTCAGAAAACGTTAGCCGCTCATATTAAAGTAGTACATGAGAAGGAACAACCAGCACGTAACCATTTATGCAATATTTGTGGATATGCAACCACAGCACCGAGTCAATTACGTAAGCATTTAATGGTACATTCAAGTGAGAAGCCTCATGCGTGTGATCGTTGCGATAAGGCTTATCGGCGTGAAGATGACTTAAAAGGGCATATCGCGAGAGCACATTTAAATATACGGAAGTACCAGTGTACGCTTTGTACACTTGCTTTTTTTACAAAAATAAATCTAACGCATCATGTACGAAGGCATACCGGTGAAAAACCACATAAATGTGAAGTATGTGGTAAAGGATTTATACAAAAAGTTGCAATGAAAAGTCATATGAAAATACATAACTTAAAAGAAAATCTAATTCAAAGTTGATAATTTAGATGATAGTTATATCATATGTACTAGGGTGGAAAAAATAGTCTCTAACGACATGTATTATAATTCTTTTGATAATAAAGAAAATTAATGGATTAAATATACGGCATATTTAAAATTAAAATAATTTTCTACAATTAATTTTAATAATTTGTGCATGATTTTTACCCCACCCTATAAATCCCCATCCGTAAACTCGGTTTAATATTAAATTACAATCATATTTAGTTTAAAATACATGCCCAGTTTTCGGAAAACGTGACAGAATCCGTTAATCTGTCATTAGATTCGTAATCGGCGACCAAAAATATCTCCTAGATAACAGTTTGGACGATAATTAGTTTACAGTTTTTGTGCCAAAAAGTGGAAAATCATGTCAAAAATGGTACGGTTTTTGGGATACGTGACAGAATTCGTATAATCTGACTTCGGATTCGTATTCAGCGACCAAAAATACCAACTAGATGACAACTTTAAGTAAAAACAAGCATTTCAAAAAAATTTGGACTAAATATACCCCTCGCTGGGATCCCTATGTCCCCTTATGATTAGGTTAAGTTGTCTGAATGTTCCTTAGGATATTATAAACATATTACAAAAATTCTCATTAAAATGGGTACTTTTTTCCCACTTTCGACACTTTTCTGGCTTATTCATTGTATTATTCTGTTAAATTAAAAATAGAAAACGTTCAAATTGCCGTTGACTAACGATCGTTCATAGAAACGAACTCCATTAATATCTTAATTTTAAGATAATTTGTGAAATGTTGGAAAAATGGAAACATGTGTAATGTCTGATTTCGAAAAAGTTTGTCGTATTTGTATGAAATTTGATAAAACATTACTATCAATTACTTCATTTAAAATAATTGATATGATAATAGCATGTGCTTCTGTACAAGTAAGGAGTATAGTAAATAATTAATTATATACCGGGTGTTATTAGAAAAACGAATTTCCAATAAATCTGATTTTAATTTACAGATCTGGGAAAATGATGATTTACCAAATCAAATATGCCACGCTTGTTTTTTACAATTACAAAATACCATTAATTTTAAACAATTATGTGAAAACTCAGACAATGCATTTCGTCAAATTATCCAGCAGAATAAAATCAATTTATCGAATAAAGTAAAAGATGAAGAGTTAGAAGACTATGCTCAAGATAATTCTCCATTAGATATTAAAGAAGAAGATGATATTTCTGAGAATGTCACAAATGAAAATATTTTGGAAAATGAAAAAAATAAAATCGGTCACAATGATGGGGAGTCTAAAAAATTAGAACAAAAGAATGTGTTAGAAATTAAAAATAAAGAAAAACTAGAATCGAATAAAATGCAAATGGGAACTAAATCCGAAGAAGAAAGTGATACATGTGAAGATATTAAAAACGATGACAATGTCACGGAAACGTTTTCTTGTGAGAAGTGTAATAGAGAATTTAAAAAATTATGGGTAAGTGTTTATTTCTAGACATACATAATAGAACTGGATTCGCCATTATAATGAAGAAACATGGTTTGGAGTTGTGAAATTTCGGGTCAAAGATTTTACGATTTTTGAAATACGTGACAGAATTTTTGTAATCTGACATCATATTCGTATTCAGCGAACAAAAAAACCTATTGGATGACAATTTTTAGCCAATATCAGCATTTCAAAAAAATTTGCACTGCATATGCCTCCTTATGACTAGGTTAAGTTGGCTGAATGTTCTTTGGAGTCCTGTTTACACGTTACAAAAAGTTTCATTAAAATTGGTGCTGTTTCTTCTTTCCTTATGCTCTCCGGCTTATTAGTTGTACTATAATTTCTTTACCTCATTGGCATTTTCGGAGGGTAGAATCGTTTTTATTTCGAGTATCGTCTTATTTATTTCAATAACTCAATGTATTTTTTAATAATTTGAACGATCTTTAAAATGTTTAAACAATTTGTATTTAGACCTTTGGCTCATTTTCAGATTATATAAAATTGTCTGACCTTTATATTTTAGGTATTGGGCAAACATATGCATCGTAAACACAAAGCCAAGGTACTAAAATGTAATAAATGTGAATTAGAATTTTACCATCCATTACATTTAAAGAAGCACGACGAATTAATTCATAATAAGATAGAAAAACATGTAGCATGTCATATTTGCGGGAGATCAGTACTGAAAAATAGCCTTAAAAAACATTTATTAACTCACAAAGACCGTGATAAACTTACATGCGAATTCTGTCCAAAAACATTCGTACATCAGGCATCGTTAAAAATTCATATTAAACAAGTCCATGAGAATCAAATACCTGAACGTAAACATTTATGTAATGTTTGTGGTCATGCGTCACGAACATCGAATGGATTACGTAGACATTTGTTAATCCATTCAAATGAAAGACCGTACGCGTGCGAACATTGTGATAAAACATATCGACGTCCAGACCATTTAAGGGATCATGTATCGCACGTACATTTAAACGAACAAAAGTTTCAATTCACATGCGAATTTTGTTCAAAAACTTTCATGCATCAGAAATCGTTAAAAAATCATATTAAATTAGTACATGAGAATCAATTACCAGAACGTAAGCATTTATGTAATATTTGTGGACATGCGGCACGTTCCGCACATGCATTACGTAAGCATTTAGTGATACATTCCAACGAACGACCGTACGCGTGTGATCATTGTGATAAAACGTATCGGCGTGCAGATCATTTAAAACAACATATCTCACACGCTCATTTAAATCAACGAAAGTTTCAGTGTACATTTTGTTCACAAGCTTTTCATGCAAAAAGAACTTTAGTGCATCATGTACGACGTCATACCGGTGAAAAACCACATAAATGTGAAGTGTGTGGTAAAGGATTTGTGCAAAAAGTTGCATTGCAAATTCATTCGAAAATACATACAAACTCAAAAGAAAATCTTTCGCAAAACTAGGTTTAGATGAGGTATTTAATGGTGAATGACATATGACTTAAGTATTATGTAATTATGATATTACATAATAGAGATGTCGCTGCCAACTAGATTAATTAATCGTTCAAATAACATCGTATCCTGTTTACTAACGGACACCGTTAAATTAGCGGCCTGAATGATATTTAGCCATTCAATCAAACAATTAGGCAATTGACTTGGTTTAGAAAAAGGCTAGGCTTTTAATTGAATGGCTAATTGACAAGTTGAATGCGACAGAACTATTACGTACAAATTACATTTTTTTTTAAATTCATTGGAATATGAAAGAAATTGTAATATCTTTGTAATTTAAAAGCCATTACATGAAAATAAAAACATGAAATATCAGAGATATTATGTTGAATTTTAGATATATCCCAACCGATAACTTTCCTGTAGTAATAAACCGGGCGATTTGTTAACAAAAAAAAAAAATAGAATGGTTGTATACAGAAGAATGTATCCTCAGCTATACAAAAGATATCTTCGTTTATAAATTAAAAATATATGTAGAAATACGTTTGGTCCTTAACTGATGGTCCAAAACAGGCATGAAAAATGATTTTTCATGAGCGGTATTTCATTATCGTAAATTCTACATTTTTAACGATTTTTTGGATTGTAATGAGAAATCTATCAATCTAATCAATGTTAGTTTAACTATATGGATTTTATATTCTATTAAAAAATTCAAATATATGAGAAGCAACAGTCAGCAAGTGTGAAGTTTATCCTCTTTTCGAAATTTATTTTTCGCAGATTATTCTAAACAAATCTCACTTATGCTGCTAAGTATAGCTATATGCCAAGCAATTGCACTGTTACCAGTCTACAACAATTTCGAGAATTTATGTTATTTTTCTGTTTATTAAAATCTAGAAAGAAACTTCCATTACGTCTGCCAAGATGGGATCGATTTAAATTGTTTTATCACTTAAAGTGAAGAACTCTCATTGGACGTGCAGCAAAGTAAAGTTGGTTTTTAAAAGATATGAAAGTTTGAAATTCCTATTTATCCAAAGAGGAAAATACCCTATACCCTAAAGTGACGTCATACGTAAGTATCGCCGTAGAGATTAAGGTTGGCTGATAAGTCCCCGGTCTGACACATAAATGGCGTCGCTAGTATTAAATGCATATTATTTTTATATAGTACCAACCTTCAAATGATTCGTGTCAAAATTTGACGTCTGTAAGTCAATTAGTTTGTGAGATAGAGCGTCTTTTGTGAAGCAACTTTTGTTATTGTGAAAAAAATGGAAAAAATGGAATTTCGTGTTTTGATAAAATACTGTTTTCTGAAGGGAAAAAATACAGAGTCCGGAAACTCATTATCAAGCCAAGTTTTTGCTTCCACTGTATTTTTTCCCTTCAGAAAACAGTATTTTATCAAAACACGAAATTCCTTTTTTTCCATTTTTTTCACAATAACAAAAGTTGCTTCACAAAAGACGCTCTATCTCACAAACTAATTGACTTACAGACGTCAAATTTTGACACGAATCATTTGAAGGTTGGTACTATATAAAAATAATATGCATTTAATACTAGCGACGCCATTTATGTGTCAGACCGGGGACTTATCAGCCAACCTATTACATGTAAAACTTTGTTTTGCTAAAAGAAGATGGGCAACGTTTGAATACAATCTTTGATTGCTTAAAACTTCTTCGTTTTTTAATCAATTTTAATTTCACTTTGAAATTTTGTCATGATGTCAAGTCTAGTTTTACATTTTTATGGGTAATATGGCCAATTCGATATCAGGATTATCCCTTATTGATTTAATAACATCCAAATAGATAGATCGGGTTAACATAAGTAGTAATCTCAATAATTGCTAAGTGGTGTCAAAAACTAAATAAAATAGTACATAAATTTTCTTCAATGTCTCGGTACCCCTCAATAACTTCATTCTAGCAATCATCATGGGCGTCTAAATTGTATGCAATTATGACCCATTGTTCAAATTTAGCGGATTATTTATGAAGAAATAGTATATTTCTTTAATTATTATTATCAATCTGAATTGCATACAAACATTATTTGGCTAACGATAAGTTCTGTTTTTTAATACGGGCATACCACTTTGACGTATAATCCACATTCTGCAACTTGCCGCTAGGACAACTGATCGTTGCAGTAATAGAAATGTCATATCATTTTGATCTACTTATGTTCGCCAAATATTATCAATTATTTTCTGTTTGAGATGCCCACAATAGAAAATAAGCTTTAATTTCTATTGATTTAAGCACAGAATTATTTTAATTTTGAATTAATCTATGTTTAAACTTAACAATCTACTTTCGTTAACAATTCATCAATTCTTAGTTAAAACGTAAACTGATTTGAAAAATGAATACATGTGTTGTGTCTGATTTCGAAAAAGTCTGTCGTATTTGTATGAAATTCGATAAAACATTCCTATCAATTACTTCATTTAAAATAATTGATATGATAATAGAGTGTGCTTCAGTACAGGTAATATAAACATTTCAAAGTAATTCATTGACAAAATATACATATAACATAGTATTACAGAGTGTTCAGGAAATGCCATGCAAAATTTCAGGGAATTTTTCTCTTTAGTAAATAAATTATGATGATTACTAAAGATGAAAATACGTGTATAAAAAATATTCAAAATATTCTGATTGAAGTTGTAATTAATTTATATCAAAGTTTTCTGCTATTAGATATAAGAAAGGTCTAATAAAACAGCTTATACTTTCTAAACTAATATAAAATTTATATTTAAAAAGTATTTGAGTTAATTACAATATACTAATAGTTTAATAATCTCAAAAAAATATTAATTTTGATTTCTAAATTATGCATAATCATTGTTATAAAAAATGTGTAATACATGTAAATAGAAGATTTAAAATTAATTTTTCCAATTATAGATTTGGGAAAATGATGATCTACCAAATCAAATATGTCAGTCTTGTTTTCTACAATTGCAAAATACCGTTAGTTTCAAACAATTATGTCAAAATTCAGACAATACATTTCGACAAATTATTAAACAAAATAAAATTAATTTATCGAATAATGAAAATAATCTTGATAACGTGAAGGATGAAGAATTTGATGAATATATTGATGATACTACTTTCATAGATATCAAAGAAGAAGATACTCATGAAAATATAAAAAATGAAAATATATTGGAAAATGTAACCATTAAAATTGCTAATAATGAAAATGATTCTGACAAATTTGAAACAAATAAATGTAAACCGGAACTGAATAAAATACAAATAGAAGCTAAATCTGAAGAGGAAAATGATATTTGTGAAGATATTCAAGATGACGAAGATGTCACAGAAACTTTTAATTGTGATAAGTGTAATAAAGAATTTAAAAAAGCGTGGGTAAGTATTTGGCGATCATACAAATATAAACCGTTTAAGCAATGATAGTCAACTCAGAACCTACAGTTTTAGAGTCAAAACTTAAAATAAATTCTATTAATTCTCTGTTTCTTATATTTCTATCAATAAGTAATGATGCAGTTCAAATATTTATATTCAATTTAGTTTATAGAGTATTTCAACAAGTAAATTTAGTGCTATTTAGAGGCTAAGCAGTGGTGTTGAGATGACCTTTCTCGTGCCAACGAGTCTGTTTCTTAGTTCTCTTTAACACCAGAGTGATCCGGCACCTTGATCAGCCTGACTGTGTTAGTCAGTGCCAGGCGGTTCAGTTTCTCGAAGCATTTATAGACTATACTCAATTGGAATCTTGACGTCTCAAGGGCGCGTATTATAATCTGAGATAATGCTGAAATGTAACTGCTTAGACTTAGATAAAATTATATTATTTCTGATAAATAAATTTATTTTAGATATTGAGTAAACATATGCATCTTGAACACAGGGCGAAGCCGTTAAAATGTGATAAATGTAAGTTAAAAAGTTATCATCCAATCCATTTAAAGAAGCATAAAGAATTGATGCACAATCCATTGAATCTGACATGCACTAAATGCAACAAAGTAGTAAAAAATATTTATAAATTAAAATATCATAAATGTAAACGAAATTCATTAAAATTATTACAATGTCCACGATGCGACAAATCATTCGAAGATAAACGAGATCTAAAATGTCATATTAAAGAAGCACATAAACGTACAGAATTGTATGTAGCATGCCATATTTGTGGTAAATCAGTATTGAAAAAAAATATAAAAATTCATTTGGTGATTCATAATGAACGTGAAAAAATTAAATGCGAAATATGTTCAAAAACATTCTTGCTTCAGCTATCATTATCCAATCATATTAAATATGTACATGAGAATCAACAACCAGCACGTAATCATTTATGTAATATTTGTGGACATGCAGCACGTTCAACGTCCGATTTACGTATGCATTTAACGTCTCATTCAAATGAAAGACCATATGCGTGTGATCAATGTGATAAAACGTATAAGATTGCAGATAATTTAAGAGATCATGTCAGACGTGTACATTTAAATCAACGGAAACATCAATGTAGATTTTGTCCACAAGCCTTTCATGAACGGAGAATTTTGGTGAATCATGAACGACGTCATACTGGTGAAAAACCACATAAATGTGAAGTGTGCGATAAAAGATTTATACAAAAAGTTGCATTGAGAGTTCATATGAAAACACATACAAACACAAGCGAGAATTTTATACAAAGCTAATTGTTTGTTTAGCTTTAGATGGTAGCATAAAATTAAGGTTGTTAAAGTGGAAGGGGGTCTCATTGTCCTTCTCACTTTGTCCCAAGTATATAGAACGACGTATCTGCTATCAACTTTAAATAAACAAATTTTAATTTGCATAAAAATATAATTAAATAGCCATTTTCTTCACAACAACCTTATAAAAACCAAGGCAGTATTAATAAAATTCGACGTTAAACTTAAACCAACCTTAACCCAAGACTTAATAAATATTCGTTGCGAACAGAACCGAAATATTTATAAGTTCAAAGCCTATTTTTTATATAAGTAAAATAGGCAAATTTTTAATTTTCTTTATTTATACTCAATTAAAATTATGTTTAATTACTAGTATATTATTTTAATTGGATTTGTAAGAATATTTTCAAACGTTTGTATATTTAATTGTAATTATTACACGTGGATGAATATCAATAAAATTTCTTGTAAATTTAAATATTTTTGTAAATACTACGTTTTTTATTTTTACACCATAAATATAGATTTCCTATACACCATTGATGTTCCGAATATCCGTATCCGTTAATGGTTTACCAAGTTTTTGGCCAAAAAAAAGAAAATTTTTGGATTATTTGGAGAAAATCAAAAGTCTTTGCTCTAAAAATTTCATAAATAAAATGTTCTGGCACATGCTTAATCAGCTAAGTAAATGAAAAGTTCAGAATCAGGGGAATTTTATCTGTTGCTTACCCTTGGCCCGCTTTAGTCTGACCATAGGAAACTTATTCCCAGAACTTTCACCATCAATAAAAAATCCTTACTTCGTCTAAAATGAAGAATTTTTGCACAAACATATTATCCATTTGTGTAACCAATAAAAGATTAAACGGCCTCAAATTCTTAAAAATGCTTGAGCCCCATTTAGGAAATTTCTAACAGTCTTGGGAGTTTTGAAGTAATTTATGAATAGTACACTTTTCAAGACCAAAATAAATCCACTAGGTAATTAACTTCTAATAGAAGTTCACCAAATTGTTCCTAAATTATAGATTAAATTTACTCGCAGGTGAGAGACATTACGACTTTGTGATTTCAAAAATAATTTCTTAAAGAAGTCTCACACAAATCTGAATGTTTCTTAACCCCCTAATTTTGACTTAATACCTGAAATCTTTTAAAAATGGATATATGTGAAATGGAGGATTTTGATAAAGTTTGTCGTATTTGTATGAAATTGGAAAAAACATTGCTATCAATTACTTCATTTAAAATAATTGATATGATAATAGCGTGTGCTTCTGTACAGGTAACATTAAAAAATATAATACAAAAACATAACACCGTGTTCGTTTGATGGGACTAATAACACGGTGGTACAGAGTGTTTAGAAAACGCTACACAAAATTTCAGTATAATGAAACTTTATAAATGGTTATTAGCACCCTCTCGGGAAAAAACCGAAACTTCCAAAAAAAAAAAAAATGTTTGACAAATTTTGTTATCATCCCTTGTGGGTATTTGCTATCTTCTCGATAGAAAGCGTCTAAGAAAGGGTAGGTTAGGTTAAGTGAGGTTATATTGGCTGTCCACGAAGGACACACTTAGACTATAGAGCCCATTGTGATACCATATGTGTTTTACCATTTACCACCTTTCAGCTGATAATTTTATTTATCAGCTCCTCAATTTCAGAGGCTGAGTGCACCTCCTTCATGCATATACCATGCATTACACCAGCCCATCACAACTATTAATTAAATTAATTCTTGTTGCGAACGGCGGGAATCGAACCCGCTACCCAAAGCATACCGAGGACGGAATTGGTTATGCCTTAACCAACTGAGCTAATAGGGCGACTAAGAAAGGGTTAAGAGACCTAGTGTGTCCAAAGAATCAAGGTTGTTAAACATAGACGGGTCACGGTTAGAAGTTAATACATACGTATAAAAAAAATTAATCCATCTAAAAAGACGGTTTTTTATTTAATTTTCTTACTCATAGATTTGGGAAAACGATGATCTACCAAATCAAATATGTAACGCTTGTTTTCTTCAATTACAAAATACCATTAATTTTAAACAATTATGTGAAAATTCAGACAATACTTTTCGTCAAATTATTAAACAGAGTAAAATTAATTTATCAAATAACCAAATTGATTTTAATAACATAAAAAATGAAGAAATCGAAGATTACACTGATGATACTACTTTCGTGGATATCAAAGAAGAAAGCGAAGACGAAGATATACAGGAAAATATAAAAAATGAAAATAATTTAGGAGACAATGAAGATGATTTAAAAAAATTAGAACCAAATAATATAATAAAAAAAAGAAAAAAATCTAAAGTGAAATTGAATAAAATGAAAATACAAACTAAATCTGAAAATGGTACCAATGAAGATATTAGAAATGATGAAAATGAGGTAGAAACATTTATTTGTCAGAAGTGTGATAAAGAATTTAAAAAAGTATGGGTAAGTATGTGACATTATTTCCAAAATAGCATACTAAGCGAGTCTTCTCTGCAGTTGTCCTTATTAATATTTTGCTCAGTCGGAGTGGATAGTTCAAAAACTGCCATAGAAAGCAAATCTCTTATAAACAAATCAGTTAATTTGTTTAAACAATTGCAAAATACGTGAGATGTAATAACAAAAAAAAAAAAAAACTGAACAAAACGGCGCTTGTTAATTTTTTACCCCTCATTTGTTTAAAACAATTTAACGGTCAAAGATATAAAAGGTCGCAACTAGTGCTAAACGACGCTTTGTGTTAAAATCTTAATTTCCTGGCTCTTTTCTTTTTTGGCCCGATGCACTGTTTTCTTTAAAAAATCGAAAAGGATCGAAACAATGAAAATAGCCGCTAAAAAACATAATTTTTAATAATGGGGCCCAGGGTTCACAATTTTTTGTATGTCACCATCGTATTTAGCGCATTTTTTTATATAAAAATAGTCAAATAGTCAATAAACTGACCTCTTTAATTTTCTGACGGAAATCGATAATTTTGACTTCTAATAGACTCGAAAGAACACGATACCCAGCTATGTTGAATATTAGAAAAGTTGTTTTTGTGTTTTTTATTCAATTATTTTGTTATTTGAAGATTGTTCTTAAAGAATCAATTTTTTTTTATTAGTTAACGTTGTTAGTCACAACCTTGAAAACAAACCCTCAAATCTCTAGTCGTCCTGAATTGGCTATAAAATTCTACGCCTGATCCTAGATCAATTTTTAGTTCAAAATATACAAAGTATTTAAACAATCATCTCTGTTAGTAATGTCATTTTTAATAGATAAATTTATTTTAGGTATTGGGCCAACATATGCAACGTAAACACAGAGCGAAACCCTTAAAATGTAGCGAATGTAAATTAAAATGTTATCATCCATTACATTTAAAGCAGCACCAGGAAGTAGCCCACAATCCATTGAATCACACTTGTAGTACATGTAATAAAGTATTCACAAATATTTATAACTTAAAATACCATAAATGTAAACATTTATCACCGAAACTTCATTGTCGAAGATGTGACAAATCATTCCAAGATAAACGAGAATTAAAATGTCATAATAAGGAAAAACATGCCATGGAAATGTATGTAGCATGTCATATTTGTGGTAAATCAATAACGAAAAAGAGTCTTAACAATCATTTGGCAACTCATGAAGAACGTGATAAACGGACATGCATCGTATGTTCAAAAACATTTATACGTGAGGACACGTTAGCAAGACACATTAAACTAATACACGAGGATAAAATACGTGAACGAAATTTTTTATGCAACATTTGTGGGCATGCGTCACGTTTTGCGGCTGATTTACGTAAACATTTAAGAACTCATTCAACCGAACGACCGTTTGCCTGTAAACATTGTGATAAAACGTATCGGTCTGAAGATAATTTAAAAGAACATATCTCATGCGCCCATTTAGATGAACGAAAGTTTCAGTGTAGGTTTTGTCCACAAGCGTTTAATCATAAGAAAACTTTAGTGCATCATGAACGACGTCATACCGGTGAAAAACCACATAAATGTGAAGTGTGTGGTAAAAGATTTATACAAAAAATAGCATTACAAATTCATTCAAAAACACACATAAACTCAAGCGAGAATTTTATGCGAAACTCAATTTAAATTGAGGAAAATTGTATATATTTAAACTAAACGTGTAAATCACAGACTTACTTATATTAAATATAGACTCTCTAATACAGCCCTTCTATTGAATATTTAAATGTCTGTGTTCAGCAGAAAAAAGGACGATCGATCTCTCAGCAAATTTAGCACTCGTTATTGATAAATGGTAGATAATCAGATGGTCTAAATTGGAACTACTAAAAAAGCGGTCCACTTCCTGTTTAGTAGTACAATTTTTTTTAACCATTTGGCGGGATTTATGTGATTTGAATTTGAATATTTTTATTGACCTTAAAAATGGTAAATACAAGTATTGCCATCTGGCAGTCGAAATTGTAACTACTGAATTCGGGTGTACTTCTTATTTTAATTAGTACGAATTATTACCGCCAGTTGGCGAGTTGCAACTTCCAGTTATCAATATATTTTTTGTGTTAAAAAAGAGATAGATAATGTCCGCGAGTGGTAAATTTGCAGAGAGAGTGCGACGGCAAAAATCAAAATATGTCATAAAAGTCTGTAGTTTACATAAAAATAAAAATTATTGTAAAACGCAAAAAGACAAGAGTTTGGATTTTATGAATGTGAACTCCCAATTTATTTTACATGGAAATTTCTCAAAAATTTATCTCAAACAAATCAATAAGTCTCCTTAAAATTGGGAATCCATTGTACTATGTTATCCGAAAACTACGATGTGCAAGATTTAATAAACAATTATATATAATTTAAAAAGCGTACTTTGTTTTTAATTTATGTTATAAAATATACTAACATTCCTGGGATTTTTTTACCAACAAAATCTTAACGTAGCTATTCAAAAGGTCTGTCTGATTGTGAGTTAGAACTGACCCTTTTGAAGGGACTCGTACAAGGAAAATGGTAGATCTTCTAAAATATACAAATCCACGTCATGATGTTTGTGGTCATTTAATGAGGAGTGCGACCACTCTTTTTTTCGTATATTTGGTAGGTATGAGAATAAATTGCAATGTATTTTTCAACTTCCTTAGCTAAGGTGGGGGGGGGGGGGTATGAAAAGCTATCATTTTTTAATCCACTACTTAACCAATTTTAAAAATTCGTTTGCCTGTAAAATGCCTATGAAGTGGATATTTAAAATTTTTAACAGTAATTTTAGGTACTTGACTACTTGTACGAGGTAATACTGTAATAGTTTAAAAAACTCACCCAGTATATTAACATCAATTATTTAACTCTTCAATTTCGAGTTAATAGGTTAAATGTTTAAGAAATGGATACACTCGAAGTTACTGATTTTGAGAAAGTTTGTCGTATTTGTATGAAATTTGATAAAACACTCCTATCAATTAACACATGTAAAATAATTGATATGATTATAGCATGTGCTTCAGTAAAGGTAATGCGAATATTAAGCTACTTCAGAATGTTAAGAAAAAGCCGCACCAAACTTTTAGGAAAGCCACTTTGCTAGACCTTCTAGGAAACTTTATTGCTATCTGATTAAACAATTGAATAATAAAAAAGATCTTAATATAAAAAAATTTCCTTATTTTTATACAAATTACGAGGAGATCAAAATTTGCATACATTTGGTTTTAATAAACTTTTCTTATTCGTAGATTTGGGAAAATGACGATCTACCAAATCAAATATGTAACGCTTGTTTTCTACAATTGCAAAATACAATCAATTTCAAACAATTATGTGAAATTTCAGACAAAGCATTTCGTCAAATTATTCGGAAAAATAAATGTGATGATTTATCAAGTAATCAAAATTATTTAAAGAACGTAAAAGATGAGCAATTCGATGATTACGCTGATGATCATTCTTTAATAGACATCAAAGAAGAGGATAAAGCTGAAAATGTTATAAATGAAGATACTACGGATTTGAATGGATTAGAAATTCCAACTAAATTCGAAGAAGAAAATGATATCTTTGAAGATATTAAAGATAAACATGACGTAGAAACGTTTAATTGTGAGAAGTGTAGTAAAGAATTTAAAAAAGCATGGGTAAGTGTGTGTACAATCATCAATTATTCATTTTTCTATTGAAAATACAAAAAAATACCTTTAAAGACAAATGAGATTCTTAACAATTATTTAGCTTTCGATATTTGGAAAACCAAGGCAGATATCGAAAAATACTAGTCTTATTATTCTTATTTTTCATCAACATCAAAGTTGAAAATAAGGAACAAATAATTTCAACCCTAAATCTAAAATTTGCTTTGGTGCTCGTACTACCTTAAGTGTGATCCTCTATATTGTTATACTACCTTAAGACAAAAGCATGATCTAAGAATACAGAATATCTAAATCACTGATTATAATTTATTACATAAATAGATAGGCAACTCTACTGTATATGGAATGTTGTCCAAAAAGCCTCCTGGAGAAAGGCACTTACAATGAACTATTTTTTTTTTAAATGGCGGGAATTAGGTACTATTCGAAATATTTCTATTCAGTTTATAGTTTTTTATTAAATTTGTTTGTATTTATTTGTCTTCTAATTAAATAAAGTGAGTTTTTTTGAATAAAATAACAAATATTAATAAAATAATAATTTATTGCAATATTTGAAATAAAACAGCATTTATTTTAATAATAACATTATTAATAACAATTAATTACTAGTTTGATGTAACTTAAATGCAATGTAAAACCATTTTATTTCATTATTAGTCAATTATAATCACAAATAAACACTACCTAAATGTTATCAACACGATTAACAAGACCTAAGCGCTAAAATAAACTCAGTACATACCATACAAAAAATCGGAAAATATAAACACACCTAAAACGACTAAATTACACTAATTAGTTAATGAACAAGGGCACAATGAAAACGGCCAAAATACTTACACAATCCCACTATTCAAATAATCCACAAAATGTTTATAAAGACAATCAATTGATAACACACTATTGTTGATACACAATGTTGATACACACAAAGAAATTTAACGAATTTTAATGACAAACAAACTAATTTTGAAAGACGCAATGTTTATTTATTTAAATTGAAATGGATAAATTATTATCAAAACTAATAGATAGCCCTACACGAATATAACGTGTAGAGCCACCTGGAGAAAGGCACCTTCAGAGAACGAAAATAGTAAAAATTTTACAGGGAGTTGCAGATCTGTTTTAAATTAAAAACTATAATCTGTGATAAATTCCTTGACATGATATTGTATACCAGGCGAATATGCATAAATTGATCCATTAATGAACTAAATTAATTTCAGGTTTTGGGAGTACATATGCATCAAAAACATAAAGCCAAAGCATTAAAATGTAATAAATGTGAAGTAAAATGTTATCATCCATTACATTTAAAGGAACACCAAGAATTAGCGCACAATCCATCGAATCTAACTTGCACTAAATGTAAAAAAGTATGTTCAAATATTTACAAATTTAAATACCATAAATGTAGACAACGATCATATAATTTATCACAATGTCTACGATGTAACAAATCATTTAAAGATAAACGAGAATTAAAATGTCACAATAAAGAAGTACACAAACTTGAAGAAATGAATGTAGCATGTCATATTTGTGGTAAATCCGTGGTAAAACATTATTTAAAAGGGCATTTGTCAACGCATGAAGAACGTGATAAACTTACATGTGACATGTGTTCAAAAACATTCATGAATCATACAACATTAACAAATCATATTAAATCCGTACATAATCAAACCCGCGAACGTAATCATTTATGTAATATTTGTGGATATGCATTACTTTCAGCGGCTGATTTACAAAAACATTTAAGTATTCATTCAAACGAACGACCGTATTCGTGTGATCGTTGTAATAAAACATTTCGACGTGAAGATCATTTAAGAGATCATATCAAAACGGTGCATTTAAATCAACGAAAATTTCAGTGTAAATATTGTCCACAAGCGTTTAGTCGTAAAAAAACTTTAGTGCATCATGAACGACGACATACCGGCGAAAAACCACATAAATGTGAAGTGTGCGATAAAAGATTTATACAGATAACTGCATTAAAAATTCATTCAAAAACACACACTAATTCAAAAGAGAATCCTACTTTTAGAAATATAGATGGGATATGTAATGGGGAGTCATATTCAGGGGTGGCTGTAACAAGTTTAAAGGATGGTGCGAGATTTCATTTTGGCACCCCATTCTCAAATATATAAAGACTAATTCCTAATAAGGATGTACGAGGAAACTGAATATAATATACATTTTAAATTTTGAAAATAATAATAATAAATTCATGAAATTTATATAAACATGGAAAATAATTTGTGATTTCAACGCCTATTAAAACGATATATGGTGTTAGAGTTCCACTTGCACCACCCTAGAAGAACGGCTGCTGATCATATATGATCTAAATCAACAACAACAACAATAGGCGCTACAACCCGACGTGGGCCTTGGCCTCCTCCACAATGCGCCCCCAGACGTTGCGGTCCTGGGTCTTGGTTCCCCATCCAGTGACTCGCATTGTCCTCAAATCACCCAGCACCTGGTCCATCCATCTGAGCCTTGGTCTTCCTCTCTTCCTGGTAGCATAGATCTTGGCGTTAAGTATCTTCTTCGGCATCCTGGCGTCTTCCATTCTCTGGACGTGCCCAAACCAACGGAGTCTTTGGGATTTGATGAACTTAACAATATCTTCACCGTCCAGGATTTCCAATATCTCGCTGTTGTTCCGGATATGCCATTCTGTCTCATTGATTTGTACCGCTCCACGATTCTTCTGATTATTTTCCGTTCGAACCTTCTTATCGTCTCCTGATCTACCGTGAGTGTCCAGTTTTCACTCACATAGGTTATTACTGGTCGAACCAAAGTCTTGTATATTTTCAACTTTGTCCTTCTTATAATCAGCTTGCTTTTCAAGAGCTTCACATTTGCAAAATATGCTCGATTGCCTCTCTGGAGTCTTTCTTTATCGCTGTGCTAGTTTTTCCTTCGTTATTTACCTGCTCTCCGAGATAGGTGAATGAAGAGACTCCTTTAAATATCACATTTTCAATCTGAAGGTCTTGGACTTTCCTCCGATCGGGTGAGGCTAACATATACATGTAAACAGTTTTCTTTTCGTTGACACTCAGTCCTAGCTCTTTACCGTTCTTTTCTATTTCCTTGAACACGTTAATCGGACGGTCCTTAGTTCTTGCTATTATAGCAATATCGTCCGCATATGCGAATATTTGGGTAGTCTTGTTGAAGATGATTCCTCTCTGGTCAATGGGTTCTAAAATCTAAATCAGGGATGGTAAATATTTATACCAGGTGTCATATTTAAAAAAAATCCAAATAAAAATTTCTTCATCGAAGGGTTATTAGAAAAAAATCTTTCTTTTGGGGGTCAATACCCCTCCCATCAAGAATCTGTAAATGCACCCATTTATGAGACGCATTTTCACTGACAAATAAGATATCCATACATATTTTGAGCTCACGGTACATACTTTGACTTTCTCTCGAGTTCTTCAAACAGAAAATCTGGATCTTGGCGAGGCTATCGAACTAGCTGATGCTGCAAAACATATTTTACTTAAAAGAAGAGGAAACGTTGGATAAAAGTTGAGAAAAATTTTCATATCTGCGATGAATACGACATAGAAGTGCGGAAGCCAAGGCTCCGGCATAACAGACTTCAGGCTCGAATATACAGACTGATTCAGTGGAAGATTATAGATCGAATTTTGAATCATCGCAATATTTTATAAAATTTAGTAATTTGTCTCTTTCTCAATAAAATGAAAAATGTTGATGAAAACTCTTGTTCGTTATAATTGGTTATAATTTTCGAGACGTATAAAATAAGTCTCCTGTGATAAAACCGAAAGTTCATTTTATGTTACCCGAAAACTATGTAAGGTAAAATAAAGAAGTACATTAAGTTTTAAAGTTGTGCTTCAACAGAATCTTATAGCTCCATCTGCTTAAAATAGCACATCTTACCCGAAGAGGTCCCGCCTTCGAGTAATGAGCGGTTTAAAAGGAGGACACAGAGGACCGCTAAGACTAAGTGCTGGGAACCCATTTCCAGTTTCCCTTTTTATGTATTATTATTATATTCTTTGTAGGACTGTGATGAACTTCAATAAATTAGGTAAGTACATGGTACATAATGCATACTAAGAATTTTCTTAGGTAGTCCTTAAAGTTAGCACTGGCTTTTTCGGGTGTATATTTCTACCCTAGATAGGTAACTTGCATTAAATGACAGATTCGTCTAATATTTGATAATTTTCTTTAAACAAAGGCTAATTCGAAATATGTTTTTAGAAAAGAATACCGCTTTTGTCAACATCTACAATCCTCATAATGTGTAAAATGCATATTTACGCACAGCAAATTTTAACTTTTTTGACCTCCATTACCTGCTTGTTTATGAAATTGGATTTTGAACTATTTCGTTATAAATTAACATGCCAAATGTTTAAGAAATGGATTCTTTCGATGTAACTGATTTTGAGAAAGTTTGCCGTATTTGTATGAAATTCCATAAAACATTATTATCAATTATTTCGTTTGAAATAATTGATATGATAAAAGCGTGTTCTTCAGTACAGGTAATTCAAATTATGTTAAAAAATTATCAAAATACAGGGTGTTCAGAAAATGTAGCACCAAACTTTTAAGAATTTTATTATCAATCTGGTAAAACAATGTTTTTGTAGACTTAAATTGGATATTTAAAAAGAAAACAAACAAACAAAACTATTTTGGTACAAATTACGAAATCGTTAAAAACCATTATTAAATTCTTCAGAGTTATTAACAATGCTACGATATAATAAATCTGCATGATATATAGATTTAATTATCAGTGCTTAAATAAACGATGATATATCTTTAAAATTTTCCTATATTTCTTTGTAATTAACTTTCATGTTCATAGATTTGGGAAAATGATGAACTGCCGAATCAGATATGTAACGCTTGTTTTCTTCAATTGCAAAATGCCATCAATTTCAAACAACTATGTGAAACTTCAGACAATGAATTTCGTAAAATCATTCGCCAAAATAAAATTAATGATTTATCAAGTAATCAACATGATTTTATTAACGTAAAAGATGAACAATTCGAATATTACGCTGATGATGATTCAATAATAGATATCAAAGAAGAAGATGTTTCTGAAAATGTTACAAATGAAAATACTGTGGAATTGAATGGATTTCAAATGCCAAGTAATCCCGAAGAAGAAAATGATTCGCGTGAAAATATTAAAGAGGATGAAAATGCCATAGAGAAGTTTAATTGTGAGAAGTGTAATAAAGAGTTTAAAAAAATATGGGTATGTTACAATAAAATTATCCATTTTTCTTTACTAGATACATAACATAACTATTAATAGATAAATAACTTTATTTCAGGTTTTGGGTGTACATATGCATCGCATTCACAAAGCCAAAGCATTAAAATGTAATAAATGTGAAGTAAAATGTTATCATCCATTACATTTAAAGGAACACCAAGAAGTAGCGCACAATACATCGAATCTAACTTGCACTAAATGTAAAAAAGTATGTTCAAATATTTATAAATTAAAATACCATAAATGTAGACGACGTTCATCTAAACCGTTACAATGCCAACGATGTGAGGCATCATTTAAAGACAAACCAGAACTAAAATGTCACATTAAGGAAGCACATAAACATGAAAAAAAGTTTGTGGCATGCCATATTTGTGGCAAATCAATATCGAAATGTTATTTAAAAAGTCATTTGTCAACGCATGAAGAACGTGTTAAAATCAATTGTGACATATGTTCGAAAACATTCGTTAATCAGATTACATTGACAAAGCATAAACTAATACACGAAGGCAAACGAAATTTTTTATGTAATATTTGTGGATATGCGTCACGTATTGGAGCTGATTTACGTAGACATTTAAGAACTCATTCAACCGAACGACCGTTTAGCTGTAAACATTGTGATAAAACGTATCGGTCTGAACTTAATTTAAAGGAGCATATCTCGTGCGCACATTTAAATGAACGAAAGTTTCAGTGTCGGTTTTGTCCACAAGCGTTTAATCATAAGAAAACTTTAGTGCATCATGAACGACGTCATACGGGGGAGAAACCACATAAATGTGAAGTGTGTGGTAAGAGATTTATACAAAAAATAGCATTACAAATTCATTCAAAAACACACATAAACTCAATCGAGCATTATATGGGAAACTAAATTTAGGTGACAGAATCGTAATATTTATTAAACGTGTAATTTTTGAGTCCTATAAAATAAGTCTCCTGTGATAAAATCGAAAGTTTATTTTATGTTATCCGAAAACTATGTAGGATAAAATAAAGAAATACATTAAGTTTTAAAATTGTGTTAATTATTCATTTTTAATTTTTATTTGTTTTTTAATTCTGTAACATTTTGATAACTTAGAATGAGCTTGCTCTGACTTTTTTGGAATTTAAACTATTAATGAGGAGGTAACTTTTAAATGATGGGTAGTTCGAACGATTTAAGTTTAGGAAACAATGCCCTCTTCCATAAATTAAACTCATAAATTCATATTTATTCAAAGTATTTTGAATTTCTATATAATTTGAACTTTCTGGGTGTTCATAGAACTACTTTTTCAACTTCGATATCATTTTTACTCCAAGCAAATTAGACATATGGATAAATAACTTTGTTTAACTTAAAGTTCCCGCTGATTTTTAAGGATTTTGACAATTATATCTTAAATATCGAAAAAATGAAATTATGGAAAGAAAGTGATATAAATATGTATTTCAAGTATTTTAATCACAAAATATCGGTATAGTATTATTATCAAGTTTTAAACACGGGTCACATGAGACCCGTGAGTACGGGTCTCGACAATTATTATTTTAGTATCAGTATCATTTGTAAAAGTACGGGTTTTTAACAAATCTTGTTTACAACTTAAAAACGTAAAACTTGACGTAGAGAAATTACTCGTTTCAAAAGTTAAAGAAAATATCCTAATAACCAATCGTTGCTAATTTGCTTGGACTATTTTCTATGATTAAGATCTAGGACTCGAATTTCCTGAATAATATCTCAATTTTAAGTTGATACGTTATATGTTTAGAAATGGATACTCTGGAAGTGACTGATTTTGAGAATGTTTGTCGTATTTGTATGAAATATGATAAAGAATTTTTAAAAATTAATTCATTTAAAATAATTGATATGGTAATAGCGTGTGCTTCTGTACAGGTAATATGAGTATAGTAATTATACAGGATGTATAAAGAATAGTAATATACAGAATGTTCAGAAAATGTTGTAGCAATCTTTTAAGAGTCAAACTTCAATTCTCTGTCTAATTACTATTTTTGCAGACTTAATTCAGAAAATTTATACAGTTGAAGAACGAAAATGATTTCATTTTTAATTTTCTAATTAAAAAATAATAATTTTTCTAAATGTTGTCAATACAACGAAAAAAATTATAATTAACTTTTCCTATTAATAGATCTGGGAAAATGATGATCTACCAAATCAAATATGTAACGCTTGTTTTCTTCAATTACAAAATACCATCAATTTCAAACAAATGTGTGAAAGTTCAGACAAAGCATTTCGTCAAATTATTCAGCGCAATAAAATTAATAGTAACCAAATTAATTTTATTAACGTAAAAGATGAAGAATTCGAAGATTATGCTGATGATAATTCTATAATAGATATCAAAGAAGAAGATATTCTTGAAAATGCCAAAAACGAAAACACTTTGGAAAATATAAAAATTAGAATTGGTCAAAATCAAAATGATTCTGGAAAATTAGAAACAGACAACATTAGAAATAAAAATATGCCGGAAATGAATGAAATGCAAATATCAATTAATGTCAAAGAAGAAAATGATACCTGCAAACACATTAAAGAGGAGGAAAATGTCACAGAAACTTTCAACTGTGAGAAGTGTAATAAAGAATTTAGAAAAGCGTGGGTAAGTATTTGGCAATCATATATTATTTGTGAGGCATTAAGACTCTTAACTGATCGAAGAGACGGAAACGCATCACTGCTTGCAAGTCTGCTTATATAGAATATCAAACGAAATTTGAAACTATTATTTACACATTATCCTATATGGGTGATTCCATTCTAACTGTGATTTTTTTATGCCCTGTATTGTTTTTTCTTACTGGTCATTAATTAACAATCTATTAATGAAGATTTTGTATTAATTAGATATTCACGAACATATTTCATCGCTTTTTGTGTGCAATATAACTTGCTATTCAAAGAATGTTTACAAAATATCACTTAAATGTCAGTACCGTGTTATGCCCAATTTTAAAATTTACCTCTAAATTGTTTTTTTTTTTTACAAATTTTAAATTTTATTTTTTAATGCAATAGCTAATTAAAAATAGTTTGATTGCGTGATTATTAAATGATGTAAAATATTAGAGCAGAGAAATAATCTAAATAATTAAATTCATTTTAAGTAATTTCACCATATTTCACAAGTTTTTTTTAATTTGCTGAGTACGACTTATAATATTAAATTGACGAAAGTACACGAACAGGACCAAAAATTTCCTAAGTTAATATTTTTTTGCTTACACCTTTCGTGATGAGAGATATTCTCACAATTTCTTATAGGACTTGAAAAAAAAAATATTTTTTTAAACTGTATTTTTGTATTTATGAAGGTGAATAAATCAAACGTGAACAAAATGCTCATAACGCGAGTACTGGCGGGTTAATTGTAATTTTTTTTAATACAGATGGCTCCAATACTTCATACTAGAAAACTACCTGAAACTACTGACAATACAAGTGGTAGAAATCGACAACTGTTGTCAAAGAAAAAAGTAAAATGTAAAAATGAAATTAGTAAAACTGAAGTACAACAACATCGTTTGGAACAAAAACGTATTGCTGAAAGATTAAGAAGAGAAAAAATACGAAATGATCCAGAAGCTTACAAAAATTACTGTCACAAAGAAAGAGAAAGAAATGAAAAAAGGAAGAAGGAAGGAAAACGTAAATCAATTCAAGAACTATCAGATCGAGAAAAACGAGATCGTCGCAAACAACAAAATTTATGGAAAAGAAATTCACGGACACGACAAAAAATGAACATTGAGTTGATAACCAAGCAAAATGAAATTAATAATAAAATAGAATAATAATATACATCAAAAACTTAAAAAAGTCTTATTTTAAAATCTTACCATTTTTAATTAAAAAAAGTAACAGTTAGAATCACCCATATAACGAGTAGTCTAAGAAGAACGAGTTCGAATACTCATAGCTAATTTTATATATACAGAGTATTTAAATACTTAACTATATGTTTATTTCTAATAATAGTAGGGGAGCGATGGAAAAAAAGGTCTTATAAAGTTTTTTAATTTAGCGGTTCGGGGGAGGATTTACAGGCCTTAGAAAATGTAAGCAAAACAGACCAATGGAAAAACACGCGCGCGTCAGATATTGAAACTGTATTTCTGATAACAGAAATATATTTCTCCAATTTGAACTAGTCGACTAGACTATATAAAGACAGACTCATACATCGTTATTTAATAATTCATATCAATCCCTAACAATTTCTTGTAATATAAAAAAATTTATTTTAGATACTGAGTCAACATATGTATCGTAAACACAGAGCGAAACCGTTAAAATGTAATAAATGTAAAATAAAATGCTATCATTCATTACATTTAAAAGAACATCAGGAGTTAGCGCACAATACATCGAATCTTACTTGTAAAAAATGCAACCAAATATGTTCAAATATTTATAAATTAAAATACCATAAATGCAAACAAATTTCATCTAAATTGTTACAATGTTCACGATGCGACAAATCATTTAACGATAAACAAGAGCTAAAATGTCACAATAAAGAAGAACATGTAACATTAGAAAAATATGTAACATGTCATATTTGTGGTAAATCAGTAACGAAAAAAAATATAAAAGTACATTTGGTAATCCACGAAGAACGTAATACAATCAAGTGTGATGTTTGTTCAAAAACATTCTTGCATCAGAAAAATTTAGAACGACATGTTAAAGTGCTACATGAAAAGCAAATACGTGCACGTAATTATTTATGTAATATTTGCGGACATGCATCACTTTCAGCGCCTTTTTTACGTAAACATTTAAGAACTCATTCAACTGAACGACCGTATGCGTGTGAACATTGTGATAAAACGTATCGTTCTGAACTTAATTTAAAAGAGCATGTTTCAAAAGTGCATTTAAATCAACGAAGATTTCAGTGTACATTTTGTTCACAAGCCTTTTTCGAAAAGAGACATTTAGTGCATCATGAACGTCGTCATACGGGTGAAAAACCACATAAATGTGAAGTATGTGGTAAAAGGTTTATACAAAAAATTGCATTAAAAATTCACATGAAAACGCATACGAACTCAAGTGAGAATTTAATGCAAAGCTGATTTTAGATTTCTTTCTAATATTTATTATTAAGTTCTTCTTCGGTGTAGTACGTTAACTGTGTGATTGAAATACCCAAGTGCTCTACAGGTTGGTAGTGCCTCTAGTAGGGTCGAGTTAACACGAGTATGTGTGTTTTCTGGTTAACGTAAACCTTGTAATATTTAGGTGTTCTACGTTTTAACTGTTGAAGTCTTGCGTGATTGTTGGAAGGATAGATTATCCAAAAACAAAACTAATGTAGGATATATTCCTAGGACTAAATGGTCAGAAGATTAATTTACGAGGACGAAATGATTAGAGTTTGAAATTTCGAGGACAAAATAACTGATCGGGATGAAATTTACAAGAATGAATCAACATGTAATCAAGAATGAATCAACATCCAAAAAATCAGTTTGTTACAACGTCTCTCGCCTGTAAATCATTCAGTTACAAAGAGTATTTAAATTAAATCCCCGCCAAGAGGCATATTATATTCAATAGTAATATATATTTCTCCACCTCCAATTTACATTACATATGGAGTAACAACCCTGCTCCTTCTAATGTTTTGTCAGGCTATGTTCATCATAAGTCTGTGGTATAATCATTTAAAAAATATTACAGATTGAATTAAATGGATTATTTGAATGAGTCTGAAGCTTATTTTATATGGTAAATGCGTTTCTCAAATCCTTGTTTGATAAGATGAAATAAAGAATTGTATTCAATTTAAAAACTGTGTAAATTTATTTTAAATAATAATTTTTCATAATTTTAAAATCTTTGGCAGCCGTTAGTCATGCTGTCAAAGTTATTAAATAGAACTCATCCTAGCTGATAATTAACAGATCGTTTATGAGTGTTCTTATTGGAAAAACATAGAGTGTACCCCTCGTCTAATCCGAGCTACTAAAAATGGACAACTCGTGTTAATCTTAAAATCCAATACAACTGTCAATTTGTAAATTGCGTATTTACACGATAAATATTCCTAATATTTCCATCATCAATTTATAAAATCTTAAACGCAGTCATATATAGATTTGGGAGTTCCCCTCTTTTAATTCTCGATAATGAATAAAAATTTTGTTTTATCAGGATTGTAGAAATGTTTATGGTCGAAAAAATTCTTCATCCTTAAGAAGTCTGCTTGTTCGAGATTCAAATATTTTTTTATTAGCCTAGAATTTAATTTTTAGTTTCCAATATTATTTTTCTCTAAAAGTTATGTATTGTTCATGTTTAAAAAGCAGAGAGCTAATTCTATTTCCATTAACATAAACACTTTATTTTCAAGTTAATGCATGAAACGTTTAAAAAATGGAAACAATTTTAGTAACTGATTTTGAGAAAGTTTGTCGTATTTGTATGGAATTCGATAAAACTTTTCTATCAATTAACTCATTTAAAATAATTGACATGATTATGGCGTGTGTATCTGTACAGGTAATATGAATATATTTTAATAGTAACATTTCTATGTATATAGGGTGTTAAAAAAACATTTCTATGTATATAGGGTGCTATGTATTTTTTTGTCAATTTTATTCAGGAAAATTCATTTAACTTAGGAGTTAATCCGAATTTTTTCATATTTAGATAATGCATGCTAAATTCCATTAAATTTGGATAATTTTTTTTAAGTATCAGGTTCTCAAAAATTGTAAAAATTTATATATTAGACTACTAATGTATCATAGCTCGAAATATACTAAAACAATTCCAGTAAGCATGTTTTAGATTAGCAAATTTTTTCTCGATTATAGATTTGGGAAAATGACGATCTACCAAATCAAATATGTCACGCTTGTTTTCTTCAATTACAAAATACCATCAATTTCAAACAATTATGTGAGAATTCAGACAAAGCATTTCGACAAATTATTCAGCGTAATAACATTAATTTATCAAATAATCAAAATAATCTTAATGGCGTAAAAGATGAAGAATTTGAAGATTACGTTGATGATAACTCTCCAATAGATATCAAAGAAGAAGAAGATATTCATGAAAATATTAAAATTGAAAATATATTAGAAAATGAAAGACTTGATGAAGTAAACAATTGTACATTGGAATTGAATAAAGTGCCAACTAAAACGGAAGAAGAAAATAATGATACTAAAGATAAAAAAAATGTTATAGAAACGTTCACTTGTGAGAAATGTAAAAAAGATTTTGATAAAGCACATGTAAGTATATGGAGATTTAATAAATCATTATGGAGTTTACTCAATTTATCGAATAGACGGAACTGAAGAGGAAGTCTCACAGGCGTCACTGTGGAGACCATACAGAACATATCCGCTTTGGTCGGGTATATTTTACCCATGTACATTATTATAGATACACTAAATCAATATTAGTTTTCTTTATTAGGAAAATAGGTTTATACATTATTCATGAAAATTAAAGATATATTTTTTATAAAATGAGCATATAATTATCAAAAATTTTTAAAACTAAACAAATATATATAAATAAGTAACGTGGCCATTGTGGTCGGGTATAACTTACCCGCACGCTTTTCATGGACGTGAGACGTGTAAACTCCACCGTCGTCGCAGCGACAATAAAAAGAATAGCTAATACGTTCCAAGTGGCAACTACCGCAGCTACCGTGAACGCCAAATAATGCGCGTATTTTAATTCAAGTTAGGGTTTTAAAAACTGTTGGATATTAGATACCCGGTAACAATGATGCTGAGTTAAATTAAAAACAGGCAATTTTAATCCTTAAACTGTCGAAACATCTTGAACAGCTGACCAGGCAGTGAAAATGCGTTTCTTAAATGGCTGAATTTACAGGACAATATTTTTAGTTCAAATTTATGTGAAGATTCTCAATGGGAGTGTGTTGGGGTTGATTCCCAACCTTACGGTGCGCATAGGCTTGGGATTGCACAAGGTAAAGATGTGGTAACGATTAGTCTTAATCTTGCGAGGATCTCTAAATTTATGGCGGTAATGAAAATTCAATATGGCGACCACCAGACGCTATATTCCAAAAAAGGAAAAAATGAAAATCGGTGAACTATGTTGAGTAGGGTATCATTGAATAGGTATTGAATAAACAAATAAATTAATGTAAGATTCATTAAAATCGATTCACGCGTTTGTCCTCTAAAGCGACAAAGCACTAAAAGTGCATAGGAGGTAAATGAAAGTCGACGAACTATGGTTAGTTGGGTATCATTGAATAGATATTTGAAAATCCTAACTAAAAAGTGTATAATAACAAAATAAAAAATCCGACTGCGTTAAAAAAATTGAAAAGAAAAAAACAAGTTCAGAAGTTCAGAAAGCGAATAATTAGTTTTAATTAATAGCGGCTTTAACAGTCGCGACCTATTATTGAAATTTTTTTCGCGTTAGATTAAAATGGGCCCCGAATCGTTGGGTAAATACTGGAATTGTTTTTTTGTTTTCAATTTTTTTTAACGCAGTTTGGATATTTGGTTTTGAGAATTAATTTGTTCATTTTTTGATAAACTTATTTTAGGGATTGGGTTACCATATGTTTCGAAAACATAGAGCGAAAGCAATAAAATGTAGCGAATGTAAATTAAAATGTTATCATCCATTACATTTAAGGCATCACCAAGAAGTAGCACACAATCCATTGAATCGTACCTGTGATATATGTAACAAAATATTGGGCAATATATATGAACTACAACGTCATAAATTCAGGCATTCATCATTTAAAAGTGAAATGTGTGAAAAAACTAAACAAGAAGGAAAATGTCACATTAAAAAAATACATAAACGTGAAGAAAAATATATTACATGTCATATTTGTGGTAAATTAATAAGAAAAACAAGTCTGAAATCTCACTTATCGACGCATGAAGAGCGTGATAAAGTTTCATGCGACATATGTTCTAAAACATTTGTCCTTGAGGCCACGTTAGCAAAACACATTAAACAAGTACATGAGAATAAACCGAGCGATCGTAAACATTTATGTAATATTTGTGGATACTCGTCATGCAGATCGACTGATTTACGTAAACATATGATAAGTCATTCAAGTGAACGACCATATGTGTGCGAACATTGCAATAAATCTTATAAATATCCGTTTGATTTAAAAGATCATATTTCAAAAGTGCATTTAAATCAACGAAAATTTCAGTGTACATTTTGTTCACAAGCCTTTTTCGAAAAGAGACATTTGGTACATCATGAACGACGTCATACGGGTGAAAAACCACATAAATGTGAAGTGTGTGGTAAAAGATTTATACAAAAAATTGCATTACAAATCCATATGAAAACGCATACAAGCTCAAGCGAGAATTTAATGCAAAGATGATTTTGAGAATAAACGACCAAGTGAACGACCATATGCGTGCGATCACTGCGCTAAATCTTATAAACATCCGTTTGATTTAAAAGATCATATTTCAAGAGTGCATTTAAATCAACGAAAATAGACCTTTTTCATGAAAAACAGAAATGCTTTTTGAGAATTTTTTATGAAAATATAGGTCGAGTAGAGCCTGTAACTCAAAAATAACGCATTTTTAACAATAAAAACACTATGAAAAAAATTGTTAAAAAGTCACAATATTTGAAATATTTCAAAACGATTTTTTTGGCTCCACCGCACACGTGATCTGTGATGTCAATCCGACAAGCAATGACAATAAAACAGTGTAAACAGTTGTATTAATATATCATTATTATCAACTTTAAATGACGTCAAACCAACCTTCGTGTAACATCGTGTGTTTCCGGATCGTTTTCGCCAGTTTGAATTTTAATGATTTTCATTGTCGGTTTTCTCGGTCATATGGCTTCAAAAAAATCGGGGAAAAAAATGAGCCCATTTATCAAGACATTTACTTTCATTTAAAAAAAAAAAAGAAAAAAAAATGTGAAAAAGGTCTTATCCGTGTAGATTTTATTCACAAGCCTTTTTTGAAAGGAGACAGTTAATGCATCATGAACGACGCGTCGTTCATGATGCATGATGTATGACGTCGCGACGTCATACGGGTGAAAAACCACATAAATGTGAAGTGTGCGGTAAAAGATTTATACAAGAAGTTGCGTTGAAAAGTCATATAAAAACACAAAGAAACTCTGGAGAGAATCTTACGTAAAATTTAGATACGATATAAATTGGGTTGTTGAATAAAAAATAATAATCAATTTTTGTATTTTATTTCTATTCTTTATCATAAACAAGTGGAAACAAACAATTGACTGAGTTAATTGTTGAAATACCCTATCTAGAAGATAGTATTGAATGTCAGTGCTTGCATTATTTTTAATAAATTAGAAAAGTTTAAAAATCCAAAACAAATGACGCCTGTTGTTTTGATTTTCGAAAATTTGGAACTTAACCGTGACGCTTCCCTTTACATAAAATAATAAAACATACGTTGTAATTCGTTTCTTATGCAGGACGTTAGAAGGAGCATCGTTTCGACTCACTTTCTTTTTAACACTATTAATGTTTGTGGACTTTTCAACACATACAGAGTTAGACAATTCATATACCCATCTCACTTGTACTCATCACCAAAGCTTTGCCCTAATTTATGCCCTCACGGGTACACATTGATATTTACGAAAAAATGTGTCAAACAAAAGTTGTTTATTTTTCCGTAGGTAATCACTATAAATAGCATATAATTAACAACCATAATTATGGCGATACTTTACATCTGTATAACATTTTATGTCTATAAAGAGACCTGTAAAAAGGTTCCAATTAAAATTGGTAGATAGAGTCTTCCTTAGCAGGATTGTCGAATAAGTTAATTAAAATGAATAAAATTTAGGAAAAAGATATCTAATATTAGAAGGATATTGAATAAAGCTTTAACTAATAAGTTTATTGGAATTTCTGCTGAAAAAATTTCGATCAAAAAACTTCGAAAAATTCCGAGCTCTGTGAAAGAGAAGCTCTGCTACCGAAAATTTTCTCATACAAGTAGTTGTCTAACAGAACGAAAAAAAAATATAATGTCTCGACCGTGAAGTAATAAAGTTTTTTTGAGCGTGGTAGAGTTTGTCGTCTGTATTGGTTTAAATTTAATCTGCGATAAAATTTTTTCTTTGCTTAAATCTCTAAGAAGCTAATTCGAATGCGTGAATTTTAAATTAATACGACAAATGTTTAAAAAATGGAAACATTTGCAGTGACTGATTTTGAGAAAGTTTGTCGTCTTTGTATGAAATTCGATAAAACATTTCTTTCAATTACTTCATTTAAAATAATTGATATGATAATAGCATGTGCGTCTGTACAGGTAATATAAATGTTAACGCAATCACATACAGAGTGTTTAGAAAAAGCCATAACAAACTTTTGAGAGAATTTAACAAATTGCCCAAGAAATAAATCTAGTTTTTAATTAAAATTTCTCAATCATAGATTTGGGAAAATGATGAACTGCCAAATCAAATATGTCACAATTGTTTTCTGCAATTACAAAATACCATTAATTTCAAAGAATTATGTGAAAATTCAGACCAGACATTTAGGCAAATTATTCAGCAGAATAAAATTAATTTATCGAATAACCAGAATGATTTTAATAACGTAAAAGATGAAAAATTCGAGAATTACGCTGATGATCTTCCTCTAATAAATATTAAAGAAGAAATTCCTGAAAATGCCACAAATGAAAATACTTTAGAAAACATAAAAATTAAAATTAGTCACAATGAAGATGATTATAAAAAATCAGAAACTGAAGAAGAAAATGATATGTGTGAAGATATCCAAGATGATGAAAATGTCAAAACGTTTAGTTGTGAAAAATGTAATAAAGAATTTAAAAAAATACAGGTAAGCATGTGACGTTCGCATACATTATTTTCTAATTAGATTATTTGGTTTTCATACGTTAAAAGTCTAACTAATTTAGTTTTCACACTTTAAAACATTTATTTATTTGTTACCGTTCTAAACAATGAGTACGAACTCAGTATATATAATTCTAGAGTAGAAATCGGCGGGGCTCAGTGCGGAATATCCGCAATATTTGTTTTAGACCAAGAATTTCACTTTTTTGGCACAAACACGGCAAACTAAGTATTTATCATCCAAACTTTGCTCTAGGAGATATTTATGGCCGCTGATTACGAATCATATTCAATCCGAAGTCTATGATGGCTTCCGAAAATTGTGTCATTTTTCCTTGTAACTAAAAATGAAATATTTTGTTCTACTGGCGGGATTTATGTGATTTGAATTTGAATATTTTTATTGGCCTTAAAAAATGGTAAATACAAGTATTGCCATCTGGTCGTCGAAATTGTAACTACTGAATTCGGGTCTACTTCTGATTTTAATAAGTACGAATTATTATCACCAGTTGGCGAGTTGCAACTCCCAGTTATCAATAATAAACACACTTTTATTAGTATTTATACATTTTTTAACAAATTTGCTTTAGACATTGGGTCAACATATGCATCAAGAACATGGAGCCACAGCATTAAAATGTAATAGGTGTAAAATAAAGTGTTATCATCCATTACATTTAAAAGAGCATAAAAAATTAGCACACAATCCATCGAATTTTATTTGTCAACTGTGTGATAAATCATTCAAACTTAAACGGGATCTAAAGCGTCATAATAAGGAAGAACATTCACTCGTAGAAAAGTTTGTAGCATGTCATATTTGCGGTAAATCAATAACGAAAAAAGCTCTAAAACGACATTTGGAAACGCATGAAGAACGTGACAAACTGAAATGTGACCGTTGTTCAAAAACATTTGTGCTTCAAAGATCGTTAGATATTCATATTAAAACAGTGCATGAAAAACAAATACTTGAACGTAAACATTTATGTAATATTTGTGGATTTGCGTCACGTAAAGCGTCTCAGTTACGTCAGCATTTTATAATGCATTCCACTGAACGTCCTTACGCGTGTGATCGTTGTGATAAAACGTATAAAACTTCTGATAATTTAAAAGAACATGTTTCAAAAGTGCATTTAAACCAACGAAAATATCAGTGTACGTTTTGTTCACAAGCCTTTTTTGAAAGGAGACATTTAGTGCATCATGAACGACGTCATACGGGTGAAAAACCACATAAATGTGAAGTGTGCGGTAAAAGGTTTATACAAAAAATTGCGTTGAAAAGTCATATGAAAACACATACGAACTCTGGAGAAAATCTTGCGCTAAGCTAAATTTGGATATGGTACAAAATATAGTAAGTGAGCGACATGTGACCAAATATTATCATATTACATCCAAATTGAATAAGAATATTCATAGTTATCACTAATTAATTCGTAAGAAATAGGACTAGAAGAATAAATGAATTAATTTAAATAAATTGAACGTTTCGTCATTTATTTATGATTTCTAGGGCCGGATTAACCCTCAACGGGGCCCTAGGCATCCATCAATTTGAGGGCCCTTTTTTTTCACGTGCGTTCCCTTCTTTTTTCGATTAAAAAATACAAACTTATATCTTTCATAAAAATTTTATTGTCACAATGTAATAATATCAATTACTATCTACATTTTAAACATGTCTTTTTCTACATTTGTTTTCGGCAAATTCATCAATTTTTTAGGAACCTTGTCTAGTTCGTCGGTCGTCGCCTTTTGAATGCGGTCAATTGAGTTTTATTTATTTGAGTAAAATTTATTTTCAGTTCTGATTATATTTTTCTTTCACTCTCTAGAATTTTATGTTTGTAAGAAAATTTTAGAAGTCTTTCATTTTTCGGGGGCCCCAGGCAACTGCCTATTCTGCCTACTTGTTAATCCAGCCCTGATGACTTCCTCAACAACTTAAATTAAAATCAATAATAATTTAACAATGATAAAGTGTTAAATTATTATTGATTTTAATTTTAGTTCCTGAGAGAGTCATAAATAAATGACGAACCGTCGCTTTATTTATTCTCCTTGTTCTATTTCCTACGAATGAAATAATAATACAAAATAAGTATGAATTCCGCACTTTGAATGCGGGTCAAGCTCCTGGAATACCATTCACTCCGGTGAAAACTACGTAAAAAGTTTAATTGATAGCGCTGTTCGATATATGTCTACCACTGGCGATTTTGCGTCAATTTGACGACACTCATTGAACGCAGCTGTAAATTTAAACACAAACACATACAAACTTAAGTTTGAATTTTATTCAAAGTTATGCTTGTCATCCAAAAATTATGTAAGATAAAATAAAGTTCTATGTTTAGTTTAAAAACTATGTCAATTTATTTATTTACAATTTTAATCAGTTTTGTGATATTTCGAAATTCTGAAAAGAGTGGACTTTAATGG
This sequence comes from Chrysoperla carnea, assembly GCF_905475395.1. Lineage (NCBI taxonomy): Eukaryota > Metazoa > Arthropoda > Insecta > Neuroptera > Chrysopidae > Chrysoperla > Chrysoperla carnea. The sequence goes on along the minus strand of NC_058337.1, from coordinate 127,681,918 downwards.
TCAAGATAATAAATATATTCTATAAAACTGTGAATTTGCGTTTACTCCCGTTTTTTACCTTCCCCCTGTTTTCAAATTTTTTTTAAATTTTATATCTATTGAATATTTATACATTGAAGTTTTTACCGAATTTTCATCTTCATACGATAGGCTAAAAGAAATTTAAAAAGAAAACGTAATCCTACAAAATAACAGAAAATTGGAAAGTATTTAAATCCATTTTAAATAAGAGTTTGCGAATATATCTGAGTGAAACTTTAGGTATACCGAATATCGGAAAGTCGAGAAATTTTGTTACTTTTTTTTTGTAGTCCGTAAAACAGTTTAGCATTTTATCAAGCTACAAAAGATAAAATTTATAAATTTCATTCATAATTTTTGAATGTAAGACCATCGGATGACCCGGTAAGAAGCAAACTGAAGTGTTTTTTGTAGAGTTATGGAATGTTTAAAAAAATGAATTCTTAAATATTAAATACGTTTATATTTGAAGAATGAGCATATGTTTAGTGGCTGATTTTGAGAAAGTTTGTCGTATTTGTATGAAATTCGATAAAACATTTCTATCGATTACCACATTTAAAATAATTGACATGTTAATAGCATGTACTTCTGTACAGGTAATATAGATTGAATCACATACAGAGTGTTACGAAAAAGTCGTACTAAACTTCAGTAAAAAATTGCCTTTTTAAATTATACCAAAAATTTACAAACTGTGTCTAGCCGTGATTAATGGACAATTTCTCATTCATAGATTTGGGAAAACGATGCTCTACCAAATCAAATATGTCACGATTGTTTTCTTCAATTACAAAATACAATTCATTTCAAGGAATTATGTGAAAATTCAGACCAGACATTTCGTCAAATTATTCAGGATAATAAAATTGATTTATCAAATAACCAAAATGATTTTAATAACGTAAAAAAGGAAGAATTTGAAGATTATGCTGATGATGATTCTCTAATAGATATAAAAGAAGAAGGTATTCCTGAAAATACCGCAAATGAAAATACTTTGGAAAACATCAAAATTGAAAGTGGCCACAATGAATGTAATCAATCAGAAACTAAAGAAGAAAATAAAACGTTTAATTGTGAAAAGTGTAATAAAGAATTTAAAAAAATACAGGTAAGAATAAGTATACATATTTATATGGAATGTAAAAACTGGACAAATTGATAATTTAATTGATAAGTTAATGTATTTAAATATTTCAATAAACTTGTAAAAATTTTGAGTGTGGACCAAAATAATGAAAAAATTAAAAATGCAAATTTCTTCTTGAAAATTGGTATATGGGTATAAAAAAATATTCTAAGCAACTATTTCTAATAGTTTTTTTTTCGATATCTCTAACCATCTCTGACGCTCTTCAAAATAATAAGAATTGGGCTTATTTGTCAATTTGTAGTAGACTGAGTTTAAAATTTTGATTTCGGTTAAGTATGTTAAAAAATGTGGCCCATAACCCTGTATGACTGAAAAATCACAAACCGATATTCCCATAAATAACGTGAAATGAGGGTGTCTTCATCTTAAACGTGACACACTGAATAATAAATTGAAAAAAAATTTCTTTGACTAAAGTATTATGACTTAGATGCTGTCATACTACCTTAAATGTAATAAATTAACTTATTTCAGATTTTAGGACTACACATGCATCGTGCACATAAAGCCAAAACATTAAAATGTTATAAATGTAAAATGAAATTTTATCATCCATTACATTTAAAGCAACATCTAGACTTAAAGCACAATAAATGCAATATATGTAACCGAGTATTTCAAAATATTTATACATTAAAGGATCATACATGCAGTAGACATTGTAAACAATGTAATAAGTCATTCAAATATAAACGGGAACTAAATCGTCATAATAAGGAAGTACATAAACTTGAAGAAATGAAAGTAACATGTCATATATGTGGGAAATTAATAGGGAAATTAAGTATAAAAGCTCATTTAAAACATATCCACTATAGCATAGAAAAAAATACATCATGTCATATTTGCGGTAAAACAATTTTGAAAACTTGCCTAAGAAGCCATTTGTTAACGCATAACGACCGTGATAAAATTAGATGCGAATTCTGTTCAAAAACATTTGTGTTTAAGACATCGTTAAAAAAACATATTAACGAAGTACATGAGAATCAAGTACCTGAACGTAAACATTTATGTAATATTTGTGGATTTGCGGCACGTAAACCATCTGATCTACAAAGACATATTTTAACACATTCAAATGAACGATCATACGCTTGTGACCGATGCGATAAAACGTATAAATCTGCAAATGTTTTAAAGTTACATATCAAACATATACATTTAAATCAACGAAAATTTCAGTGTACATTTTGTTCACAGGCCTTTTATGATAAAAAAATTTTAATGTGTCATGAACGACGTCATACCGGTGAAAAACCACATGAATGTGAAATGTGCTTTAAAAGATTTATACAAAAAGGTGCATTAAGAAGTCATATGAAAACACATATAAAATCAAGTCATATAGCACAACAGAATTAAATAGAATATCATGGGGTAATAAAGAAAAAATTAATTCATCTTTGAAATTTTCCACAGTTGTTTATTAAGTTGTAAATATTTCGTAAAAAAAAATCGACCGCTCAAGAGTGTACCTTACTCCCTTTTTTGAAGAGTTAGTGGAGATTCTAATCTGTTTTTTACAAATTACAAAAAAACTATACATTAAGTAAAAACAAAAGTTCGATTAAAAGTTCTAGCTGAAGTATTGGTACACATTTTGGTTTTTTTTTTTCGACTTTCTAGCTTGAAAATTGGCTCAGGCATATCAATTTTAAAATGGAATTTTTATGCGCATTCAATCAAATGACAAATATCCATCTTGTAAACCGTTAGAGATAGAAAAAAAGTTTAAATGTAAAAGTTATTCCTTATAAAAAAAATTAACTACTTTTATTTGAATCATTCTTTCGTAAACATCACTGTTTACCCGTGAGGATCCCACATTCAGGTTAATTACAAAATCAGTACTAAAAATGTATAAGATCAAATAAAAATTAATATATTTATTTTAAAAAATCGTTTAAATTCATTTACTTTCAGTTCTTATTGTTTTTCAAATTCTATTCATTAGAATGATGATAATGGACCAAGAGCCAGTGACCAAATTAAGGTTGTCATTTCAAAAGTCACGAAACTTTTCATAAAAAAACCTCAATACCTACAGATACTGAAAAGCCACTTCTGGCAGCTCAGTGTGGCCGGGTTGAAATACCCTAATTTTTTAAAAAAGGTAAAAAATAAGGCTCATTTTTGTTAAAGTATAAGTCATAAAATTTTAGGAAATTACTTCGACAATATTATTACTTCATACAATTTTTGCCAGAACATTTACATCCCCCCTACTTGTTGCCAGAACGCTATGAATATTTATTTAAAAAAAATTCAATGTTGTCATTTCATCAGTCTTGAAATTTTAACAGAATAAAGAAAATATATTAATAATTCATAATATTTAATGCCAGAACGAAATTCCATCACCAACAGTCTGCCAGAGCGAAAAACGTATCCCTGCGAGTGAGAGCAATGTATATGGAAACCTATGAGTTAGAGTGAGAGGGCATAATTTTTCATTGTTGTATACGATTCAACATTTCAGTAGTTGTTTACGTTGTTTTTCAGTATGTTTATAAAATTTTTCGAGTGCAGTTCAGTTTTACTCGTGCATTGTTTTTTGCTGTCAGATTAAGTATTTTATACTGAAGTATTGCAAATAAATTTTTTTTTGTTAACGATTGACAATATATTTGTGTATAAGATAATTTTTAAGTATCGTGAGGTATATTTCTATGTGTATAGATTTGCCTGCTCCATTATAAAATACAGACTCAGTTTGTACAGACTTTTTGTTTTACTCAATTTTACAGTTGCAATTTTAAAAAATGATTTGTGCAATTTGCAAAAAAACTGGTGATAAAATTTTACTGTTTGACTCAGTAGAAAAATTGAATAAATGTAGAAGAATCTTAATCGCTCGTAAGAAACATCAAATGAGATTTTGTGATGTGATTTTACCTGATAAAATTAACAGTGATATTGGATACCACAGCAAGAGTTACGCAAATTTTACTGCTGTAGGGCAAAAATATTTAGATGAAAAAAGTGTTGTGACTGCCATCCCAGAAAATCCTTCGATATCACCTGAGCCATCGACTTCACATACATCCACGGAAACAGAACAAATGGAACAAAATGCTAGCTATGATGAAGAACACGAGAATGAAGATAATGACCTCGAAATAGTCGAACAAGGATTAGACGCTGAATGTTTCTTCTGCGAAAAGAAAAGAAAACAACACCGTGGTAAAAAACAAAAATTATATGCAACAAAGAAAGGTATTGTAAATGAACTTATTCAAAAATACTGTAAATTAAATAATGCAGATAATATATGGGAAAGATTCCAAAATTTGAACGGAGAAACTTTTTTTTACCACAATATTTGTAAAATGACGATTATTAATAAATTTAAAGCAATTGAAAAAGAAACTCCACTAACTGATTGGAATACATACCGTCACTATCATGAATTAGCATTTGAGGAATTGGGTGAATTTATCGAAGAAAATATTTTAACAGCAAAGAAAAGTTTTTTTTTGTCACACATTCATTCTATGTACATGACTTTAGTAAAAGCAATATTCGAAGAGCATAAGAAAAGTTTTTTTTTGTCACACATTCATTCTATGTACATGACTTTAGTAAAAGCAATATTCGAAAAGCATAATGATTTAAAAATCGTCAACATGCATAATCGAGTTGTTATCATGCCGAACGACTGTACAATACCACATTTAATATTCCGACAATTAGAAGAATCTGAACTTTTACAAAAAGCGGTTCTTCTCTTGAAAAAAACTGTTTTAAAAATAACTAAAAAACCTTTTTCAAGTGATTGAGTAAAACAAAAAGTCTGTACAAACTGAGTCTGTATTTTATAATGGAGCAGGCAAATCTATACACATAGAAATATACCTCACGATACTTAAAAATTATCTTTACACAAATATATTGTCAATCGTTAACAAAAAAAAAATTTATTTGCAATACTTCAGTATAAAATACTTAATCTGACAGCAAAAAACAATGCACGAGTAAAACTGAACTGCACTCGAAAAATTTTATAAACATACTGAAAAACAACGTAAACAACTACTGAAATGTTGAATTGTATACAACAATGAAAAATTATGCCCTCTCACTCTAACTCATAGGTTTCCATATACATTGCTCTCACTCGCAGGGATACGTTTTTCGCTCTGGCAGACTGTTGGTGATGGAATTTCGTTCTGGCATTAAATATTATGAATTATTAATATATTTTCTTTATTCTGTTAAAATTTCAAGACTGATGAAATGACAACATTGAATTTTTTTTAAATAAATATTCATAGCGTTCTGGCAACAAGTAGGGGGGATGTAAATGTTCTGGCAAAAATTGTATGAAGTAATAATATTGTCGAAGTAATTTCCTAAAATTTTATGACTTATACTTTAACAAAAATGAGCCTTATTTTTTACCCTTTTTAAAAAATTAGGGTATTTCAACCCGGCCACAATGAGCTGCCAGAAGTGGCTTTTCAGTATCTGTAGGTATTGAGGTTTTTTTATGAAAAGTTTCGTGACTTTTGAAATGACAACCTTAAATTGGTCACTGGCTCTCCGTCCATAAAACTTGATCAAACGATTTTTTTTTAATAGAGAATATATCGGTAAAATTTACTGATATAGTCTCTGAATTAGATGTATGAGCGATTTATAACTAAAAACACCTCGATTTTAAATTGATACATAAGAAATGTTTGAAAATGGATACTTGTGTAGTAGATAATTTCGAGAAAGTTTGTCGTATTTGTATGAAATTCGATAAAACATTTCTATCGATTACCACATTTAAAATAATTGACATGTTAATAGCGTGTGCTTCTGTACAGGTAACATAAATAAAACATCACCGCCACAAAATGTTAAAATTAAAAACAGTCCCAAGCTTTGGCTGTATAAAATATTAATTAACCTACGCCCATTAAGCCAACAACCGTACAATAGGTACCAAAATTCAATTCCCTAGCCGTTTTTAATGTAGAAAAATGTTTTTAACAGTCTGTATACATATACGGTAGGAGAAGATCTTTCATCATCGCTTTCTCCAGTCTGAGTAATATGAACATGCGTATTTTATTTTACTAAGATGTCCACCTACAGGAGAGAATTTATAAGGCTTGGTTTCTATGGATCAATCCCCAGACCTAGCCAACTTTTGAAATCGAATCAAGAGGATTTTATATTCATTTTTTCTATAAGCTTTTTAAATTCCTGATTTTAGTTTACTTTTCCAATAGATTTGGGTAAATGATGATCTACCAAATCAGATATGTCACTCTTGTTTTGTTCAATTACAAAAAACTATTAATTTCAAAGAATTATGTGAAAATTCAGACAATGCCTTTAGGCAAATTATTCAGCAGAACAAAAGCAATTTATCGAAAAATCAAAATAATGTAAATGATGCAAAATTTGAAGATTACGCCAGTGATAATTCTCTAATAGATATCAAAGGAGAAGATAAAAATGATTCAAAAAAATTCGTTGCAAACAATATAGTGGAGATTAAAAACAAATTTAAACCGGAATTGAATAAAATGCAAATACGAACTAAACCCGAAGAGGAAAGTGATACCTGTGAAGATATTAAAGATAATGAAAATGTGTTAGGAAAGTTCTCTTGTGAGAAATGTAATCAAAAATTTATAAAAGTATGGGTAAGTATGTGACAAATATTATAATATTCCCGAGATATTATTGACTTTCTTTTTGAAATGTAGGAGGAATTCTTTTTTTATAAATTTTAAAGTTTAATTTAGATAGCAACTGTTGATTAATACTCAAACGTAATTACAATGTCGGCTTATCTTTTATCATACTTGATATATTACCTCTGGTCCTTTGGACATTGTCGAATCTGGCCGTTTTTTTACGAATGACTACCACTCTTCCTCTCAATTCCACTTTAGTTTGTATCCAGAGTTCCTTTATTTTGACCAAACCGAAGACTCCTTATGAGGAATAGGGCTGGTATTTTGACACTGCAGTTTTCGATAAACAGCATAATAGATCTTTTTCATGAAAAACCGAAATGCTTTTTGATAATATTTTATGAAAGTATAGGTCGAGTAGAGCCTGTAACTCAAAAATAACGCATTTTTATCAATAAAAACACTATGAAAAATTTCTTAAAAAGTCACAATATTTGAAATAAAACGATTTTTTTTGGCTCCACCGCACACGTGATCTGTGATGTCAATCCTACAAGCAATGATAGTAAAACAGTGTCAACAGAGTTGTATTAATATATCATTATTATCAACTTTAAATGACATTAAACCAACCTTCGTGTAACATCGTGTGTTTCCGGATCGTTTTCGCCAATTTGAATTTTAATGATTTTCATTGTCTGTTTTCTGGGTCATATGGCTTCAAAAAAATCGGGGAAAAAATTAGCCCATTTATCAAGACATTTACTTTTATTTAAAAAAAATGTGAAAAAGGTCTATTAGGAAGTTTACCTCTTTTCGGTTCTTGCCGATAAACAAAATTGATACAAGGGATTTTAATTAGTACAAATTATTATGGTCAGATTGCAGCTCTTAGTTATCAATATTTAATTAATTAATTTTTAATTATTCTTATAATATTGTTTTAGAATCTGGGCCAACATATGAACCGCGAACACAAAGTTAAAGCTTTAAATTGTAATAAATGTGAATTAAAATTTTATCATCCACTACATTTAAAACAGCATCAGGAATTAACACACAATCCACTGAACCTTACGTGTAATAAATGCCACAAAGTATTTAAAAATATTTATATATTAAAAGATCACAAACTGAAACATTTAACTAAATCAGTGCGTTGTCAACGATGCAACAAATCATTCAATGATAAACGGACATTAAAATGCCATAATTTAGAAGTGCATCCACAAAAAGAAAAATATGTAACATGTCATATTTGTGGTAAATCAATAATTAAATATAATCTTAAAAAACATATATTAATCCATGAAGATCGTGACAAAATTCGATGTGAGTTCTGTTCAAAAACATTTATGCTTCAGACATCGTTAAATAATCATATTAAACAAGTACATAAGAATCAAAATCCTGCACGTAATCATTTATGTAATATTTGTGGACATGCGACACGATCACCAGCTGCATTACGTATGCATTTATTGACACATACAAACGAACGACCGTATCCGTGTGATCATTGTGATAAAACGTATCGACGTGCAAGTCATTTAAAACATCATATATCGCACGTACATTTAAATGTACGTAAATTTCAATGTACATATTGTCCACAAGCTTTTTATGAAAGGAGAATTTTAGTGCATCATGTACGACGACATACCGGTGAAAAACCACATAAATGTGAAGTATGTGGTAAAACATTTGCACAAAAAATTGCTATGAAAATTCATACGAAAACACATACCAACTCAAGAGAGAGACTCACACAAAATTAAATTTATATGCGATGTAATATTGGTGAGTCACATGTGACCTAAGTATTACGTAAATATAACATTAATTGCCGAAGATCTTACAAATAGAAATTATCTATTAGTCGAAGAAATAAAGCAATAAACTGTCGATTTCGTGAGCAGTAAGATGGATCGGGATGAAAAACTGGAAAATAAATATCGATGAAAATGAGACTAATTTTGTAACTCTTGAATATCACAACGAAAATGGCTCTCGAGGTATCTGGTGCTACTATATGTAACATATTTCGTCGCAACTCGTTACTCGGGGGGTTTTCAGGACTGCTGAACACGAATATTACTACGAAAATGGTCCCTAGTGTATCTGGTGCCCGAGTTTCACGAAAGAGGGACGCCCAGAGACGAAATATGTTAAATATTTTCGTAAAATTCCAAGAGACGAGGTGCATACTGTTCGCGTTGGACACCAGGTACCTCGCGGGTCATTTTCGTAGTGATATTCGTGTTCTGCGGACTCGATCACCCCGACCAGTAACGACTTTCGACGAAATGTGTTACATATTCTCAAGAGACGAGGTATATTTACTTTTAAAGATTTTCAGAAACCAACTTCACTTTTCTGCCAGTACTCAATAAGCCTGTTAATAGGCTTGTTTTGTATCAGTTCAAGTGAAGAATTCACACTTCACGGGCAGAAATGTGAATTTGTTTTTTGAAAATCTTTGGAAATACGCAAAATATGAACGTTTAAAATTCCTAATTAAACAAAGAGAAAGATATAGGTTGGTGACTAAGAGATATATATATAAAACAAATATAAAACTTTGGTTTGCTAATAGAAGATGGGCAACAATCTTTGAATGCTTATAACTTCTTCGTTTCTTAATCAATTTTAATATCACTTTCAAATTTTGTCATGGTATCAAGTCTAGTTGTATACCGTATTGGATGCTAGTCAAGCCGAATCACGCTTATCTTCTTAGATTCAACAATTTTCAGCTAAGTTTGAGTAAATGACATGTTATGTTTACTTACGAAATTTAAAAATCAATATATAAAAATAATATAACAAATATTTGAGACTGAGCTTTGTATTTATTTATTATTTAGGTAATGTATACGGGTGTCCCAAAACTATCGTATACTACACACAAAATAAAGCATTTGCATTTATAATTTTTATTATAAATTCTAGAACTTGTTATTTGACCATTTAGTAGCTCTTAAACGAATGAAACAATTTTGTTTTTTTTTTGTTTTGTCTGTAAGGTAATTTAATGGAGAGTGCTCTTATGTTTCAAGTGCGAGCTTAGAGTTGAGTACCCGAAACAACTATAAAAGAGGCGACGATCTTCATAATCGATTTAGTTTGGAGAAGGCTATAAGGAAAAACATAATTTAATGGAGACCCGTACCCGAAATATTTATCGGTAATTTTTTTAAATTCTGTAAATTTCACTTGTTCTTTAAATAATATATCCTAAGGTTTAGAGATAGGTGTTAATAATTATTTGTTTCTGGAAACTGTGGCTAATTGCATAAAAATCTATTTCTTTTTTAAAAATTCGTTTTTTTTTTACCGTACGATATCATTTGTTCTAAATTCTAAAATTTATGGTCCATGCTTTAGATATGATATAGGAAACAAATTTTATTCACACCCTCTCAGTTTTAAGTTAGCCCGTGAAATGTTATAAACATGGAACCGTGTTTAGTGGATAATTTCGAAAAAGTTTGTCGTATTTGTATGAAATTTGATAAAACATTTCTTTCAATTACCTCATTTCAAATAATAGATATGATAATGGCATTTGCTTCTGTACAGGTAAGTAATGTAAAATAAATATAGAATACTATTATACAGGATGTCTAGAAACACCGTTTCAAATTTCTGGAAGAGAAATTTTTGATTAATCTAATCAAACAATATTTTATATTCTTAAATGGTAAAGTTAAGAAAAGAAATAGAATAGGAATTTTTATTTAAAACAATTTTCTTATATGGGATTATCGATATTGATTTGAGTCAATGTCGCCTAAAATACTCATCCGTCAAAAAACTCGGCTGAATACTTGACCAGTTTAACTAGATAAATAATTAAGTGCCTAAATACTACGTCTCATGATTTCCAGTTTATTTTGAATAAATACATTCGCTACTTAAAACGCAGTATACTCGGTTAATTATTAAAAATAAAATTGTCAGCATAATTGATAAGTAAATTCTGTTCATTCACAGATTTGGGAAAATGATGATCTACCAAATCAAATATGCCACGCTTGTTTTCTACAATTACAAAATACCTTTAGTTTCAAACAATTATGTGAAAATTCTGACAATAAATTTCGTCAAATTATTCAGCAAAATAAAATTAATTTACCAAATACGCCAAATGATTTTCATCATGTAAAAGATGAGAAATTCGAAGATTACGTTGGTGACAATTCTCCAATAGATATCAAAGAAGAAGAAGATATTTTTGAAAACACACATGAAAATGCGTTGGGAAATGGAAAAATTAGTCTTGATAACAATAAAGATGATTCAAAAAAATCAGAGACAAACGATATATTGGAAATTAAAAACGAAGACAGGGAATTGAATAAATTGCAATCAACTAAATCTGAAAAGGGGAGTGATACCTGTGAAGATGAAAATGTAGTAGTCTTTACGTGCGAGAAATGTAATAAAGAATATAAAAAAGTATGGGTAAGTATAACACGATAATAATATACTCAACTGTACCTACTGAGTATAACACAGAAATGGGGTTAGGAATTTCCTTCTCCTTCCTGTTGGATTTTAATACTAAGTCTAAGAAAGACTATGTCTAGCGATAGAAAAAAGAACTATAGGTGTCAGCTCGCATAGATACATAATATTTAACGGAAATGTTGTATACACACTGTTGGATTTAGGCTTAGGCACGTGAGGTAGTTGACTAGAGCGGTAAATTTTTACGGGCGACAAAATTTTAAAGGCGAAATAATTCAAGATCAATCCGAATAAAATGTATTAATTAATCTAATGATTGAATTTACTTTTTAATTTGCCGCTATGTGAATTTTTTAAAGATAAATTTGAAAAATTTGAGATAATTTTTTTGAATACATTTATGTTCCTCAATGTTTTTTAATAATTGTATTTTCATTGAAATTAATCTCATTCTACATTAATTTTAATATTTTTGATAATTTATTTGAAATTGTTATAAATGAGTTGAAAAACCAAGCAAATGAACTCGTCAGTAAGTATCCTGACGGCTTAAAAGATCCTCAGAGTATCCTTATTGTCTATTGAAGCTGAATTAGTTATAGGTCAAAGTAATCACGAGTTAAAAAAAATGTAAAAAATTTATATAACTACACTAACTACAAAGTTTATGTAAAAAAGTAGGAAAATTATCGGAATTATAAGAGACTAGGGGAGCAAATATGGCACAGCACATTAAAATGTATAATGAAGTAGGTATCTTTTGCCTTTTCATTCAATGAAAAAAATCAGCTGAGTCTAACAGGTATGATATTTTTTACTGACGGTGCTGACATCTTAGCATTAAAATCAAATAATATGCCATTTCTGTAATTTAGATATATAATTTTCGTAGATAAATTTATAGTAATAAATAAATAAATACCATTTTAGGCATTGGGTCAACATATGCATCGTAAACACAGAGCGAAAGTATTAAAATGTAATAAATGTGAATTAAAGTTTTATCACCCATTACATTTAAAAGAGCATCAGGAATCAACGCACAATCCATCGAATCTTACATGTAATACATGTAACAAAGTGTACACTAATATTTATGACTTAAAACGTCATAAATTCGAACATTTATCATTACACTGCCAACAATGTGACAAATTGTTTAAAGATAGGAGTTCATTTAAGAAACATAATAGGGCAGTACATCCACGCGATAAGTATGTAACATGTCACATTTGTGGTATTTCAATAACGAAAAAAGCTCTCGACCGTCATTTAGAAACCCACAAGGAACATCGTGAGAAACTCACTTGTGACATATGTTCAAAAGAATTAACTAGCCTGCCATCGTTACAAAATCATGTAACACAAGTGCATGGGGATCCAACAATTGTACGTAAACACTTATGTAATATTTGTGGATATTCGGCATGTAAATTGTCTAACTTACAAAGACATTTATTAATACATTCAACCGAACGACCGTACGCATGTGACCGTTGTGATAAAACGTATGGACGCCCCGATTATCTAAAACAACATATCTCACATGTACACTTAAATATACGTAAGTTTCAATGTAAATTTTGTTCACAAACTTTTCCTGAAAGGAGAACGTTAGTGCATCATGAACGACGTCATACAGGTGAAAAACCACATAAATGTGAAGAGTGTGGTAAAGCGTTTGCACAAAAAATTGCGATGAGAACTCATATGAAAACGCATAGAAATCCAAAAAAGAATTTCATGCAAAATTTAGATGGCAATATTGTAACAAGTTTAATAATCACAGACTGATTTAAATTCAGATAGTCGTCTTATACGTCCCTTTTACCATATCAAGATTCCTTAATTCTTTCCTAATTCCTTGCCATTCCCATAGCAAGATTCTCCGTAATTTACCGAATCAAGGAATGGCAACGACAAGCTCATATTGATTACTGGGATTTTGCGCAAGGCATGCGACAGACCAAACTATGTATAATCACAGCTAGGCTATTTGACTGTTCTCGCCTGAAAATCACTAGACTACAGTTGAGAATACTGGGGGACTCCTTACAGGACACTGTCGATTAAACTACCACCTCTATTAGATTTCTGATGATTCGACTTGCAGGGCCGTTATGGAGAACGATAAAATCGTCATACATGTTACTTGAACCTGCAGAAACCTGTAGGGTGTCAAATTAATTGATATAAATGATATAAATTGGAATAAAGAAATTATATTTATAAAATTATGTGATTTTATTTGATTTCCAGAAAAAAAATGTATATGTAATGTTGTACCAATAATGGAGTTTCTAAAATACTAACCTACGTCTCAACATAATTCCACATTTAACCTTATAAATTTTACCAAAGATAATAAATGAGAAAGAAGAACTCTAGCATATTTCGAATTAAAATTCGATTTTTCCTCAATTACCTAGATAAATTTTTGTATTATATAAACACGTATTTATATAATGCAAAAATTTGTTCTACTTCACATATAAAATGCCATAACAATTATCTCTTATGTATTAAAATAAAATTACTAAACCCCCCTATGACTGACCTCTCCCCTCCTAGGACCAACAACTAGGTACGCCCGTGCAGAAAAATGTTTCTAACAAAAGTTGTTTGTTCTTTAATAAGATTAACATTCTAATATCTTGTCTCTATATCTTTCGAATATACATATTATAACCCAGAGCAATTTAACTTTATAAAAGGTCAAAAATCTTGACGCACCCCCCCCCCCCTTGAACTAACAACTGGGTACGCTCTTGCATAAAAATGGTTTAAACAAAAGTTGTTTGTTCTTTTATATAGATTAACGTTCTAATATCTTGTCTCTATATCTTTCGAATAAACATATTATTTATCCAAATTGTCAAGACTATAATCGACAAGGTGTATGTTTTAAATAAGCGAATTGCATTAACAAAATTTCATTTTCAGTTAATACGTGAAATATTTTTAAAATGGACACGTGTGTAGTTGATAATTTTGAAAAAGTTTGTCGTATTTGTATGAAATTTAATAAAACATTTCTATCAATTACCTCATTTCAAATAATTGATATGATAATAGCATTTGCTTCTGTACAGGTAAGTAATGTAAATGTAAATAAAATAGAATTCAATCACATACAGGGTGCTAAGAAAACGCCTTTCCAAATTTTTAATCGAACCTATATTTTATTATATTCTTAAAATCAACTTGTAAAATATAACCAAAGAATAAGAGGCAAATTTTTATTTTAAACAATTTTCTTTTATTAAAATATTTTGATTATGTTAAAATACATGAAAAATCAGAAAAAATTCTCTTTACTGTTATTATATGGTAATATGTTGATATGAGTATAGAAAAATAATTAAGTATGTCTCCAAAAAATGATAAGTGAAAAAATATTTAAAGTGATAAAACAGTTCTTTTGAGTAGCTGCATTCTCCACTTAAAAGTATTCGATGTCTGTATAGATTTAGATATGATTATAAGTAAAATTATATATTCTCCTAGATTTGGGAAAATGATGATCTACCAAATCAAATATGCCACACTTGTTTTCTTCAATTACAAAATACCATCAATTTCAAACAATTATGTGAAAATTCAGATAATACATTTCGCCAAATTATTCAACAAAATAAAATTAATTTGTCTAATAATCAAAATGACCTTCATGACGTTAAAGATGAGAAATTTGAAGATTACGCTGATGATATACCTCTAATAGATATCAAAGAAGAAGAAGATATTTCTGAAAATATCACAAATGAAAATACGTTGGAAAATGAAAAAATTAAACTTGGTCATAATAAAAATGATTCAAAAAAATCGGAAACTAACACAGTGCTGGAAATTAAAAACAAAACCAAGCCGGAATCAAATAAAATGCAAATGTCAACCAAATCCGATAAGGGAAGTGATACCTGTGAAGATACTAAAGATGATGAAAATGTAGAAGAATCCGTTACTTGCGAGAAATGTAATAAAGAATTTAAAAAAGTATGGGTAAGTATATCTCCGAGTATAACATAGAAATTGGATTTTTGTAGTGATTTACCTTCCTATAATATGCCATTTTTATTATTTAATTTTGCTAAATGTCTACTAAGGCTGAAATGACAACTGATTAATCGATCGAAACGAAGTTGCAGCCTCTGTGAATCCATTACATTATTTCGATAAAAAAAGTAAATTTAAATAGAGAAAATAAACACCAATATACAAGCGAGATAATGAATCTTTGATTGGTTTTAACAGATATTTACATTCGCCTTAAAGTCTTAATTCATTTTTGTTTCTTTCATACTTAATGATAAACAATGATAGTAACTCAGTAAATACAGAGCAATAATTGAATTGAAGGTTAGGTTAAGTTAGAGTGGCTGCCCTGGGGTGGGACACACTTAGACCATAGGGTCTGTTATGATACCAAAAAAGAGTTGGCTCATCCCCGGCCACTTCATGAACCATTTGGAGCTATTTAAGAACAACAGGAGTGCTTCAACGTCAAAGGACCTCAGGACAGATAGGTCTTTGTGAAGGTACGCTGGCTTTTTCTCCTCCCCACTGTGACAGCTCCTGCAATGAGTTCAATGATTCAACGATTTTGCTTATAGAGGCCCTTTGAATCGATATAGTGTTTTCGAAACGCCTACGATTGTACACAGACCATATCTGTCTTGAAGTATCACAAGTGCGTTCTTCCCTCCATCTAAGATTGGCCTTTTTATAGATATCCTCGTTCGGGGGTAGCTTAAAGTTCCTAAACGGAATTCCCGGATGCCGTAGGCTTCACAATTTCCTAGAATATCCACGTGTCCCGATACGCATATCAGGTTTACATTCATTAGTTCAGGCACCTCATTTAAGGTCATTCGGCAGTCTTGTGCTACCTTTAAAAATGTAATTTCGTTGATACATTTATTGTAATAAATAAATAAATACCATTTTAGGTATTAGGTCAACATATGCATAGTAAACACAGAGCTAAACCATTAAAATGCAATAAATGTGAATTAAAATTTTATCATCCATTACATTTAAAAGAACACCAGGAATTAACGCACAATCCATCGAATCTTACATGCAATAAATGTAACAAAGTATGCACAAGTATTTACACCTTAAAACGTCATAAACTGGTACATTCATCATTAAATTGCAAAAGATGTGACAAATTATTTAAAGATCGGTGTTCATTAAAGAAACATAATAAGGAAGTACATTCACGCATAGATAAGTATGTAACATGTCATATTTGTGGTAATTCAATAACGAAAAACGCCCTACATCGTCATTTAGAAACCCATAAAGAACATCGTGATAAAATTACTTGTGACATATGTTCAAAAGAATTAATTAGTCAGCGAACGTTACAGATGCATATTAGGCAAGTGCATGGGGATCAAAAAACTATACGTAAACATTTATGTAACATTTGTGGATTTGCAGCACGTAAATTTTCTGACTTACAAAGACATTTAATAATACATTCAAGCGAACGTCCGTACGCGTGTGACCGTTGTGAAAAAACGTATCGACGACCAGATAATCTCAAACAACATATCTCACATGTACACTTAAATGAACGAAAGTTTCAATGTAAATTTTGTTCACAAGCTTTTCCTGAAAGAAGAACTTTAATACATCACGTACGACGACATACTGGCGAAATGCCACATAAGTGCGAAGTGTGTGGTAAAGCATTTGCGCAAAAATGTGCATTGGTAACTCATACGAAAATACATACAAACACAAGAGAGATTCTCACACAAAGTTTAGATGGCAGCATTGTAACAAATACAACAAATACTTAAAACAAATGCTAGTGAATCACCAATGTGATCTTCAATAGTGTTGCTGTCATCTGTTTTACCAATATGGCGAGCTACTTACTCCAATCTCCGAAATAGTCGAAAATAAAACTACTGTAGAAGTAAATGTTCACTATTTACTAAAATCTAAAAAAGGGTATTTAATAATAGATTTCGAAGTAAAACTCACGCCAACTTTCAAGGATTATGATGGAGGAGTTAACTTTCGTTCTTTGAAAGTACACAGATTTAATTTAAGATATTTGTCGTAAGATACGTGTATGTTTGGATGTTAGAACTGTGAAAATCTTATTATGCTACAGACGTCGGATGATTAGACCCCACATTATCAAAATTGCACGGGGTCAATTGCGGTGGTATCAAGCACGGGATCGAAAATAAAATATATGCTCAATATGCTAACAAAGTTTCTTATAAAATAATTTCGAATAAAATTAAGAAATTCTTTTAGAATGAAGCTGCCCTAAAAATGATGTAATATGTAATAAATTATATTTATTAAAGAAATTTTATTTATAAAACCATGTAATTTTATATAATTAAAATTTTTATTAGCAAGTTCTAGAAAGAAAATCGTTAGTATTTTACCGATAATGGAATATCAGTTGTACCCTTCACGCACCCAACGAATAATATCTTGTTAGTTTAGATTTTCACAGTATTTTAGCTAATTTGGTTGGTTGGAAATGTGCGTGCAGTAATAAATTCTTTACTCACGCAATATGCGTGGAATAAGTAGTTCTTATCTCACGGACGTTGATAAAATCACTTAAAATTTTAGAATCCCAACCCAATTTATCTCTATCCGTTTATAAATCTACAACATTTACCATTTGTCAAAATTGTCTGTGAAAGGCATTTATTAGAGGATATAAAAAAATGATGGGTATTATTATTATTTTATGGTGAATGGTCTATGCTTTAGTTTACATAGAGAAGCAAATTCCATTCACAACTTTTCAATCTTAAGTCAATAGGTACGTGTTATGTTATAAAAATGGATACGTGTTTAGTGGATAATTTCGACAAAATTTGTCGCATTTGTATGAAATTCGATAAAAAATTTTTATCAATTACCTCATTTCAAATAATTGATATGATAATAGCATTTGCTTCAGTACAGGTAAGTAATGTAAATATTAAAGAATGCAATTACATACAAGGTGTTAAGGAAAGGCCGTTTCAAACTAGGGTAGAAACTTTATTAATAGATTAATCTAATCAAACAATATTTCGAACAATTTTGTTTCTAATCAAACAAATTTCCTTATGTTAAATTTCGATTAATAAATGTAAGCTAAGAATTAATTCATTACTTTACAATACGGGAATATCGATATTGACATAAGTCAAGTACTCGGTCATCGGTAAACTCGCGTTTAGAAAAAACTGTTTCTGAGTCTCGTGCAAAAGTTTGGCCTGTGTAAATAAATCATTAAGTAAATTTTGGCTCAATTAAAGTGCAAAGGAAAGTAATAATTTGGGTAAAAAAAAAATACTTTCTTTTGAATTCATTCTCCACTTAAACGCAGTGCACTAGATCAAGTACCTGGTATCTGTATAGTTTTGGGCATAATTAATAAGTAAATTATGTTCATTCATAGATTTGGGAAAATGATGATCTACCAAATCAAATATGCCACGCTTGTTTTCTACAATTACAAAATACCTTTAGTTTCAAACAATTATGTGAAAATTCAGACAATGAATTTCGTCAAATTATTCAGCAAAATAAAATTAATTTACCAAATACCCCAAATGATTTTCATCATGTAAAAGATGAGAAATTCGAAGATTACGCTGGTGGCAATTCTCCAATAGATATCAAAGAAGAAGAAGATATTTCTGAAAACACACATGAAAATATCTTGGAAAATGAAAAAACTAGTCTTGATAACAATAAAGAAGATTCAAAAAAATCGGAAACCAATACAATGTTGGATCTTAAAAACAAAACCAAGCCGGAATCAAACAAAATGGAAATGTCAACCAAAACCGAGAAGGGGAGTGATTCCTGTGAAGATACTAAAGATGATGAAAATGTAGGAGAAATCTTTACTTGCGAGAAATGCAATAAAGAATTTAAAAAAATATGGGTAAGTATATGATAATTCATTTAACTGTAGCAGGTAAAACACAAGAATGGATGGAATTTGGAAAATGCATTTCTTTTTTGTTCCTATACTATGCCATTTTTGTATTTTAGAATATAGACTTCCCCCAGTCCCTAAAATTATATTTAAAAAAAATCAAGCTTTTTATTTAAAATTGCCTTAATGCTCGTGCATCCTTAAAACAAAAGACTGTTCGTAGATACATATTTTGTAATAAATACTATTTTAGGCATTGGGTAAACATATGCATAATAAACATAAAGCCAAAGTATTAAACTGTAATAAATGTGAATTAAAATTTTATCATCCATTACATTTAAAAGAGCATCAGGAATTAACGCACAATCCATCGAATTTTACATGTAATACATGTAACAAAGTGTACACAAATATTTATGACTTGAAACGTCATAAATTCAAACGTTCAACGTTACAATGCCAACGCTGTGACAAATCATTCAAAGATCGGTGTTCATTGAAGAAACATACCAAAGAAGTACATTCACGCATAGAAAAATATGTAACATGTCACATTTGTGGTAGATCAATAACGAAAAAATGCCTACAAAATCATTTAGAAACCCACAACGAACATCGTGATAAAGTTAAATGTGACATATGTTCAAAAGAATTAAGTCAACAATCGTTGCAAAATCATATTAGACAAGTGCATGGGGATCAAAAAGCTATTCGTAATCATTTATGTAATATTTGTGGATTTGCGGCACGTAAACCGTCTGATCTACAAAGACATTTATTAATACATTCAACCGAGCGTCCCTATGCGTGTGACCGTTGTGAAAAAACGTATCGACGCGATGATAGTCTAAAACAACATATCTCCCATGTGCATTTAAATGAACGAAAATATCAGTGTAAATTTTGTTCACAAGCTTTTTATGAAAGAAGACATTTAGTGCATCATGAGCGACGACATACAGGTGAAAAGCCTCATAAGTGTGAAGTGTGTGGTAAAGCATTTGCTCAAAAAACTGCGTTAATAACTCATACGAAAATACATACAAACTCAAGAGAGAATCTAATTCAAAGCTAGGTTTTAAAGGCAGCTTTTTAATATGTACTTAATACAAATGCGTGTGAATCACAGACTTATAGTGAGTAAAGATCAACAATACGCACAGACCTAATCATTTATTGTATTCGGTGTATTTTCATGTTAACTCTTGACGCTGAACGTATGTGCGTCAAATTAGGTCACGTGGTCAATGTAGGTCGTGTTGCCATCTGAAAAATAACTTAGCAACTATCCAAAGAGATTATATATATAGAGAGGGTGCGTATTCAATGAAATTCGTGTTCCAATATTAGAGAGAGTTGCGGTATAATTATCTCTACTATAGATTATAGATAACTTCACCTTAGATCAGAGGCTATCTCTTTCTAAACTTAGCAAAACTTTTCAACACAGAAAGTATATGAATCGCGCAGTCTATTATTACTATGTCTATGGTTACTTTAGCTTTTTCATTGATTTTGACAGTACTGGCCATGGAGGTTAGAGAGAAGGAGAACGATCGCTACGCGCTAAAGCATTAGCGCGTCTGTCCCTTAAAATTTGTAGAATGTATAGTTCATTTTCAGCCACCAGCCGCGCTGTCGTCGGTAAGTAGTATCTGCGAAGTTAGCTGTTTATGAGTACAAGTAGATGAAGTTAGTACCATTCAAATTTATAAAGTAGTATAGATAAATTTATAAAGTAGAATAGATAATTTATAATTTATTCATTAGTAAATAATAATAATAATTAATAATTATATCATTATTTGCTTTTTTTTCTTTGAATGATATTATATACACGTATATTAAACGTCGATAGATCATTTGAAATTAGCGCACAACAGCCCGCTTTTAATCAGACAACTTAGCGATCCCAGCGCCTCACTTATTTTGTCCATATTTTGGGGACAATATTTTCTATAGCGATCGTTCTCCTTCTTTATAACCTCCATGGTACTGGCTAAATAAATTTATATTCAACTATCGAATAGATATAAAAATTTATAATATTGTATACAATTTTAATTAAAAACAATGGAACTCTCCGATTGAACCCACAATTGACAACCATATTCACTAGACATTATAAATATAGTTGTTTTTTTTTCATTACCAAGTGTTTTTATTAAAAATGAGGTTAAGGAATGATTTTTAGTATGTATATCTCGAGGTATCGACTTTCGATCATTGAGATAACACTATTTGGATGCGATATGCGTAGCAAGAGAGAATACTGCCAGTGAGTTCTACTATGTCCAAGTATCATACATGTTCGTGATATACTGACTATCTACATATGATTATTACAAGGCCACAGGGGAACTCACTGGCAGTCTTCTCTCTCGCTACGCATATCGCATCTACTTACAGGCTAGCCTCTATCTGTATTATTTCCATGCTTTCAACAATCAACTAAACCGTTGCGAATCGAAAAAATGCTCGGTTAACACGTAAGTTTTAACCGGAACTTTAACGTCCTTTGTTCACATTCTGTTCATTTACATAAGAAGCGTACATAATAGGGCCACTAGCCTCAGTTTGCAAGTAAACCTTGAACAACAACTTAAAAATTGATTTTTAATCCTAATTGGAATATGTTGCATGTTATTCGAAAATTATGTAAAATGAAATATATTTATTAAAGAAATTTGTTTTTATAAAACCATGTAATTTTATTTGATTTCATTTTTTATCGGCGAGTTTCCAGTAAAATTATTGTAAATTAAACTTCTAAAGAAGTGAAAACAAACAATTGACTGAGTTAACTGTTGAAATACCATGTATAGAGAATGTTGATTACGCAATCGTTTTTTTTACATCATGTAAGTAAAGAAAAATATCCATTCTTATAGTTCTATCTCTAACGGTCTCTACAGACCCAAGACACACTATAAAAATTTCAGCTTGATATCTCTTTTTGATTTGAGTTATCGTGTTGACAGCCAGATGGACAACTGGAAATAGGCTGGATATTTTCAACCGTTACAAATTTAGGACTAAACTTAGTATACCTTGATATATTTCATATATACATGGTATAAAAAAGGCCAAAAACCACTCCAACCTGTGGTAAGTCAATCCAGGTCAACTAAATAACGCATATGAATTGAGTTATGTTAATAGGTCTTGAGTTATCGCTGGTTGGAACAATTTTTGATAACCCGCTTAAAATCTGACGGAAATTACAATCTTACGTTAACAAGAAGCGAAATTTAGTTACAATCTCTTATTTTTAAGGTAATACGTGAACTGTTTGAAAAATGGGCACGTGTGTAGTGGATAATTTTGATAAAGTTTGTCGTATTTGTATGAAATTCGATAAAACATTTCTATCAATTAACTCATTTCAAATAATTGACATGATAATAGCATTTGCCTCTGTACAGGTAAGTAATGTAAACATTAAATAGGATTCGAACATATACAGGGTGATAAGGAAAAACCATTTCAATCTTTTGATTAATCTAATCAAACCATATTTTATATTATTAAGTCGAAAAATAAAAAATAAAACAGCCTTCATTTGAACTTAAAGCCATTTTCTTAAGTTTCGATTAATTCAAATAAATTAGGAAACAATTCATTTCGTTGATATTGAGATGAGTTTAATATGCATCATCAGTAAACGTGAACGAGTACCCATGAGGGTGCCGGGCTAAGCAGGTTAAGGGAGAATCTTCCTCCTGGAAATGGACGTACCATAGATTGTGTCAGCCGTGGAATTAATGAAATTTCCAAAATACCTAACCATCCTTCTTCCTCCTCCCCCAAGCCACTGGCGCAAAAGCTGGGTACTCCCTTGCGAGTATCTACTTGACCAGTGTAGAGATTCTGTAGTAAAATGGTAAGTGCAGAGACAAGTCTAGGGGAATAATATTTTTTCTAGTAGCTACAGGTATACGTAGATCTAAATATAATTATAAGTAAATTATTCTCATTTATAGATTTGGGAAAATGATGATCTACCAAATCAAATATGTCACGATTGTTTTCTGCAATTACAAAATACAATTCATTTCAAAGAATTATGTGAAAATTCAGATAATACATTTCGTCAAATTATTCAGGAAAATAAAAATAATTTATCAAGTAACCAAAATGATTTTAATAATATAAAAGATGAAGAATTTGAAGATTACGCTCATGATGATTCTCTAATAAATATCAAAGAAGAAGATATTACAGAAAACAATTCGTATGAAAATACTTTAGAAAATGAAAAAATTAAACTTGGCTACAATAAAGATTATACAAAAAAATCAAAGACTATTTTGAAAATTAAAAACAAAGACAGGTCTGAATTGAATAAAATGCAAACAGTAACTAAATCTGAAACGAGAAGTGATACCTGTGAAGATATTAAAGATGATGAAAATGTAGAATTATTTACTTGCGAAAAATGTAATAAAGAATATAAAAAAGTCTGGGTAAGTATGCCACGTTAATAAATTGAAAATGAAACGAAACCATCCGATTACGTCGTAGAGATAATCTCTCTACGCAATCATTAGGAAGGGTTAATTTGCCATAAATAAGCCTGAGCTATTTATACGGATATTTTATAGAGTCTTAAAGCAAACGACTTTTTGTAGATGTATTTCTTGTTAAAAATAAAAACCATTTCAGGTATTGGGTCAACACATGCATCGTAAACACAAAGCGAAAGCATTAAAATGTAATAAATGTGAATTAAAATTTTATCATCCATTACATTTAAAAGAGCACCAGGATTTAACGCACAATCCACAGAACCTTACATGTAATACATGTAAAAAAGTATTGGTGAATATTTATGAATTAAAACGTCATAAATTTCGAACCCATTCATTACATTGCAAATACTGTGATAAACCATTCAAAGATAAGTGTTCATTAAAGAATCATATTAAGGAAGAACATTTACGCATAGAAAAGTATGTAACATGTCACATTTGTGGTAAATCAATAACGAAAAAAAATATACATCATCATTTAGCAACACACGGAGAACGTGAAAAAATTACATGCGATAAATGCTCAAAAACATTCATTAATGATTTAACGTTTAAAGCTCATATGAAAGAAATTCATGGAGAACGAATTCGTAAACATTTATGTAATATTTGTGGACATGCTTCACGCTCAGCGGCTGATTTACGTAAACATATACGAACTCATTCAGATGAAAGACCGTATTCGTGCGATCGTTGTGATAAAACGTTTCGATGTGCAGATAATGTAAAAAGGCACATTTCAAGTGTACATTTGAATGAACGAAAATATCAGTGTACATTTTGTCCACAAGCGTTTTGTGCAAAAAGTACATGGGTTCATCATGAACGACTTCATACTGGGGAAAATCCACATAAATGTGAAGTGTGCGGTAAAGCATTTGCACAAAAAATTGCTTTGACTGTTCATATGAAAACACATAATAATTCAAGAGAGAATCGCACCCAAAATTTAGATGACAGTTATGTAATAATGTTGGATAACAAGTCCGCTTAAGGATGTACGAGCACCAAGGCAATTTTAAATAAAGTTTAATTTTTATACCATGTATATATGAAATATACATAGTATATTAAGTTTAGTCCAAAGTTTGTAACGCCTAAAAATATTCATGCTACGAAAAAAATTTTGGTATAGGTGTTCATAGAATCACCTAATTAGTCCATTTCCGGTTGTCCGTCCGTCCGTCCGTCCGTCCGTCTGTGGACACAATAACTCAAAAACGAAAAGAGATATCAAGATGAAATTTTTATAGCGTACTCAGGACCTAAAAACTGAGGTCAAGTTCGTAAATGAGCAATATGGGTCAATTGGGTCTTGGGTCCGTAGGACCCATCTTGTAAACCGTTAGAGATAGAACAAAAGTTTAAATGTAAAAAATGTTTTTTACAAAAAAATAAACAACTTTTGTTTGAAAAATTTTTTTGTAAACTTCACTGCTTACCCACGAGGGCGCTTATTAGGTGCAAATTTTATAGTATGCATTAATATGGGAATATCAGTGTGTGTGTATTTAAAAGTGGATATATTTTTTTATTAACGTGACGTCAAAAAACAAACGATTGTTTCATCAACACTGTCTATACATGGTATTTCAACAATTAACTCAGTCAATTGTTTGTTTTCACTTGTTTTTAATATGAAGTTGGACTAAGGTTAAATTAATTCTGAAAATATTACGGGTTGCCCAATTAATTAAGCCTGATGCGTAGTACAAAGTAGGTACGCAACGACCGATGACTAGACCCCGCCTAGGTAGGCACCGTAAATTCAGCCATGGGCGATTATAGCTCGGCATAGGATTTTGACGTATTTATATATACATATGTTCTTGTACGAACTAATACATTACGATATAAAACTCGCACTTTACACACGTTCTACTATCCCAGTGCAAAAGGAATACTACTAAAGTACTAACATC
The DNA here is from genome assembly GCF_905475395.1 of Chrysoperla carnea. Lineage (NCBI taxonomy): Eukaryota > Metazoa > Arthropoda > Insecta > Neuroptera > Chrysopidae > Chrysoperla > Chrysoperla carnea. The sequence continues at coordinate 127,656,251 of NC_058337.1, read as the reverse complement.
TATTTGTGACAGCCATTTGTTTTGCATGGAATTCGATCTTCTTTTATCTCCATGGGTTGGAGTTTCCATACCCCCCCCCCCCAGATGTATACTTTTTCAGAAGAAAATACAAACAATCACCTCCGTTAGTAAAGCTTACTTTGGGGTAACTTATAATAATAAATGGGTGAATAAACACTAAATAGAAGTCAAGGTTACACATGGGTGTAAATCAATTTAAAAAATGTTAAATATTGTCCATTAAAAATAAAATATTAATACAAAATACATTACACAAACAGAAATTGAATTTTATTTAAATAGAACCAAAATTAATGTTCCTTTTCCTTATTTATTCGAAAATCATTTAATATGAAATGAAAGTTTAAAAAACCGTATTATTATTTTAAATTTTTCTCGCTTTTAATTATTTATTATTTCGAAAATTTTAGAAATTAAAATTCATTTCATTTCTACTTTCGGATTAATTTATAATGTCACTTTTCTATGCTAAGTAAGAATTAGACAGGAAGCAATTTCCATTAATAACACCTCAAGTTTGAGTTAATACGTGCAAAGTTTGAAAAATGGATACGTGTGCAGTGGATGATTTCGATAAAGTTTGCCGTATTTGTATGAAATTTGAGAAAACATTTCTATCAATTACCTCATTTCAAATAATTGATATGATAATAGCGTGTGCTTCTGTACAGGTAATATAAATACATTCAAATACAGGGTGGTAAAAAAATACTGTACCAAATTTTTAGGAGTGAAACATTTTATTAATCTAATCCAATTCGCAAAGTTAGAAACAAAATCAAATAATTAAAATATTTAATGGCTTCGATTTCTAATTAAGAACATTTTCTAAATGAATCAAATTTTTAAATTACAGATTTGGGAAAATGATAATTTACCAAATCAAATATGTAACGCTTGTTTTCTTCAATTGCAAAATGCTAAAAGTTTTAAAGAATTATGTGAAAATTCAGATAATGCATTTCGTCAAATTATTGAACAGAATAATTTATCCAATGATCAAAATAATTTGGATAATGTAAAAGATGAAGAACTTGAAGATTTCGCTGATGATAATTCTATAGTAGATGTCAAAGAAGAAGATATTCATGAAAATAGTTTAGAAAAAGTACAAATTACGATTGGTTATAATGAAGATAGTTTAAAAAAATTAGATACAACTAAACACGAAGAAGAGAATGATGGCTATGAAAGTGTTAAAGATGAAGAGAGTGAGACAGAAACGTTTTCTTGTGAGAAGTGCAATCAAGAATTTAAAAAAGCATGGGTGAGTTTCGTTTAAAAATATATTCCTGGGGGGCAGGGTCGTAACTAGAGTGTGGCAATACAAGCATGCGCCACAGGCATAAATAAGAATTTGAAGCGTAAAACAAAAAATGTGTTTTGTACGTAAAACAAAAATATCTTTTTTTTCATGCCCAAACTCATTATTTTACAATATTATAAATGCTATAATTTGTTTAAAAAAAATATTTGATAGAATTCTCTGAATATCTCTGATAATATAAACATATGAAAAAATTCTTATGAAATAAAAGCCGACAGTAAATTAAATGTGGTACATGTATGTAAACATCAAGGAGTCCGGTTGTTTTATTTTATATATATATAAATAAATTTTATTTGACATAAATCAAGTACAAACATTCCATACAAAAAATTAAAATGACTAAAACTAAATATATATTCATGAGAGGTTAGTAGAGATATGTTTGTCTTTTTAACAGTATATGTCGCAGATACGTCGTTATTGCTTTCATAAGCTCTAAACTAGAGCAATAGGGCTTTTCATTTTAAAATCACGATTCACATTTGTTTCGTACTAAATGATTTATAACTAATGTGATAAAATGCATAACAAATATCTTCTATCTTAGTCCTACTTATTGCTGTCAGTACGAAAAAATAAACTCTGCACTTGCGCATATGACATGATGAAAAGGTCTATTGAGAATAGATTGAGCCGTAGTTAGTCCCAATCTATGCAATTCTTCCCTTTCTTGACCTGCAGTTCCTGGACAGTCCTCTATCAGATGCTTCACACTTTCTGCCGAATCACACAATACACATATTCTAACTCCATCAACTTTCACACTTTCCCACTTAAACCCATACATTCTAAAATTTGCAATCAAATATCTCTCACTTCTATTACACACATTCACATATCTAGCTCCTAGGTTGTAATGGTCTAAGGTTATAAAGGTGCTTAGACTCTCTTTCATTCTCATATCATTCAAACTTTCACGTATCGCTAGCTCTTCAATTTCTCTCTTGATCTTTGATCTCACGCAGCCCTCATCCAATTCATTCAATCCTCTTTCGTTCATTAAATCTCTTATTCTATCCAACGTACCCTTCAAACAGATTCAAACAGATTATTTGCAGCTCTTTGTTACTATTATACACTCTATTGCGATAATTTAAGGCCTTTGACATGCAGTAATACTCCACACTCCTAGTGCCCATTTCAATATTAACTGCTGAATTGGGAATAGATTTTGCTACACCCAACACTTCTTTAAGAAAATTAGGCATTAATGTGTTTACAGTTCTAATATGCTCTTTATAGTTATTACTATTTCCAACCCACAATTCGCTTCCATATGTTAAAATTGGAATTATTAAAGCATTGCACATTTTCAAAATCACACTTATAGGAAAATTTTCATACCTGTACACATACCTTCTAATGCTCATTAAAACTTTCATTGCCTTATCTGTCATACGTTCCACATGCTCTTTCCATTTTCCATTACTACACATCACTACACCCAAATATTCAAAACAACTAACATTCTCTACAATCACTTCTTTATACTTCCATACTTCATTCATGCTATTTTTTCGTCCATTCGTCACTATCATCATTTTTGTTTTCTTTACATTCACACTCAACATCCATCTTTCACAATACTCCTCCAAACCTTTTAAAAACCACCATTAATACATGGTGATGTGGTGTTTATTCCTTCCATCCATTCATACATATCATTTATATATACCAAGAAAAGAAGTGCCGATAAGTGACAGCCTTGCCTAAGACCTTGAAAAGTTTTAAAGTCTGGGCTTACATATCCGTTATCCGATCGAATACAACACGCAGTGGACTGATATATAGATTTAAGTATTTCAATCATATGCATTGGCAATCCGATATTTATAAGTTTATTCCATAAAAGATGTCTATTTATTTTATCGAATGCCTTCTCAAAGTCTATGAAGCATAGATAAGTTTTGGTTCTTTTCACGGCTAATGATTTGTCTATGATTGTTTTCAACACCAAAACATTATCCATTACTTCATAGCCAGTGCGAAATCCGGCCTGAGCATAATTAATGACTCTATTATCATTTAGCCATTGCCGTAAACGATCGGATAAAACTTTTGTATAAATCTTACTCAAGCAAGGCATAAGTGTCAAACCTCTGTAATTCTGAGGATCAGAAGTACTTCCCTTCCCTTTATATATATTTGTAATTACTCCCGTACTCCAGGCATTTGGATAAGATCTGTTAACTATCATGGCATTCATCAATTTGCACAAAAGTAATCCAAAATTTGGGCATTGTTTATGTATGGATTTAATAATTTCATTTAATATCCCATCTTTGCCTGGTGCCTTGTTGTTCTTTACCATGATAATTGCCTGATCTATATCCGTGCTTTCCAGGGAAAGATTGAGATCATCCGTTGTCGACACTTCTTCTCTTAATGTCTCCTCACATTCTACACTCACGCCATACAAATTACTGTAATGCCTAACCCATTCATCCCATTTTACCTCATCTTTCACAGAGCTTTTACCTCGCCGGGCTAATATCTTCCATAGTAGCTTGGAATCGTTGTTATTAGCAGCTTCATTCACCCTTTGCACATATTCTAATTCATAGATTTTTTTCTTTCGCTCACACATACATTCAAAGGATTCCTTACACTCCAGATATAGCTTTAATGACAAATCAGTCTTTTGTCTTCTCATTTTCCTTAGTTTATTTTTCAATTCTTTTCTTTGTTGCTTACAGTCGGAGTCATACCAATCGTACTTTCTGGTGCCTGTAATCTTACGATGACTTTTAACTTCCAAATCTCTACTTAAATAGCCTATCCAGTCTTGTAAAATTTTAACAGCTTCATTAATTTTATTTTTTTCTATCATCAAGTTGACTCCGATTGAAAACAAACGAGATTCTTCGCTATTGACTCGTTGGATGATACATGTTTCTTTGTTGGGATCCCACTTATATCTCACTAATTCCTCATTGCAACATAAGTTTTCTTCGCCCGCTATATTATTAATATCAGTCTTTACTTCTAATGGAAAATGAAAAGACTCAACCAATTCCCCTACCATCATATCAGTATACCCATTCCACAAGTCTTTCGTAACACACACGTAATCAATCACACTCTTCCCTTGTTTCGATACATACGTCCACTCACCACTACTGTCGCTCAAAGCCCTTCCATTCCAAATCACCAAATTATTCTGTCTAATCATACTCAAAAAAACTTTTTACCATAACCATTCACACATTTGCCCATGCTTTGCCTAGGCTCTAATACATCATGCTCTATATCTACGTGATCGATTTCTATTCCAATTCTCGCATTCATGTCCCCGCCCAAAATGATTGAAGCATCTGGATATTTCTGCATTATGGCATTTATTTCGTCATTTAACATTACAAAAAACTTATTATTCGTATATTTCGAATTTTCTGGCTGCAAATAAACCACACCCATCAAAATTTGTTTCGCTCTACACATCACTAACAACCATATAACTTCTTTCATTCCGTTCTCGATTTCAATTATCATTTCAGACATACTACTCCGATAGAAGACAACCAAGCCCCCAGGAAATCTTCCTTTATCTGTATCTCGTTTCCCACCTTTACATATACATTTATACCCATTCAAGCGGGGTATTTCTCCTAAATCACTCCATGTCTCTACTAAGCCTATTATATCAAAGTTATTTAAATATTCTATCACACTATTCCTCGAAAATTTCTTCTTTATCCCTTCAATATTCCAAAACACGATGTTTAAGTTATGAGCATATGTACTATTCCCATTTACATTATTATAAGATCCATATCCATTATTCTTATCCATTTTTCCATTGCCAGTGTCGCCTAATTTATCTTTTTTAACCTCCTTTTCTGTGTTCAGTTTTTTTGGGGTTTGTTTCCCATGTTTGCAGATGTCGACGGAGATGAAGTTTCAATAGAATTTAATCTAGGTCGAACAAAATGGTCCAAGGTCGATGACCTTAGGCTAACATTGTTCTGTTGTTTCTTTTTGTTTGGTTCTTTACTGGCCGATAGTTGTAATTTCTTGCTCACGGAAGTATTCACTTCTTGGTCCGTTGCCGAGTCTTCTTCAGCTTCTAAATATCTTTTTTTATTATTTATATCTGCTTCGGGTATTACTCCAGTTGGATTAAACGTTTCATTATCTAATAATTTCCCGTCCACATACAGTTGTCCTTTTTTAATAATAGCATGTTTTCCATTTTTTCGAAAATTCATCATCTGTGGGATAAGCTTCTTTTCTTTTTGTCTTTCGTTTAAAGTAAGGTCATCAGATATGTAAATGCTAGACCCTTTCAAATTTTTCTTATTATAGAAAATCTGACGTTTCATTCTCAATGATGTTAAACCCACAATTATCGGTCCATTATTTTTAATACCTCGTATTCTACTGGTGAAATCAATATCACTGTAATTAAATTCGATTTTTAGATTTGTTTTCATAAAATTTAATATAAGATCATCTAATTCTTCTGCGTTTGCTCTAGTATTTTGGATTCCATAAATAATAATGTTTCTGCGTTTAAAGAGTTTTTCAAAATGTTCAGCACGATTTTCTATATTACTAAGTCTTTCATCCAACTGTATATTCTTAAGCTTTAAATCCTTGAACTGTTGATTGAGATTATTTTTAAAATTTGCAATATCTGATTTAATATTCCCGATTTCATTTTTCAAGCTTAAAATAGCATCAAGAATCTCCTTATTCGACATGTTTATAACAAATGTCTGTTTTATTTTATAAATTTTATAATGTCAATGTATCGGAGATAAATAGGGAATATTCATGTATTTTTTTTTTTTTTTTAATTCATTGTTTACACCGTTATAACAAAGTAAAAATATAAATACTCCTTAAAAATGCTGTATTTAAGTGTAAAAAAATATTTAAAATACATTATAATTTTGAGATATTTAAACGCAGTTTTTTGGCGCTCTCTGTTGATGACGTATAAGTAAGTAATCTGTCAATTGGTGGCAGTTCAATGTAAAATTTACACTTTAAAAAAATGAATTTACAACACAGAATTTACACTCGTTATCATTAAGTTTTCTAATAAAAAGCCTTAGAATAATAGAAATCAGTGCAATACCATACAAAATGTAAGTAATTAATATCATATAGTATGCCCTATTTTTAAATGCCTTCACTGAATTTGTACTTTTATTAATTAATTTAAAGTAATTAAAAAGTAATTAATTACTAAAATAATGATTTACTTGAAATGTCCTGCCAGTAAAGTTACGGAAAAAAAATATTTGAACAAAATTTAAATTTCATGAATATTTCCTATTGTGTGTATACATGTATAGACAAAGGCGCACTACCGATTGCATCGATTGCAATTATTTTTTACTTACTGTGATTTGATAAATTTTTTACCTGTATATTTAGGTAATAATATTTAAGAAGTATAAAAATGAGAAGGTATTGGGAAAACAACCTCATTTCGAATTTAGAAAGGTGTAATGAACAAATGTGACACAGCAACGTTTCCTTTGAAAAAAACTTTGTTGGGTAAAATACCACCAAATCTGTCTGGTTCTTAGTTCAACAAAATTAGGCGGCAAAAACTAACATTTCATTAAGGAGAGGCTCAATATAAATATTTGCCACAAGCGCTGTATACTCTTGCAACGACTCTACTGGGGAGCTAAAAGCATAGATGTTTTGTAATAAATTAATTCTGTTTTAGATATTGAGTAAACATATGCAACGTAAACATAGAGCAAAACCATTAAATTGTAGTGAATGTAAATTAAAATTTTTCCATCCATTACATTTAAAGCAACATCAAGAATTAACACATAATCCATTGAATCTTACTTGTAAAATATGTAACAAAGTATTGAAAGATATTTATTCATTAAGAGATCATAAATTAACACATTCAAATCAAAAACTTAGACCTTGTGAACGATGCGATGAATCATTCAAAAATAAACGAGAACTTGAATCTCATAACGAGGAAGTACATGGAATTATAGAAAAAAGAGTAACATGTCATATTTGTGGTAAATCAGTAACGAAAACATATCTAGACGATCATCTAGAAATACATAAAGAACGTGAGAAAATTACATGCGATAAATGTTCAAAAACATTCATTAGTGAGTTAACACTTAAAAGACACATTAGAGAAATCCATGATAACGAGCGTAATCATTTATGTAATATTTGCGGACATGGATTGCGTACAGCGAGTAAATTGCGTATACATTTATTAACACACTCAAACGAACGACCGTTCGCATGTGATCGTTGTGAGAAAACATTTTTGCGTGTAGATGGATTAAAATATCATTTCGCACGTGTACATTTAAAAGAACGAAGCCATCAATGTACACTTTGTTCACGTGCATTTTTTAACAATAACGATTTAAAGAGTCATATTCGATCACGTCATACGGGTGAAAAACCTTATAAATGTGAATTTTGCGATAAGGCATTTATTCAAAGATCTGCATTAAATTATCATTTAAAAACACATTCCAAAACAAAGGAGGGCGAACAACTAACGGATAATCCATCGGATCATACATGTGATATATGTAATAAAGTTTTTGCGGATATTTACGCGTTAAAACGTCACAAATACAGACATTCATTTGAATGCAAACGATGTAACAAAATATTTAAGGATCGAGAATCATGGAAATCTCATATTAAGGAAGTTCATTTCCTTGAAAAGTATGTAACATGTCATATTTGTGGTAAATCGGTAACAAAAAAAAATCTACACATTCATTTAAATGTCCACAAAGAAAGTGCAAATCTTGCTTGCGAACAATGTTCAAAAACATTCAAAAGTGAGATAACATTGAAAGCTCATATTAAAGACATTCATGGGGATCAAAAACCTGTACGAAAACATTTATGTAATATTTGTGGACATGCTTCACGTGCACCGGCTACTTTACGTAAACATTTATTAATACATTCAGATACAAGACCGCATCCATGTAATCGATGCGATAAAGCATTTCGGACTAAAGAAAGTTTAAAAAAACATATCAATTGTGTACATTTAAATAATCGACGGTATCAGTGTACATTTTGTCCAAAAGCTTTTTGTGAAAAGAAAGTATTAGTGCATCATGAACGACTTCATACCGGGGAAAAACCATATAAATGTGAAGTGTGTGATAAAGCATTTGCTCAAAGAACTGCGTGGAAAATTCATATGAAAACACATAATAATTCAAGAGAGAATTTTTCGCAAAGTTTAGGTGAGAGTATTGTTATAAGTGCTTTAAAAACAAGTGCGTGTAAGCTGCAGACTTTCTATTCAATATAAACTCGCAAAAGCACTTACGAAGGAATCATCCAGGAGGGGGGGGTCAAACTTTTGTTCATCATGTTTGGTTACATATAGTCAATGAAAACTAGAGAGTTTTTCGAGTAAGAGAACATTTTTTAGATCAAATTGTTATATTCGGTCACTATTTTTCAATAACTTAATATTGCGAGACACAGAAAAAACTTTTCTAAATCTTTGTGCGCATCAACCTCTACATCGCGATGTATTGCTGGGCGAGGCTAAACGTTTAGCCAATCTTCAGATATTGTCGATCTAAATTATGTTTTGAAAGGGAGCGTAAAACTGCCAGAACGTGAAAAATTGTGTGAACAAAATTATAATAAATCAAATCAGAGGAAATTTTTACCATACAATTGAACTGTTCGATATTATTTAAAGATTATGAAAAATTAAATAAAAATCGTATTTAAAATTAAAAATTGTGTAAATTTGTTTTTATTAAGTTTTAAATTTCGTATTTGACCTATTTTTTTCACAGACTCAGAATAATGTTACCTAGAGCAAGCGCTGGATAGAATTGAGTATGTAAAATTCGAAGACCGCATTTTGTCAATTGATTCTTGTTCAGAAAATATTCCGGATGTTGCCAGAAACCCAATAGGTCTAATTTTTGTAAATCCTTCCCACTTCCCATAAATAGTTAAATGTCAATTTAACTGAGGCTTTAGAATCAAACAATCTGTAATTACTCTTCAGAACTTCAGTAGATGTTCAAAGATGATTTTAAGTTTTTGAAAAGCTTAAAAATTTAATTAATTGCATTAATTTTCAGCTTTGAAAATAATCTTTTTGTAGTTTTTCCAAACATGAAACTGTTAATAACTTAAAAACGGTGAACTGTAGGGAAAATCACAAGGAGCCTTTTGGGTATACGTTGGGCCTATCTAGCAAAATATATGATCTAAGCTTTCCTCTAAACGAGTGCCATTTTTTGAGCCAAACAGTGAAATAACTACAAAAAGATTGTACTCCATTACCTCTATATTTCATGCAAATCAATTAAAAAAATGTTAAATAATATAATTGTAATTCGGTACTTTAACAACCATGAAAATAAAATATTAAAAAAAGAATTTATTATAAATAGGATCAAAATAATCTTCATTTGCTTTAGGTATTTATTCGAAAATCTTTTAAGATGAAATAAAAGTTTAAAAATCGTATTAATATTTTCAATTTTTGTCGCTTTTAAGGAGGATCCCTCACCAGTAATAGAAAAAAATAAATTAGTAGAAAATGATCCAAATTTTTAGTATGTTGTAGTTAACGATACATATTATTAAATAAAAAAAAATTTGGGTATCTTATCGATCAATTAAGAGAGTGATTAATTAATTAAAAATACACTAAATAACATAGCATGATATGAGGATGATTATGGTATTTAGTGTATTTTTAATTAAGAATTACTCTCTTAATTGATCGATAAGATACCCAAATTTTTTTTTGATTTAATAATATGTATCGTTAACTACAATATACTAAAAATTTGGATCATTTTCTACTAATTTATTTTTTTCTATTACTGGTGAGGGATCCTCCTTAATAACTTATTATTTTGAAAATTTTAGAAATAAAAATTCATTTCTACTTGTGGATTAATTTATAATGTCACTTTTCTATGCTAAGTAAGATAGGCAGGAAGCGATTTCCATTAGTAACACCTCAGTTTTGAGTTAATACGTGAAAAGTTTGAAAAATGGATACGTGTGCAATGGATGATTTCGATAAAGTTTGTCGTATTTGTATGAAATTTGAGAAAACATTTCTATCAATTACCTCATTTCAAATAATTGATATGATAATGGCGTGTGCTTCTGTACAGGTAATATAAATGTATACAAATACAGGGTGGTAAAAAAATACTGTAGCAAATATATTCAAGAGTGAAACATTTTATTAATCTAATCCAAGTCGCAAAGTTAGAAAAAAAATCAAATAATTAAAATATCTAATTGCTTCGCTTTCTAAGTAAGAACATTTTCTTAATAAATCAAATTTTTAAATTACAGATTTGGGAAAATGATAATCTACCAAATCAAATATGTAACGCTTGTTTTCTTCAATTGCAAAATGCTAAAAATTTTAAAGAGCTATGTGAAAATTCAGACAATACATTTCGTCAAATTATTGAACAGAATAATTTATCCAATAACCAAAATAATTTTGATAATGTAAAAGATGAAGAATTTGAAGATTACGCTGATGATAATTCTATAGTAGATGTCAAAGAAGAAGATATTCATGAAAATACCACAAATGAAAATACTTTGGAAAAAGTAAAAATTACGATTGGTTACAATGAAGATAATTTAAAAAAATTAGAGACAACTAAACACGAAGAAGAGAGTGATGGCTATGAAAGTGCTAAAGATGAAGAAAGTGAGACAGAAACGTTTACTTGTGAGGAGTGCAATCAAGAATTTAAAAAAGTATGGGTGAGTATATTCGAATTCATAATTCCTAGAGTTTGTTAATAACCTGTATATTATTTCAAATGTGTTTTACATTTAATCTTACTCGTTTAAAGGTATAATCCTGGAGGGCAGGCCCTCACTAGAGCGTAGCGTAAATTGTGTGTATACATGTATAGACAAAGGCGCACTACCGATCGCATCTATTGCAATTATTGTTTACCTATTGTGATTTGATAAATTTTTTACGTGTATATTTAGGTAATAAGATTTAAGAAGTATAAAAATGAGAGGCTATTAGGAATACAACCTCATTTCAATGTTTTCTTTATATTCCTCGCATACTATCTAAGTAAAAGTACCTTCTGTAATTCATTAAAGAGAGGCGCAGTCTAAATATTTGTCACAAGTACTGTGTGCTCCCGTTATGACTCTGCTGGAGGGGTTGCTTTTAGAGGTTAGATGTCTTGTAACAAATTAACTTTGTTTTAGATATTGGGTAAACATATGCAACGTAAACATAGAGCAAAACCATTAAATTGTAGTGAATGTAAATTAAAATTTTTCCATCCATTACATTTAAAGCAACATCAAGAATTAACACATAATCCATTGAATCTTACTTGTAAAATATGTAACAAAGTATTGAAAGATATTTATTCATTAAGAGATCATAAATTAACACACTCAAATCAAAAACTTAGACCTTGTGAACGATGCGATGAATCATTCAAAAATAACCGTGAACTTGAATCCCATAATGAGGAAGTACATGGAATTATAGAAAAAAGAGTAACATGTCATATTTGTGGTAAATCAGTAACGAAAAAATATCTAGACGATCACCTAGAAATACATAAAGAACGGGAGAAAATTACATGCGATAAATGTTCAAAAACATTCATTAGTGAGTTAACACTTAAAAGACATATTAAAGAAATCCATGATAACGAACGTAATCATTTATGTAATATTTGCGGACATGGATTGCGTACAGCGAGTAAATTGCGTATACATTTATTAACACATTCAAACGAACGACCGTTCGCATGTGATCGTTGTGAGAAAACATTTTTACGTGTAGATGGTTTAAAAGATCATTTTGCTCGTGTACATTTAAAGGAACGAAATCAGCAATGTTCATTTTGTTCACGTGCTTTTTTTAACAAAAAAGATTTAACGTGCCATATACGATCACGTCATACGGGTGAAAAACCTTATAAATGTGAATTTTGCGACAAGGCATTTATTCAAAGATCTGCATTAAATTATCATTTAAAAACACATTCCAAAACAAAGGAAGGCGAACAAATAACGGACAATCCATCGGATCATACATGCGATATATGTAATAAAGTTTTTGCCGATATTTCTGCTTTAAAACGTCACAAATACAGACATTCATTTGGGTGCAAACGATGTAACAAAACATTTAAGGATCGGGAATCATGGAAATCTCATATTAAGGAAGTACATTTTCTTGAAAAGTATGTAACATGTCATATTTGTGGTAAATCGGTAACAAAAAAAAATCTACATACTCATTTAGATATCCATAAAGATCGTGAAAAACTTACTTGCGAACAATGTCCAAAATCATTCAAAAGTGAGATAACATTGAAAGCTCATGTTAAAGACATTCATGGGGATCAAAAACCTATACGAAAACATTTATGTAATATTTGTGGACATGCTTCACGTGCACCGGCTGGTTTACGTAAACATTTATTAATACATACAGATACAAGACCGTATCCATGTAATCGATGCGATAAAGCATTTCGGACTACAGAAAATTTAAAAAAACATATCAATTGTGTACATTTAAATAATCGACGGTATCAGTGTACATTTTGCCCGAAAGCTTTTTGTGAAAAGAATACTTTAGTGCATCATGAACGTCTTCATACCGGGGAAAAACCACATAAATGTGAAGTGTGTGATAAAGCATTTGCTCAAAGAATTGCATTGAAAATTCATATGAAAACACATAGTAATTCAAGAGAGAATTTTTCACAAAGTTTGGGTGAGAGTATTGTTATAAATGCTTTAAAAACAAGTGCGTGTAAACTACAGACTTTCTATTGAGTATATAGACTCGCAACAGCCCGTTTATAAAATCATCTATGTACTCAATATTTTTAAGCATTACAAACTTGGGACTAAACTTAGTATACTTTATAATATGTTTCACATATACATGGTATTAAAATTTTAAATAATATAATTGTAATTCAGTACTTAACAGTACCGAACTATTAAAAATAAAATATTAATAAAAAATACATTAGACAAACAGAAATCAAATTTTATGTAATTAAAACCAAAATTAATGTTCCTTTTCCTCATTTATTCGAAAATTATTTAAGATGAAATAAAAGTTTTAAAAACCGTATTCATATTTTCATTTTTTGTCGCTTTTAATCAATTATTATTTTGAAAATTTTAGAAAAAAAAAATTATTTCTATTTGCGGATTAATTTATAATGTCACTTTTCTATGCTAAGTAAGAATAGACAGCAGAGACTATATCAGTAAAACTACGAGTAATCATTATTTCTTTTCTTTATGTTTCTTATAATTTAAATATTTTTTATTTACTCTAGAAACAACCTTCAATCAAAATTTTAATTAATCTCGGTTGGTTTCTACGATTGATTCTTCGACCCCGAAGTATATTCCATAATACGGAAATAAATTATTTAAAAAGAGTCTCTTTGTTTCAATTTATTATTTTCAGGTTCATCACAAAATAAAATTATACTTAATTCTATATGTATTTCTATACAAATTTGAGCAGAGACTGCAAAGACTATATAATTTGAGTTGAGAACACACAAAATAGAAGATAATAATTTAATATTTATAAAATATATGAGCTTGTATGAAAATTGTATTCATCCTATTTGCATGACATTAGAAAACTTATTACTATTTAATTAACTTTGAAAAATATCTGAAAAATTCAATTTTAAAAATTACATAGAACTTACTTATTATAATTGAATTTTATAAATAAGTTTTCAAAGTTAATTAAATATTATGTTTTCTAATGTTGATGCATATAGAATAAATACCATTTTTATGCAAGACAATAAGCTTATTATTCAAGATAAGAACCTTATTATATAAGATAATAAAGAGATCTATTTTGACGATTATACTAATTTAGTTTGCGTTGACCTTCAGAGATGGCATTAAATGCCCGGCAATAAAAATTAGCATTGGCTTTCGTTTCTGTTTAACCGATATATTCTCTGATAGACAAGAAGCAATTTCCATTAAAAACAACTCAAGTTTGAGTTACTACGTGCAAAGTTTGAAAAATGGATACGTGTGCAATGGATGATTTCGATAAAGTTTGTCGTATTTGTATGAAATTTGAGAAAACATTTCTATCAATTACCTCATTTCAAATAATTGACATGATAATAGCGTGTGCTTCTGTGCAGGTAATATAAATGCATTCAAATACAGGGTGGTAAAAAAAATACTGTACCAAATATATTCAAGAGTGAAACATTTTATTAATCTAATCCAAGTCGCAAAGTTAGAAACAAAATCTAATAATTAAAATATCTAATGGCTTCGATTTTTAATTAAGAACATTTTCTTAATAAATCAAATTTTTAAATTACAGATTTGGGAAAATGATAATCTACCAAATCAAATATGTAACGCTTGTTTTCTTCAATTGCAAAATGCTAAAAATTTTAAAGAGTTATGTGAAAATTCAGACAATACATTTCGTCAAATTATTGAACAGAATAATTTATCCAATAACCAAAATAATTTTGATAATGTAAAAGATGAAGAATTTGAAGATTGCGCTGATGATAATTCGATAGTAAATGTTAAAGAAGAAGATATTCATGAAAATACCACAAATGAAAATACTTTGGAAAAAATAAAAATTACGATTGGTTACAATGAAGATAATTTAAAAAAATTAGAGACAACTAAACACGAAGAAGAGAGTGATGGCTATGAAAGTGCTAAAGATGAAGAAAATGAGATAACAACTTTTACTTGCGAGAAGTGTAATCAAGAATTTAAAAAAGTATGGGTGAGTATATTCGAATTCATTATTCCTGAAGTTTGTTATTAACGTCCATGTTATTTCAAATATGTTTTACATTTAATCCAAAGATTGCTACTGCTAGAAATATTCAGCAGCAACATTTATCCGAACAGAATTACGCCCAGATAGAATTTTCAAAAGCAAAATCTTTTAACTTTTTGAAAATGCAGTTCAAATGTGTATTAACAAGAGAAAATAATTCCCGCACGAAATATATCTTCGATATTTGACCTATCCGTAAAAGATATTTGAAATACCCGTAAAAATAAGATCCTGGAGGGTCCGAGAGCTGGTAGATATTTTTGCGTAGGTGTTTGAGGCATTCTAAAAATTGGTCAAATACCTCACCCATAACATCCTAATACAAAAATGGAGACTTGGCTGGATGATAGCGGTATGTTTAGAGCTCCTATATTATCAAACATATAAAATTTTTGGTTGCACAAAAATATCTTTGAGGCAACTTTACTTTTTTAGTTCAAAAAGATTAGGCAAATAAAAACTATTATTTCTTTAAGAAGAGTCGCAGTATAAATATTTGCCACAAGTACTTTGTACTCTCGTTACGACTCTGCTGGAGAGGGTGCTTTTAGTGGTTAGATGCCTTGTAACAAATTAATTCTGTTTTAGATATTGGGTAAACATATGCAACGTAAACATAGAGCAAAACCATTAAATTGTAGTGAATGTAAATTAAAATTTTTCCATCCATTACATTTAAAGCAACATCAAGAATTAACACATAATCCATTGAATCTTACTTGTAAAATATGTAACAAAGTATTGAAAGATATTTATTCATTAAAAACTCATAAATTAAAACATTCAAATCAAAAACTTAGATCTTGTGAACGATGCGATGAATCATTCAAAAGTAAACGGGAACTTGAATCTCATAATGAGGAAGTACATGGAATTATCGAAAAAAATGTAACATGTCATATTTGTGGTAAATCAGTAACGAAAAAATATCTAGACGATCACCTAGAAATACATAAAGAACGTGAGAAAATGACATGCGATAAATGTTCAAAAACATTTATTAGTGAGTTAACACTTAAAAGACATATTAAAGAAATTCATGATAACGAACGTAATCATTTATGTAATATTTGTGGGCATGGATTGCGTACAGCGAGTAAATTGCGTATACATTTATTAAAACATTCAAACGAACGACCGTTCGCATGTGACCGTTGTGAGAAAAAATTTTTACGTTTAGCTGGTTTAAAAGATCACATCGCACGTGTACATTCATTTGGATGCAAACGATGTAACAAATCATTCAAAGATCGGGAATCATGGAAATCGCATATCAAGGAAGTACATTTCCTTGAAAAGTATGTAACATGTCATATTTGTGGTAAATCGTTAACAAAAAAAAATCTACACACTCATTTAGACACGCACAAAGAACGTGAGAAACTTACTTGCGAACAATGTTCAAAACCATTCAAAAGTGAAATAACTTTAAAAGCTCATATTAAAGACATTCATGGGGATCAGAAACCAGTACGAAAATATTCATGTAATATTTGTGGACATGCTTCACGTGCACCGGCTGGTTTACGTAAACATTTATTAATGCATTCAGATGCAAGACCGTATCCATGTAATCGATGCGATAAAGCATTTCGAACTAAAGAAGATTTAAAAAAACATCTCAATTGTGTACATTTAAATAATCGACGGTATCAGTGTACATTTTGTCCAAAAGCTTTTTGCGAAAAGAGAACATTAGTGCATCATGAACGACTTCATACCGGGGAAAAACCATATAAATGTGAAGTGTGTGATAAAGCATTTGCTCAAAGAACTGCATGGAAAATCCATTTGAAAACACATAATAATTCAAGAGAAAAATTTTCGCAAAGTGTAGGTGAAAGTATTGTTATAAGTTCTTTAAAAACAAGTGCGTGTAAACTACAAACTTTCTATTAAATATAACCTCGAAAAACCCGTGCAATGGAATCATCCAGAGGAGGGTCAAACTTTTGGTCATCATGTTAGGTCACATATAGTCAATAAAAACAAACTCTTTTTTCGAGTAAGAGAAAAATTTTCAGGTCAAAATGTTATATTCGGTCATTATTCAACAACTTTTATTTTGCGAGATATAGGAAAAAACTTTTCCAAAACTCTATCCGCATCGACCTGTACATCGCGATGTATTGTTAAGCGGGGCTAAACCGTTTAGCCAATTTACAGACATACAGATCTCTTCCATTTTTTGAACCGATGTATAAATAATTAGCTATTAATTAAAATAGGCAGCCAATCAGAAACCCCGCTAAAGTGGCTAGACAGTGGGGGTGAGAGGGAAAATAGTACGAAACAGCAACAGTGAGACACGAGGGAGAGCTTCATAATGTTACAATGACAAGTACGGAACCAGATACAACAAGAGTGACGATTACTTCTGGGACAACCTGTACAGTGAACAAAATGATAATAAATAATATACAAAAAATTTCTACCATACAATAGGGAATATTCATGAAATTTAAATTTAGTTCAAATATTTTTTTCCGTAACTTTATTGGCAGGACATTTCAACTAAACCATTATTTTAGTAATTAATTACTTAAAATTAATTAATAAAAGTACAAGTCAGTGAGAAAAATTCAAAATTTCTAAAACGAGCAATTCAAATTTTTAAACGGACGTGACATCATAGTACGGGCTTGTCAAATTTGTTGACATACTGTATGATATTAATTACTTACATTTTATATGGTATTTCATTAAATTATATTTTTCTACGGCTTTTTATTAGAAAACTTAATAATAATGAGTGTAAGTTCTGTGTGGTAAATTCATTTTTTTAAAGTGTAAATTTATTAGAAATGTCAAGTTCAAAATAGATAAATAAAAAGTTGATATGGGTGCCTTACAGTTTTCTTAGCCCTAAATTGTATCTGAGTCTCGCAAAATTATCTCTACTAATACCTTTAGTAAAAATATCGGCCTTCTGATCTTTACTATTAACATATAAAATTTTAATTATTTTTTCTTTTACTAAATCTTTAATATAATGATATCTGACATCAAAATGTTTGCTCCTCTTCTTGGAAACTTCGTCCTTGATCACACAGATGGCACTCTTGTTGTCCACATGTAAGGTAATGACTTTGTCTTTTCCGGTCAGTTCTTCATACAAATTTCGGATCCAAATGGCTTCTCTTGCTGCTTCACTTGCTGCCACATATTCTGCCTCAGTTGTTGATAAAACTACAAGTCTTTGTTTTCTGGATGCCCATGATACAGCTGCACCTCCATGTTGAAATACATATCCACTAGTTGACTTTCTATCATCTGTATCTCCAGCAAAATCTGCATCTGAATAACCTTCCAAATCTCCTTCAGTTTGGTAAAGAAGACCATATTCTTTAGTTCCTTGTAAGTATTTTAAAATTTTCTTGACAGCATTCCAATGAATTGTTTTTGGATCTTCTAAGAATTGACTTGCTCGACCCACCGCATAGCTGATATCTGGCCTTGAAATGATAGCTAAAAACATGAGGCTTCCAACTGCCTCTCGATATGGCACTTCGTTTTTGACACTTTTCAGTTTGTGTGGATGGTCTTTTTCGCTGAGTGATTGAGTAGCATCCACTGGTACTGAGCTTGGATTGGAATCATCACTTCCAAATCTACTGAGCACTTTTTCAATGTAATTTTTCTGGTGGATGAAGATTGAGCCGTTTTTCTGAATAATTTCCATACCCAAATAATAGTGCAATGGTGAACTTAAAACCTTGAAAGTATCTTGTAGTCCATTGATCAATTTTTTCAATTCTTCTGCATTTTTGGCTGCAATTAGTCCATCATCCACATAAATTGCAACAAACATAGAATGATTTTGATTTGAAAAAATACATGCATCAACTTTGCTCTGTTTTAAACCATATTTCTTGAGAAATTCAGTAAATCGATTATTCCACATTTTTCCAGACTGTTTCAAGCCATAAATACTTTGTTTCAGCTTACATACTTTATCAGTTCCATCTTCATAGCCTTTTGGTTGCTCCATATACAATTCTTCATCTAATTTTGCATACAGGTAGGCTGTAGTCACATCAAATTGTTCCAGCGTCATATTTTCTTTTACAGCCAATGACAAAATAAGTCTGATTGAGTCATATCTAGCTACTGGACTTGAAATTTCTGTATAATCGATGCCATATATCTGGGAATAACCACAGCATACTAATCTGGCTTTATATCTTTCAATTTGACCATGTTCATTTCTTTTAATTTTGTACACCCATTTATTTTTAAGAGCCTTCCTGTCTGCTGGTAATTCACTCAAAATCCAAACTTTGTGCTTCTTCATGGATTCCATTTCTTTATTCATTGCCTGTTTCCATTTTTCATGATTTTCATCTTTTATTGCTTCTTCATAAGTTCTTGGTTCCAGTGGTTCAGCTCCAGTAATTAAAGCTTCTGCGATAACACTTCCTGGATCATAAGCGTATCTAGCTGGTTTTCTTATTTTATCTCTGTCTCTCAATTTTCTGGTAGACTCAACGGTCTTATCTCCATCTGAATCTTCGGAACTTTCTGCTGATCTATATTCATTCTCATCATCTTCTTTTTCTGCTTCAATCTCCTTTTCTTTATCTTCACTTTGAGTTCCTTCTTCATTTTCATCTTTTTCAATAATTTTGAGATTTCTCTGTTCAGATTCAGGTTCTCTAAAGATGACATCTCTGTGTAATTCGATTTTTCCAGTATTTTCAAAATATATTTTATAGCCTTTGACATTTTCATCATAGCCCACAAAAATTCCTTTTCTTGATTTTTCATCCCATTTTCTTCTTTTTTGCTTTGGGATATGGCAATAAACTTCTGAACCAAATACTTTCAAATTTTCAATTTCTGCGTTTTTACCAAACCACAATTCATTAGGTGTTTTTCCAGGGACTGATGAAGTTCCAGTTCTGTTCAGGATGTATACCATAGTATTGACAGCTTCAGCCCAAAATTTCTTTGGCAATTTCGCTGCACATCTTAAAGTTCTGGCTCCTTCAACAATGGTTCGCAAGTCCCTTTCAGCAGATCCATTTTGCTCCGGTGCATATCCAACAGTAGTCTGATGTCTGATTCCATATCTTTTCAAAATTTCTTTGACTTCTTCATTACAATCTTCTGTACCTCGATCTGTTCTCAGTACTTTAACTTTTCTGTCAGTTTCTGTTTTCACACTTCTGATATAATCGCTCAAAATTCTTTTGACTTCACTTTTTTGTTTCAAGAAAAATACTTTTCTGTAATGTGAGAAGTCATCTTTGAACAGGACAAAGTACCTGCTCCCACCGATCGAATATTCTACTGGTCCGCATACATCTGAGTGGATTATTTCGCCTGGTTCATGTGTTTTACTATTAGTTGTTGGAAATGGCTTTCTTTGTTGTTTTCCAAATACACAAGGCTCACAAAATTCTTCTTTCTTATCTGTTTTGATGTTGAATTTCTCCAAAATTTTCTTCACATGATTCATGTTTTGATGACCCAAACGTTGATGCCATAATTGTAAACTGGTTAGGTGTACTTGACCGACTGATTGAATTTCTTCATTGATTTTGGCATTCAGCACCCACAAGCTTCCTTTGAGTGTTCCATCTAATATTTTGACATTATTTTTCTTGATGGTACAATTCTGGCCTTGTAAAATAATCTTGCAACCAAATTGAACTGCTCTTCGTGGCGAAAACAGATTCATTTTCAATTTTGGCACGTATAGTACTTCTCTCAATAGAACTTTTTCTTCGAAGCCTTTGGTCCATGTTTTCAATTCAATTGTACCTTCACCATACGCTTGAATTCCTTTTCCATCACCCAAACTGACAGTTCGTTCTCCTTGGAATGATTTGTAATTTTTGAGGTAATTCTTGTTGTAGGTCATATGTTGTGTGGCTCCAGAATCGATGATCCATGATTCACCATGTGGATTTTCTGTATACGAGCTCAAAGCAGCACTGAAGTTTAAACTTTCTTTCTTCATTCTGCAGTCCTTCTGGAAATGCCCAACTTTTCCGCAGTTGTGGCACTTGATACCTTGTTTGATTCGACAGTTGAGCTGAATATGGCCCAAATTTCCACAGTGATAACACTTCTTCACATTATCTTGCTTATTGGCATTTGGATTTTTGTCCCATTTTCCTCTTTGTTGAAATCTGTTTTTCTTTCTGTGACTGACAAGGGCATTGTTTTCTTCTTTTGACTCTGATTTTTCTGTGGATAACTTATTTTTCAACCTTTCTTCTTCAATCAACAATCGGGCAGTGAGATTGTTCAGCTTCTTTTCTTCTGCAGGCGTACTGTCCCAGGCTGAATGGAAGTGCGCAAATTCAGGTGGCAGGGTATTCAGAATTTTGGCCATCAACATTCCTTCGGATACATTTTCACCCAGTTCTTTCATTTGACTAACCAGGTGTTCCAGCTTTGAGATGTGGTTACCAACACCATCCTCTTTATTGTAGACTACATTGTAAAATTTCTGTTCCAGAATATGTAATGAGGCGTCTGATTTGTGACCATACACGGCATTCAATTTGTCCAACATTTTCTTCGATGTGTCACAAGAAAACAGCAATGAGAGAACCTTTTCACTTACTGAAGTTACTATGACCCTTTGAGCAGCATTCTCAACTTGATTCCAGTTTTTCAACATCTCAGCATCTATTGGTTTCTCTGTGTGAAGCAATTCGCCATTCTTCATGC
Source organism: Chrysoperla carnea (assembly GCF_905475395.1). Classification (NCBI taxonomy): domain Eukaryota; kingdom Metazoa; phylum Arthropoda; class Insecta; order Neuroptera; family Chrysopidae; genus Chrysoperla; species Chrysoperla carnea. The sequence goes on along the minus strand of NC_058337.1, from coordinate 127,634,367 downwards.
TTCTCAAGATGATTGTAATTTGGAATTTCCATGCTTGGTAATTTTCATTACCCACCAGCTTGATGGTTTTCAATTCTTCCATCGTTTCACTGTACATTTACACTTCACTGTATTTCAATTACAAGTTTATTTTTTTTTTGATCACAAATTTTTACTTTTTGATTCAGGACAAAAGACACCTTTTGTAGACACTACTTTTTATTTTAATTTATCTGGGCCCATAACCTGTTAATAATGTTTGAAATAAAAACATTGAATACTTTTTGAATTGTTACTTTTAATCACCATTTAACTTTACAATGCAGCTCAACTGAACTGTATCAAATACAAAAATTCATCGCTATTTATACACAAATCTAAGTCTACTAGAAAAACCTAGAAACGGTATATTGATCATATAAAAATGCATTTGTTCTAGATTCTTCTAAATAAAAACATTTTTATATGATCAATATACCGTTTCTAGGTTTTTCTAGTAGACTTAGATTTGTGTATAAATAGCGATGAATTTTTGTATTTGATACAGTTCAGTTGAGCTGCATTGTAAAGTTAAATGGTGATTAAAAGTAACAATTCAAAAAGTATTCAATGTTTTTATTTCAAACATTATTAACAAAATTATACATTGAACTGTCACCAATTGACAGATCACGTACTTATACGTCATCAACAAAGAGCGCCAAAAAACTGCGTTTAAATATCTCAAAATTATAATGTATTTTAAAAATTTTTTTTCACTTAAATACAGCATTTTTAAGCAGTATTTATATTTTTTACTTTGTTATAACGGTGTAAACAATGAATTAAAAAAAAAAAAATACATGAATATTCCCTATTGAATTGTTCGATGCTATTTAAAGATTATTATGAAAAATATAATAAAAATCGTATTTAAATTAAAAATTGTGTAAATTTATTTAGTTTCAAATTTCATGGGTATATATAAAATCCTAGGAATGACCTAAGGTATTTCCAGCTGAAAGCATTTGTCGACAGAATTGCCTTTTTTTTACAGACTCAGAATAATGTTAGCTGTGAGATCCCGAAATTGCAGAATGTTTGGTCGTTTAGATTGCGAGATAATCAGTTTAAAAAAAAAATAGCACGTCGTTTTGTTTTCATCATTTTCATTTTAGGAATTTAATCCTTATTTATCTCGTGTTTTAAATGTTCAATTTCTGAAACTTTGGGATTTGATAGTAAGCTCTATTCTTAGTCTGTGGAAAAAGAATACCTTAAATGCTGTCGAAAAGTTGGTTTTAGCATAAGAACTGCAAATACCATGCTGGAAATACCTTAATTTTAATTGACTATTATTTGAATTACGAATAACGTCAATAGCATTCCAATTTTAAGTTAATACGAGAAATGATTTGAAAAATGGATACATGTCTAATGGATGATTTCGACAAAATTTGTCGCATTTGTATGAAATTCGATAAAACATTTCTATCAATTACCTCATTTAAAATAATTGATATGATAATAGCGTGTGCTTCTGTACAGGTAATATAAAAAATAATTATGAGCAAAATGTTGAAGATCTTTAAAAATAAAACGGCCTACATTTATCTATGACAAACTTCTCTAATTTATCCAAATTATTTACGAAATTATTCAGTATAATTATATACAGTATATTCGAGAACTACCGTATTCGCGGAGTCTACTGATACAGAAATAAAGTTCTAAGAATAATTTTGCTACTTTACCCCTCCGATTTCCATTAAATTCATTTTCATTCAAATCTGGTTACATAAATAAGTTTTAATTTATAGATTTGGGAAAATGATGATCTACCAAATCAAATATGCCACGCTTGTTTTCTTCAATTACAAAATACCATTAGTTTCAAACAATTATGTGAAAATTCTGATAATTCATTCCGTCAAATTATTCAGCGAAATAAAATTAATTTATCGAATAACCAAATTGATTTTGATATCGTAAAAGATGAACAATTCGAAGATTACGCTGATGATAATTCTGTAATGGATACTAAAGATTTTCATGAAAATGTCAAAAATGAAAATACGTTGGAAAGTGAAATAAATAGTCATAATGAAGATAATTCAAAAGAATCAGATAGACCGAAATCGAATAAAAATCAAATACGAACTAAATCCGAACAGCAAAGGGTTACTCGTGAAAATATTAAAGACGATGACGTGATAAAACCGTTTACTTGTGATAAGTGTAATAAAGCGTTCCAAAAAGTGTGGGTAAGTATATATTCCGTAATATTATTCATTGTTCTTTACTTGGCATCACGTATTTTGGGTTCTACGACCCATATTATTAAAGATAGAGATAGAACCTTATAAAAAAAAAAACATCATATATGTTTACTCGTGAAAATTCAAAATACAGACAAAAATTTGATGCCCATTTTCTCTATAAAACTATAGAAGACAGGGAGTTAAAAATTTTCAGGTAGCTTCAACTATTTTTGAAAAAGTACTTCAAAATGTTGATTTTGCTAATAAAAAAGTCACAAAAAATTTATTTCGGAAAAATACACACACTTTCTTGCCAAAAACTTAAATTAAATTTTAAACTGTCAAAAACGCGGGCATCCAATTTGATGACGTAATATGGGTATCATTATACGAAATAACACAAATAATTTTGACAGATATATTCATAGACATCTGATTATAATAAATATAAATACTTATTATCTATGGATATATTATACCCAGCTGTCTACAATGAACTAACTGATGGTCTATGACTCATACCGCTATGACATCACAGCAGGGCATACCCGCGTTTTAGGTCACGTGATATACAGTTTAAAAATTACGATTTTTAATATTAATATTTTAAAAGAAAAAAGTGCTTTTATGACTCGAAATCAGAATAATTAAGTATATTTTTACATAAATTTTAACCTTTTTTCAAAATTCATGATTTATTTTTGACTAACGATAATAACCCTATTACTTTCTAAAATCTTTGAAAACCAAATAAATGGTGACCGAAAGACTGCCATAATTGTGTTGCTTTTTAAAATTTTCTAATTTATTAAAAATAATGCAAGAAATAGAAAAAAATACAATTTTAATTAAGTCTTCGAATACAAAAAAGCAAATATTAGAAATTATTTTAAATTGAATCACGTTGTCGTTGTTAAAATATACCCGTGTTATTTTAGAGAGGCCAAACTTGAAAAAAAAAAAAAAAAAGAAAAAAAAAGTGCGTTTTTAAAGCACATAGTAAACTGGTTCAATCTTTTAATTCTGCTTTAAAATAACTTATATTTAGCAAAATTATAATTTCGAATTATTTAAATTGCACTACTAGTATCTCTTAAATTGTTAATTCTTTAATATCTTAAATTTTTTGTATTAATCCCTGTTTTAGATATTGGGTCAACATATGCATCGTAAACATAGGGCCAAGGCCTTAAAATGTAGTGAATGTGAATTAAAATTATACCATCCATTACATTTAAAAGAACACCAAGAATTAATACACAATCAATCGAATCTTACATGTGATGTATGTAACAAAGTATTGAAAGACATTTACAAATTAAAACGTCATAAATTAACACATTTATCAGCATCATTGCATTGTCAACAATGTGACAAAACATTCAAAGATAAATTTCGGCTAAAATCCCATAACAAAGAAGTACATTCAGCGACAGAAAAGTATGCTGCATGTCATATTTGCGGCAAATCAATTACGAAAAGAGCTCTACGCCAGCATTTAAGAACCCATAACGAACGTGAAAAACTTACTTGCCAACATTGTTCAAAACCATTCAAAAATGAGATAACTTTAAAAGCTCATGTTAAAGACATTCATGGGGATCAAAAACCTGTACGTAAACATTTATGTAATATTTGTGGGCATGCTTCACGTGCACCGGCTACTTTACGTAAACATTTACTAATACATACAGATGCAAGACCGCATCCATGTAATCGATGCGATAAAGCATTTCGGACTAAAGAAGATTTAAAAAAACATCTCAATTGTGTACATTTAAATATTCGACGGTATCAGTGTACATTTTGTCCTAAAGCTTTTTGTGACAAGAAAGTATTAGTGCATCATGAACGACTTCATACCGGGGAAAAACCATATAAATGTGAAGTGTGTGATAAAGCATTTGCTCAAAGGATTGCATGGAAAATTCATATGAAAACACATAGTAATTCAAGAGAGAAATTTTCGCAAAGTTTAGGTGAGAGTATGGTTATAAGTGCTTTAAAAACAAGTGCATGTAAACTACAGACTTTCTATTCAGTATAGACTCACAAAAGCCCATGCGGAAGAATCATCCAGGAGGGGATGGGAGTGGTCAAACTTTTTTTCATCATGTTAGGTCACATATAGTCAATAAGAACAAGAAACTCTTTTTTCGAGTTAGAGAAAATTGTATCCAGGAGGGGATGGGAGTGGTCAAACTTTTTTTCATCATGTTAGGTCACATATAGTCAATAAGAACAAGAAACTCTTTTTTCGAGTTAGAGAAAATTGTTTAGATCAAAATGCTATATTTGATCACTTTTTTTAATAACTTAATTCAACGAGGTACAGAGTGGACCAAATTCGATGTTTTAATAGAGTATCTTCATAACTATACTTGCTAGAAAAAAATGGATTGTATTCTCTCCATCTAGCTGGCTCTCATTTTTTGTTTACGATTTATAAGAAAATGTTCGATTTTTCGACTTTTAAACTTGTGAATAACGTCGTTGTTTGAAAAGTTTAATGAATATAACTTTGACATCCTAAAGGCACTTTTTTTCTGTAGTTTTTTTTTAATGGGAAGCATAGTTGAATTGTTTGATGTTATCTAAAGATTATGAAAAATAAAATAAAAACCGTATTTAAATTAAAAATTGTGTAAATTTATTTATTTTTATGTGACCGCTATGTGTAATGTGTGTGTGTTTGTCTGCCTGTTTGGGGCATCATAGCGCCTAAACCTAAACCGATGAACTGTTTTTGAATTTTTTTTGTTTCATTGAAAATTAATTTAATGGAGAATGTCCTGAGCTATGCTTCAAGTGCGAACAGGGAATATTCATGAAATTTAAATTTGGTTCAAATATTTTTCTTCCGTAACTTTAATGACTGGTCATTTCAACTAAACCATTATTTTAGTAATTAATATCTTTTTAATTACTTAAAATTAATTAATAAAAGTACAAATTCAGTGAGAGCATTTAAAAATTTCTAAAACGGAAATTCAAATTTTTATACGGACGTGACATCAAAGTACGGGCTTGTCAAATTTGTTGACACACTGTAGGATATTAATTACTTACATTTTATATGGTATTTCATTGAATAATACTATTCTACGGCTTTTTATTAGAAAACTTAATAATAACGAGTGAAAATTCTGTGTTGTAAATTCATTTTTTTAAAGTGTAAATTATACGTTGAACTGTCACCAATTGACAGATAACGTACTTATACGTCATCAACAGAGAGCGCCAAAAAACTGCGTTTAAATATCTCAAAATTATAATGTATTTTAAATATTTTTTTATACTTAAATACAGTATTTTTAAGCAGTATTTATATTTTTTACTTTGTTATAACGGTGTAAACAATGAATTAAAAATATAAAAAAAATACATGAATATTCTCTATTTATTATTCTGTACCTGAAACAATTAAAAAATAGGCGATGGAATTCTCAAAATCGGTTCAGTTTTTAATGGAGAGTGTGTTCTTAGATATGTTTCAATACGAGTTTAGGGTTACTTACCCAAAAAATTTGTCGGGGGTTTTTTAAATTTTGTAAATTTCACTTGTTTAGCTTTTAATTTTATGGGTGATATAAAATTCTAGGAACGATTTAATTAATAGTTAATTTGAATTTACTATTATTCAAATTACGAATAACGGCAATAGCGTTCCAATTTTAATTAAGTTAATATAAGAAATGATTTGAAACATGGATACATGTCTAATGGATGATTTTGACAAAATTTGTCGCATTTGTATGAAATTCGATAAAACATTTCTATCAATTACCTCATTTAAAATAATTGATATGATAATAGCGTGTGCTTCTGTACAGGTAATATAAATAATAATTATGAGCAAAATGTTGAAGACCTTTAAAAATAAAACGGTCTACATTTAGCTATGAAAAACCGTTCAGTATAATTATATACAGTATATTCGACAACTACCGTATTCGCGGAGTCTATTGATACAGATATAAAGTTCTAAGAAGTAATTTTACAACTTTATCCCTCCGATTTTCTTTAAATCCATTTTCATTCAAACCTGATTACATAAATAAGTTTTAATTTATAGATTTGGGAAAATGATGATCTACCAAATCAAATATGCCACGCTTGTTTTCTTCAATTACAAAATACCATTAGTTTCAAACAATTATGTGAAAATTCTGATAATTCATTCCGTCAAATTATTCAGCGAAATAAAATTAATTTATCGAATAACCAAATTGATTTTGATATCGTAAAAGATGAACAATTCGAAGATTACGCTGATGATAATTCTCTAATGGATATTAAAGAAGATTTTCATGAAAATTTCAAAAATGAAAATACCTTGAAAAATGAAAAAAATAGCATTAGTTATAACGAAGATAATTCCAAAAAATCAGAGAAATTGAATGAAAATCAAATAACTAAATCCGAACAGCAAAGGATTACTCATGAAAATATTAAAGACGATGACGTGATAAAACCGTTTACTTGTGATAAGTGTAATAAAGCGTTCCAAAAAGTGTGGGTAAGTATATATTCCGTAATATTATTTATTATTCTATACTTGACGATGAGACAAAATTCCGGAATGATTTGTTTTATCTATAGACGAAATTCTTAGTCTTGCTCCTAAAATAGTTAGAAACTGCTTTATAAGTTATAGTCATGGCCATCAACAACTAAAAAATTGCATGGCCTCTCTATGCAAAGTTATTCTGAGTTTTCCAGTTTTTTTTTTTCTTTTTCGAGCGCTAATATAAACGAGTTGAAAATCTCGTCTGAATAGAATAAAAAGTTTAATCCGTACTTAAATTGTAAAGGTTTATTTTCATTCAAAGTTTGACGCCATGTCTACGGTTGACGCTAAGTTTGAGCGTCAAATTAGGTGACGCGATCAGTTAAGGTCGTGTTGCCACTTAGCAGCGTAACATCGTAAAAATCTAAATGCAATAATGAGATATTTTTAAGTCGCATTTCCTCCGAAAGCTAACGTTTTTGGAAAAAATGTTTTAAACAAAAATTTTTAGTTTTTTTATGAGCTTTCTAATTTAAAGTGTTATTATATCTATTACTGTTAAGGATCTGAGTTAACTATTAGAGGATCCAGAAGACGCAGATAAAATCTGCCACTAGAATATGATATCCCAATTTAATCTGAATAATTTTTATACGAAACATTTTTTTGTAAAGTACTTTAGAAGATATTTGGGTCCATCGATTAAAATGGGTTATCCTGTATGTGTATAAGCCACTTTTGCGCTGATGGCCTTTTCAATTATAATTTCGAATTAATTAATATCTTAAATTTTTTGTATTAACCCCTATTTTAGATATTGGGTCAACATATGCATCGTAAACATAGGGCCAAGGCCTTAAAATGTAGTGAATGTGAATTAAAATTATACCATCCATTACATTTAAAAGAACACCAAGAATTAATACACAATCAATCGAATCTTACATGTGATGTATGTAACAAAGTATTGAAAGACATTTACAAATTAAAACGTCATAAATTAATACATTTATCAGCATCTTTGCATTGTCAACAATGTGACAAAACATTCAAAGATAAATTTCGGCTAAAATCCCATAACAAGGAAGTACATTCAGCGACAGAAAAGTATGCTGCATGTCATATTTGCGGCAAATCAATTACGAAAAGAGCTCTACCCCAGCATTTAAGAATCCATAACGAACGTGGTAAAACTACATGCGACATATGTTCGAAATCATTTGTAAGTGAGTTAACGTTAAAAAATCATATTAAAATTGTACATGAGAATCAAAAACCTGCACGTAATCATTTATGTAATATTTGTGGACATGCGATGCGTACATTGAAGGAATTACGTACACATTTATTAATACATACAGGTGAACGACCATATGCATGTGATCAATGTGATAAAACGTATCATCGTGATGATCGATTAAAAGATCATATCTCACGTATACACTTAAATAAACGAAAGTATCAATGTACATTTTGTTCACATGCATTTTTTACGAAGAGAATGTTTGTGCATCATGTACGACGACATACGGGTGAAAAACCTCATAAATGTGAAGTTTGTGATAAAAGATTTATACAAAAAGTTGCATTAAAAATTCATTTGAAAACACATACAAATTCAAGAGAGAATTTTAATGTAAGCTGTTTAGTTTAGATTGCAAGCATTGTAATATACAGGATGAGCCATTTTAATATATACCCCATAATAACTCGTTTTATAGTTAGCCAATCGAAAAATAGCTTAAATAAATATTAGTATTTTGATGGCAAGTGCGTGTATGTGAATACTTTTTTGAATGCGGAGACTTTTAAACGTAAAAGTTAAAAAGTAAACTTCCGTAACTTTAATGACTGGACATTTCAACTAAACCATTATTTTAGTAATTAATATCTTTTTAATTACTTAAAATTAATTAATAAAAGTACAAATTCAGTGAGGGAATTAAAAAATTTCTAAAACGGAAATTCAAATTTTTATACGGACGTGACACCATAGTACGGGCTTGTCAAATTTGTTCACATACTGTAGGATATTAATTACTTACATTTTATATGACATTTAATTAAATTATACTATTCTACGGCTTTTTATTAGAAAACTTAATAATAACGAGTGTAAATTCTGTGTTGTAAATTCATTTTTTTAAAGTGTTAATTATACATTGAACTGCCACCAATTGACAGATCACGTACTTATACGTCATCAACAGAGAGCGCCAAAAAACTGCGTTTAAATATCTCAAAATTATAATGTATTTGATATTTTGATATATGAATATTCCCTATTCCTTAAAAAAGTAAAATTGATATCTCATACAAATTGTTATATTTATACGTTATCAGTCTATATTTAATTTAAGTCTATGGCATATATTGTAATAATAATACTAGATTGTAAAATAATAGAAGATTTATATTTAAATTTCGTGTACAAAATAAATGTATTTATTAAAATTTTTTAGTTTTAAATTCTACTAATTAAAGTTCTAGGATTATTTTAATTAAAATATGCCTTTTTTTCGACGTCGATAATAAAACGAATGGCGTTAATTTGATAATTATCAAATATTTACTTATGAAATGTTTGAAAAATGGATATGTGCCCAATAGATGATTTCGATAAAGTTTGTCGTATTTGTATGAAATTCGATAAAACATTTCTATCAATTACTTCATTTCAAATAATTGATATGATAATAACGTGTGCTTCTGTACAGGTAATCAAAATATTTACTAGGATAACCAATCCTTGACAGTCGGGTAATAAGCAATCACCTACAGGGTGTTAAGAAAAAGCTCTTCCAAATCTCAGAGAGAAATTTTTTATGTACATAATCTAACAAAAAAAGTTTTGTATACCTAAAAAAAAATGAAATTCGTGTTTATGGATCCTAAGGATCTACAAAAATTTATCTATTAAACCGTAAAAAAGAGACAAGTTGTTCTTTTTTACAAGATTTTTTCACACTAAAATTAAAAATCTCAAATGATCAGTTATTGATAATCTATTCCCATTCGTAGATTTGGGAAAATGATAGTCTACCAAATCAAATATGCCACGCTTGTTTTCTACAATTGCAAAATACCATTAATTTCAAACAATTATGTGAAAATTCCGACAATACTTTTCGCCAAATTATTCAGCAGAATAAAATTACTTTGTCGAATAACGTAAAAGATGAAGAATTTGAAGATTTCGTTAATGATGATTCTATAATAAACATCAAAGAAGAAGATATTCATGAAAGTAACACAAATGAAAATACCTTGGAAAATTTAAAAATAAAAATTGATAATGAAGAAAATTTAATAGCTACCCCGGAATTAAATAGATTACAAATACGGGCTAAACCAGAAGAGGAAAATGATACCTATGAAGAGATTAAAGATAAAAATATGACTGAAACTTTTACCTGTGAGGAGTGTAATCACGACTTTAAAAAAGTTTGGGTAAGTTCGTGATGAATGCAATTAATGTGATGAATGTACGTTTTTCGAAAACTCACTAATCTTTACGGAACCCTAATTTCGCATTTTTAATATAGCTAAGAACAATCTCCATTATTTTACCTTTCAAACGAAATAATTAAGTTACTTCATTCTATGCATTTTGCATGAGACAGAGTGAGAGGGGCAATCAGACCCCATTCAACTTTCAGGCAACTTTACTAAAAAAAATTTTGCTATCTTGTTAAAAATACGATTAAATAGACCTTTTTCATGAAAAATAGAAATGCTTTTTGATAATTTTTTATGAAAATATAGGCCGAGTAGAGCCTGTAACTCAAAAATTACGCATTTTTAACAATAAAAACACTATGAAAAAAATTGTTAAAAAGTCACAATATTTGAAATATTTTAAAACGGTTTTTTTTGGCTCCACCGCACACGTGATCTGTGATGTCAATCCGACAAGCAATGTTAGTAAAACAGTGTCAACACTTGTATTAATATATCATTATTATCAACTTTAAATGACGTCAAACCAACCTTCGTGTAACATCGTGTGTTTCCGGATCGTTTTCGCCAATTTGAATTTTAATGATTTTCATTGTCTGTTTTCTCGGTCATATGGCTTCAAAAAAATCGGGGAAAAAAATTAACTCATTTATCAAGACATTTACTTTCATTTAAAAAAAAAAAAATGTGAAAAAGGTCTATTCTGTTTTAGAAACTGGGTCAACATATGTATCGTGAACACAAAGCGAAAGCATTAAAATGTAATAAATGTGAAATAAAATGTTATCATCCCTTACATTTAAAAGAGCACCAGGAATTGATGCATAATCCGTTGAATCATAGATGCGATATATGCAATAAAGTACTTGCAAATATTTATAAATTAAGACTTCATAAACTTCGACATGACAAATCATCCAAAGATAAGCAGGAACTAAAAAGCCCCAATAAGGACGTAAATTCACAGAAAGAAATGTACGTACCATGTCATATTTGTGGCAAATCAGTAACGAAAAAAAATCTAAAAAAACATTTACGAATTCATGAAGAACGTAATAAAATTACGTGCGACTTATGCTCGAAAACATTCCTGCGGCAACAATCGTTAAAAGATCATGTTAAGCTTGTACACGAGAATCAAAAACCTGCACGTAATCATTTATGTAATATTTGTGGATATGCGGGACGTACACTTGCTAAATTACGTACACATTTAATAACACATTCCACCGAACGACCGTTTCCGTGTGACCGTTGTGATAAAACGTATCGATCTGCAGAAAGTTTGAGACATCATGTATCACATGTACATTTGAATCATCGCAAGTTTCAGTGTACATTTTGTCCACAAGCTTTTCATGTAAGGAAAGTTTTAATGAATCATGTGCGACGTCATACAGGTGAAAAACCACATAAATGCCAAGTGTGTGGTAAAGCGTTTATACAAAAAATTGCATTGACAATCCATACGAAAACTCATACAAACTCAAGTGAGAATCTTTCACAAAACTAAATAATTTCTAATACGGCAGTTGGAAACTACGAAGATAGCCGAAGTATAACGAAGCCATCCGAATTGTGTTTTTTTCTTAGCCGACACTAAAGTGATAAGAAAAACTCTCATAGCTGTTAATAAATATTTTAATAAATAAATAAATAAATTATTTAAATCCTGTAAAGCATGAAATTTTGCGAAAGTAAAAAAATTCTCAAAAGGCCATTCCATTTGAAACTTTGAAAAAAAAAAAAAACGTTTGGAAACAGGCGCGCGTGAGATAATTTTTTTACGCAACCGTTATGAAGGGTTAAAAAAATCAAAATAACTGTCGAAAATTTAGAAAATAACTGAAAGTGATTAATCGCTGAGAAAATTTAAACAGCTGATTAATATTTTATTCTGGTAAGATGTGAAAATGATGGATATCAGAGAAAATATGCTTTTTCTTGAATATATTTGTAAATATAATTTTAATAAACTCCCATTTATGAATAAAACAAGAGCTTTTTTTTGGAACTATGTTCCTTATCCTTTATAATTTTGGTACGGGAACGGACTGCAAAATCACTTGACCTATCGGTAATCGGCACAAACTTTGTAATAAAGCGGCAATCAAACCAATAAAAACAAAGGGCTATGGCAATCCTACCAGACTGGGAGAGGAGGGGGGAAATATGTAACGCCTTATTGAGATACCAACTTTACCCATAAGTTAACCGGGTAATTTTCACGTGAAGTTATAGCTTTCAATCTATACCTTTTCAAGACAACAACATTTTTTTCAAAGGTTGCCATACTTTATCCAGAAATTTGACTGACAACTTATTATTTCTTGAAAAAGTAGATTGAAAACTATAACTTCACTTGAAAATTACCCGGTTAACTTATGGGTAAAGTTGGTATCTCAATAAGGCGTAACATATTTCCCCCTTCCTCTGCCGATTTGGCAGCGTTGCAATAACCCATTGATTGCCACTTTATTGCAAAGTTTGAGCCGGTTACCGATGGGTCAAGTGATTTTGCAATCCGCTCCCGGACTAAAATCAAATTGATGAAGGATAAGCTTGAAATCATAATGAACAAATTATGCGAAAAAATTGTGTCATCAATTTTATAGAAAATAAAGGCAGTAAAAAAATTTACTTCTTTGTTTTGAGTTATTTAAAAAATTTAATAAGCAAAAAGATTTTCAATGAAGATTTAAATTAACAATGTTACTTTTCGATGCCTTAAATTAAGGTCAACGTAGCGAATTCCATGAATAATCCTTAACTTTTAAGTTAATACGTGATATGTTTAAAAAATGGATATGTGCCCAATAGATGATTTCGATAAAGTTTGTCGTATTTGTATGAAATTCGATAAAACATTTCTATCAATAGCTTCATTTAAAATAATTGATATGATAATAGCATGTACTTCTGTACAGGTAATAAAAATAATCATATATAGGGTGCGAAAACATTTTTCGAAATAATGGTATTTCAATATATTTATAGATTTGGGAAAATGATAGTCTACCAAATCAAATATGTCAAGCTTGTTTTCTTCAATTGCAAAATACTATCAATTTCAAACAATTATGTGAAAATTCAGATAGTACTTTTCGTCAAATTATCCAGCAAAGTAAAATTAATTTATCGGATAATCAAAATCATTTTGTTAACGTGAAAGATGAAGAATTCGAAGATTACGCTGATGATAATTCTCCATTAGATATCAAAGAAGAAGAAGACATTCCTGAAAATGCCACAAATGAAAATGCCTTGGAAAATGAAAAAATTAGAATCGATGAAAATGAAGATGCTTCTAAAAATTCAGAAACAAACATGTTGGAAAGTAAAAAGAAAGGCAGATTGAAATTGAACAAAATACAAATACGAACTAAATCGGAAGATGGAAGTAGTAGCCATGAAGATATTAAAGATGACGAAAAAATGGAAGAAACGTTTACTTGCGAGCAATGTAATAAAGAATTTAAAAAAATATGGGTAAGTATATCGGAACGATTATTTCCGATATGTTATTGACTTTTTTTCGGTTTTGTTCTCGGTATTAAGGAAAAATTAATTATTTTTATTTCCTGTATGTGCTAATCGGAAAAAATAAACCGTAAATTTTATAGACCCGGAGTATCGTAGTAATTACGAATTGGTTGGGTTGAATTTGTCGACTATAGAGGATTTGGTTGGGTTCTAAAATTTTTAGCCCTTGCCATGAAGGTTATAGAACAGGAGAAAGATCGCTATGTACTAAAGCATTAGCGTACCTGTCCCTAAAAATATGTAGAATTTATAGTTAATTTTTAAGCCACCAGCCGCGCTTTCATCAAGTAGTAGTATCTGTGAAGTAAGCTGTTGTTGTTAGCATAATGTACAAATTGATATATCATTTGAAATTAGCGCACAACAGCCCGCTTTTATTGATACTACGTATTGATCGCAGCGCCTCACTTATTTTATCCATATTTCGGGGACAATATTTTCTATAGCGATCGTTCTCCTGCCTATATGCTTCATGGCCCTTGCTTTCAAAAATAGGTTTAGGTTAGGTTAGGTTATATTGGCTGTCCACGAAGGACAGCATTAATTTTATATTTTAAAAATTCTATAATATGTTGAAATTTAGTATTGAAAATTAATCGACGTATTTTCGAGACATTCTTAAGAATAGGGTCTTCCACTATTTTTGAAAAAGTGCTTCAAAATGTTGATTTTGCTAATCAAAAGCCAACAAAAATTTATTTCGGAAAAATACACACGCTTTCTTGCCAAAAACTTAAATTAAATTTTAAACCTTTTTTAAACTGTCAAAAACGCGGGCATCCAATTTGATGACGTAATATGGGTATCATTATACGAAATAACACAAATAAGTTTGACAGATATATTCATAGATATCTGATTATAATAAATATAAATACTTATTATCTATGTATATATTATACTCAGCTGTCTACACTGAACTAACTGATGGTCTATGACTCATACCGCTATGACATCACAGCAGAGCATACCCGCGTTTAAGTCACGTGATATACAGTTTAAAAATTACGATTTTTAATTTTAATATTTTAAAAGAAAAATGTGCTTTTATGACTCGAAATCAGAATATTTAAGTATATTTTTACATAAATTTTAACTTTTTTTCAAATTTCATGATTTATTTTTGACTAACGATAATACCCTATTTTTTTCTTTTAGATATATTTAGTTTCGTTGTACTAGTACTACTTTAATAGATAGATTTTTTTTCGTTATAAATAATTTTGGTTTTAGGTATTGGGCTTACATATGCATGGTAAGCACAGAGCGAAAGCATTAAACTGTAGCGAATGTAAATTAAAATTTTACCATCCATTACATTTAAAACAACATCAGGAATTAACGCACAATCCATTGAATCTAACTTGTAAATTATGTAACAAAGTATTGTCTGATATTTATTCATTAAAAGCTCATAAATTAATCCATTCAAATCAAAAACTTGTATCTTGTGATCGATGTGACGAATCATTCCGAACGAAACCAGAACTGAAGAACCATATTAGGAAAGCACATACACGAATCGAAAAGAATATAACATGTCATGTTTGTGGAAAATCAGTACGGAAAAAACATCTATCCGTTCATATGTCAATCCATAAAGAACGTGAAAAGGTTACATGCAACATCTGTTCAAAACAATTCTTGCAACAGTCAACGTTAGATCATCATATCAAACATGTACATGAGAATCAAATACATAAACGGAATCATTTATGTAATATCTGTGGACATGCAATGCGTACACCAAAAGAATTACGTATACATTTATTAATTCATACAAACGAGCGACCGTACAAGTGTGATCGTTGCGATAAAACGTATCGACGACAAGATAATTTACGGGATCATATCTCACATGTACATTTAAATGAACGTAAATTTCAATGTACATTTTGTTCACAAGCATTTTTCGATAAAAAGACTTTATTGAATCATGTACGACGTCATACGGGGGAAAAACCACATAAATGTGGTGTATGTGGTAAAGCGTTTATACAAAAAGCTGCTTTGAGAGTTCATTCGAAAACACATACAAACGCAAGGGATAGTGTTCTGCAAGAAAGTATCTTAAGTTTAGTTTAGATGGGATAAATATTGGTGAGTCACTTGTGATGTACATATTAAGGAATTACGGCATTACATAACGAGAAATTACGTACAAGTTGCTTAAAATTTTCTTGGAATGTTAATTGCTCCGGAAAAACAGTGGTGCACTTAAAAGTCTTTTAAATTTTCTCGAAATTTCAAACTGATATATCTCGGTGAAAAATAATTGAATCTGAATGACATAAAGGGTGGGCAATTTTAAAGTATTATGGCAAATAGTTGACTCTGAATTTCTCAACGTTTTTGGACTATCTAATTCAGACTTAATAAGTCTGGATAACTTTGAATTAGACAGTTCAAAAACGTTGAGAAATTCAGACTTCCTAAAACTTTTTCAGAGTTTTTAAGATTTAATTAACCTTGTGGAAACTTTTATAACAATGAAACGTTAATGAAAATATGTGCAATTGAAATTGTATTTCAAAAATCAAAGGGAAATTAAAATAAAACGAAGTTTGTAAAATTTAAGGTCATATTATTCGCAATACTATGTAAAGATGAAATGGCATTACATAAATAATTATATTTAGTTAAAAAAATTGTATTAATTTGTTTTTAATTTATATTGACCCTTTTTTAAATGTCTTCAATGAATTATCTGTGGTGTTATTTCCTAGACCATGGATGTTACAAATTATCATGATTTAAAAAACATAAATTCAATTTTTTGGGCCATTCAATTTAGAGAATACAAAAATTGGGGAAAGATTTACACTTTATTTAAAAAATCTGATGTAAAAATTTTTCATGGTCATGATTTTGATTGATGGTTTTGTCTTTTTGTGCCACAGATCTAGGCAACGACTAATAACTCCTTAATTTTAAGTATATTCAAATGTTTGAAAAATGGATACGTGCCCAATAGATGATTTCGACAAAGTTTGTCGTATTTGTATGAAATTCGATAAAAAATTTCTATCAATTACCTCATTTAAAATAATTGATATGATAATAGCATGTGCTTCTGTACGAGTAAGTAATATATAGATTAAGTATAAACAGACTTATACAGAGTGCTGGGGAAATGCAGTACCAATATTTTGGACGTTCTTTTATCAAACCAAACAAGGTTTTACATTCTTAAATTTGATTTTGAATATTGCTCCTTATACAACTGGTAGTTTTAATAATATAGGTATCTCGTATCAAGATAGTTAAATTTACAGCTAGACAATTTTCCTGTAACTTAAACTAGACAGCAGATATTATTAATTTTCTAGTAGATTTGCATACATTTGATTTTAATTTTCTTTTAAAATTTATAGATTTGGGAAAATGATGATCTACCAAATCAAATATGCGAGAATTGTTTTCTTCAATTGCAAAATACCGTCACTTTTAAACAATTATGTGAAACTTCAGACAATGCATTTCGTCAAATTATTAAGAAGAGTAAAATTAATTTACCAAATAACCAAAATGATTCTGTTAACGTAAAAGATGAACAATTCGATGATTACCAGGATGATAATTCTTCAATAGATATCAAAGAG
Source organism: Chrysoperla carnea (assembly GCF_905475395.1). NCBI lineage: Eukaryota > Metazoa > Arthropoda > Insecta > Neuroptera > Chrysopidae > Chrysoperla > Chrysoperla carnea. The sequence goes on along the minus strand of NC_058337.1, from coordinate 127,617,034 downwards.
GAGGATTTTTCCGAAATTAGAGATGATTACAATGAAGATAATTTCGAAAAATCCGAAACAAACAGCTTCTTGGACATTAAAAACAAAGATAAATCAGAACTGAAATTAGAAGAGGAAAATGATAGTATCAAAAATATAAAAGATGAAGAAGAAGTAGAAGAAAAATTTGCTTGTGAGAAGTGTAATAAAGAATTTAAAAAAATTTGGGTAAGTGTTGGTACCTTTAAATATTGTTCATTGGACTCTATTATTGAAAAGTTGTGAAAACGTGGTGTTTCCTTGAATGATTTTCAAATCTCTGAAATAAGGAATATAAGCAAGAAATGGAAGCTGAGATTAAAAGTATTTTTTCAATTTTCCTTAGAGTTTATTATTTAAAAGTTGAAATTTCCCAGCTAGACGGGTGGGTAACTACTAATCCCTAAATATTATAAATGTGAATCTATCTAGAATCTATTTAAAAAAAAATTAAATTTATTCTGACATTTTACTGCTCCATCTATAGTCATCATGATGAATTATAAATTAAAGATTTCTGTAAAATTTTAAAATAGTAAATGTAAAACAATTCATGGACATCTTTTCTGAATAACTCAATGAATTATGACTATTTTATACTTAAAAAAAATTGAAAACTGTGTATATATTTAAAACAATCCTTTCGAGTGTTATGGAAGGGGGATAATTGAGATCAAGAGAGGTGGAGGCTATAAATTGGGGGTTTTTACTCTTAAGCCCAATGAAGCGAGCGGTTATCAAGCTAGTAAACAAATAAATTCTTTTCTAGGTATTGGGTCAACATATGCATTATAAACATAGAGTGAAACAATTAAAATGTAGTGATTGTAAAATGAAATTTTACCATCCATTACATTTAAAACAGCATCAGGAATTAACGCACAATGTATCGAATCTAACTTGTGATATATGTAACAAGATTGTATCAAGAATTAATGATTTAAAACGTCATAAATTAACACATTTAAAACAAAGACCGGGTAAAAAACTTATACCATGTCAACGATGTGACAAATCATTCCAAGATAAGCGAGATCTAAAAAGTCACAATAAAGAAGCACATTCACAGATCGAAAAATATGTAGCATGTCATGTTTGCGGTAAATCAGTATGTAAAAAAAATCTCTCAACACATTTGGCAATCCATAAAGAACGTGATAAAATTCCATGCGATTTATGTTCAAATACATTCATTAGTCAATCAACGTTAAGTGCTCATATTAAAAATGTACATAGGGATCCGACGGAAAGTGCTCCACGTAATCATTTATGTAGTATTTGTGGACATGCGATGCGAACAGCGCCTGAATTACGTAGACATTTATTAATTCACACAAATGAACGACCGTACGCATGTGATCAATGTGATAAAACGTATCGAATTAAAGAAAATTTAACAGAACATATTAAAGCGGCACATTTAAATGAACGAAAGTTTCAGTGTACGTTTTGTCCACAAGCTTTTAATCATAAGAAAACTTTAGTTCATCATGAACGTCGTCATACCGGAGAAAAACCACATAAATGTGAAGTGTGTGGTAGAAGATTTATACAAAGAATTTCATTAAAACTTCATTCGAAAACACACACAAACTCAAAAGAGAATCTTAGTTTGTTAAGTTTAGATGGGATTTATAATGGTGAGGCACATATGGTCTAAGTTAGGTTAGGCTAATAACTCAAATAAGTCCATCTACTCATGGCAAAAGATGGACAGTGACAGAGAAGATGGGACATCGTCTCCTCATCTTCCACACTGTGACAGCTGCTGCAATAGTCGTGATACACTGTCAGGCTCAGACGTTCAGCAGGCCTGCCGCCCAGCCAGCTTCACAATTTGCTGAAATGTCTCTGTGTCCCGGTACCCATACCAGGTATACATTCTTTTGTTCCGCCAGTTCGTTTAAGGACGTACGGCAGTCCCTTACTGTAATTAAGAAATTACATAATATAGATACAGTGAAATCTGGTTAAGTTAAACATAAAAAAACCTGCAAAAATCAAAAAAACCGTAAAAATTTCGGTTTGTTGTCAGATTTTGGCGATTACCTATAACCCTAAAGGACTAGTTTTTGCTAGTACCTTTTCAGGATATTTTTAAAGTAGACTAGACCCAATGTAGACCCAATAGTTTCCGCAATGAAGCTTTCAAAGTATATCATTTTTTCGAACTTCGTAATTTTTTTGCAATAATCTGTCGTTCTGAATGAAATTTGATCCTGATTCTTCGTAGCCCTTCGTAAATCTGAAAAAAGGCGTAATTTTCACGATTAAAAAAAAAAAAACGAAATTTGCAAAATGATAGACTTTGAAAGGCTTTATCTCGGAAAATATTGAGTCTACAAAGACAATTCTAGTCTCATTTTGAAGCAAATTTAGTCTTTCTTAAAGATGTCCAGAAAAGGCACCCTCAAAAACTAGTCCTTTAGGGTTATAATCGCCAAAATCTGACCAAAATTTTTCAATGCCTTCGATACGGCCATACTACCTTAAGACTGGAAATTGAAAATAAAATTGAAAAAATAAATGTAAATTTGTATTTAAATACGTTTATTTACAGTAAATTACATTAATTGTTAATAATTATTACTAAGATAATTAATAATTTCTAAAAAAAAAAAATATGTACAAAATAACAAATAAATTACTATCTAAAATCATCTTTGGTAATACCGTGTTTTTTTTTTTTGTATTATAGAATAAAAAATAATAAGGGATTTTCCATTAAGAGTGTCCGTGAACTTTAACTTTGAATTAAACAACTTGTGAATAATCATAAAAGTTTTTTTTCTTTTTTTTAAATTTGACGCAGCGATGACATTTTTTGTGATTATTTTTAAGGGTACTCGATCAAACCTCACGTTTTGACAACGCTCGAAAAGCGCCTACCTGGACGGGGTCTATAGGTCGTTGCGTATTTTGTACGGCGCATCAGGCTGTCTTTTGTTTTCAATCAATTGAACAATTTCAATTATTTTAACCACTTAGACATCCTGATGTGCAGTGTAAAGTACACAACAACCGATGACTAGACCCCGTTCAGATAGGCGCCTTAAATTCATCCACGGGCGATTATAGCTCGGCATAGGAGGTTTCATGTCCTTAATATGTATGTTCTTGGTTATGATATCTCAAACACAAATTGTTTTTTAGGTTAAAATTCGGACACTTCTAATAGAAAACCCGTAAGAAAATAAATATAAATACTTTTATATAAACTAATATAGAATACAAAATACTATTTAAAATTCAGCATAAAATATATGCTTTAATTGATGTGACGTCATGGGATTGCACATGGCTGATTGCAGTGTTGGTTGATATTCATTTTAATGATATTTACAATATGTTGGTAATAATTTTTTCGGTAGATTTGTACTGAATTCTCTATTCGATCCTGGACATAATTTTAATCTGAAAGTAAAAAATTTATTTGAAAACAAGTGAAAACAAACAATTGACTGAGTTAATTGTTGAAATACCGTGTATAGACAGTGTTGATGAGCAGTCGTTTGTTTTTTTGACGTCACGTAAATAACAAAAGATATTCACTTTTAAATAGACACACACACAACTGATATTCCTATATTAATACATACTATAAAATTTGCACCTAATTAACGCCCTCGTGGGTAAACAGTGATGTTTACAAACAAATATTTCAAACAAAAGTTTTTTATTTTTTTATAAGGAACATTTTTTACATTTAAACTTTTGTTCTATTTCTAACGGTACACAAGATGGGTCCTACGGACCCAAGACCCAATTGACCTATGATGCTCATTTACGAACTTGACCTCACTTTTTACGTCCTGAGTACGCTGTAAAAATTTCAGCTCGATATCTTTTTTCGTTTTTGAGTTATCGTGTCCACAGACGGACGGACGGACAACCGGAAATGGATTAATTAGGTGATTCTATGAACACCTATACCAAAAATTTTTTTCGTAGCATCAATATTTTTAAGCGTTACAAACTTGGGACGAAACTTAATATACTATGTATATTTCATATATACATGGTATAAAAACTAGCCCAATCTGATGTTAGAGCATGATGTCCTCATCAAAAGGAGCTCTTAGCCATAATATATTAAAATGGTCCACCCTGTATAGGATTAGATATATAAACGATTGATTTAATTACGAGAATCTTAATCTGAATTGAATTTGAATTAAAAGCAAACTGAATCAGATGCATCTACCATATAACAGACCAAGTGGTGGCCAGGAATTTCGAAGAAAAGTCAAGAGTTCATCGACTGCGAAGTCCAGGAAAAGGAAAATATGTCTAAAGTTCACAGTTTGAAAGCGTCAATGAGGTAAGAAAATTTTCTTTCTTAATTAGATGGGATTATTAGAATCGTTCCTTACAAATTATGAAATATTTACCTTGTGCCTGTCTCAAGTGATTCCACAATAACAGTACTAATATAAATTCTTGGATTAGATAATAAACGCCACGTTAATGGATTTACGAAAGATGTTTTAAACTCCCATTCTAATGTGGCACTTATTGGTACACCAACTTCTTCTCCTGGTAATACATTCATATATGTTTTTCCAGGTGCATAGAATTTTTCTGTATCACGTAATGATATTCTACTGGTTGATCCCGATGTACCATGTATTTTCACCCATAGTATTCCAATTTCACCACCATGCCGTATAGCGTCTGTTGAATTTGATAGTGTTACGGTAACTCGATAATGTCCCCCTGTAAACAGTTGTAAAATTTAGATGATTCGTATTATATTTCGCTTACAATGTTGTCATATTTAGCAGCTAAGCATTTTTATGGAGTAAGTTCTTTTTCCTTTCTAGAGGTAACTCAGGCGCGGATCTACCCCTCACAAAAGGTTTATCATTTTAATTTAATTAAAACAGAAATATACTTACTACAAAATTGCGGTTCACTGGATGTCATGAAATACGTTTGAATTTGTTGTCCTTTTTCAATTCGACCACCTTCTTCTAATGCACGATATGAATGTATTCCCTCTAATCCAAATTTAATACAAAATTGTCCACGTTTATTACATTCGAAGCATTCACCATTCTTAAAATGCTAGAATGATATCGAAATTGAAATTAATTTTCGAAAAAAAGATTCTCAAACCTATTCTAGGATTTAGATTCTTAGGAAATGAGTATTTTAGGATTTTTTTCCCCGAATTTCTAGATCAATTTTTATTTTTTACAAGTTAGAAGCTTTTATTTATAACTTGTAATATATGTAGGTATGTTTGTCCGGGTAACTCAACTTTGAAACTCAATTTTGAAGCAGTTATCGTCAACCGAAACCTAGAATTTTCTAGGTTCCAATTTTGAACTTCCCCGTCGATATCTAAATCGATGTGTTTTCACTCAAAATAATAATCACATCAGGTCAAGAGTTATTGAAGGTGGATACTTTTGAAATGAACACACTGTATAAAATTTTTACCTCATAAGAGCCACATCGTATTGTTGTAAATTTACAGGGTGATCTTATACTCTCGGTGAAAAATTGATGACTTCGTACATGATTACAACTAATATATTTTTTGACACCCATAAAAAATGAACCTTGCTCGGCTGCAATATGCTGAAATACACCATCACTACAACCAGGTTGATCTAACCCCCCATTTGGATAATAATCCACATGTCCAATACTTTCAATAATACCAAAACCACCTTTAACAAAACCTGATGCATCTGTATGCACAATATCAACATATTTGGCAGCACTTCGATCTAATCGTACTTGTGGTACAGATTTAGCGAAATGTGGTTCGGCTGGATCTAAACCCGTGATACGGCCAACTGTTAAACCAAAATCCTGGAACATAATTTTTATTTAGAACCATGTCTGGACGCGTTGGGTTTTTAAAAATTAACTCTGTTAGTCACTTATAAAGCAAGTTACTTACATTTTGTAGCGTATAACCAACGTAGCCAGATAAATGTGCACCCAGGGAATGTCCAATTAAATGTACATGATCCAATTTTTTTGGACCTGTTATTTGAGAAATTTCGGCAAGTAAATGAGCAGTAATTGCACCCACAAGACGAATATTTGCGACGGCTTGTGTATATGGCGGACTTGATCCACCGTGCCAATCGACCGCAATTACAGTACACGGTTGATGTTCTAATAATTCCACAGCCATTCGATGAATCCATGGTCTATTACCAGCTTCCATATATCCATGCGATATAAAAAATATCGGTAATTCAGGATCGATGTTTGAATGTTCTACCACGTCTGGATCATTTACATCCAAATAATGTGGAACTTCTTTATTCTGTCTAGTATACATTAAATAATTTGGTCGGATCTATAAAAAAATTATGAAATTAAGACATCAGTTATTAAATTTAAAGTTATAACAGTGCATTTCTGAATGAAAAGGCTACAGTGTTGTCGGTTTGGGGGATTTTCTTCTAAATTTAGTGGATTTTAGACAACTTGTTGGAATATTTAGGGGAATCTTTTTTTAGGGGATTTGTTCAGGAGGTTTACAAACTTACTTAAATTTAAATTGGAAAGAATGAAACAAGATCTTTGACTTAAGAATATTAAAATACGCAGATATTTGATAATTTGTTGGTGTTTCTAACAGATTTGTACTTTTTTTAATTTTTTCATGTATGCCTGTCGAGTAAATTTTTTTTACGTCAGAAATGCAAAGAGGCCAGTTTATTGACTTTTTTTTTTTATATAAAAATTGACTTTTTAAAATAAATAATAATTTATATTGATTTTTTGCGCGCTATTTAAATAGCGCGCAGCTTTGCAATATTATTTTATAATAATTACCTTATCAGGACTTTCTGGATACATTGAAACCGGTCGTGATTCCGAGGTCCATGGTGATGATATTTGAAAACATCCATAAATTCCATAACATCTTTCGGCCAGATTTTCTACAAGATGAATTTGAATAAATACATACAAAATACAATACTTAAACTTGCACATTTTTTTTTTAAATTTAAATAACTAAATTTTATAATTATGTTTTTTTGCAAACGGGAAGTTTTCTCATACACAATAAAGTAAATTGATAAAGTACGTATATCAAAATCACATGTACAGAAAAAAAAAATGAAACTGAACTTGACCCGTAAGATATTTGCTTTGAAAGCACATGGAAAAGTTATCCGAAGTGTGTGAAATAATATCACATGTATGCAAATAAAGAAGAGAAAAAAAAACTGTAGTTGTCTAAAGTGCAGTCAACATTTTAAAACATTCTTCTGTTGAATGAATTTATCAATATAAATTGTGTCATTTTAAGTAAGATAAATATAATTTGTGAAAGATAAAAAATGTTGAATACATTCTTTTATATTATGTGTGTATCTATATGGCAGGTTTTTGGTCTAAAATATGCAATAATTTTATTTACTTTTAGTTATAGAGATATGTTAAAACAAGCCGTGGATAGAGTCTGGTGCGATCCTTGAGGTAGTGGCAGTATTAAAGGCAATATATGATCCGAAAAGAATTTCATGATATTCGGTCGAGCCGTTTCTAGCCGGGCGAGCGTTTTCTTAAATTTTATCTTGATCGATATCGCACGAACAAAAAATGATATAGACTTCATTGGAAAGTCGATCGATGAGTATTAAAGGCAGTATGATCCCAAAAGAATTTCAGAATATTCGATCGAGTCGGTCGAGTTTTATTTTTTTAAATTTTTATAACTTTTTATTATACTGGGAAGTTATTCATGTGGATCTCAATTCAGTGGCGTAGCTTAACTCGCACCCGGGATACAAGTTAAGTTACGAGGCGTTTCGAGGGGGGGCAAGGGGATGTATCATGCCCCGGGCGCTACTCACAAAGGGCGCCAAATGGTCTGCAAAACAGAAAAATAGCTGAATAATTTTTGTTTTATTATAATTGATTTCTAGAAAATATATTTTAAATTTAGTGTAAGTGTAATATAATAAATATTAATTCGTAAATAAAAAGGAACACTAATAGTCTTAATCAAACTGTAATAATATAGTCATAATAGAAATGGCATGTCTTTTTTACTGACAGGGCTGACTCGATCAGTGTCTATCAGCACTTCCTTATGGCATCTATACGCTGTGTGGTTACATAAATTATCTCCTTTCTTGATTTTCTGATAAAATAATATGTTAGATATGATCGTGAAAAATTAGCGATTAAATTAGCCGAAAACAAGCTCTGTGAAGAGGCAATAGAAAAAGCGAAATCTCTTTGTGAAAAATAGAATATTGATACAACAATACGTATAAGAAGACGCCGCAAAATTCCCGGAGAATTGGCTAGAGATAAATAATATCTATCTTTTGAACTAATTCTAGATTATCTTTATTATATTTAGCTTTAGATATTTTCGAAAACCAAGACATAGATATCGAAAATTTTATTTTTATTTTTCGTCTACATTCATGAAGTTATAATAAAATTAATCATCAAAGTTGAAAATAAAGTACAAATAATTTCAACCCTAAATCTAAAATTTCCTGCTTGATGCTTAAATATTTAATTATAGAAAAACTGGGTACAAAAAACATCAAAAATAGCAAACAGTAAAACTGCCTCTCTGTTTATTCCCATCTTCCCGGAACTTTGAGGTGGCTACACTATCGGCAACAAAAATTTTGCAGTATGACTTGTTTGAGGTTTGACGATCATATTTCTTAAATTCTATCAAATGTAGTCGTGTTTTTTTAAATTTCAGTAATAAACATACCTTCACCGATTTCCACATGATAATACGTATTCGAATCACTAACTGTATTATTATCCTGCTGATTAATCAGCAATAACATGGTTTGCAAAAGCATTGCAGTTCCATTACCAGATCCAAACATTTTTGCTAACCACCAAAATAATCACTTAATTTTAGACGTAAACACAATAAAATTTAGATACACACTTCTTTCTTAATCAAGTATTAACTTGAGTTCTTATCGATTCAAATGCTCAAATAGAAATCAAATATTTCACAAATTAATATATTTATTTATTTTGAATTAAAATTAATTAAAAAAAAATTTTATATTTTATGTTTATACATTAAATTTTTTGATTGACGTCAATCTGTTCCACAATCTTGTTTTGTTTTTATTTTTTTTCTCTCGTTTTTCTTGTTATCATCCGCGTACTTTGCAATTGCTTTGCTTGTTCCCAAACACAACGAAGACAAAACAATTTAACAAAATACCAAGTATATCAAGATAATAAAATTATATCCTGTAAAAATGTTGTACTTGGAGATGTGATAAATATAAAATAATGTATTTTTATATATAAATAAATTTAAATGCTCTACTACTGTTCATTACAAAATTAATTAATTGTTTAATTAATATGTTTAATTTTTATATAAAAGTTGGGATATTCATTTGTGTATCGTTAATAATTAGTTAGATGATACAATTTTATATAATGATAAAATTACAGATTGGCTCATAAAAATTTTATCTTATTTACGCGAAATAAGGATATAGTCGCTATAGATATAGCCGCTTCGGACAAAAATAATATTTGCCGCCCTTTTTCTGTCATACCATATACAGGATGGTTCTTTTTTATGTTGACATATGTTTGAAACTCGATAAATAAATTTAATCGAGAAAAATGCTTCAAACGAAAAATTTTGATTTTTATTCGTACTTACTTCTTATACGGGTATTGAATTCGATCTAAATTTTCAAGTTCAATTTAAAACTCACTCTGATTCATACCTGACAAACATTAGATCAACAGTTTAAATTAGAAAGTTGTTCTTTATAAACACGCAAACATTTTTTGTTTAAAGCGAATAGATTAAACAATAATTGATAGCACAAATCTAGATTTTTGTGTGTTTGTTTATTCAATTTGAATAAAAATGGTCTTTATAGAAAACTTAACTACTTTTATAGGATTTATTGGAAAATTTTTTTCGAAGAGTGCCTAGATTTCGCAAAAATAATTATACGAAAAAACAATTTTAGGTAAAACTTTTCAGTCTGTTTTTGCCTAAACTGTACGGTTTGCGGAAAAATGTTTCAAACAAAAAATGTTACTTTTTTAATCAATAAAAACTTTCTTAAAGTGTTCATCTATCGATTACTAGTTATGAAGTAAAGTGAGCTTGAAAAGCTAGGTCAAATTTAATGCCTGCGTAAGATCTGCAGCTACATACCCAATATTTTTCGCTTGAAGCATTTTTATCGATAAAAGTTATTTTTCGGCATCCATAAAATTTCGATGATTATCGAGATTATTATATCATATTTTAAGGATTTGTTGCCTCACATTTTTTGCCGCTCCGGGCGGTTGTCCGGCCCGCCCCCCCCCCTGGATCGGGCACTGTATACTTAATAGAAAACCTATAAAAAGTTATTATTCAAATTACCATAGGTAATTTTTATTCAAGAGTCAGAAATTAGAAATCTTAGGAAATAGTAGGTATATTTTTTTAAAGCCACCTTGTATAATTACGATGAACAGTAATTATACTTAATTTTGTCCCCTAATAAAGACAATTCATCAAATTTCAGTTTTTTTTTTTTTTTTGATAAAAATATATTCATATATTTCACATCTTATCACAGTTTCTAAATTCTTAATGAAAGTGATGGGAGGATACAACACCCTTATCAAAATATTTAAAAAAGAATCATCACATGAAATGTTTATTTTTAGAAATATTTATTATAAATTTATAATTATTCTAAAAATATGGATATTAACACCAGTGGAAGAAAACGCTCATTGAAGGAAGTAATTCCTAATCATAATGCGTACGAAGTTTAACTTAACCCGTCAGCACTCTTGTCAATTGCATGTATTTCACTGTTTAAATTACCTATGTGTTCTTTGGTATGAAATAAACAAAAAAAGTCCATCCAAACTTTTGTCTTTGGATCTATAAAATGGCGACAATAATTTCTCGATTAGTTATTTCACGTTTCCATAGCTATACCAGAAATCGGAACGTGGAAATAAATTGGAGAAAAACAAAATATATTTTTGGATGTTACTGTAAACAGTGAAAATATGATTACCAATCAATTTAATATGAAATCAAAAGCCAAGCCTTCAATTTTTTTGTAAACATTTTTATACGAAGATATCAAAAAGTGTGGATGAAATTTTAAAAGTTCAAATATATATTTGTCTAGCTATATCAATTTCAAAATATTTAAAAAACAATAAAACATTAATTTGCATTCAAAATTATGATACTTGAAATCGTTGTATTTTGTTAATAGAAAAAAACTCTTAAGATGTTCTAGAAACTTCGGTCACACTTCAAAACAAAATTTACTACAGCTTAGGTTTTGCAAATCCAATATTGCCCTTGTAATTTTGCAAGGTCATATAATACCAATAAGTATTGCAAGTTCAATATAGATACTAATACTTATCTAGTAAAATAAATCAAAAGAGAGGTACCGCAAGTGGGTTCCTTGCACCTAGACCAAAAGTCATCTGTGCCCTCCTTGAGAACGACCTCTCACCCGAAAACGAGTCGTCTTCGAGTAGGAGGAGCTATTAAAATCGGATGAAGCTAAAAGATTCTGTCGAGGCCAGACGCCACACAGAAAGCCCACAACTTCTCCGTCCAGATCTCTCCCAGGATAGATGGATCCAATGTTTCGGACCCGAACATTCTGAATCTAACGCAAATAACATGTATGGAGGTTTCGTCATTCTCCATACAGGCTCTACAACTGGGATCATTAGAGTATCTAGTATAGGTTTGCTATCGAAAGATTCTTGTTATCTTTCTCACTTTTGCAGTCTTTCTCAGTTTTTGCAAAGTCTTGGCCTTTGCACATCTTACCCACTGTAGCGCCAGTACTGTCTTAGGGAGCCTCCATAAACTACGTGGCTCAATTTCTGCTCCTTTGGAAAACCTTCCTGCGTCCATGTAGCCTATCGCAGCTTTTACTATAATTCCTCCTTGGACGATATTTTTGCATGACTGTAAAAATCATTGTGGGTAATTAAAGAGAGTGCATATTGAGTCTCATTACCGGAACTTTTAAAAGTAGCAAAAGCAAAGATCGCTCACTGGCTTTTGTATAATATTATATCAGACGATTGTTATTAGTATTACCAATGGGAAAACCACCGATTAGTGTTGACCTCCGAATATCTCAAAGCAGTTGATTGAATGAAGAAAAGTTCATGAAAACAAAATTATTTAATCATCAGTAAAAATATTTCAAAAATAACGAAGAAATGTTGTTTGCTGATTTTTGGATACTCTGTAATTTATCAACAATGCGAAAAATTTGTTTATTGTTTAATAAAATATTTTTCTGGCAGTGGAAAATATCTATAAATAATTATTGTGTAATTAATATTTAAACTACTTTAATCAAGAGTTATAAATAGACGATATAATTTTAGCATTTATATTTTCATGAAAATTACTATTTAGAGAGTTATTGAGAGTTACTATTTAGTCTTATGATATTGAAAAATAATTTTCTTTAACGAATCTTCCATCGCACACAGAACCTCAGCGGAAAAGTGAAATTATCGATCGCATCAAGACCATATCATGGAAAATCATTGAACTCTCGAATTTAAGAAGAATTTGGAAATTATTTTGTAAAATATGCCCTTTTTTCCTTAGATAAAGAAAAATTGAAGCTTGCGTAGGGCTTTAACACAATCCTGTTGTGTTAATTTTTGTTTTAATAATCGAGTGTATTTATTATTCCATTTCAAAGATACCAGAATTTAAACTATGCGAAACTTCTGACAGAGCTTGTAGAGGGAGACATTGCCATTGTAAATTTGTTGAACAGAATTTATTTTAATTTGTTTCTAGATATGATATTGTCTCAATCAAAAATAAAAATTTTTAATGAAAAATTAAATAATTAGCGTTGCTAATGTCTATTAAAATGCTGATGATTTTATTTATCAGTTCATAAATATACATCTGCCTCGTCTAGAAATAATCTATTTGTTACTATTTATGACATCAATATTTCTAGTATAAACTACTTTGTAATGTTTCAAAAATAAAATTTATTTAGCTTGGCAATAAGTTCTTTTGAATAAAAGACTAATAATTCTAATAACTGTTTTCATCACAAGTAATTAATCAATTCTATCTTATATATTATTATTCAAGCTGATCTTTTTTATATTTTGTAGATATTTAGTCGTACTTTGATCTGAGAAGATTCATTTTGGTCGCTAACTCCCTCAATTGTCAGCGGCGGTCAATCAATTTTCAAAAACAAACAGGTATAGACCCGTCTCTATTATAAATACATATTCGAAAAAAAATATAATTTATAGTACATAAAAAGTGCTACCTTTTCATATTATTACTACCCCCCCCCCAAGCCGTTTCCGAGAAAAAAATTCGTCAATTTCAAAACTTCAATTGCTTATAAGAACGGATAAAGATACAGGGTCGAATTAAGCCTCAAAATACGTATTTTTTAAATATCTTCAACGTTTCTATTTTATTTTTTATGTTATCAGGAAAAATCAATAGTTTTCCCATGGTCACGAAGTGTGTACCTCAGAAAAATTTGTTTCCAAATAGAGGGATTGAACTACAAAATTTAATCATAAAAGCGGATGTCTCCAGCAAATAAAAAAATATCAATGTATTTAGTCAGCAATCACTAAAAAATTATTGACCTATCATCAATTTTTATTGTGAAATGAACTTTATACTCTCTTTATAAGATAAGGCACAATTTAAATTACTATAAATAAAAACAAATCGTATTTTTTTATGTAATGCACGTAAATTTTTTCAGGCGTAATATTTTTGCAAAAAATAAGTTCAAAGTTGAATCAAAGTTTTTACTTCCATAATATTAAGTACCTGTAACTTAAACTGAATTAGGTACATTTTTAGGCATTCTATAAATAAAAATTGTCCATCTGACAATCTGATATCCCTTCCCTATCCTTATCCTTATCCTTATATATATTATACATGTGAATGTATATAGGATGTTTGTTTGTTTGTTACGCCTTCACGCAAAAACTACCGATCGGATTTGAATGAAACTGTACAACAATATAGCTCATACATCAGAATAACACATAAGCTGTAATTTATAAAGATATATTAGCAAAAAAAATTAAATCTGACATTTTACTGCTCCATCTATAATCATCACTTTGAACCATAAATTACAAATTTCATAAAAAAATTTAAGGTAAGTATTGGTTTTAACGTTTTATATAAAAACTTTAATAAGAAAAGAAAAATATCTGTGAATTTGTTTTATGAAAATGTACAATATAATTTTTCATGGAAATTTAAAACATTTTTTTTTTTTTTTTTTTGTTATAAATAAATAAAAATCGTTATATATTATTAAAAAATCGTTATCAATTAATTAATTATTTAGTAAAGCTAAGTATTAAGTAAATTATATTGTAACAATAAGCTGAGTGGCTGTGTGGGTATAGTACTTGCCTATGAAACAAACGTACGCTGGTTCGTATCTTGGTGTGATCAATAATTTTACTTTTAAATTAAACTAATTTTTCCTGATGATTAAATTTTCCACTCTTTTTATAGTTTAAATTATCTATATAACCCGCCCTCTTGCTATAAATAACGTCAATTATACATATGTCATAAATCACTATTATGTCAGGGGGTGGGAATTTAAATAATCATAAATATATCTTACTCTTTAAAATCATGTTCTCCTGTTACAAAATATTAAAATATGTACAAAAATGGCTTGGTTATGCTAAAATATGAAACTTTTTAATAGGCGAACATATCATATAGTTTATCTCACTCATATTCTCCTATTACAAAATATTAAAATTTGTATTTATAAAATAAAAAATCGCTCGTTAAGACTAAAATTTGAAATTTTGTAACAGGAGAATATGTTATAACTTTATCCCACTTGTATAATATATTCGCCTATTACAAAATATTAAAAAAATACTTATTTTGCTTGCTTTTTTGTTTGTACATGTTAAAATTTATTTTGTTAACTGAAATTTTATAAGATTTTGTAATAGGAGAACATGTTATTTCACAAAAAAAAAATTTGATTATGTTAGTCCCACTTTCCTACTTATGTCATAAATCACTCTTCTGTCAAGGGGTGGGAATTAAAATAAAATAAAATATACCTCCCTCTCTTACTTATTTGTCGCTTTTGGTTCTCATAACAATTATCTAAAAAAAGAATTTATCTCGGCATAATAAATTTTTTAATTAAAAATTATACGGGAATATGCTAGTTACGAACCGAGGTACTTTGTAACCGGAGTCGACTAGGCTAACCACTACTCCACCTTTGATATATTATACTTATCAATAATCTTTTTACTAATAAACTTACCTATAAATGAATAATTGTAGTAATATGTAGTAAGATTGTTAGAAATGTAGGTTCTGTTTGATATTCCTGAAATCGATGCAAAGGATAAAAGATAAAGGTAGGTATAATATTGAATAATAATAATTAAACCAGAAAAATTGATAAAAACGATATTTTATTATATATATTTTACATATTTCACCTAAAATAAAAATGAATTAATAATAGTTATTTTAAACAGTATATACAAAAAATTCATGAATTGCTCAGCCTAACGTACTTCACTGCTGGGTCAATATTTATAAATATAATAAGGTACCTTATAAATATTGATCCAGCAGTGAAGTCCGTTAAGCTGAGCGATCCATCTTCTGTTCCTTTTATTTCAAAAACGGTTCAACATACAAAAAAAAGTTTCGGATAAAAATTTGTAGAAAATTTTATCCTCTAAAACTTTTATAATAAATCTTAATAGGTACGATTTAACGCAAAAGAAAGGAGATATTCACAAAAAACTGATTTTCGCGATCTTTGACCTCGAATATCTAAGGACACGCACGCGTGACCATATGTGACTTTTTAGACAATACTTGTACTATCTAAAAATAAAGGTTTATACAAAAATTCAGCTTATTCCGTTAGATTCCGAGATTGACCACTTTTTTTTTACTAAGATGATCGGGTTATTATTAGAGGGTTTTATTTAGATAAACTGATCACCATCTCTGATAGCAATTTGAGAAAGTAATATTTATAAACAACCATCTATCAACCACCTTGTAAGAAAATGATCCAACCTGTTATGAAAGTTTTCAAAAAAAAGTTTTTCAAAATATTGGTTGAGTTGACAACAAATTTAATAAACAAATCATAATTTCATTATAAAATTGATTGAATTCTTAATAACGTCTACGAACTAATCGATTTGATTTTTTTTAAAAATGCGTGAAGTCATATCTATTCATATTGGACAAGCTGGTGTACAAATGGGGAATGCTTGTTGGGAATTATATTGCTTGGAGCATGGTATTCAACCGGATGGTCAGATACCAACTGAAAAACCTTGTAGTGATAACGATGATAGCTACAATACATTCTTTTGTGAAACTACTGCAGGAAAACATGTACCACGAGCGTTAATGGTCGATTTAGAGCCAACTGTTGTGGATGAAATACGTACTGGGGCATATCGTTTATTATTTCATCCCGAACAATTAATAACGGGTAAAGAAGATGCTGCTAATAATTATGCCCGTGGACATTACACAGTTGGAAAAGAAATTGTGGACATTGTGTTAGATCGTATACGAAAATTAGCTGATCAATGTTCTGGTCTGCAAGGTTTTGTACTATTCCATTGTTTTGGTGGGGGTACTGGATCAGGATTTACATCGTTATTAATGGAACGTCTTTCAGTAGATTACGGTAAACGTTCAAAATTAGAATTTGCTATCTATCCAGCCCCACAAATTTCAACTGCGGTTGTAGAACCATACAATGCAGTTTTAACGACCCATACAACATTGGAACACTCTGATTGTGGATTTATGGTCGATAATGAAGCTATTTACGATTTATGTCGACGTAATTTGGATATTGAACGTCCTACGTATACAAATTTAAATCGTTTAATTGGACAAATTGTTTCATCTATAACAGCATCGTTACGTTTTGATGGTGCCTTAAATGTGGATTTAACGGAATTCCAAACAAATTTAGTACCATATCCACGAATTCATTTTCCATTGGTAACGTATGCACCGATAATATCCGCGGAAAAAGCATACCATGAACAAATTTCGGTAAGTGAAATAACTAACGCATGCTTTGAACCCAACAACCAAATGGTGAAGTGTGATCCACGTCACGGGAAATACATGGCTTGTTGTATGTTATTCCGTGGGGATGTTGTGCCCAAAGATGTGAATGCAGCGATTGCCACGATTAAAACACGCCGTACTATTCAATTTGTTGATTGGTGTCCGACGGGCTTTAAGGTGGGTATCAATTACCAACCACCTAGCTGTGTTCCAGGTGGTGATTTAGCTAAAGTTCAACGAGCTGTATGTATGTTGGCAAATACCACAGCTATTGCAGA
The DNA here is from genome assembly GCF_905475395.1 of Chrysoperla carnea. Taxonomy (NCBI): domain Eukaryota; kingdom Metazoa; phylum Arthropoda; class Insecta; order Neuroptera; family Chrysopidae; genus Chrysoperla; species Chrysoperla carnea. The sequence continues at coordinate 127,599,619 of NC_058337.1, read as the reverse complement.
GGCATGGGCACGATTAGATCATAAATTTGATTTGATGTATGCAAAACGGGCGTTTGTTCACTGGTATGTCGGTGAAGGTATGGAAGAAGGTGAATTTTCTGAGGCACGTGAAGATTTAGCCGCTTTGGAAAAAGATTATGAAGAGGTCGGAATGGAAACGTGCGATAATGAAGGGGGAGATGATTATTAGAAAAATATCTACTTTTTATATAATAGTTTTAGAATATTTTTAGCGGTTTGTGTTGTTTTTTAGCTTTGTATGTTTGTATTATTTTTAATTGATTGTTCCAAGATGTTTTGTATTTATTTTATTATTGAAAATATTATTTTTTTTCTTTTAATGGTTTGTAATATTTCATTGTTTTTCAGAAGTAACATCCATTTTATGCAATACAGGTTACTATTATGTTAATACGCATTTAACTTTAAATTAGTTTATGCAATAGTTATTACATACAGGATATATGTATTGCATAAACAGTACGAATGAAAATCTTTTTAGAGTTGATTCCATTCGTAGTTTCGAAACTATGAATATGGAAGTTAACAGGATGTTTTTTTCTTACTTGTCAACAACAAAGTTAAAAATGTTTTGATTTTAAATTTTACGCACAATTGCTTTGATATTAAAAATGAAAAATACTATGCGTATTTTCTTATCTTATCGGAATTTACATCACTGCATCAGCCGATTAATTACGACTTTTATCAAAACTCCGATAATTTTTTCCAACCCCCTGCAACGGATATTCCTTTTTTTTGGCCAAAAACTCAAAAATACAACCATAAATGGTCTGTGTGTGGATTTTTTTATAATGATATAATATCGCTAGAAGAATTTTATTTCATACCAATGCTGCTTTTGTATGCAACATACTTGAGTTTTGTCGAGGCCAACTTTTTGAGCTTTAAAGTGTGTTTTCGAGCCTAAAAGTACAATTTAATTGATTCGAATATATATTTTTGCTAAATATAAGTTGTTTTAAATCAGAATTAAAAGATCTACTACTTAAATTAAACTGTGTGCTTTAAAAATGTACTTTGTTTTTTTAAATGTTGGCCTCGATAAAACAATTTAAGTATAGATGAATTTGATACTTTTTCTTTGTCTTTTTATACGACTTCTTCTTTATACTCTTCTTGAAAGAAAAATAATAATTCAATGTTCTACAAAATCGTTTTTCGTTGAGGAGTTTAACTTATAAAGAAAAATATTCTAAATAACATAAATAAAATGAATAAATTAGAAAATTTTCATTTAGAAAATAAATTTAAAAAGAAAAATTCATTTAAATTATGTCCATGAGCTAATTTTTCTAGAAAATTAAATATCTAAATCACATAACTTAGATTAGAATCATAAATCATAAATACACAAAATGCAAAAAAGAATGAAGAGTAACTAATACACGATTCGACAAAAATTACCTGTTGAAAAATCAACCATTCACATGGAGTCAAGGTGTGGTTAAATTTTTCGATACTCCAGTCAAGGAGTGGTTAAATTTTTCGTACGTATCTTATATGCATGTATGTATATATTTCAGTAAATTTCTTTATTACCTCGTATCATCCAAACGGATTGCAACAGTTAAGGTATTATTATATTTGTCTCCAAAACCCAAGTGTTCTTGGATGGGTGTTTGAAAAAACAAAACAAAATGACGGATTTTTGGATCGAAAATTAACAAAACCTATCTAGTTGGGTATCAAAATAAAGGAAATTTAAAGGGAGTTACAATTAATAGGAATAATAAATTGGCTTTTCAGTTTTAATATAGAAGGTACAATAAGAGGGTTAGTCTAAAATAAAATAAATAGTTAAAAAAATCAAAAACCCGACTGCGTTGAACAAAATTTGAAAAAAAAGAAACAAGTCCAGTAGCTTACATAACACTGACTTAAACTTTCCCAATAATGGGCCCCGATTGTTGAAGTCGCTATGTAAACTAATGCACTTGTTTCTTTCTTTTCAGATTTAATATTACGCAAGCAATAGTGGCAGATAAAACTTTAAGGCAGTTTCGGAGGGGAGTGGGGTTGAAATAAACCGGAAAAAAAAGTTGAATTCTAACCGAATAAACTCAAGTGTTGCTTTCAGACTCAGGCTGCCAGTATGAGGGTAATTTGAAATCAAGCGTGAGAGAATTCCCGCGAAAACTGCTGCAAAACAAAGTAAATACAGAACAAAATTTCTGTCGCTTGCCAAAAAACATGACACAACGGACAATCTAAAAAATTCTACATATGATAGATAACTGCAGCTTTGTATTTATAATAGTAAAGTTTCGTGTTTCTAGGTAAACTTAGATGTATATCATACACGCGATTAAATTTTCTTTGTAAACATGCATATTGATAACCAAGGAGACAGTAAATTGTTAAATCAAAGTATAGATATATTTTATCTATATAAAACCACAAATAATATTATTATTATTAAATATTATAATACAAAAAGTTAAAAGTTACATTTAAATTATGTTTATCTATATTTTATATCGAATAATAATTTCCATTGACAATAAAACTATAACTAAAACATTTATATACTTCTTTTATTTCAAGTTCGGGCAGACTTTTAACTTTTATCAATTTATTTCTGCATGAATTTATTTCGAGAAAATTATATACTGTCTGATAAATTTATAACATTCAGAAATATAGCCTTGAATTTGCTGTCCCTGTATCTATGGTCATCTGTGATATCTATAATTTAGGCGCTGAGGCGGTTTCGTATGCATTTACAGGTCTCACCGAACAAGGAGTGTATTTTGACGTATTTTGAGCCGCTGAATCCGAATATTCAAATTGGTCATCGCTCAGAGGGAGGGGCAATACTTTCTAAGCTCTTGAAAATTTTGAAAGTATTTTGGAGACCCCCTCACAGGTAAAAAGGGATGTTTAGAAAAATAGGATGTTTAGAATAATATTTCAAACAAAAGTTTTTTTATTTTTTTATAAGAAATAACTTTTATATTTTAACTTTTGTTCTATCTCTAATCAATCCCAATAAGCTTAAAGAGAAAGGTGATGGATGCCTATATCCTACCAATCCTAACGTATGCCTCCCAGGTTTCGGCACTAACAAAAAAAGATTACATAAAACGCCGCTCATGTCAGCGTGCACTATAACGAAGCATGCTTAACGGCAAAAAATTCCATCTCGAGATATAAGATACAAAACAAAAATTAAAGACGTGACTTTACAAATTAAAAAAGTGAAGTGCAATGGGCTGGGCATGTGTCGAGAATGGGAGGAGACCGTTGGACTTTCAAGACCACTGTATGGACGCCGTATAATTGTAAAAGGAGAAGAGGGCGCCAGGTTAAACGATGGAGGGATGAGATAGTGGAATTTGAAGGTGATCAATGGATGCGCGAAACCAAATACAGAAAAAATTGGCAACTATTAGGAGAGGCCTTTACTGAACCAGTGGGCTGATTATGGCTCTTATTATTATCTATATTATCTATCTCTAACGGTTTACAAGATGGTTTTTTTTTGTCATTTGATTGAACGAGCAAAAAATTCTAGAAAATACTTTCAAAAATTTTCGCAAGTATTTTCTGGAATTTGTTTTTTTTTTTTTTTTTTTGCTTTTCTAGAATGTTTCACTAACCACTAGTTGAAATTAGCTTGAAAAAAATCAACACACTTTTTTAATACTTTTGGAGAAAATGGATACAAAAGTTTTTTCCTAAATTGCACCCTCGCGGGTAAACAGTGATGTTTACGAAAGAATGCTTCAAATAAAAATTATTCATTTTTTTATAAGAAATAATTTTTACATTTGAACTTTTGTCCTATTTTTAACCGTTTACAAGATGGATATATTTTCATTTGATTGAATGAGCAAAAAAATTCCATTTTAAAATTTGCATATCTCGGTCAATTTTGAAGCTAGAAAGTCGAAAAATGTGCAGAAATACTTTAGCTAGAACTTTTAATTGAACTGTTTTTTTATTCGATCTATAGTTTTTATGTAATTTGTTAAAAAAAGATTATTAAAACCCCAAACTACCCCCCAAAAAAAGGGGGGTTAGGTACGCCCCTGAGAGGTCGACTTTTTTTACAAAGTGTTTACAAAATTTTAAAGATGTATTAATTTTTTCTTTATTACTATGGTATTCTATTTAATTTTATTCGACTATACCAGGGCTTCTTAAACTATGGGTCGCGACCCCATTTGGGGTCGCGTAGCAAAATTCTGGGGTCGCGAGAGGTAAAAATACAATTTAATAGAAAGTGTTTTTTAACTTGTAAAATTATTGTTATAAAGATACAATAACAATTTTCGTAGAGAAATATATCATAAAATCTTCTAGTTCGGAAAGATTGTTTGTACCTGCATTTCTATTAAGAGTATTATAATAACTTGAATAACATTTACTATGAATTATGAAATGTTATTGGAATTAATAAAAAATATAAATTTTTTTTGTCAATCTCTAAAAGCCGAAATAATCCCGAGAAATAATTATCAACAAAATTTATAGGTATTATTGCTGAAGAAACAGCTTTAACACTTATTAAATCCCAATATCGTTCAGTGATAAAAAATGTTGAAGAGGTCTTACGTCCAGCAGTTTCAAACATTCCACCAAGATTTGATTTGTTATGCAATAAAAAACAGGCAGATCCATCTCATTAAATTTTTAACTTATACTTTAATTTAATATTTACCACGCAACTACTTGAATATATTCGAGAGAATTAAGACGGTCAGAATCCACTTTTATTTTTGAAACTATGTATAATAAATACAATTTTATAATTTTTTGTGCAATTTTTAATTTTAGATTTTTGTATGTTTCAAAACGAATTCTAAACTTATATATTTTCATATGTACATGTATATTGTTACCTAATATGTAAATAAATCATCAAAAAATATTAATTTATTTTTCTTTTATATTTGTATGGGGTCGTCAAGAAACTCGCAATCATAAATGGGGTCGTGAATTACAAAAGTTTAAGAAGCCCTGGACTATACAATATATTCATTCTTCAGATATTTAAGGTAACTTATGATACCCTGTAGATATATTACATAAATTGATTTTATATTTATTAAGTTATGTGGTTATAACAATGAAACTAACTATTTATAATGAAAATTCTTAAAACTGTAATATTATAATACACGTTAAATAAACCATATAATATTTGAAACGCATGCGGCATATGTTTTCATTTTCATTTCGATAAACCCTACGATATCTCTAAAATAAAAACTTTTTTTATCATTATCTATTCTATATTGTCAAATCACTTTCAATTTAAAATGAACTTTTAAACGGTGGTGTGTAGTGCACATATAGTTTCATTGTTGTTGTTGTTGTTATTGTTATTGTTTGTATACAAAAATAATATGGCACCTCGTCGTCAATCATCGGGTAGTGATCAAGGAAGGTTAATAGCTGCTGAAACTGCTAAATTACATACGAATGAAGCTGCAGCACATTTAACAGCTGAACATTATTCAGAAGCGCTTCATTCTTATAATCAGGTTGATTAAAAACTTAAGTGAATTTGGCACTGAATATGCTAGTGCAGGCGCTGAGTGGTGTTCGTTTACATTTACAGGTTTCACCGAACAAAGAGTGTATTTCAACGTATTTTGATTCGCTGAATACGAAATAACAAAATTTTCAATAGTTTAGGAGCTATGGTCGTATAAACAATTAATTTGTTTATAAAAAATCCCCCCGCTTCACTCTGAACGATGAACAAGTTGGAAATTCGAATTCAGCGGATCAAAATACGTCGAAATACACTCCTTCTTCGGTAGGACCAGTAAATGCATACAAACCCACTCAGCGCCTACACTATGCAGGGCTTTCACAAACCATACCGAGAAATTCTTAAGGATGTATGAGTGTGTATGATCAAGTAATTTCAGGTAAACAAATGAAAAAAATATATTTTTTCATTTTTGATTGTTAATTATGTTAGAACTGGACGGTATAAGATGAAAAGTAAGAAAAAAAAATTTCGATATCTGGTGTAATTTTCAAAATATTGAAAATTGAAAATATTCTTTAATTATTTCGAAAGCTTTTGATATTTCGAAAACCAAGACAGATATCGAAAAATTTTATTATTATTTTTCGCCTACATTCATGAAGTTATTTATAATAAAATTAATCATCAAAGTTGAAAATAAGGAAAAAATAATTTCAACCCTAAATCTACTCTGCACATACATCCCTTAAATGAACGGAGACACTTGGTTTTTTCTTTTTTCATGTCATTGCTAATATGTTTACTTTCTATTAAAAAAAATCTAATTTCGCTAAGGATTTTCGAAACGTAAGGTTGAAAGGAATTTTCTTAATTAAATTTTGGTTATTCAGGCTTTGGAACTAAAACCAAAGGATAAAGATGCTTTAGTGGCGCGTAGTAGATGTTACATATTACTGGGAAAACCAAAACATGCTTTAAAAGATGCTGAAACAGCATTGGAAATTCATCGAAACTATATACCAGCACTGTATCAAAAGGCTGAAGCATTATACCATTTAGGCCAATTTGAATATAGTTTAATGTTCTTCCATCGAGGCTTACGAAAACGACCAAAGGTGGAAAAATTTCGTTTAGGTGTTCAAAAAGCACAAGAGGCTATAATAAATACGATTGGGCCAACAGTTAAATTGGGTACGAATTATGTTGACTCTCAAGGCTCATCAGCCAGATCTGATAGGTAAGCAATTTACAATAGCAGAGGAATTCATGATATTAAATGTGTCACAATCTAAAGTCAAAATATTAAAATTAATACGAAAATTATTTATTATTTTAAAATGGGTCTCTTAATTTTAGAACACTATGTACATTAAATAAATTTTGTTTTCAGACCAATGCCGGAAGACACAATGGAAATTAAAGGCGAAAGTGATTCAAATCAAGCACAAAATATTGTTAAAACTCCGCAATTAACTCTATCCCCAATTCCGTCAAATGTGAAATCGATATCACATACCCCAGAAAATAAAAGACCTACATCAGTTCTCTCTACAAAAAGTATCAATTCAAAACCATTATTAGGAGCATTGACAGCGGATAAATTATACTTGGAAAAATTGGTAAAACATCCACATTTAATATGTTTGTCAAAAGAGAACAAACATGTGGTCTCAAATGCGTCCGAAGCTTTAGAATATTTAAATACAAGAGAGAAATTTTGGGAACAACAATTTTTACCTCCGAAAATTTTTACCACGTAAAAAGAATATTTCTGCGTCTGGTTAAAATGTTATAGCAAGTGCTTGCACAAAATAAATGGAAAGTAAATTTAACCCAAATTGAATAAACCTTTTTCACCGATTCGCTTTTGTTTCGGACATTCTAAGTAGGGCTTTGTTGGGCAGAACTTTAGCACTTTCCTCGCAAAGTCTTTATTTGTCGAAATCGGTTATTTCTTTTGTGTGAGTCTACTTAAATTAAAAATAAACTGGATTTTTTCGAAACTTTGCAAATGATTTCGAAGTTCATAATGTAGTTTTTTCACCAAATGTGTTTCAGTAGTATAGTCAAATATGTAACAGATTAAGGAACATGAAATAAACCGCTGAAACTAGGGGAAATGTGTTTCTTAGGTGTCAAATTTATCATTCGTAAACCATGAACTTGCGCAAATAATTCTATTTATTATAAAACAATAAATTCTTAACTAAATGAAACGATCCATTGCAATTGACTTAAAAAAAGAATGAATAGGCAACTTGTGTGACGGATATGTTATACATGTATAATAGTTTTTCGATTATTTGACAAACACTCACACATACGTAATACTAGTTGCCTATTTATAAATTTTTTAAGTCAAGTTGTACATGGACCGTTTCATTTAACAATTTATTGTTTATTAAGAAATTGAAACATTTTCACAATTAACTCATGATATACGAATGATATATGACAAAAAGTGAGCGGTTTATTTTATTTTTCTTAATTAAGGTAGAACGAGCACCAAGGCAATTTCAGATTAAGGGTTGAAATAATCAAGTCTTTTATCAAAAATTGCCCTAGCGCTTGTACATCCATAAAAGTTTTTTGTAACAACTTATATTGAAAATTGATTGTCAAGTGGTTCAGAAGTTCACTGTAAAATAAACCATTTTTTCATTAATTTGTTAATTGCTCTTGTCTTTACTATAAATCCAATTCCTTTATTATCCTTTCTTTTTTTTCTAACTTTCCCAATTTTGGAGAAACTCAAGAAAATAAAAAAACTTTATTCCAACAATGAATGACTTTATTAAAAAAATTATGAATTTTAGTCTGAGTGCATAACGGAAAATATATATTTAGCTGAAAAAAAAACGAAAATTTTGTGCAGTTCCGCAGCATTCCTTGCTTAAAATAGAAAAAGATTTCTAAAAATCATGCATGTGCACCGTTTTTGAGTTATCGTACTAAAATCTACTATCTCTAATACCTGCTTTTTTATATTTTTCCACTTACCGCTTTATTATACAGGTATTAATACCTGTAAAAGATGTATAATGTGAAAGATCACGTTCTTTGATCCCTTACCTTGAACGATAACTGATTATCCAACACTTTTAATTTACGGAGAATATCGTAAGCACCTATACAGATAGAACTATCCCAGGAAATAGCCTCCCAACATTTATATACAAGCTTGTAAACAACATTTCCGTTAAATATTATATATCTGAGAGAAGCAATAACTATAATTCTTTTTTCTATCGCCAGATAGAGCTTTTCTTAGCATTAAAATCCCATCTATCTACTTTCTGGTTTATCTCCCGACTTCCCGGAACTTTGACCACTGGGCAACTCTCTTAGCCAGTGAGAGGTTGAAATTAGGAATGTAAAATAAATTCATTTTAATTCGATTATAACGTATATTTATCATATCTAATAAAATACATTATTTTTCAATGAATTCAACAAATAAACACTTAAAATTGACAACATTTTATTTATAATAATTATTATGCTTATAATAAAGCATTCACATTATTTATTATCAAATTATTGACATTTTGTTTTAAAACAATTGACTATGGTAGTTTTGAAAAATCAAATGTTAAAAATCATTTTCTACTAGGCACCATTTTGAAACAAAATGTTTTTTTAATTTTATTAAAAAATTTACATAAAACTTAATAACAATCACTAAAGAAAACAAATGTATACGGCAAAGTTCATGTTTCCAACAGCTGACAACAGATATTCAACTTGGTAAGTTCTAAAACTTCGTCGAACATACTATCAAATTTTATTTCAAGTAAAAATTGTTAAGGAATGAGTGATTGTGACATATTCAAGATTGTTTTCTTCATTCTATATTGCTTTGTCTTCGATGGCCTCTCGTGACCACCATAGGTTTAAATTACCAAACGAATCACTGAAAAGGATAAACTGAATTTGCAATTAATATCTATCTTTCTCTATGTTAACTGCAATGGCGATTTAGTTTTCTTTTTCTGGTCCAACGCTAAAATACAATTAGTATAATTTTGTAAATTAAAATCTATTAGTGGTCACGATCAAGTCGAAAGATTTTCATCCACTTTTCGATTGTAACTCGACTTGATAAAAGTCAATGAATATTTTAAAGTCGCTTTAATACTACGAACACTGATCTCTATACTAACGGGCAGCTAATAGCTGATATTGTAGATCGTCATTGGTACTTTTTGAAAAATCAATCATCAGCACCTCTCATTACTGAGGAAATAATTTTAATGTACTCAATGCGCATGCGTGTCCACCATTACTAACATGGCGATAACATTTTTCAGTCATAATTCTTCCCCTACATTCATTTTAAAAAGTGATTATCTTTTGTTTCGGACAGTTTGTTAAAAAATTAATGTGATAAAATGAATAACAAATATCTTGTATTTTTGTCCAACTTATTACTGTCTCTCCGAAACAATAATGAATCGTAATTGAAATGATAAGGTCTATTATACCACTTGCTAACGTGGCGCCACCAATTTTTCATGTTCAATTTAGTTCTTACTTCAGTATTATGAAGCGCTGACTTTTACTCTGCCTAAGTGTATAATTTAAAAAAAATTTCCGTAAGCATCAGCTATCCAGTTAATATAGAGATCAGTGACTACGATCCATTTTGAATTGAATAGAAAAGAATAAAGTGAAATCACGAAATCATCCATCTCCATTTTAAAATAATATTATTAACTTCAGTAAACTAAATTAAAAATTGAATAATAAAAATGAAATACACTCTTGTCATTAATATCGCAAAAGTTGAAACACTCTAAGGGTACTCATCACATGTATTGCTATAATAATAACACTTATAATGTTTTAGCTGATGCGATTTATTGACAAATGTGTACATAATTCTATATTAAAAACGGAATGTTATATAATTTCATAATACTTTTGGGTATGACAATAATACTGAATTTTTACGATGCGTAAAAATGAGTCAAGCTAATAATTAAAAATCGTCACTGTATCATAACTTTTTTAAAGGATATATTTTCACCCCTTAGGGTGAGTTAATGTTATTTAGCTGGGCTAATTATTGTATTTGTCATATTAGTGAAAATTATAAGTGAAAAAGGAGTCTAAATGGCCGTGCGGTTTAAAGCGCTAGTTTTAGAACGTAGGATTATTTAGACTTAGGTTGCGGGTTCGAAACCAGGCAGCGGCAGTGTGAACAATTTATAATTAATGGGAGTGCAGATTTGATCACATTGTCGTCGCTTGGATAAGAACGTAGTAACCGACTCCACCCACATCAAAAAATGTAATTGTATATGTTTGTAATTGATTAAATAAAGATTAACAAATAATGATGTGGGTGGCCTCTGTGATTAGGCATGCGTCACAAAAACGGAGGTTAAACCCCATTATTATTATTATTATTATTATTATAAGTGAAAAAGAGGGATTCTCTTTCTATATCTTTCAGTTTACATGAAAGTTGATTGCTTTCAAAACCAAAGTTAATAAAAACTTGACAAAAAGTTTTAATGCTATTTTTCGTTGTTATTTTGATCATAAAATTGTTAAAATAATTTGGGCAGTTGGTATTAGTTTATATTGCTCGAATTTTCATTAATTTAAACATCAACTTTCATGTTTCTAGTAAGCGTAATAAAGGTAGGAGCATGATGAACTTAACTTTTCATCACGTGTGAAAGCAGATAGCGTACATGGCTCTTGCCAGATGCTTGTGGGTGTCGGTTATTTGTTTATTATCATGATACGTTTGGAATGATATCGTAAATATTCGAGAATCTCGGTATTCCCGAAATCTCGTTATTCGGTAGTGAACAACTATTAGAAAAATCGTATAAACTTAATAAAACTATCTCTTGGTGATTAGTAATATTGCACAATATTTTAGATTAAGTGCTATCATCTATTCTTGAAAGGTTATATTTTCACCATTTGGTTAAATATTATTGCGTGTATTGGTTAAATATAAACAAAAAAATTTACCTTACGCTGAAATTTACAATATTCGAAATATCTTATCATAATAAATAATTCTAATAATAGGATTTTAATGCTAACATATCAGCACCACGAGTTAAAAAAATGTTAACTATGTTTGATAGATTTAGCTGATTTTTTCATTGAATGAAAAGACAAAAGATGTATCATATTTGTCGGCATTAAAACCTCACAGTAAAAAAAAAAAGAACAAAATACTCCAATCTGACTATGGATCTATTCTATAAATCAAAAATACTTAATAATCATAGTTATTAAAATAAATACAAGGATACTCGAAATAAAATTATTTTTTTACATTGTGAAAGTAAATAAAAGAAATGAAACATTATACGAGAATTAACTTTTACTCTGAAATTATTTTATTTTATTTTATTCTCGGTTAATGGTTGAAAATGAGTGCCATCGAAAGTTTTGCGTAAACAAAATGATTTTAAAACACTTTATGACAAAAGGACGCAACGAACTCTGAACTATTACAAATATTTATTAATATTGCTGAGAAATCTGGAGGGATCTCATTTAATAACCAGGACTCTTCTGTCTAATAAACAAGAAATGAAAAATAAAAAAGAATACGTGATGGATAATATTGTTGCTAAAATTGGACAACATCAAAGAGATTTGGATGATGCTTATCATGAATTGTTAAAACTTGGTGATAATTTAATTTCACCAACACCACTCAAAACAACAAGATCTATTAAATTCGGTCTGGATATATTTAATTTAAACAGACAACATTTATTTAAAAGAATAAGAGATGATATAATGCCTTCGTGGAAACATTTTTACACCATATCTGTAATGGATGACAGAATTGCAATAATTGGACAATATCAAAGAGATTTGGATGATGCTTATCATAAATTGTTAAAACTTGATGAGCATCTAACTTCACCAAGGCCATTCAATATTATTTTGAAGCCAGATATTCATCAAAAATAGCAAGATCAAATGAATTACTTCACTTTATATTTAATAAATAGACGATCTTTAAAAAAGAATTTATTATCAAATAAATATAATATAAACATTTTGATTCCATATCTGTAATGGATCATATTGTTGCAATAATTGGACAATATCAAAGAGATTTGGGTGATGCTCATCCTTAAAGCTGTACGCAAACAAAATGATTTTAAAAAACTTTATGACATATGGAACTCAAATATTTATTAATATTGAGGAGTAATCTGGAGAAATCTCATTTAATAATCAGGACTCTTCTGTTTAATAAACAAGAAATAATAAATAAAAAACAAGAATACGTGATGGATAATATTGTTGCAATAATTGAGCAACATCAAAGAGATTTGAAAGATGCTTACCATGATTATGGTCAACTTTCTGAAGAAAATTCATGATTCGATTCCGTTGAGTTAACTAGCAGAGAAAATTTATACGATTTCGAAAAATTCTTTACAACAACTGTTGTGATATTTAGATAATGCTAACCACGAATTGTTTAAACTTGGTGATAATTTAATTTCACCAACATCACCCAAAACAACAAGACCTTTTGAATTCGGTCTCGACATATTTAATTAAAACAGACAATCTTTATTTAAAAGAATAAAAGATGATATAATACCTTCATGGAAACATTTTTACACCATATCTGTAATGGATCACATAATGTAATAATTGGACAATATCAACGAGATTTGGACGATGCTTATCATGAATTTTTAAAGCTTGGAGAGCATCTAACTTCACCAAGGCCATCAAATATTATTATTAAAGCCAGTTTTTCATCAAAAATAGCAAGATCAAGCGAATTATTCCACTTTATATTTAATAAATAGACGATCTTTAAAAAATAATTTATTATTAAAAGTACAATTGCAATCTCATAGATGGCACTAGTGTGATGTAATTATATTATTAATAGGAGAGTAAGTGTGTGTGTTACTGTGTTAATGCAACCGGTATAGAAAGGGTCTGGTGTTGTAAGTTGATCTGTAAACATCATGTCACTATGTATTTTGAATAATAATTTAATTAATAAAATATAATACAGTAGAATCTCGATAAGTCCAAGGGAAACATAAAATATTTTAAGTTATAGAGGTTTTAAGTTATCAAGTGTTTATGTTAGGTAAAGGTTAATATAGAGGCATGTACATGTTTCTATGTACCCTAGTTAATATAGAGGTATGTACATGTTTCTATGTAGTTACTGAGGGCCTATACAGAGATTATTTATTTAAGTTATAGAGGTTGCGTATTTTAAGTTATAGAGGTTTTGGGCTCTGATGGGAAGGGAACATAGTATTTTTTGAAGTAACAGAGGTTTTTATGTTACCGAGGTTTAAGTTATCGAGATTCTACTGTAATACTTTAATTAAACTTAAAACTGTATTAATACTTTATTTCATCAGGGTTATGGGCCCAGGGCTTAACAGCTTCTAGAAAGTTAAGTTATTTTATACGTTTTAAGTGATTAAGTAAAAGCCGGCAACGTGGTTAAAAAATAAAATGGCGTCGGTGTTGAAATATAACATTGTACCATTTGCGGGTGAAAATTTTAGTGCTTGGTCGTTTCGGTTGTAAAGTATCCTGCGGGAAAGTAACGTAATAAGCGCAATTGAAGATAGTGAATATTCGAAGAAAAATGAAAATAAAGAAGGTGAATCTCGAGCGCAAGCTTTGTTAATTAATAGCCTTGCGGATAGTCATTTGGAATACGTGAAAGAAAAGAAAACGGCATATGATATGTTTGTAAATCTGGAAGCGAACTTCAAAAATAAAAGTGTAAGAAGTCGCTTATTTTTAAGGAGACAACTGAGTCAAACCAAATACAACGAAGACAACAGCTTGAAGGAACACTTGGTAAAGTTAGAACAGTTTTTTAATGAATTAAAAGATGCTGATAGTCTGTTAACGAAAGAAGAAAAAATTGATTATGTATTGTTGTCTATGCCACCAGCATATGAATCGGTAGTAACAGCTTTAGAAACTGTGCAAGATCTAAAATATGATTTTGTCAAGATTAGATTATTAGGTGAAGAAGAAAAAAGAAAAAAATTGCACAATAATGATGAATCGTCAAATGTGAATAGTAATTGTGCTTTTAATTGTTATAAATGTGGCAAACCTGGCCATAAAAAGTTCCAGTGTTGGTCACAAACCAGAGATGGAAAAGGAAGAAAATTTAACGACAGATCAAGAGGAAATAAAACGTCAACTAGACCAACAGGTAGAGGATCCAGAGGGAGCAGTTTTCAAGTTGGTGAAGAAAAAGAAGAAAGAAAAATAGCATTTATGGTAGAAAATAGTGATAGTGTTTCTATGATGTGTAATTCAACAGTGAAAGTAATAAATTGGTGTATTGATTCAGGTTGTTCAGATCACCTGACAAATGATAAAAGTGTTTTTAGTGAATATAGTGATTTAAAATATCCCAAGAAGATATCGGCAGCTAAGAATGGAGTTGAGCTGGAAGCTGTAGGAATAGGTGATATAAAGGTGAATAAATCTATGTATGTGAAATTTTCATCTACTATTAAAAATGTGTACTATGTTCCTAATTTAAGAAAAAATTTGTTATCAGTTTCTAGATTAGAATCGAATACTATGTCTGTTATCTTTGAGAAAAATGAAATGAAGGCTTCAATCGGAAATGAAGTTGTTCTGCGGGGTTGTAAAAAAGGTTCATTATATTTGGTGGAAACTGAGGTCGATAAAAGTAATATGCGGGGATATTATACAGGTTCTGATAGCCAAAAGTGTGGGGATATTAACGATCTAAATTTGTGGCATAAAAGAATGGCGCATTTAGGGATAGAAAACTTAAAAAATTTGAGCAAAAATAATTTAGTTAAAGGAGTACCTAATTTAGGGAATTTCGAAAGTTTGGTTTGTGAACCATGCATTTTAGGTAAAATGACGAGAAAACCTTTTAATAATTCGAGATATAGGGCGAAAAAACCATTAGAGTTAGTTCATACAGATGTTTGCGGACCTATAACTCCGACAACTTGGGACGGTAAAAATTATTTTGTGTCATTCATAGATGATTACACACATATGGTAGTTGTTTATTTAATTGAGAAAAAATCGGAAGTTTTTGAAAAATTCAAAGAATACTATAACTTAGTGACGAAACATTTTGATTCAAACTTGTTAAAATTAAGATCAGATAATGGTCGTGAATATATATCGAAAGAATTTCAAAATTTCTGTAGGGATCGTGGTATTAGAATGATTTATACGGCTGCGTATAACCCAGAATTGAATGGAGTCGCGGAAAGAATGAATCGTACAATTGTGGAAAAGGCGAGAACGGTTTTAATAGATTCAAAATTAAATAAAGAAATGTGGGGTGAAGCTGTGTATTATTCTGTCTATATAACGAATAGAAGTCCAACAGTGGCAGTAAATGTAACTCCTGTTGAATTGTGGGACGGAAGAAAACCGGATTTATCAAATCTTAAAGTTTTCGGTTGTGACGCGTTTAATCACGTTCCATCTCAACTAAGAACGAAACTTGATGCCAAAGGGAAAAAATTAATTATGGTTGGGTACGCTTCGTCAGGATATCGTTTATGGGATTCGAAAAATAAAAAAATTATTATAGGTCGAAACGTGATTTTTGATGAAAAGAAAAATGTAAATTCGGATAGTATTAGTATCGAAAAGGAGTTGGTATGTGTTAAAGAAAAAAGGGAAACGAATGAACGTGAATTAAAAGACGAAAATAATATTAATGAGGATATAGAAACTCAAGACGAACAAACACCGGGTATTGCTGAAACGCGAAGTGGTAGAAAGGTTAAAAAACCAGGTTGGTTAGGAAACTATACAAATTTTTGTGAAGACGAAAACATGTTTGCATTTTACGGGTTTGATCAGAATGGTGTAGACGGGATACCGAAAAACGTTGAAGAAGTAGAAACGTGTTTAGATAGGGATTTTTGGAAAAATGCGATGAAAGAAGAGTTAGAAATTTTAAACGAAAGAGATACTTGGGAAATAGTTGAAAAACCGGTTAACGTAAAAATAATCGAAACAAGATGGGTTTTTACAAAAAAGAATGTAGGGACGAAGGATGAAATTTTTAAGGCACGTTTAGTAGTCAAAGGGTTTCAACAGATAGATCAACAGGATGAAATCTATTCACCTGTTAGCGGCGCAAAAAAATTTCGATTTTTGTCAAATGGATGTTAAAAGTGCGTTTTTGTATGGGAAAATTAAAGAGGAAGTTTATTTAAAACCACCGATAGGTGTTAAAATTAAAGATAGCCAAGTATTAAAATTAAAAAAATCTTTATATGGTTTAAGAAAATCTCCAAAATATTGGTACGATTTATTTAATGAAGTTATGATTGAATATGGATTTCATAGATCGGAAAATGATTACTGCGTATACATTAAAAGTGATAATTTGTATTTGTTATTATACGTCGATGATTTGCTTATCTTAAGTAACAATCAAAATGAAATGATAAAAATTAAAGAGTTTTTAAGGTCAAAATTTAAAATGAAAGATTTGGGAAATCAAAACTTAAAGTATTTGGGAATTCGTATAAATAAAGTAAATTCAAACATATTCATTGACCAATCCGAGTATTTACAAAAAATTATATTAATGTATGGTATGGAAAATTGTAATTTATCGGCTTCTCCGATGGAGTTAAATTTCAAAATAGATTCAAATTGTAAGGTAGATTTGAGTTTAGAACATAAATGTAGATCGTTGATAGGATCACTCATGTATGCTACTATAGGTACAAGACCAGATTTGGCACAACCTGTGTATTATTTGGGTAGATTCCAACATAAGCCTAGTAATGAACTATGGGCGGCATTAAAAAGAATATTACGGTATGTGAAGGGAACGACTCATTTGGGGTTGAAGTTTTCATTTTGTGATAATATTAGAACATTAGTAGGGTATGCAGATGCTAATTGGGGAGGTAATGATGACAGAAAATCAACGTCAGGTTATATATTTAAATTGTATAATAATTCAATAATGTGGAAATCAAAAAAACAAAGTACGGTTGCTCTAAGTTCCACTGAATCAGAATATATTTCTCTTTGTGAAGCAACAGTTGAAGGTTGCTGGATATTAAAAATGTTAAATGAATTAAATGTGAACATTTCAAATGTATTAATATATGAAGATAATAAGAGTACAATATTAACTGCAAAGAACCCTGATCAGAAAAGATTAAAACATATAGACATTAAGTATAATTTTGTGAAACAAAAGGTAGAAGAGGGAGTATTAGAATTACAATATATAAAAACAACACAGCAATTAGCCGATATGTTAACAAAACCTATTAAAAAAGATTTTTTAAAATATGTAATTGATAATTTGGGTTTGGTTAGTGTGGAAAATAAAATTTGTAAATGAATTTGCAATTGAGGGAGAGTATTAAAAGTACAATTGCAATCTCATAGATGGACTAGTGTGATGTAATTATTTAAATAAAATTGTAAATGAATTTGCAATTGAGGGAGAGTATTAAAAGTGCAATTGCAATCTCATAGATGGCACTAGTGTGATGTAATTATATTACAGTAGAATCTCGATAACTTAAACCTCGGTAACATAAAAACCTCTGTTACTTCAAAAAATACTATGTTCCCTTCCCATCAGAGCCCAAAACCTCTATAACTTAAAATACGCAACCTCTATAACTTAAATAAATAATCTCTGTATAGGCCCTCAGTAACTACATAGAAACATGTACATACCTCTATATTAACTAGGGTACATAGAAACATGTACATGCCTCTATATTAACCTTTACCTAACATAAACACTTGATAACTTAAAACCTCTATAACTTAAAATATTTTATGTTTCCCTTGGACTTATCGAGATTCTACTGTATTAATAGGAGAGTGTGTGTGTTACTGTGTTAATGCAACCGGTATAGAAAGGGTCTGGTGTTGTAAGTTGATCTGTAAGCATCATGTCACTATGTATTTTGAATAATAATTTAATTAATAAAATATAATAATACTTTAATTAAACTTAAAACTGTATTAATACTTTATTTCATCATTTATTATTAAATTATACCTTCATGGAAACATTTCGATGCCATATCTGTAATGGATCACATTGTTGTAATAATTGGATAATATCAAAGAGATTTGGATGATGCTCATCCTCAAAGTTTTACGCAAAAAAAAATTATTTAATTTGATTGATGAGTAATCTGGAGAAAGCTCATTTAATAATCAGGACTCTTCTGTCTAATAAACAAGAAATAAAAAACAAGAATACGTGATGGATAATATTGTTGCAATAATTGGACAACATCAAAGAGATTTGGATGATGCTTATCATAAATTGTTAAAACTTGGTGGTTTAATTTTATCAAGACCATCCGATATTTTTATTAAAGTCAGAAGTATATAAAAAAATTGAAGATCCAATGAATTAGTTCACGATATATATAAAAGAATTATATAAAAAAAACAAATATGGATTCCTGCAGAGAGTTAAAGTTGAAGGAACAACTGCAACAAAGCTCAAATTCAATGAAGAAGGAATGTAATTCAAAAATTTGTATCATTTGAAGCAAACATTAACTACGTTAATGAATTATTTTAAATGATAGTGATAAGAAAGATTGATAAGTGATCTATTTAATTTACAAATGAAAATAGTTCAAATAAATTCTTAAAATCAAAATATGTGATTCACATATTCATCAAATTTTAAATATTTTCAAATTATCTGGTCCACTTTATGAACAAATGGCTTTAAATAAAGTTCATGAAGAATTTTCTTCTTTCGAGGCCGTTGATTAACCTAACAGAGAAAATTTGTACTATTTCAAGAGGATTTTTACAATAACTGGGGAATTATTTCATGAGATCAACGATAAATAAATATTGGATAATATCAAAGAGATTTGGATAATGCTTATCATGAATTGTTAAAACGTGGCGATACTTTAATTTCACCAACATCTTAAATATAGGAAGATATATTGGTTCATCCAAAGTAGCAGATCTAGTCAATTGGTTCACGATGGATTTAATAGACCTTTAGATCTTTATTAAAAAGAATTAAATATGATATTAAAATGAATTATTTAAAAGAACTTGAAAAACAAGAAATAAAAGGCAAGAATACTTCATATTGTTTGCAATGATTGAACAATATCAAAGAGCTTTGGATAATGCTTATCATGAAGCTATTACAGATTTAGAACAAAGAAATTAATTTATCTCGATTTATTTTTATTTATTTCGAATATCATGTGTATTTATTTCAGTTAATATGTCTCAACTCGAAGTCAACGCAACTTAAAACTATGTGTACCTGGGGCATTGATCTCTTTAAAAGGATAGAGGAGTTATATGGCGTAAAATAAAAATTAATTATCTTGTATTGAAGCATCCCCAGCGCCTTAGAATGAGTGGTTGGGAACTAAATAAAACCATTCAATTCGTACGAGATCATAAACGTTATATAGAGATAATATATAGTTTTTAGGTCTAGCCACTCATTTGGTGGCGCTAGTACACATCTCAAATTCAAAAATTCAGCCCAATTTTAATACATGAGATCCTCTATCCAGTTATATAGGCTTTTTATTTCCTATTTTAGACTCATATTTCCTTTTTTCCGAGACGGGTGTCTTCGGAATTGTACGTTCCAATGAAGATTTTGTTTTGAAATTTTTTTACATAATCAATAAATGATAAATACTTCAAAGTTCTATCTTTTCATTGTTCATAAAAAACAAGTCAATCCTTAAAAATTGGGCTGTCACACGGGGGGGGGGGTACCCTTAAGTTGGCTATTTCGTATTTTTAATCAGAATAGAAAATATAATTTTATATTTCGATAGAATAGTATGCTTATTCATTTTATTTTAAAAACTTCGATCTGTCAAACCTTAAAAATGTATGTCGTGTGTAAATATTGAAATATCCTACATATACATCCATAGACTTACTATCAAATATAGGCTGGCAATTTATATTCTTATAATGCGTTATCAGTCTATATTTTAATAAAAGTATGTGAACGTATTTTATAAATCTATTAAGCTTTCTTAAAAACGAAAGAGTGATAAATAATCCTTCCTACATCATGAAATCTACCATTGATTTGACTGATCGAACTGGATCTTTTAGATCCGATTTTAATATATTATTTTAGTAACGCATATATTTTAAAATAGTTTTATAATACTACTTCGTTTTTTTAACTACAGCCATATTGGAAGAAACTTTTTGATTTTTACAAAGGCATAAAATGGATTAATTGTTTCAAATAACACAGTTACGATAGTAAAATTTCTAAAAATGCTTTTGGTACTTTACCCCGCATACCTCCACGATAACCCATTAAATAATCTTCGTCGGCAATATCTTGTACATAAATTACCTTTAAAAAAATTTAACAGTAATTAAGAAATAGAAATTGTTTTCGATCTAAAAAGTGTGAATCTTTGTAATAACTTCGGTTGATTAAGACCTGAGTAGACAAGAAAATGTCATGGCCAACCAGAACCCAAAAGTGTCATATCATCAACAACCGCTCGAATGACCATTTTATACTCTCTGGTGGCGTTAATAAGCAATATTGCCGCATTTGGGGAACGGAGAATCGACACAAGAACCATGAAACGCTTTTGCTTGTCCAAAAAATGACTGTTTGGGCCAAAGCGTAGGAAAAAGAACACATTTTGTTTGGGTTAATAGAATGAGAAATTGAATTAAAATGGTGGACCTATAGGAACGTCCTTTGAAAGAGTATATTTTCACTTTCACGTCCATTATATACAGAGTGTTTCAAAAAGTAGGAAAGGGATGGTAAAAATCAACCAAAGTTATTACATGAAACACTGATGTTTTTCATACTTACTTCATCAGAAACTAAACACAATTCAGTTTTATCTTTTCCCTCATAATCGTATAATACTCGAGCCCGAGTTTGTGGTATTTTATCACCGACAATAGTAGGTGACAAATCAGGTATGATCGACGATGGACTTGATGCTCCATAACCAATATTTAAACTGTGAATACCCCCACAACGTTTAAAAAATAACACGAACAAAAAAATGTTGTCTATACTATTTTTTTCTTGAAATCAAATCAAAATCATGCTTTTTTTTTCAAAACTGAGTATATGTTTTAACTGCTGTATATGCATTTGGACGGTTTATTAAGGCCGTTTCTAATCAAATATCGGAAAATAAAGCATTGAATAAAATCACGCTTAACTTGCAGGACGAGATGCGTACTTTGTAAATTTACTAAATTCTGCAAGCAAATGTAAAAATCAGGCGCATACATCTTAGTGTTGATGGAATATCATTTTTTAAGGATCGAAAATGTCGATTTTCTAATTTAGGCCTAAAAATTCAGTAGGATTATAAATCTTTGGATAGAATCGCAAAAACGTTTTGAACTGAAAAATCGTGTAACAATGACAAACTGATATTATTATAGTAAACACTTGAGATATACTCTGTGTAAAAAAAACGCACGGATTTACATATACAGGGTGGACCATTTTGATCTATTTGGCTAATAGCTGCTTTTGTAATTAACCAATCAAAAAATAAATGAAACAAAAGTTGCAGAATTTAATGGAGGGCATCATGTTCTGTCATCATATTGGATCTAGTTATCCGGGTCGGTTCAATAGTCAATTTAGATCCTAAACGGTAAAAGATAGAATAATAGTTTCAATTAGAAAGTTGACCCTCATAAAAAACCAACATTTTTTCGAAAATCGTTAGATTCCGGAGAAAATTAGACTAAAAAATAAGTCATTATTGCATTTAATCGAAGGAAATTACGAGAGCTTTAGAAAATTTTAAAGTTATCAAGAGCAATACAGGTCATTCGTCTGGGTTAATAACTTTTAAGTTTAAGTAAATTTTCAAGATAATTTGAAGATGAAGTTCAAATGACCTTGAAATTAGAATATTAGGTCAAAACCATGAGCACAGGTGAATGGCCTCGATTGCCCTTTTGGCTAAGCATTTTTCTGTAGCTAGCGGGTTTTCTTTCGATTAAATGCCATAAGGGCAATTTTCCAAAAAAGTTTTAAATAAAAAATGTTCGTTTTTTATGAAGATCAACTTTCTAATTTGAAGTGTTATTTTTAGGATCTAAATTGATTATAAAAGCAACCGGAGAACTAGATCCAATCTTGTGTTAGAAAATGACGTCCCCCCATCAAACTCTGCAACTTTTGTTTGTTATTTTTTGACTGAATAACTACAAAACGAGCTATTATCTATAATAGATTAAATTTGTCCACCCTGTATACCCTATGTAAATCCGTGCGTTTTTTTAACACATAGTGTACATTTCATATATCTAAATTAATAAACCTTTGATATTTTCTCCGAAAAATTCATAATCAACCGTTTTTTATTCGAGTAAAATTCTTGATACTATACTAAATAAATCTTTTAAAATTTTTTTCTTCAGACTCTTATCTACTGCCAACTTAACATGCAAGTAATAACTAAACAACTAAGTAAATAAATTACTAACTTAAAAAGAAAAACAAACAATTTATTGTAGAAAAAATTCAAAATATTAATAGTTTAACTAAATAAAATATAAAAATAACGATAGATAAATATTTAATTTATTATTTTATGTATAATTCTTTTTTCAAATTATGGCAACAAACAATATTTATGTTCAAAATACTTGGTTTTACTTTGTGATTTGAAATTGTTTCGAGACATGCAAAATTTGAAAAAACATCATCACTAGAGTATTTAATTAACGTGAAAATTTGTTTAGTTATATTGTTAAGAATTTTAAAATCGAGAATAAATACAGGTTAATGGAATATATATTTTTTTAATCGGAAAATTGATAAATGGTAAGTAACCAGGTAGTCTAAATTGGAACTACTGGATGCGGATTCACTTCCTGTTTTAGTCAGTACGAATTATTATCGCCAGCTGCCGGAGTTTAATCTAATTTGAATATTTTTATTTGTCTTTAAAAATGGTAAGTAATGCCATCTGGTAGTCTAAATTGGAACTACTGAAAACGGGTCCAATCTATATCATATATATCAATCCGCGTGGTATAAACAAATAAAAAACAATAGAGCACATCGATTTTATATCTTTTACAACTCTAATTCGTAAGTCAATTGGCAAAAATTCCCTTTTTATGTCATTTAATAATAAGTTCTAGATTAATGTTTACACCCTCCTCGAGATTTCATATTTAAATCAGCTGAGATCAGTCAGCTCAGTATTTTGGCGACGCGAATTAAAGTTCCCGATTATATGGCAAGCACTGTATTTATTTCAAAGACAGTTAAGCAAATTACATCAGATACGTCCCAAGAATTTGTCGATACTATTTCGAAACGTAATTCATGATATTTTTTGTGGAGGTATTATAAATAAAAAACATATATATATATATAATGCCCGAATTCTCCACTGAGTTAAATCACAATCAAAGGAAATCATATTTTTACACAGTTTTATATCCTACAGTAACGACATATACTTGGGAAATAATTGAGTCATATTTTTCTGTTGTAGTAAATGTAAGCTTCAGACCTAACTTCGATCTTAAAAATTTTCCAACAATATTTTTTTTCCTCACATAAACGTAAATTTAATGATTAATAAAACAGCAATCTGAACTTAACAATCAATTTTGGAACGAAGTTCCTTAACATGGCTGCCATGGCGAGCAAACTGTCAGAAATCATCACGTAACGATGAGAGATATGCTTTGTATGTGTGTATGTGTATTATATCCATGGCAACTACGATATTTTCACTTTATATTATTTTTATTTATTACAGTACACGAATTTTGCATTTTTGTACTATTTACATCCAAAACTAGTTATGTGATTATGCATACGCACATGCATAACTAATTTTGGATGTTAAAGAACTACGTTCCTGTAAGGAACTTCGTTCCTAAAGGAGGTTCCACGACCGCAATCTTCTTTATATAATTATCATCACAATTATTGAATTCTTTGCGAAAACTTTTTTAAATAACAATAATATACAATTAACGGGAGTTTTTTTCTACTAATACAAATATTTTAAGATCAAAAGTCAAACCGATTCATTAAGCGAAGAAAACTAATCAAAATTCGTTAATAAGCCAGAGCTTCTTGTTTATAGAAACTTTAGAATAAGGTTCAAATAATTGACGCGCCGTGAAGTGATGGTTTTCTACTCTTCATGAAATGTTTCAGTTTTAAATCTTAATATATTCAAAATTCATATTTGTACAGATTTTTAAACAAAAATCGCTGTACATAATACAAAGCGATATTAATTTGAGAACTTATCAAACTTAAGTACATTTATAGAATATTTTAAAATTCCTATAATTCAGGTTTATTATTTTAGGAATCCCTAAATGAAATTGTGTTCCTTTTTTTTTTAAATTAATAGAAAGTTGCAAAGTCTGTTTAGAAAACATTTGTAAGCGCGGGTTTAAAAGTATTAAAGTAATTCATAATTACCCTATGTATATGAATTTTTTAGGAAAATTAGTTCACTAAATCTTAAAGTGGATTAAGAGTATTTACTCGTATGGTATGAGTTGCATTATCAGATCGACCAGAAACCACTTGCGTGGTTAGAAGAGCCAAGGGTATACAGTGTAACCAAGTTTCATTAGCAGTTGAATTTTAGCAACGCAATCCCTTTGAAATCATGCAACGTGCAACTTTCTTTGAGACTGCAAGGCAATATGATTCACGCGAATAATGTAGAGTTACGTCAAGATTATTATTAAACTTTTTTGAAAGAACAGTTAAAATAGGTACGTCAGAAAAACCTGTATTAAATTCAGGTGAAAGAGTTCGAAAGTTACTAATTGTTTAACTTGCGAGTGGATTTATTTCAAAATATTTTTTTAAAAGAGCAATTTTAGAATTTGATCTGTATTAAGGATGTACGAGCACCAAGGCAATTTTAAATAAAAAGATTGATTTTTTTATATGAAGTTGGGCTAAGTCTAAAAGTACAAATAATTTCAAACATTAAATCTAAAATTGACTTGGTGCTCGTACTACCATAAGCTAATTTAATTAAATAGATAACTAGATATTTACTACAATAGACCTTATACACATGAAGAGAGGATAATGATCTAAAAAGCATTCCCAATGGAACATTTCTTCAGGTTATGACATTCTTCTTCCATGTATATAAGTTCTAAGAAAATTATCTAGACAGATGTATGCTAGTTTAGTTTACAATTGAACAATTTTGATCACATAGCTCGGCTTATTTTCTGCAGGTCTAAGAGAATCCTCACTTGATAAGATTAAATAATGCCATAAGGATTTGAAATTTTTATAGCTTAGAAGCCTGGAATCACATGACCGAAGCTCTGAATCAAAGTTGTTCAATTCTAGATCAATTTCAGATTTAAAATAAACTACAATATAAAGAAAAAAGGCAATCATGCACAAAATTACATTAGAAAGCTTTAATAATATGAAAAAGTTCAGATTGCGAGTGATTGATTAATATTTTTATTAAAGAACAGTGTAATTAATTCATTAATTATTGAATAAACTTTTAATATCAATTAATAGAAATTTTTTAGGTATTTATTTTTTTTAAATAACAGAAAAATGAACATTTTCATCATCATTATTAGCAGCAATTATTGAAGCTGGCGTATATTGGGAATCAGAAGCTGAGGATGCAGTTGTTTGATTCGATATAGTAGTGACTACTGTTGAAGGGGGTATTATATCCTCACTGTTCACTCGCAACACTGGACTGGGACGCATTGCACTGAAAGAAAATTTATTTAAAAAAAACATTTAAAATGCAAAAATACCGGATTACAACTTTTTGAGCTACTTTTTTTTTGGATACACAAGAAGACGACTCATATTCATGCAGTAATTTATTATTGTTTTTATTTTTTTGTAATCTAAAATACGCATGCGTTTCTAAATTTTCTAAATAAACAATTGTTTTAATTTATAAAATGTGTTTTTTTTTTTAAATTTTGACTACGAAATTTCTCTCCCTAGCTATAAATATCAAATCTTATCATGATTAATGCACGCTTTTGCTTAATAGAAACTTTCCCCGTATACGCAAGGTGCTACAACTTTTTTTTCGTTAGACCTCAGAGAAAAGAACTTAGGAGAGTGGGAGATGTAATTCAAAGAAATGTTTTCGATTATATTCCGAACTTTAGCAGCCAAACTTGGAGATCATGGATTCGCTTTTATCATTGACGTAAATCAATATCGTACTTGTATGATTAGCCATAATCTAATAGTAAAAAAACTCGATGAAACCCGGACATCTTAAAATGAAGAGTAATTAAAGCTTTTGCGTCGAGACAAGACCAAACGAGCTTAAATAAAGCAATGCTTCTTGAATTGAATCATGCTAAAGCCTAAGGAAATTAAGTTACTCCAAAAAATTTATTCGAAAGGAACCAAGCAACTCTGAAAAAGACTGCAGATCAATTTCAGACACAAAGATAGAAAAAGATACAATAATTTCTGACCCATTCAAAATATCTGAGCCTTAAGAAATAATGGTAAAAAATTTTAAACAAGAAGATAACCTTAATGAGTAAAATCGTATAATTTGCTTCATGCTTGAAAACTACAGAAGATAACGAGATGTAACGTCTTTTAATTTCCCGTGCAATATTTCATTGATAATTTTAGGCTGTATTTAACAGTAATACAGGGTGAACCAATTTAATCTATTATGGCTAATAGTCCGTTTTTTGTGGTTAACCAATCAACAAATAGCTTTAACAAAAGTTGTAGAATTTGATGGGAGATATCATGTTCTGAGATCACATTGGATTTAATTCTCTGGGTTGCTTTAATAGTAAATTTAGATCCTAAAAGGTAAGAGACAGAATAACACTAAATAAGAAAGTTTTGTCGTTTGTTCACAACAAAAATTTTGGATAAAAATTAAAAGTGTTTGTCATTCATTTTAATCAATTTTCCACCCATTCAATTTGATCAAACCTTACAAGGTTGTCTTTTTAAAATTTTGAAACGAAGCCTATTTTAGTAGCACCTTGCATACTGCTAGCAAAGAATTTTTAGTTCTAGAATTATTAATCTTTTAATATGTTCTTCAGCATACAAAGCTTTAACTTGAAATAAAGTCCTTATATTAACCTAAATAATTGAATTTTAAACTTAACCAAAGCTACGTAATTAATTCGCGTTATTTTAGAATTGGACCAGATTAGGGCGAGTGTACAAGTGTAATTTGGGTAAAATGCAAGAAGCATCTAAGTAAAAATATTTATAAAAAAAACTTAACAATACATACCTGGACAATTCTTTTTGTAAATTTTGCATAGTTGCATTACATTCTGCAAAATATCGTGCTTGTGTTTCTACCAATTCATGTAGACATCGTAAATGACCAGCATGTGAACTGTTTACACCTTCCAGTAATAATTTTGTAATTTCTGCTTGACGATCGAACTCTGATTGAGCAACTCTTAAGTCACGTTCTGCCTGTTAACAATATGTTCATAATTAAAATAAAAATAATTTTTATAATATTAATTTCATTGCAATAATTTCAAGTCTAAAACTAGGACTGTGACTAAGATACAACAACTTGGAGATTGTTGCTTACTTCAACGATGTTACTACAATCTTTAATCTATTTATCTAAAATTCTTAAATAGGGTTCTTGCTATAAAACTTATCATTTAGGACGTCCGTGCATCTCTTAGCCCCGGAATATTGAGCAGCCAATTTTAACAAATCAGTCGGCGGTTAATAATAACCGTTAAATCGCGGGAGGGAAAGGCAGGTTACGAAATTTCATTGACAAATTCTCAAATTGTCAATGTAACTATTCAGAAAAGCATTTTCTAAAGTTTCAAGTTGTTTAGTTTGGAGTTTTGTAGTTGTTTTTTTAACCCCCCGAACCAAAAAAAAGGGGTTATAAAGTTTGACAGCTATGTGTGTGTGTTTCTGTCTGTCTGTGACATCGTAGCGCCTAAACAAATGAACCGATTTTGATTTTTTTGTTTCATTTGAAAGGCAATTTAATGGAAAGTCTTCTTAGGTATGTTTCAAGTGCGATTTAGGGGCCCCGTACCCAGAACAACTAAAAAATAGGGCATGATCCTCAAAATCGGTTCAGTAAGGAAAAATTTACGTTTTTATATAATCCTGTTATTTTTAACCTGTTCCACTTCAAAGGGAAAAATCCCGATCTTTCTAATGAGAATAGAAGTGAAAAGGACAGTTTTAGAAGTGTTTTCTCTATTTGCGGGGGTTGTGATCTAGAGAATTAATTTTTTTTGAAGTAATTCGAAAAACGTAATTTTGAGGGATTTTTTTCCAATTTTTCAATGGGATTGCAATGTAAAAGTTGAAGTTTTCCGATTTTTCTCGTAGGTTTCAAGCAATTTCGCGACGAATGCAAATAAAAGCATCTTCACTTGGGGACACTTGGAATCAGCTTCACTTGGGGTTATATATTATATTGGATTTTTACTGAATTGGTATTTTTGGAGAGCTTGAGAGTTGAAGAGTTGGTTCTGTCAAAAGGCATTTCCCTAACATTAACTCAATTCACAAACTAATTTAACCGTCTAATTCTATTTTAAAGCACTTCAGAAGTGCACAAATTCTTAAAAACAGCAAACACAAAATATGATATTCCGAATTAAAAAGGAAGAAGTGGCTGAGAATATCAATTTTCAAGCAACATTTTAAAAATAGTGGAAGAATTACACAAGAACCCTATTCATTCGATTCTTGTAGGCACTATTTTTTTCTAAACAAATAATTTTATTAAAAAATTATTCTAGAATAATTTTTCTACATATTTAAATTTCGTGAAAACTATAATACAACAAATAAAAACTAAAAAAAAAATGCACTAAACTATGTTTCTAATATTAAAAAAAAAGCATACTCGTGTTATGAATTTTATTTAATCACCTGATCTAACATTTGCTCCGGTGAAATTCCATCTTTCTGTTACGTGGCATGAAAATAGCAGTTAATGTTTTTGTTTTTATTTTGTAAAAAAGCATCTGTTATTTTTCAATTACATATAATAAAAGCTTCACAAATTGGTGGGATTTAAATTATTTTTTAAATACTTAAAAAGCATCTTACCGTTTGTTGACCGATTAAGCTTTGTGCTTTACGAACACGATTCTTACATGCATCCAAATCCAAACTGAAACAAATAATTTAATTATTAAAAAATTTTCACAATAATTCCAAAATAATTTTTAGGTCTCATCTATGCCTTTACGAGTAATTTTCATCGTTAGAATAATGGGCAACTATCCGGGATGGAATATGTTCAGTGATATCCCTCGAATGTAAACCCAAGTTGGCAGGGCGGAATATTTCCCCAATGTAAACCAAAAACGCACAGACTCGTAGTAACTCGACTCTATTAAATAAAGTCATGGCCAACTCAAGGACCACCGCTTAATAACCTGTCAAAAATGCTGTTTTGTTTTTATTTTAAACAAAAAAATCTATACCTTATGTACATTTATTAGTGGAGTCAATGAGTGTTTTTACTTGGAAGTCCTCAGGAACAGCTCCGATTTTGATGATTTTTTTTTCAGAACGATTCTTTTTGTATATTATTTAAAATCAGAAACATTTCAGATGGGGGAAATAATCTGGAGGGGGAATAGCCAATGTCGTGACTGTAATATCGACTCCCAGCCTAAATCGCTAATGATAGAAGTTTGAAATTTCGAGAAATTATTGATTTTATACTGTAAATGTCACATAAAAAAGGATTTTTCGAAATTCATCCCCTAAAAGGGTGAAATAGGGGATGAAAGTTTGTATGAAAATATATAAAAACCGTCATTTTTGAGTTCATTTCTTAACCGATTTTAAAAATTCTTTCACCTATATAATGCTACATTATCAGCAAGTAAAATGGGCTATATTTTATTTTCAAAAAAATTAAGGTTCCGTAGCAAAAGTTAAAATCAATTAAATACTGAAACCGACATTTTTGAGTTCACTACGTTACCGATTTTAAAAATTTTTTCACCTATAGAATGCTATATTATCAACAAGTGACATGGCCGAATGTTCTTTTCAAAATTATTCGGGATTCGCACTAAAAGTCATGGTCAGGACAATCCATTAAATAGTGAACATAAGGGAACTTAAGAGAATTGAAGACTATAACGTGGATAACTACTAGTTATTTATATTGTTTAAACAATATTTTTGCAACTTCTATAAAAAAATTCATTATTGCGTGACTTTTTTCCACGCACACCAAAAATTGATTTTAACTTTTAGTGCGGAACCTTAACTTTTTTGAAAATAAAATACAACATATGTTACTTGCTGATAATGTAGCATTCTATAGGTGAAAGAATTTTTAAAATCGGTAAAGAAATGAACTCAAAAATGTCGATTTCAGTATTTAATTGATTTTAACTTTTGCTACGGAACCTTAATTTTTTTGAAAATAAAATATAGCCCATTTTACTTGCTGATAATGTAGCATTATATAGGTGAAAGAATTTTTAAAATCGGTTAAGAAATGAACTCAAAAATGACGGTTTTTATATATTTTCATGCAAACTTTCATCCCCTATTTCACCCTTTTAGGGGATGAATTTCGAAAAATCCTTTTTTATGTGACATTTACAGTATAAAATCAATAATTTCTCGAAATTTCAAACTTCTATCATTAGCGATTTAGGCTGGGAGTCGATATATCAGTCACGACATTGGCTATTCCCCCTCCAGAATATTTCCCCCATCTGAAATGTTTCTGATTTTAAATAATATACAAAAAGAATCGTTCTGAAAAAAAAATCATCAAAATCAGAGCTGTTCCTGAGGACTTCCTAAGAAAGCCTGTTTTATGTATTCATTGACTCCACTATATCGTGTATACCTCGACATCATTATAGGCGTGACCACCTCATAGAACTCCTAAAATTTTATCACAGGGTTAACGCAAAGCATAAAAATCTACAGACCCTTACTAACTCAGCCCCATTAGAGGCGTGGCCAAACCGCAGAACTTATCGAATTTAATCTTCACGTAATTTACCTGATAAAATTCATTCTCGCTAAGTACACGCCAACGGCTAAGTACACGTGTACGAATAGCCTCACTGGAAAATATATCGGTATAAATAAAATAACGCTTACCGTTTTGTTTCTAATAAACTTCTTTCTTTCTGTATTGTTTTCATTTCACCTTCCAAAAACTTTTTAAGCGGTTGCACAAAAGCCAAACCAGCCGATCCAATAAAATCTCGTTCAGTTTGACCTAAACGCTGTTCACATTGACCAACTTTAATTAATGCACTACCGTAGGATGTACCCGGTCCAAATTCATTACCAGCTTCAATCATATCCAAACCCAAATATTCCAAATTACTTAATCGATTTGGTTTTTTCTTTTCGATATGTTCATAAATAAAATCTTCGAGACGATTGCCGGGATTCGGTGTTAGTACAGCCTCTGTATTTGCTACAATTTTTTCTGTCCATAATTTTGTGTTATCTGCACGTTCTGCTAGATTTTCAAAATGTGCATCAAGTTCGGTTTTCTCTGCAGTACCCAATTTTTCTTCGGTTAACTAATGATATAAAAACAAGTAAATAATTGATGATAAAAAGTAGTGTTTGGATTTACTTACTTGAACTACTCGACTTAAGGCAGATCCAGCATCTCGGACAAGTTTCTTTACATCGAAATCCATCACAATTTGGGTAAATTCAAAGTCTTTGTTTAAAATTTCAACGGAATGAGTGTGCTATGAATAAGCGAAAACACGAAAATTATCTTTTTTCTTGTACTGCCTCTCTTCTACTGTCAATAACGAACGATGATCATGATATGGGTACTATAAGTGTGGCACTGCGAATGTATTGTTAATACTACGACGTAACGAGTGGACCGTCACGTCAGTTAATTTAAAGAGACTAACTTTTAAATTAATTGTTATTTTATTTATGAACATATACCTACTGTTTATTTATTTATGGAAATTAACTCCAGATAAATTGCTGTTGAGAGTAGTTTTTAAAACATCAATGGCTGACTTTTTGTAATTGGTTGTGTATGCTTACATAAAATTAGACAAAGTATATTTAATATTTCAAGCCAAAAGTATTCATTGTTATTTAATAATATAAACTATTGCCAAATTTTTTTAGTAAGTATTATAGTCCGGTTGCTCCACATGGCATATGATGTAATTGATAAATATATACTTCTGTAAATTATTATATGGCTTACAATTAGTTATATGGTTACAATTAAATTTAGCCCACATTTTACTCAACCCAAATTTTCGTAAATTGATTATATTACATGCTTAAAATTAATCTTCCATTTTTGTTGTTTGATTTAGTCAATAAAACGTGTCGAACAAAATGAATTTTGGGTTTGTTATTCAATTATCGTCCTGTCAAATTAATAAGAAAAAGAATGTTCGTTAATTTTAAGTTAATGGTGCAGTCAAAAATTTTTAGTGCCCGTGAAATAGAACACCTTACTTAGAAGAATTTTTGTAAGGAAGGAAAGTTTCTAGAACAAACCCCTTAAATGTGCTTCAATATAGACATCCTTAACATGAAATTAACGGAGCTATGACGAAAATAATACAGTTTTAACTCGTTCATTGATTTTGATCATATTTTAATTCAAATTAATTCTATTTGTATCGTTTTACTTTTCAAATTAGTAAAAATTAAGATCTTAAGTTTTACATTTTTTCGACAAATTACTATTAAATTATACGCCTTCCAATATTTTCTACACCCAAATGAAACCTTAAACCCCCATATGTAATAAACTAAAATATTTAAACATATTTATGATTAGTTTATTATGACGTTACGATTTCGATATAATTACACAATATCTTCTGCTCATTCACGTAATGACATACTTAATGTACATATACCATGGATGGTAGTTCAAGTATTGATTAAAAAAAGTAGATGGAGTCACAAAACTGAGTCATTGAATTCTTATCATTAGCGTAGGCTAAATGTTATTTCCTACCCGAATTGTTGATAATTTTATTTTAAAAGAAATTAGAGGATGTTTAATATTAATTTTAATTAAATATACACTCAGACATATATCATTATAACTGAATACTTAATAAAACTAATAAGAATGTTATTAATTACTCACAACTTATTGTTATAATTAATTATATTTAATTAATAAGACTAATATAATGCAGTATCTCATTTTATTAATATTAATTTATTATACATCTTATTCAAGCATTCCAAAATTATTTTATTATTCGCATATTTTTATGATGACCCCGATATAATGTTCCTAAAAAAGTTCGACGCTTGTAGCAAAACTTTGGCGCTAAAGTCTTTAAAAATTATCTTTTAATCAATCAGCCTGTCCATAAAAATTAGTTATGTTATTGAATTTCGCGCGAATTTGAAACAATTCACTTTAACAATAGATCCTCATTTTTGTATCGGGTATTTTGTAATTACTAAGTGCTATCTTGCAGAAATATTTGTAACTTTATGCTTTAAAATCCTATTATCTTTTATGATTAATTACTAATTTAGTATTTAAATAGGGTTTGTAAAATTAAATGTGTTATCAGTTATGTAATAGCATTGCCCATATCATTTTAATACTGAAGTGTTTGTTGACACCATTCACGGACGAATTCTATCCTTCTAATAGTTGGTTACCCGGGTCTGTTAGCCACGGATATCTGGGCTTAAATCCATGAACTTTCATTCACTGATCCACGGGTTGGCCGTTAATGAGGTCGAGTTGGCACGGGTCTGTGGATTTTTTGGTTAATTCTGTGATTGCGTTTATTCACTGATACACGGATTCACAGGTACAAATAATTTCAACCTAAATCTAAAATCGCCTTGGTGCTCGTACTACCTTTAGAGAACGATTTTTTATTCTTTAGTAAAAACTTCTTCGTCCTTGAGTTTCAGACTATATTTAATGTGTAAACCAAATTATATATTTGTGGTATTTTGGTTGTCACCTCAAAGTTCCGGGAAGTTTAGTGAAATTAATCTAATTTTATCACCGAATCTTTACATGGTACGACATTTTTGATGTTTTGTAATTCCGATTTATAATTAAAAGTTTAAATAAATATCTTTAATAAAATAAAAGCTACTTACAACTGTCAAATTTACTAAAATATGAAACAAATAATCCATAAACTTCTTTATTTACTGAGTTCTGTAGTCTCCCGATCAAATTTGGAAAGGTGGCAGCCCTAACGATAAAGAGTCATTTTGAATTTAAAGGTGTTTTCTTGGTATTTAAAAAAAATGAAAGTGAATCAATATTTAACTGAAAAAAATGTTTATTTAAATAAATCATAATATTTATACAATGTATATAAACCTATTATCCATTTTAATCCTGAGTTAAAATAATACAAAGGGAAAGTTAAGATTTAAATAATTAAAATAGATAATAATCGAAACGAAACAAAATTTGAAACAAGTGAAATAAATCTACGCGGTGGTCTATTTTAATCGATAAAGGAATAAATCTTGTATGGTAATTAGAATTACATACATCTCGATACTGATCAAAAATAGATGAATACTTTACATTCGAAAGTTATTCCTTAAAAAATCAAACATTTTTTATCCGAAAGTTTTTTCGAGAATCAAATACTTACGATAGAAATCCAATGCAAAAATAGTGTAGTTTTTTTTCTAGCAAACTTTGTTAGTATCTGAGGGCTACGTCCGTCTTATAGGCACTTTCATCTAAGTCTGTTATTCCAACAGTAAGATGCTCCGTAATTTACCGAATCAAGGAATGGCTACGATAATAAGCCCATCTTGATTACTGGGACTTTCCGCAGTCCATGTGAGAGTCCGAACTGTGCATAATCACAGCTAGACCATTCGACTATACTCGCCTAAAACTTACTAGAGCACAGTTGAGAAAGATGGTGGGATTCTTGACAGAACACTGTTGATTGAACTAACACCCCTTCACAGCATAGAAATCTCTGATGATGCCACTTGAAGGGCCTGTATGTAGGACGATGAAACCTCCATACATGTTAATTGCACCTGTAGAAACCTGCAGACTGTCAGGTTTAGAATATTTGAATTCGAAACCATGGAACCATCAATCCTGGTAGAAATCCCGGTGGAAGAGCCGTGGGCTTTCTGCGTAGCACCACTCTAAGTTAATATAGGTTCCCTCTATCTGTTGTTACAATCAGGAATTGAATAAAAAATATATTCTTATTTATAGTTTGATTTACCTAACATTTTTGATTGGCGAAAAAAAAATTTTCAAAAAAGACGTTTCTCTTATAAGAAACAATTTTTTAATTTAATTTTTCTTCTATATCTTATAACTCAAAGTGCCTTTAGCTGATCCTGAATGACAACAAAAATTTTGTTTTCTGTTTTTTAGAAACTCTACATGATTTTTCTCATTATCGATTAAAATAGTCCTCCATTTTTTGTCTCTACAGACAAAAAATGGAGGAAACATATAGGTATTTTTGATTATTTATAAATTTTACAAAATTATGTATAATCCATTTAGTCTAGTCTGTCTATTTTGAACGCAATGTCAATTTTCCATAACCAATATACAAGGAACCAAGACATGTAAAAAATCGCAAATTTTTTGTATAATTCAATTAAATTGGGAAGTCTTTTAGAAAATGGCGATCAAAGTTTGTGACGTTCTGTTTCGTTTTGTTACATGTCTTGGTTTCCAGTATATTGGCTTTGGCTCGAAAAAAGTAGACAGGCTAGGCCAGTTATAATAATTAAAAATGTTAGAATTAAGAAAAAAATGAAACGATATTCCATTATTTAATAATCATTACAATATTCGGTGGCAAATTGATCGTAATAGAAAATCTATCTTATCTAAAACGATAGCATAGACACAACACTTTGCCGTATAAAATCTAAATCTATAAGAATTTTTTTTACATTCTTGTATGCGCGATAAACAATAAGATGTATGTTTGTAACTCGGAAACGATTGAAAAATTGGCTGTGGTTATTAACCCTATACGATCCGTTCATACGTCTCGTATTGGGTAACGACGACATTGTTTGTGTCTATGACTGTAAGCCCTATATAAGCCAGTTTTTTTAAAGGTTTTTTTTTACATAATTTTTTCTTTATAAAAATATTAAATAAAATATAAAACGTCCATTTAAATAAATTCCAAAATTTTGGAAGTGTTTAAAATGAAATAATGAAAATTTTCTGCATTCTACTTTAATTAATATTTGACTAGAAAATATTTCACTTTATGAAAAAATATTTTGAGAGCTAGTTTAAAATCACAATTATTGTAATAAATTTTAAGGATAAAATTTCCATATTTAAAAGATTCTATGCACCAGCCTAAACATTATTGAATTAAAAAGCTTATTTCGAAAGTTCTAAGCTAATTTTTTTTTTGTATTATTGTTTCGTTTTAATAATTCGTGTAGTTTTTTGGATTATAGGCAAAAGAGTGATTTTTTTTTCGTAGTTCTTTATTTCTAATGTTTCTGGAATGCAGATTTTAATTTCATAAGTTTCAATTTTTGTTAAAAAATTTTGCCAAATTATTCTTTTTGAAAAAAAGGAAATTTATTGAACTAATAGAAAGACACTATTATTCTTAGAATAATTGTCACCTAAAATTCTTTGGGACGTAACACCTATGTAGATTTAGCAGAAAAAAAAACAAATTTATAGATCTTAAGAAGTTATTTTCTATGCCTAAAATGATTTTGCCATTTCTCAAGACATGCTTTTCTCGAAATAATACTTTGCAAACTAGGCTAAGCAATTACCGCGAGTGTTAACAAAAGCTTAAAAAATTGTTCTTTCTGAAAAAAAAAAAACCGTAAAACCTCCCCAAAATATAAAAAAATGAATTGAAAATTTAAACGCTTGAAAATTTCGCGTAAATTTAGAAAAATTATAAAAAGCCGATGTTGCTCCGAATTTGAAATCGCGAATCTACACAGATGTTGACTCCTCCTTAAACGTATAATAATCTGTAAATACAAATAAATATTTCTTTTTTACAAATGTTTTTATGCACAATATTATCCAAGTTAAAAAATTTTATTCGACGTTCTATAAAAAATAGAATTTCTGAAGCTCTGTTACAAATAAGCATAATTTTAACTTATTCGAAAAATTTTTATACAAATTTCTACATTATAAAATTAAAATCAAAAAAAGTATATGTGACCGGAGGAAAAATTCGACTCTCTTCGAATTATGAAAATATAAACAAAATGGATGTGTTTCAAAGCAAATATTTAAAAGATTTTCATGGATTTTTAATGCGTGATAGCGCAATCGTCAACAGGCCTCCAATTGATTAGTTAAAGGTTTAAATTGCTGACCGAGCCATTCAATCTAACTTAAATTTTAGATCAACTGTATCCGTATTCTGTATCTATTTAAGTTTACCAAACTTAAGGGCCCCCAATCGCTAAAAATGAGTGACAATACCCTAATAGTGTTAACAAAATGTATTCACTTTTGTCATTTAACGATTAAGGCCTCCACTTAACGATAACAATGACAGTTGTTAAGAAATTTTGGAGCTGCACTACTGATAAGTCGGACAAAATGTAATTGACCTAAAATGTTTTACTAGACAAGACTTCGGGAAATTAAAAAACTGGTGACCATGCAAAGATAATCTATCGATTACTCTAGGGCTATGCTCTAAACACAACCAAAAAAATAAAATGAACTACAAATTCTTATTCAAATTTCGTCATTTCTAGTTTGATTAAAACTGAGGAATAAAATCAATCGAAATTACATAAAAAAATTATCAAATTTTCCAGAATTTTAAAATAAAAAAACAAATAATGTTCGAATCATTTAATATCTGTTTTTATAATTATAAAAAATTTACATATTTACAAAATTCTAGGTTTTTCTTGTATCCTTAAGCTCTTGTTTAAAAAAAAAGGGATAGTGATACATAATAAGTAATAATACAATTATATTACTAAATTTTCAGAGAAATATTTTTCTTTTTAACTGAATTATTTTTTCAAAAACAAAAAAACTGGTAGTATATTTTTTGTACAATACATATGTATAAACTTACATAATTAAAAAAAAAAAATTTAATTAAATGAGCAATATTTTCAAAATTTAGCGGTAGTTAGGATTTTCTAACACGTGGTACACATAAAGCGTTAAGAAATTTTTCCAAAATGATTCATAATTTATCATAGGCAAAGCATTTCGTTGAGTATCCTCGATTTTCTTATTATGTGGTTAAATACTACGCCGTTAAGTCACTCCTTCGAGAATATTGGCTCATAAACTATGCACATAAACAAACTTTGGACCACTTCTCCAAAACATGGAATAATTGTGCCAATAAGAAATAAAATGTCGATGATTTCGACACAGATTTCCCGAAAGTGAAACCAATCTAATCACCTCTAAGTGATTTGTCTGAAATAAATTTGACAAATACGGAATAGTAGCAGAAGTGGTAGGTAATATCAGAAGCATGTGTTCGGTCAAGAATATCGTATGCTACTCATAAATATCATGCAGGCGGGGGGAATATCATTCAGGTAGTAAATTGTTTTTCCACCTGATTTTATTTAGAAAATGAAAGATTTTCTATTTTTAAGCGCAAAAATGCGAATAATTACATTTGAAGAATGATTGAAATTGAAACATTTGTTCAGCTACAAATTTCTTCACTGCAATTCGAGTGGTTCGAAGAGAAACCAGACGAAGTCATAAGACTAAGTTCTTCTGAAAAGTGCAAAAGCTAACCTTGATCAGACGTGAAATATTGATGGAATTTTACGGCGTTTTATTTTAAAACCCTAATAACTTTAAAACAATATTCGCGCGTTATTTTTTGCTCACACTAGCTGCAGTCGTTTACCTTTTTTGATGATTGTAAGTTCATATTATAATAAATAATAACGACCTATTTCCTTAATATAGAAAACTACGACCACAACGGCTATGTTCTGTTTGGTCGCCAAAAACATGCTAGGTTTAAATAATTTGTTAATCACTATCTTGTAGAATGGATAAATTTTAATATGTTAAAAGTAATAAGCTTATGAAAGTATATCTTGCTATAATCAATTTATAGTTAACACATTTTTAAAAAGTCCCAGAAATTTGCCTAAAAGAAAATCGTAACGCTTTTATGTGAATCACCTTCTTTTCTGCGTAAGTGAAAAAAAACTCATAAATAAGTATCAACTTTGTGAACTATCAACAAAATCTTATTTTTTGTAATGATAGCAAAAATTTGTAACGAGTTTCTTAGCAATAATAATATTAACAAAAAAAAATGAATGACTTATTACAAAAATCTCTGTACAACTTT
Source organism: Chrysoperla carnea (assembly GCF_905475395.1). Lineage (NCBI taxonomy): Eukaryota > Metazoa > Arthropoda > Insecta > Neuroptera > Chrysopidae > Chrysoperla > Chrysoperla carnea. Next base: position 127,559,808 of record NC_058337.1, on the reverse strand, counting down.
TGTTTTTGATTATTATTTATTATAGAAATTTGTTAAATATTTCTAGGTAGTATAAAAAAATGAAATTCGTATTGTTTTTTTTTTAACAGAAAAATGAAAACTATTACAAAATAATAATTTTTACTAAACAATTTAGTTAAATTAGCTTGTAAAATACTACAAACTAATATTAAATACCAGTGTCAAACTTTACGTTTACGTAATTTTGCTTGTGCTTCTTTTAATAGTATGTCAAATGAATCTTCCTGGATGTTTCGATTATAGCAGTTCATTTCAATCGCTTCAGTATTGTCTAGAATTTATTTTTTAAATAAAAATAAAAATAGTTTCAATAAAATTTTAAATCAGAGAGAATAACATAGTTATCAGTACACAAACATACACATAGAATAAAGACACGAAGAGAATACATCAAATCCAGATTAAATGAATTCCCAACTCTTTTATTCTCTCTGATTAAATTTGTATCCATATAAATACACTTACCCAAATCTGCATATCGCGTTTGGCAAAAAACTCTCCGACCACCAAAACTTATATCATACTGTGGAAGATTTGGATCTTCGTTACCACGTTCTATTGCTTCATAAGCATCACTCTTATATTGGAACGTTACGAATCCATAATTATCCCTACAATATTTAAATTAATCAAATTTGCAAAGAACAATTCTAATCAAATTCTAGGAAAATGATCATTTACCCTTTATCTCGAAAATGAACACTTGTTTCTATAATCGGACCAAATTTACTAAATCTTCGTTTTAAATCATTTTTTGTTGTACCGGGCAACAATCGACCCACATATATTACGCGCCTTTCTTCAACTTGTCGTAGTTTTTCGGGATCCATTTGCTCCCAACTTGAACGACTTTTACGATCGTTTGAACGTTTTAGGGGAGACCTAAAAAATTTCATTTGTAAGATTGTCCAAATCAAGAAAGGTGATTTTAACCATCCTTGAGTGGTTCAATCTTCTGAAAAAAGTTTTCTTCCAATCGGGAAACCAAAGATTCAACTTACCTAGATCGATTATAGCTTCTATAACTATGATTTGAACGAGACCTTCTACGTGATCGTGAGTATTTATCACGTGAACTTCGTGATGATGCTGAATCATAACGATGATGACTTCGAGATCGAGAGCGCGAACGTGACCGCGAAGACCTCGATGAAGAACTGTTTACAAGGACATATTTAATAATAAAATACTATACGAATGTATCATACCTTTTAATTTGACATTACCTAGAATAACTAGATCGTGAAAGCGAACGTGAATAAGAGCGTGAACGAGATCGAGATCGTGATTTTGACCGTGATCGTGACGATCTAGAACAATTTGATGAATCTATTGAACTAATTGATGTTGACAAAGATCTTGATGTACCGCTTGAAGACGGTTTATAACTGAAATGTAATAAAGTTTATTTTAATAAAGCAAAAAAAAAAAGTTAAGTTGAAGGTCAAGGTTAAAAAAAGTTGAAGGTCAAGTTATTCCTAAGGATTCCCATTTTCCCAAAATAATTGTCATTAGAAGAACTCCCCTCCCAATTTTCAAAATTGATTTAGAATTAATCCAACTTCATACAAAAAAAAAAAAAATGAAGCCTTTTATCCAAGATTGTCCTAGCGTTCGTACATCCTTTACGATTGATCCAAAATTTTCTATGATCCAGTATTGCCCCAAATCCTAAGCCCTATGTTTTAGAATGAATTCCGGCGATATTTCGCGAAATACTTATCTATTCGTTAAATGACCTGGATTTTCGTGTTTTTTAAAAAGAATTTTTTGGTATCAAAAATAATTTCTTGGTACTTAAAGTTTGCGATTTGAATAAAAATCATTGTCTTATAGGTAGTTAAACTCTTAAAATTCATTTTATTCTTGATTAGTTCCAAGTTTCCAAGATTTCCCTGATTTCCATAAGAATTTTCGATTATATTCACTGATAATTCCCGATATTCCCCGGTTTGTGGCTATTATGATCAGAGACTTAACAAAATGTAAAATATAGACTGAAAAAAAATAGATGAAGTACCTTTTACGACTTTTCGATTTCTTTGACGAAGTTGTATCTACCGAACTTTCTGAACTATAACTATCACGACGCACACGATATTGTCTTTTCACTTTAACTTTATTCACTTCAACTTTATCATCACTTGGTAATGATTTCTTATTACGATTATCATTCTTTAAATCGTCTTTAATTTCATAATGTTCTGTTTGTATTTCAATAGACGCGGTTTTTGGTTTGACACGATTTTTATCTAAAATAATCACCGTTTTATCTTCACCATGTTCAAATACTTCATTTTGATTTTCATTCGCATCACTTGTGGCTGCAGTTAACGATTTTCGATCTTGATCAGAACTTCTAGGTGAGGAACTATTTATAGAACTACGTTTCTTTTGTAAAATCGTCGCAGTTATATTCGAAATCAATGAATTACTATTAATTTTCGAACTATTCGCATTTTGTAAAATTGGTGTAATAATTTCTGTTAATTTTTCATCCGCATCCAAATTTAATTGTTCCACTAATTGCTTTGAGACTGTAGTTTTTGGTGGGGATAACTTATTTATTCGACTGATTTCTGGTTTCTTTTTAATTTGAAATTGAATTTTAGGCGCGGGTTGTGGTTTTAACTCGTTTATTAACGATATATCTGTGTTTACACCAATACTAACAATCGTTATCATTTCAATATTATCGTCGCATGGTTTAGGGAGAACTACTGCTGGTATTGTTTCCATTGGTTGTTGTGGTACACTTGGTGATACTTCAGCCCCTGGTGGAGTAAATGGTTCAATTGTATATGCCTTCTGTTCGGTGGTTTTCATTGGTGTAGTAGTTAAAAGATCTGCCGCCATTTTTAAGAGCATTTCTTCGTGAGTTAACTTTTTCACTTCTTTCTCGGATGGTGTACTTGGTTGGGCAGGTGAACCTACGGCTGTTACCGGTAAACTAAATGATCCATGATTCACTAACGGTGAAGAACTTCCACTTGTAATATTTACGGGGGAATTTGTTCGTGAATTATCACAACTGCGTGTTTTATTAATTTCACGACGCTTTTTGTATTCTTCCAAATTGAGTTTACGTTTTTTTGGACGTAAATTATCACTATCCACAATTATATTTTGTATACATTGATCATGCGGGGTTTTTGTTTCGATGACAGCCATTTTTGTTGGATTTAATGTATTTTTCATTTTTTGATTTGTTTTTAAAACAGAGACCATTAATTTTCCATCAACGTTTTTATAATTTGAGGTTTTGAGTAAACTATTTGCATTATTTTTAAGTAAAACTGATTTTGGTGAATTTTGCATTCTAATGTTATCTGTTGATTTTAATAATGAATTGTTTTTTTGTTGAGGTGTTGTTGGCGTGGTTGCAGCTATTTGGATTTTTTTACCAGGGATTATTTGGGGCTTTGTTTTCTCTGCTATTCTAATTGCAGTGTCTTCAATTTTGGGATTGTTTGTTGTAGTTTCAATACATCGTATACCTTTATTTCCAATTCCTTGTCCACAATTAATATCCTGACGTCGTAACACTTTGTAATAATCAATTCCTTCTTTTTGATTTTGTTTGGGACCACCGATTGAACAATAATCGTGATCTAAGTGATAGGATTCTTTTTCAGTTTGATTCTGTAAAAAATAAAGACTACTTAAAGAAAAATTTTTTGAATATAAATTATTAAAATCGGAATTTATCAGCAAGATCAAATGGAATGCGAATCGAATTCGATAATTTGAAAAAGTAATTTTGCAAAATGACCTAGCTTCCCTCCTAAATCACATCTTTTTGTCTGTATTTTAGTTGCGCATTGGAGATCAATTTAAGGCGGGATTTTAGCCATGTAAAATAATAAAAAAACGATTTTTCTTAATAAATAAACGACAGTTTCCCAAGATAATATTTCATTTTAACATGAAATAATACAATTCGGGCCCTTTAGGCTAGCGTGAAGAGGAATGGAATGCAGTCCTACCTTCAAGAGAACGCTTGCCGGGAATTTTTCCCGAGTGAAATGTCTTTATTTTCTGTATACCAATTATAATATTTTAGATTCCTCGTAAGTCGTAGAAAAGTAAAAGCTTTAAATGCAGTAAATGTTTCTTTTATCAAGCGAAGCAAATTTTGTTGGAAGCTGATTCCATAAACTAAGAGGAGAAATTAAGTTAAGTTAAGGCATAAGTATTTATACTCAAAGCTCAATTGGGGGGAATAAGATATAGAATTTTGAAAATTAAAAAAGGGAAATTTTCCAATTATGGTAAAAATCACGGCAAAAGCCTTATAGTAGATAAAGTACGCTTAATTAAAGGAGACATAAAGTGATTTCAATGGTAGCTTGATATTTGAATATTGAGAATTTTCGCGTTCAAATTCCTTTGCTCTTAGACATTTTGCTCGAAATTTCACTTAAACTTTGATACAGTTTCTATTAGAGAACAAATTTTAATTGGAAATTTTCTTAAAATTGTTTGAAATATTTGAAAGTCTAGAAAAAAAAGATCCGTAGCTTCTTATATTCTTGAGATTATATTCGATAGATTTGTTGATTTCGTCATATTTCGGGTGACTTTTGTATAATCAACAATTGTTAAAATATTAGTCACATAAATTAAACAATAATAAATCGAAAATCAATCTCACAAAAATAAAAATTTTGGTACTTACCACCACCTTTGTTGATTTCACTTTTTTCTGCATAATTTTCTTATCATGATCAATAATTTTATTATTATTTTTAACATTTGGTATTGGCTCAATAACAGGTACAGATTTTCGTTTAACATTCGCTTTGATACGATCTACAACTTTATTCTTTTTCTCATCAATATCTTCCATTGAGAGTACTTTACGTTTCGAATATGAAATCGTTGATTTACGTACTTCTGGTAACTTTTTAACATTTTTATTTGATATATTATCGTCATGAATTGATACATTAACCGCCTCGTTAGCTTCAAATTGTTCCAATAATGATGTAACATCTTTTGCTTCGAGTACCGGCCGACAACCCGATGGTGAAACGGTTTCCACATCAATACAGTCATCGTCGGTGTCCACTAAATCTACTTTTGGTGGTGTTACGTTTTTGATAGGGATTGGTTCTGATTTTGGTATTATATTTTCACTAGGAGTGATGATTGGTGCTATTGGTTCACTATCATCATCGTTTAGGTATGTAGTTAAATCAAAATCATCCTTATCGAAATCGGGTTGATGTAAATCTTCTAATTTATCACTATCGATACTTAAATCTAATTCAATATCATCTTTTGCAACGGCCGTAATTAAATCAAGCTTATCGAATGATGAATTCAATAAAAGCTCATTGGCAGCACTATCTAAATTTAAATCGGGCAATATTTCAGATTTAATAAATAATTCGTTTGATAACTTTTGTTTTTCACTATGAAAATCCTCTTTAATGTTACGTATCGAATCACTATCGTAAACTAAATTCGTTTTTTTACAATTTAAGAAATCCTTATCAAATAAAATATCATTGGCACTATCTAAATTTAAATCATCGATATTTTCTGATTTGATAAATATCTCTGTATGAATTCCTAGCGGTCCGATTTTTTCTGTATCGATATCTTTAAATAATGTATCGGTTTCTTTATCGGATAATGATTTTTTTGGTGATATTCTATTCTCATTATGGTATTCTTGTTTGATATTATTACGTATTACTTGATCATAATTTAAATTATTTGGATTTGATAAATTTTTACAATTATCACTTAAATTATTTTCTATTTGATTTTGTTGGGCAGTTTCAGCATTGATTTTTCCTAATTGTTTATCAGTTGTTGGTGATTTTTCGTAGTGTTGATGAGATATTGAATCATCTTTATCGGTGTTATTCTAAATTAAAAAGAAAAAAAATTCATTGAGGCAGATAAAATTTTGAACTTTGAAGGCAAAAAATAAATCATTGTTTTAGATCGTTTAATTAGGTTTAAGGAATAAGGAAGCTACTAGACGTAAATACCGGTATTTTTACAGATTATTCGTTACATTATATTTTTCGGACGTAACTACAAATAATATTTGATGATACGCAATCGATATGCGTCGTAGACTTAATAATAATAAAAATACACAAAAAGGGTACCGAAAATGGGTCCCTAGCACCACTGTGCCCCCCTTGAGAATAATCTATCGCCCGAAGGCAAGACATCTCCGGGTAAAAGATGTTATTTTAAGCAGATGAAGCTATAAGATTCTGTCTGTTCAGAGTTTTTTACATAATATCGGTCTATATTTATTTAAGGATGTATGAGCATGGTAGTGGGGGCACAAATTTAAAAATAGATATTTTCAATTTTGATGATAAATTTATATTATTACTTGACGATATAAGACGAAAAGTAAGAATAAAATTTTTCGGTATCTGGCTTAATTTTCAAATATCGAAAATTGAAAATTTTGTTTAATTATTTAGCTTTCGATATTTCGAAAACCAAGACACATATCGAAAAATTTTATTCTTATTTTTCGTCTACATTCATGAAGTTATAACAAAATTCATCATCAAAGTTGAAAATAAGATAAAAATAATTTCAACCCTTAATCTACCCTGCTCTTACATCCCTTATATGGACGGTGACACTTAGTTTTTTTCTTTTCTAATTCATTGCTAATATGTTTACTTTCTATTAAAAAGTTTTTTTTTTAATTTGTTTTCATTCATTCCAAATGAAAATTATCAAAAACTTCTAAAATATGTCGTTTTTTGAGATTCCTCCATAAGAGCCAATGTATTTTATATCGATTTTTAATGACTTTTTTCTTAAAAATTTGCACGGTTACCTAAGCTGAAATTTTAACCACATATTCTTTGAGTAAAAGACTACCTTCAAACAAATTTTGAGCCTTTAAATCAAACATTGTTGTCATGCTCATACATCCTTAATGACTAAGGGGTCCTCTGTGACCTTCTTGAGAAAAACCTGCCACACGAAGGCGAGACGTCTCCGAATATGATATGATATTTTAAACAGATGGAGCTATAAAGTTCTGTCGAGGTCAGATGCCACGCATAAACAGCTTCTTCACCGCGATTTATCCCAAGATTTATGACCCCAAACATTCTAAACCTGAAGACCTGTAGGTTTCTACAGGTACAAATAATATGTATAGAGGTTTCATCGTTCTCCATACAGGGCCAAAAATGATTTATAAGACCAACCTCAATAGCTACGAAATGATGCCAATCGATAATAAAATCATCTTTGCAATCTGGTGAACTGGATAAATGTGGAATTTCTCTATTGATTTGTCCCGACACAGGTATCACAGCAATATCTCCATTCAATCTAAAAAATTAAGAAAAGTTTTTAAGTGAGAAAGACGTAATGGAAAAAAATAGACATAAATGAAATAAATCATTGAATGAAAAATATATTTCTAGAAATATACAGGGTGATTGAAAACAAGTATTTGTCACTGTAAGGACTGATACTTGGCTCCAAAACAATCTACAATCAAAGTTCATATTCACGTGATGAGCCGTTACAAATTTGATGAATTATTTCAGATTTTCACAAAATTTGTTGGGTTTTAGAAAAAGTGTTTCGAACAAAAGCTGTTGAAATTTTTATGAGAAGTCTATCTCAAACGGGGCACAATGGAACAACCGTAATATTTGTACCTTATTCCAAGAAAATTTCAGAACAAATTACACAGAATTATTAAGTTAGCTTAATAAATTTGTGTAATTTGTTCTGAAATTTTTTTGGGTACAAATATTACGGTTGTTCCATTGTGTCCCATCTCCCTCTACTGTTTAAGCGGGAAAATCTTCCAAGAGAGTCGTTTTTGGGACCCATGTTTATATGAACTTTTTGTGTTATTTTGGTATCAAGAATAAGCCCCCACAGTGACGAATACATTTATTAAAATTTTCGACAACACGAAAAATAAATTCAATCATTAAATGTTAACGTTAAAGGAATCATAATATTTCAACAAAAAATAAAACTTCTACATACTCTTGTTCTTCATCCTGCTCCCAAAACGAACTAGTTGATTCTATAAAATCATCAGAACTGTGACGGGAAAATGAAAAATGACTACAATAATCATCTAACAAGCTATTACTTCTCTCCTGAAAATTAAAAATATTTCACTTAAAAAACATCCTTGTTTTATAAATTTTTTATTTAAAATGTAAACCAACCTGGAAATCAGGTGAATCTAACACAGAAAAATGTTCTCCATCATGAAAATTCAAAAAATCTGTTTCCATAATTTTCTCACACACAAACTGAATTACTAATTCACAGGTTTATTTTTGAGTATTTGAGTTTGGGTCTGTAAAAGAACTAAGTATAAAGAATTTTTCTTAATCTAGTCCAATGAAAATAAGATTTAGTTAATTATTCCGTAATTCATGCAATTATAATTACTCTAAATCGACTATTTGCACTTGTTTATACTTTTTTTACGCATTTATTATTGCATAAAGTGTCGCAATATCTATGGATTAGTTTCATAGCTTTACGATTCGCCAATATTGTTTGTGAAAAAAGATATGAATTTCTAATATCAGAAAATAAAAAACAGATAAGCGTCTCTCAGAATTTTTGTGTTCCTCTGGGTTAAGCTATGACTTAAAGGTGCTCAGTAGGTGAAAAAAATGTCTAATCAAAAAATGCCAAGAAATTTAATTTAAAGATTAAAAAAAAAACTATTTGTCCCTGCGCCACAAAAAAATAAAATTTACCGTGTTAAAAAATGTTAACCTGACCCTCCGATATTTAATCAAATGGGTAGTTTTAGAGCAGGTTTGGTGCGTTGACCTTCAAACAATATAAAATTCGATAGAATAACCCATGGCTCTCAGTGTATTTCTAATTGGATGATTTTCAAGTGCTTTGATACGCTATAAATTTGTTAAATAAGTTCGCTGTGTAGTTCAAAATCACATCCTGTTTAGCGTTCGAAATGCACTGGCTTAAGTTAGGTTAGAGTGGCTGCCCTGGGAGGGGTCCGTTGTGATACCGAAAAGGTTGATTCATCCCCAGTTACTACTCCATGAACCATTTGAAGCTGTTTAAGAACAGCAGAAGTGCTTTGTCGTCAACGTCAAGAACTTTAGGTTAGAGAGATTGCCAAAGAAAGTCTGGCTCAAGTGATACCATCATCTCATGGCAAGAGCTGGGCAATGACTTCCTTCCTTCTCCTCACTGTAACAGCACCTGCAATAGTCGTGGTACACTGTCAGGTCCAGGCGATGCCCCTGCTTATGTCTCATCAAAATCTTTTTTATTCTCCAGTTAAATGAAACAATTGGTAATTTAAACACTTTTTTTCTTTATTTGGTAAATTTTAAACACAATATTACGAAACTATGTTAATAGTAGAGAATAGTAGACTTTACGGAAATATGTTAATTATTTGGGATATATATAAGTTTTGCTAATAGCATTATTTGGGATAAAATTTATCCTTGTTCGTGCTTCACTCCCTACGATTTAAAGTTTGACGCAGGAAATTTACCACTCCTTATGGAGAAAAAAATTAAAGATAAAATAATACATAAATATCGCAGATTTCAACTGAGTTTAAGTCTTACAGGCCCCCATGTTGCTCTTTTATCGATTAACTCGCTATTATTGTTGTTACGTATAGTAATAAGGTTCATTCTCTCAGAAATAAAAAGAATAAATTGTGATTGATGTTGTCGTCTAGCTATGGGCATACTGAAAAAAAGGCACCGTCTGATTTTCACATCGCCTAGGGGCCCCGGAGAATTGCATTGCCTAGAGGCCCCCACGTACCTCGTTAAGTCGTAATACTCAATAAGTCGAAAAAAAATGCCATTCCCTTCCGCTGAACCCCTAAATACGTGGTATCTTGAATTATTTAGACTTCGTAACTCGGACAAAACGTATTTCCCTGCATTGATAGTACATAATTATTCTCTTTAATTCGAATTTTAAAAAGCGGGCTCCGTAAAACGTAGGTAGTAAAATATTATCGCGCCTTTCTACGTCGATATTTTAGTAATTAAATCTTCTACATCTCGAACTAAGTCGAAAACTCATTAACTCGAAATTTTTTGCATTTCCCTTGACGTTCGATTTATTGAAATTGTCATTATTTTGCAGTAAACTCTTTTGGTTTTAGTGCAAGACAGTAGACACAAATTTTATTCTTTTTAAAGCTATTATAGTTTTTTTGCAAATTGAAATATACAATTCAATCGAATTCAATAAATATTTCATAATCCAATGTTTTTCTTTGGATCAAGATGTTTATTGTATTATCAATTTACTCAAATACTGGAAATTTTAGCTACTTTAACTGAGTCTAACTCGACTAAATTCGATAAAAACTAAACCTGCCGGTGCGAAACCGGTTTATTTTTCTGTTTTACGATATTCATCACTTATAAAAAGCTTAAAATATAATTTAGACCCCCAAAATTGTTGATATCTGAAAAATCATTCTTTAATTTGCTAAAATTTACTTTAAATACCATAACTAATTAATTTAATCACTTTTTGGGGTCTTTAAAAAATTGCATATATTTTTTTAACTTTAAATTTTTGGCAAATTTTGGCTACGATGCTTAATTTTTAGTATTTGGCCAAATCTGACAAAAAAAACACCTTTAAATCCATCACGGAACGTAAATTTTAAAGGAGGGCGGATTTTTTTCTGATACACAAAATACGCCTTTTTATTATGAAAGCATTTATGTAAGAATTTTTTTCGAATAACATTCTAAGAAAATCACTTATTTTCATTGAACCAAATGACTCATATTATTTATAATTCACAATAAAAAAAGGTCGGTGTCTTCGGAATAACCTAACCGGTTGGACTTAAATAGTACACATATACGGAATTATATGAGGCACACTCACATAACCTAAAATAAACATATCTTAAAAATCATAATTAATATACATAATAAAACAATTTACATAAAAATTTACATGACTTAAGTCACTAAAAACTAATTTCAAATAAAAAATGATGGAAAATCTTACAGGAAAATTGATAAAAATGTGGGAAGCCTCAATTCAAAAAATCGTACATACACCACACTACATATTTTTAATGAAAACAATGTTATTGAATAAATCGTGCTTATGTTAATTATATTGAAAATATTCACCTTAAAGCACAAAATCAAAACACGCTTTTATTTTAACGTTTTATCAATTACTTACAACTATTTATTTTGATTTTTCCAACATACAAATACACAAAAAAAAAATGTCACATGTGTTCAACACTTCACAATGCTTATCTAATTTCAATCAAACACGACTTCACTCTTCAATATTTTAATACCGAAGTGTTGTATTCTTGACCTTTTTTTTCAGTCAAGGGTTGAACATATTTTACCTTTACGATTTTTATTTTATTTATTTTAATGGGAAATTAATTTTTATTCGATATTATTTAAAAGATATTTGTTAAATTTTTTTTTGATAAAGTTTCAAAGATATTTAAGAAATGGTGTGATGACTCAAATGACGAATTCCAACTAGGCAAAATTGACTTTTACCAACCATTACGTAAAACTGTAAAAAAAGCGGGATTGCTTTTTTGCTTCTATTGTTATAAAACTGTTTTTATAACAATCCTTTAAATTTTTCTATAATATGGTTGTTACATCCCTTATAAGGATTTATTTTTTTTACCTGAATCTGATAGAATTATAAAATTAATTTGCATACCTTTTTTTTTCTTCTCACTTTATTAGTTAAGGAAATTGCAAAGAAAAAATTGTAACTGATATATTATTATTCGAGAAATATGAGATATTTAGCTTTAGAGTAAATAATTAGCATATTATAAATAAATAATAAAGTTTAACTCATAAATATTAGAAAAGTCTAATATTATGACTAGACTAATTAATAAATGTATTGATTATTATGATACTTTTACAATTTTAAAAATATTGCAAATGATTACATAAAAGTTGATTAGTTTTGAAATTAGGAAGCTCTTATTTAACCGATTTCAAAAAAGGATAAGGTTATTTATAATCGATTTTATGTATCCTTATATACAGGGTGTTCTGTTATTGACTGCAGATCGTCGGCCTACAGAATAAGCTCATAAAGACGAATGAAAAAGTCATTTACCAATTTTGGATTTGAGCCCTAGTTTGGGCGCTACAGGTATGGCAAAAATTGATATATTTGTTCATTGACAGACTATCATTCGATAATCAGTAGCCAATGATAATAAGTAGATATAAGTTTATTTTATTTTATTACTTTGAACTGAGGAAGGGATTTTTTTTAAAGTATAAATGATTTCATTGGACTTGATCTAACCCGCCCACTTTATATATTTTAACTATGATGGTATTGTGTTAATACTTAAGCTAAATAGGACGTCTTACAATCCATTTAACATACATCAAAAAAAACTATTTTGTATATTCCAAGAAATAATAACAAAACAAGTTGAAATTTGTTTGTTGATTCAATTACAAAAACAACTGAATAGAGCAGGAGACGGTCGTTTCATCAATACGTATGTTTTGTATAAATTTATTATTATTCAAAATAGCTTATAAATTATTTACTTTTCTCTGTAATAAGTGCTCAATGTGGCCTCCATTGGTTTCAAAAACCAACGTTGACCTTTAATATCTAGAAGAAAACTGCGTAGGATTGTCGAGCTGGAATTTACCAATTTTTCATTTTCTAAAAATTATTAGTTCTCCTACAAACTCAAGAAAAGCTTTTTTCGGAAACTTTCAAAAATAAATGAAGTATGTTAACCGTGGTATCCAAATTTTAAGCTATTATCAAGCTACAAACGGTCAATGAAATGAACGAATTATGAATTATTTGTACTTTAATCACAGCATAGATTACAATATTCACAGCAAATTACAACTAATACTAAATAATAATAAAAATAAACCCATCGATCACAATAATCAAAATTAGTAATCTTAATCCACTTTTTCATTTTTCATTTTCTAAAAATCATAAGTTCTCCTACAAACTCAAGAAAAGTGTTTTTCGGAAATGTTGAAAATTAAAAGTATAATAAGTATGCTATGCGTGGTACCCAAATGAAATTTGGATTCTATTTTCAAGCTACAAACTACAATGAATTGTTTATACATTAATCACAGCACAGCTTACATTATTCACAGTCTTCTGATATTCCTGGTTAATAATTACTATTACTGATATTCCTAGATAATAATTCATTTCATTGGCCGCTTGTAGCCTGATAATAGCTTGAAATTTAGATACCACGCTTACCATACGTCATATATTTTTGAAAAATTCCGAAAAACGCTTTCCTTGAATTTGAAGGAGAACTAATGATTTTTAAATCTGAAAAAGTGAAATAAGATTACTGATTTTGAAAACTGTGATAAGATGGGTTTATTTTTATTATTATTTAGTATTAGTTGTAATTTCCTGCGATAAATGTAATCTGTGCTGTGATTAATGTACAAATATTTCATAATTCATTCATTTGCCATTGGCCGTTTGTGGCTTGAAAATATCTTGAAATTTGGATACCACGCTTAACATACTTCATTTACTTTTGAAAATTTCCATAAAACGCTCTTCTTGAATTTGTGGGAAAACTAATTTGAGAAAATGCAAAATTTGGTAAATTCCTGCATAATTTTTTTTGTTGGTATTGAAGGTCTACGTTCGTTATTGAAACCAATGGAATGACCTTTTGTTATAGAGAAATGTAAATAACCTATAAGCTATTTTGAATAATAATAAATTTACACAAAACATACGTATTGATGAAACGACCGTCTCCTGCTCTATTCAATTGTTTTTATTATAAAATTATTTGAAAAGAATCAACATGTTATTTATTATTTAGTTTATTGAGTATGTAAACTATGCAAAGACAGCCCATTTTTTTATGTAATAAGACAATTCCAGCCTATAACTAAGTGAACTGTAGTGGCAAATAAATACTAATCGAAAAACAAGCGAGACAAGTAAATAATTAAATGCGAAAAATAAAGATAACAATTGCTAATGTATTAAATTTTTATTGTCCAATTAAATTTGATAGTTTTTAACTGTCCCTTCCAAATAAGATAGTGTATGCCTACCAGGTTTTCAAACACTGTGAATGGTTAAATTTTTTGATTTGTACCATAGCCATATCTCGCAAATTAGGGCTCAGATCCAAAATTAGTAAATAACTTTTTCCTTCGTCTTTATGAGCTTATTCTGTAGGCCAACGATCTGCAGTCAATAACAGAACACCCTGTATATTTCTTCAGCATGTTTTTTTTCTGTTCATATCTTATCTTTCTTATTCCTTTCTCAAATTTCATGATATACCCCTTATTCAAGCTTATCATGCTGGCTTCTGGCGAAAAATAGACTCATGGTCTAAAAATATATCGCTTAGGAAAAAACAGGCTAGACAAATATAATAACTATTAAACTATTTTTATATAACCAATTTTTATAACATGTTCCCCTAATACTAATTAAGCAAAATATTTGATTTTTTTCACCACTTTCTACGAAATTTGTTGTTGTTGTTTCTAGTCACGGATACAGTGAACTCGTGTACAGGGTATTATTTCTTTAGCCTGTTTTTCTGTGGGTCCACGAAATCTTCCTTATTCTTTTATCAAATTCTATCACGGTCTAAAATTGTATCGCTTAGGAAAAAACAGATTAGAGAAATAATACTCAGATTTTATTTTGTCTATTATGTAATTTGTATATCATAACTGTAATAAAATTGCCTATAAATAAAAATAAAGTAAAATATTATTGCTATTTTGTATCACTTATTTTAGCCTGTTTTTAGCATATAGGTATGATAGATATAGAACGCTAGCCTGTAAGTGGATGCGATATGGGAAGCGAGGGAGAAGACTGCCAGTGAGTTCCCCTGTGACAGTCACTGTTGACAGTCTTCTCTCTTACTTCGCATATTGCATCCACTTACAGGCTAGCAGACCCCTTGTTCTCTAACTGTATTATCTCTATGGTTTTTAACCACCGGATACCGCACTGTGGAATTTCTCACGACTCGAGCTAGTTTACGTATATACAGAGACATCAATTTGGATTTTTTAGTCATTATGACGGTCATATACCCATATTTTACTATTTCTGAGCATCTCCAGCAGCCTTCTTTAGCTCACATAACCTGGAATTTTGTGACTAGGCGACTCATTTCAGAAATTTAGAGGCCATTCAAAGGGGAAAAACGGTTTTTTTCGGTACATAAGTTTTGTACCTAATACCGCCATCAAAATCCAAAAAATTTCTTTTAATTTTTACTAAGTAAAAGCTGATTACTTAATTATAGCGAATTTTTAGTTATTTTTTGTCTGCTTTTTGGTGACACTTTTTTACGGTAATTTTAAATAAAAATATCTTTGCATATAAATATCGATATAAATGGACTAATATATCGACTATAAAATTACCAAATGATCATCGAATAATATCCTGAACAATTCATACTGGTAATTACTATAACGGATATTGTTAAAATACAAACGTTTATTCAAATCATTCAAAATATGAGCATATATACATTATGCTAGTCAGTCATATTGTAATGCTGATAATATGTAGATTACGGATTTTTATGAATCTTGGTGTTAGACTGAGGCGAATATCAAACCGGTGCATTTATTTTTCTAACGACCAAGAAAACACGCGGCATTTTACTGGCTACGCACGTTGATGGCTTAGTATGGTTAGGTTATATTGGCTGTCCACGAACGACACACTTAGGCTATAGAGCCCATTGTGATACCATATATGTGTTTTACCACCTTTCCGCTGATAATTTCATTTATCAGCTACTCAATTTCAGAGGCTGAGTGCACCTCCTTCATGCATATACTATGCACTACACCAGCCCATCACAACTATTAATTAAATTAAAATTGTTGCGACAGGGGGAATCGAACCCGCTACCCTAAGCATACCGCAGACTGAATTGGTTACGCCTTAACCAACTGAGCTAGTTTAAACAAATTTGCTACTGCTAGAATGAATGAGCGCAACCATTAACAAAATTAACAGAAACATTATTTGATTTTTTCTGGTGATTGAGCTGAGTCTCAATTTGGATCACGTTCTCATTCTTTTTATTGTTTATTTCACCTAGAGTTCTTATTCGGGCTAGTTTCATTTAGTACATGTTAAGCATTTGATCTTCAAAGAGACTTTCGAGTCGAGGAAGAAAAAGTACTCGTAGTTTAACGAAAATTAGGACTTTTCTTTCAGTTTTAATAGAATTATTCTTTATAAACTGAAAAGTAAAATACGATAGGTACTTGCTAATAGGCTAGAGCCTAGTAATATATTGCTAATTTTTTCCTGGTAAAGCATTTCTAACTAATTTGACATTTTTTATGAAATCCGTTCTTTAAAAATTATTTTAAAAGAATATAAATATTGAGTATTAGGTCTTACAGATATGTATTTTGTAAACTATTATCTAATAATATTTTACTTCCTGGCTTTTTGCCAAAGCTGCAATCTCTGGAAAGAGCATTCTACTTTCTTCCTTTTTCATGAATATCAAAAACCACGATTATTAAGGGGTACGAATAGTTTATTTGTAGAATATTGTCGATTTTGTTCAACTTTCGCCAAAAGAAAGTTGCTAGTCGGGGAATTTTGGCACATTTTCTTAAAAGAATAGTTAGAGGAATCAAGCTTTCAAATTTTGTAGATATAACAATACACAAAATTATTTTTCATAAAAAATAAGCATGATTATTATTTTTATACCATGTATATATGAAATATACATAGTATATTAAGTTTCGTCCCAAGTTTGTAACGCTTAAAAATATTGATGCTACGAAAAGAATTTTGGTATAGGTGTTCATAGAATCACCTAATTAGTCCATTTCCGGTTGTCCGTCCGTCCGTCCATCTGTGGACACGATAACTAAAAAACGAAAAAAGATATCGAGCTGAAATTTTTACAGCGTTCTCAGGACATAAAAAGTGAGGTCGAGTTCGTAAATG
The DNA here is from genome assembly GCF_905475395.1 of Chrysoperla carnea. Classification (NCBI taxonomy): domain Eukaryota; kingdom Metazoa; phylum Arthropoda; class Insecta; order Neuroptera; family Chrysopidae; genus Chrysoperla; species Chrysoperla carnea. The sequence goes on along the minus strand of NC_058337.1, from coordinate 127,542,783 downwards.
AGCATCATAGGTCAATTGGGTCTTGGGTCCGTAGGACCCACCTTGTAAACCGTTAGAGATAGAACAAAAGTTTAAATGTAAAAAATGTTCCTTATAAAAAAATAAACAACTTTTGTTTGAAACATTTTTTCGTAAACATCACTGTTTACCCGTGTGGGGGCCAATTAGGCGGAAATTTTATAGTATGCACTATACTTGAATATCAGTTATGTATGTGTCACATGAATGTATGTGTTATGTGATAAAGAAATCAACACTGACTATGCATGGTATTTCAACAATTAACTCAGTCAATTGTTTGTTTTCACTTGTTATAAAATAATTTTAGTAAAATTAGGCATTCAGTCACGTATGACAGCAAACACCAATCAGAAAGTATTGAAAGTATTACGTCACACCATGACGAACACTATGTAAACAACATTACATTTTAATAGAATGAAGTAGACTATTTGATTGTAGTATGTTAAGTCGTGATGTCATTCAAGACGCCATGACACTCTACATTGTTTTCGATATAAATTTGAATTGATTTTGAAATTTTAGCTCATCAATTTGTTTATACACTATGACACCAAGAGTGAGCCTGTCTTTTTTCTATATGTCAGTATTAACGTGACCATAGACATTGAAAATGTAAGAGTATATAAAAAAGAGGCCAGCTGTGATCCTTATGTGTCCGAGGCCCCCAAAAGGTTAAAGATTAAATTTAAGAGCCTCAAGGATATAGAGAATTAAGAGTGCTCAAATTATGGTTCTTACCATAGCCATAGAAGAATAGACCACGCTAGTAACGGACGATCGTGTAAGTGGGATTCCAGACTCAGTTAAAAGAGAACGATGCTCTGACGTACGTTTTGTCTCTTTTTTGGAACGTGAGTTACTGTCGCTGAGTGTCGCACTTGTCCACTTACAGTAAGTACTTATCCAAGACTATTAATGCGCAAACTCAACTAAAAAGAAACAAAACGTACGTCAGAGCATCGTTCTCTTTTATCGAGTCTGGGCAGATCACGATCACTTCTTTAGTCTATTCTTATATGTCTATGGTTCCAACGTGTTCATAAACAATTTTCCGACACATAAACTTAGAACACACGATATATTTATCGTATATCATAAGGAAGCACATCAATTGTGTATATACAATGTAAAGACGATGATATTTAACACGATATAATATTCAGCACCTTTTGCCAAGCTTTAAATATAGTAGGTATGAAGATAATTTAGTATATATATTTATTGTAGAAAAACCCTATCGGAAAAATAGACATATATAATGACAATACAAACATGACTCAACAAAATATGATCACAATCAACAATAAATATACAGTAAATATATTTATATAGGTACAAGAAAAATGATTAATTGTGATTTGACCCCATATTGAGTCTTTTAAAAATATATATATGTATATGTGTTTGATTATGCTCGTACCACAGACATTTACCGGAAAGAATATTACAATATTGATGTATGAAATGAAAAAAGCTTATTTATATTATTTATTTTGTATAATATGAAAATATATGAAATACATATTTAAATACCTAATATTCTTTTTTTAGATCATTCTTATATTACAATACTATAACATACGTTAAATTTACGGTCTTTCAAAAAGAATGATACTTTTTAATATTTGAACAAAGAATTTCAAGAAGACCAAGTTACACAATTAGGATGATTAGGGGAGAGCAGGGCAGAGCACCCAAATGTTGGAAGATCCTAAATCTTAACAAATTCATTAGTGACATCAATTATCTAATTTATATAATAAAAATTAAGCGTCAAGTGGTGTTGCTCCGAATGTCACAGCTTGCTAGCATGAAATACGATATTTGGCCATAATTTTCAAAAAATTGATTTTTTGAACTTTATGACGTCATAAAATCCAAAAAATTTTAACTTGGTCTACCACACGCAAATTTTATCCAATTTGGATTAATTGAATATGTAATCCCACTAACTTTGGGTCATACTTTTCAAATATTGAGTCAAGAATATCAAATTTAACGTATCTTCAATTAATTTCGAAAATGCAGTAACGTGTTTTCCAAATTTGGTATAAGGGCTTATATAAACGAATAACTATCACGAAAAATGAAAAATATGACCCAAAATTAGTGGGTTTCAAAAAAAAATCATTCAAATACGATAAACTTTGACAAAAATATTCAAAAATTGATTTTTTTGAACTTTATGACGTCATAAAATCAAAAAAATTTGATTTTACTCTACCCCACGCAATTTTTATCCAATTTGGATCAATCGAGTATGTAATCCCACTAATTTTGGGTCATACTTTTCAAATATTTTCAAATTTAACGTATCTTTAATAATAACCGATATTTATTTTTCTTATATTCAAATTTCTAAAAGTATCATTCTTATTGAAAGCCCGTTGATAATACATGTATTTACTTATTATTATGTGAAGTGAAGAGCTGTTTGAATTTACAGTGATTCAATATGATGGGCTTTATGCTTTGTTACTTTGACAAACCAGAGAGGTTGCGGCAAAAAATAAAACGTACAGCGGGCCACATATCTATCAGTATTTTTGCTAATATGGATGTCACACTTGAGGTTCATAATCAGACTCTTGTGTGACACTAAAATTCAGACCATCAGACATCTAATTAATATTTTGGCACATATAGGTTTTAGGTTATATTGGCTGTCCACGAAGGACACAATTAAGGTAGTACCAGCATGGTATTTGCAGTTTCTATGTTAAAGCAATGGTACAATTTTTTTTTCAACAGAATTTAACGAAAAATTAAATTTAAGAATTTAATAATGCTTACTATTAATTCCCAAAGTTTCAGAAATTTTGACCGTTTAAAATGGGAAATAATTATGCCAACGTCCCAATTTCGATCAATTTACGTCAAAATTAATATCTCGAAAGTGAAAATTAATTTCTAAATTTTTTTTTTAGAATTGTATTGTATAAACATTTTTTTCTACTTTTTCTTCAATATATAATAATATCATAAAAAATAGTTGGAGAGACCGGACATTTTACATGCTTTAAATGGGACATGACCCTCAAAATCGCAAACTTTGTCTTTAAATATCTCGCGATCTAAACGGTCAAAAATTATGAAATTTTAGGAATTCATAAATAAAGCTATTATAAACCCGAGAAAAAAAATTCGGCCAAATCTGTCGAAAAGTGATTTCATGCTGGTACTACCTTAAGCTCATTGTGATACCATATATGTTACCACATTTTCCGCTGATAATTTCATTTATCAGCTCCTATATTCTTTTAGAACTTTGCTACGTAAATAATAAAATTTTCTGACTTTTCTAGTAGAATTTGCATTTCCACACATTTCCAGGTTTTCCAAATTTCAAAAGACAATTATAAAAGGCAAATTTCAGAGTCTCTACTCGAAATGTTACTTTCGAGTAAGAAAGTAAAGTAATTTTACCAAAACTTCTCCATAAAGTTACATATGGAAACTGGTCGACAGTTTGGGTTTATCATTCGATAAATTGAGCTCAAAATTGCGAAAACTGGAATAAACAGAAACAATTTTGCGAAAAATACCTATATGATATCATATAACTGAAGGCAACATCTTTCCCACTTGTGCCTAGTTTTTTGTTTATGCCTTTTCTCTGTACGTAAAGTAAATGTATTTACCCGACTGCGAGTGAATTAGGGTTTGTTTTTTTGGGTATATGTATGTATTGCTTTGGCACGCTCTGTAGCTAAAACGTCTTAATTGTGAGAGTGACACTGGTTATATCAAAACAATGAAAATTACCCGACTGCGCCAGAAGGAGGTGTTTCATTGTATACTATTTTAAGTGCGGTATCATTGAATAGATATTTGAAAATCCTTACTAAAAATGGGAGTTTACAGTTTAACAGTCGGGATCCATTACAATTTAGATCAGCTCAAATATTCCCAATAAAGGACCCCAATTGTTAAAGTCGCGGTGTAAACAACTATACTTGTTCTTTTCTTTTCAATTTTTATTGAACGCAGTCGGGTTTTTTTATCTTTAAAATTTATTAATTTTTTTAATAGTGTTCCACCCGATAACAAATGTTTTAATGAAAATTGTCCTAAAAAAGTTTAAAAAAATAATTCTATTAAAACCAGCCTCATCTTTTAAAATAACATAATTATATTTCTTTTATTTATAAACATATACTTTTGCAAACTACATAACAATAAAGCTTCGAATAAATTGTAAAGGAAATTAAGATGGTACCACCCAAGAATACAGGGTATATTGTACCCTTCATTGTTATAAGTAACATTATGAAAAAAAAACATAATTAATAATTTTCTATTTACATATATTTTACTGCAATATGATTTTATTAAAATTATTTTAAAAAAAGAATTATAATATAAAAATATACAAAGTAATTTGATGAACAATTAACTGTTACCGTATTGGTTGATAAACGATACGACTAACCAATCATTTTTATTGTACATATTATCATACCTTTTGAGTGAAAATTCATCCATATCAAGCATACATTGATATTATTGGTAATTTGTTTATTTGTATCTATAGAAAAACTTTTTTTTAGTATACTTCTTAACCAGGTTCAAAAAGCTCCGTTATTAACTAAAATTTGTAGCTCATATTTCAAAAAAAAATTTTATAAATTGCTTTTACTTTACTAAATAGGATAAATAAAATTTTCTTATAAGTCACTCCTTATTATTCGGAGCGCCTCATGCTTTTACCTATTGTCATGTATGAATGACTCATAGAAATAATTATTTTCTACTGTAAAAGTAAAAGCTTGTGCCTAAAAAGTATATCTTATATATTTAAACGAGCAATTCTTGTATATATATAAAATATCTGCAATCTCCAAAACGGCTTCAACGATTTTCATGAAAATAAGTATGCAGTGTTTGAAAATAAGTTTTTGGGTTTTTTCGTTTTATCCGTGATTTCAGGAAAAACTGAAACAAACTTCAAAATAAGACCTTCCTGACATCTATTGGTATTTATAGTACTTAACGAAATAAAGTATATTACCGGGACATTCAAATTGTTGTTTATGTGAAGACATTTTAAATAATTCTTATATTGTTGATGTAATTTGTGTCTTTTAACTCAAAAAATACCGATCAAGCTCGGTCACCCGGGTACTTTGATTATAAATTTAATTTAAAACTAAAAAAAGTATGTATATCAAATATGATGGAAGCGATGGAAAAATCAGGTCATACTTACCATACGTTGTCAATCGATTTACATATGCATGCGAAATTTCAGATCAATCGGAAACCGTAAAGTTGATCAAATTTAACTTTTGATTGAACTAACAAGATTTGATTACAAAAAACGGACAGGTGAAACTAAACAAAATCTAGTAATAAAAATAAAAAAGAAGAAGGTGTCAGTTACAGAGCACCTAATTTCTGATTTTGGTACCTAATTAGCACCTAAGAAATACCTAATTTTGTTTCTTCGAGTAAGTAAAGAAGTTGTCTCATCATTAGTTCAGTAAATAATTGTTTTTGGTAAGATTATAACTTTTTATCGAATATAACTTTTTTTTGTACATAAATTTTTCATATAAATTATGGAAAATTATAAATGTAATTCTTCATTTTCATAATGGATTTAGAACCGTTAGATTTATCGATAACATCTAATAAGAAACAATTTACTTTAAATCGTTTAAATAATACAAATGAGTTTTTAATCAAATCAAACGATGCGATTAATTTAAAAAATAATAATAATTGTTGTGAAACTAAAAAGAAAATACGAAAAACAAGTAAAGCATTGTTACCGTGTGAAGTTTGTAAGAAAACTTTTGATAGACCATCATTATTGAAACGGCATATTCGAACACATACTGGTGAGTACTAAATTCGTGTTTTTAAATGGGGGGAACAAAGGAAAAATTTCAGGAACGATTTTTTGGATGTTTATTAAACACTAGTAAACTTGTACGATTCTTCAAAAATTTTAGTTTTGAAATAAGTTATGCAATATTCATTACATGAATGACATAATATTTGTATAAAAACTCTTGTGCAAAGGTCTCAAATGTATGGTGAGATAATTGGATTTTTCGTAGGAAAAATATTTGATTAAATCCAAAGACATCGTAGGTAGTCAAAAACGAATTCACCGGTTTTTCAAAAAAAAAGCTTTATTTGAAAACTGATTCAATCGAAATGACTGTTAATTATCCCGATGAAAATTTGTTCACCCATTTAAATGGGTGATCAGCTTTTTCTTAGTTTTTGAAGTGTTTCAATAAGTTGAAAGTGTCGGGAAATGTCTTCAACATATCTATTTGCAAAGCAATTAAATATCGTTTTTTAAACTTTGCAAATGTCGTTTATTATAGATTCTAGAAATAAACTTTTCCCAAGGAAAATTTAAAGAATAATTTTTTTATTTTGAGCGTTTATGCGTAAAATTTTGGGGAGGTATAAGTAAACTGGGATCTTTGGAGACATTCTAGCGTTCGACAGTCCATTTTAGATTCCTAAAACTAGAAATATAAGCGAGAAAAAAGCCCCGTCGTAAAACTACACACCTAGTTATATAATATTTTATAGTGAAGGTGCTTAGAAGTAGCACTTCTTAAAATTTCCCATGATAATTTTCTTTATACTTCCACTTTGTCATTCAAGAGCAAAAATTATTTTCAAAAGACTGGTCAGATTTTCAACCAGAATAAAATAGAAGAAATGCCGATTCCGGTTAAATAATTCTAATTTCCTCTAGAATCCTCTATCTTCGTCAAGGGTAATAAAAACAAGTGAAAACAAACAATTGACTGAGTTAATTGTTGAAATATCATGTATAGACAGTGTTTATTACTCTATCACATTGACCTTAATGTTGCTCATTTACGAACTCGGTCCCACTTTTTACGTCCTGAGTGCGCTGTAAAAATTTCAGCTTGATATATTTGTTCGTTTTTGAGTTATCGTGTTCACAGACGCACGGAAGCAGGGACGGGAGGACAGCCGATAATGGAATAATTAGGTGATTCTATGAATATCTATACCAAAATTTTTTCCGTAGCATCAATATTTTAAACGTTACAAACTTGGGACTAAACTTAATATACTATGTATATTTCGTATGCATGGTATAAAAAGTTGTTATTTCAGTAACAGATGATTAGAAACCTTCCAGAAAATCTCTTCTTGAAATTTTTTACACAGCTGTATATAGATAAAATCCATTTGTGAATAAGTGAAATTTTTTCTAGGTGAAAAACCACACATTTGTGAAATATGTACAAAAGGCTTTTCGACAAGTTCATCCCTAAATACTCACAGGCGAATACATACTGGTTTAAAGCCTCACGTTTGTATGTACTGTGGAAAACGATTTACTGCTAGTTCAAATTTGTATTATCATCGAATGACCCATACAAAGGTAAATAATCTCCAAAATCTATATTATAAAAATGCGAAAGTGAGTTTATTTGTTTCTTTATTACGCTTTCACGCAAAAACTATTGAATGGATTTTAATAAAACTTTACAATAATATAGCTCATACATCAGAATAAAACATAGGCTATAGTTTATGCTCTCACTTGTTCCAGATAAAACCACATAAATGTACCCAGTGCACAAGATCCTTTCCAACTCCTGGTGATTTACGTTCACATATGTATGTACACAGTGGATCATGGCCATTTCGATGTCATATCTGTTCACGAGGCTTTAGTAAACAAACAAATTTAAAAAATCATGTGGCTATGCACAATAATGGTACGTAAATTAACAAAGAAACTTCGAAAATTTTTTTTTATATTATATCTTTTATTTTTTTACAGGAAATCGACAGTTTAATTGTACAATATGTAAAAGAAAATTTGCTGTACAATGTAATTTAAAAACGCATATAAAAATACACCATGATACTGCATCTCAACCAGTAAATAAACCATTGGATTTTTCTTCGAATTATTCAACGATTACAAATATACTACCAGAATTATATAAAAATTGGTTATTAAGCGATTTTCATCATACACCTTTAAAAATTTCCGATACGAAATAAATATGTTGTAAGCAAATTGATTGTTCAAAATGTGTTTTCAAACCCCCTTCCCCAATTTACAGAAAAGGGAATATTCATGTATTTTTTTTATATTTTTAATTTATTGTTTACACCGTTATAACAAAGTAAAAAATATAAATACTGCTTAAAAATGCTGTATTTAAGTGTAAACAAATATTTAAAATACATTATAATTTTGAGATATTTAAACGCAGTTTTTTGGCGCTCTCAGTTCATGACGTATAAGTACGTGATCTGTCAATTGGTGACAGTTCAATGTATAATTTACACTTTAAAAAAATGAATTTACAACACAGAATTTTCACTCGTTATTATTAAATTTTCTAATAAAAAGCCGTAGAATAGTATAATTTAATGAAATACCATATAAAATGTAAGTAATTAATATCATACAGTATGTCAACAAATTTGACAAGCCCGTACTATGATGTCACGTCCGTATAAAAATTTGAATTAATTTGTACTTTTGTTAATTAATTTTAAGTAATTAAAAAGATATTAATTACTAAAATAATGGTTTAGTTGAAATGTCCAGTCAATAAAGTTACGGAAGAATAATATTTGAACCAAATTTAAATTTCATGAATATTCCCTATTGATTTAGACTTAGTTCAACTTCATTAAAAAAATCAAGCTTTTTATAAAAATTGTCTTAGTGCTCGTACATCCTTAATGAAGGCGTTTTTTTAAGCAACTAACTGTTTTCACAAAAGAAAAACAAATTGTAATATATAAAATCATTTATTAAAAATTACACTTAAACAAAAGATTGCAATTAATTGAGATTTTCATCTTCATTTTTAATTTTTTTCACGTCGTTTTCATCTTCAGTTTTAATTTTTTTCTCGTTGATTTCATCTTCATTTTTATTTTTTATCACGTCATTTTCATCTTGTTCAAGTTTTCGTTTATTTGAATTGCTTTCATCCTCTGTACTTTTTCCATTTTCTTCTGATTTAATATCTGACACATCTTGTTTAGCCGTTACATCTTTTTCATGTTCTTTAATTTCATCATCCGTTTTTTCATTAGAAGCTTTGGGTTTCTTATTTTCTACACTTTCAGTATTTTCTTCAGTGGAATTTTTTCGCTTATTTTTTCCATAATAATCATTTAATTTCGCATGAGCTGCACTTGATGTGTCTGTTTTTAAAATTTCACGTAGCGCCATTGTAGCGTATGATGCAGACGGCAGACAAAAGTCTAATATTAACGCTTTGAATGGAGCTCCTAAAAATAAATCATTGGTTGTTTTAATGAAACTTTCTTCCCTGTTGAGATATAAAAGGGTTTTAAATTCAATTTGGCAAAAGTAATTTTAAACTTATTACAAAATCGGTGTGCCACAAGGCATCATACTTTGACCACCAATCTATACGAAGCTAGAAAATAGACACTACGTAGAATTGGCTATCGCAATTCCGAAGGATTGAGCCAGTTACATATTTTTTAAGACGGTAATCTATTTTTTACCTTGATGTCGAAACAAATTTCGTCTCAAGAACCCATTAGCCACGCTTAAAAGCGAAAGTCTTGTCCTTAATACTATCATCTTCAAGCATCCCTAAGAATCATCTTCACAAGCAACCGTAAAAATTTCTTTTTGTTTATCCACGGCCGAAAGTACGTACTTGCTGCTTCTATGTTCTTACTTACTCATGTCGACTCTTACAAATGAGGTCAAAATTCAAGATCACTTACCTTCGATACTTGTAGGTTGAGGTTTTTGATTCATTTCCTCATAATCCGATAAAATCACAGGTTTCAATGGATCACGATATAGCATTACTTCCCATTTCAAGTTTTCAGCACGTTCAACACATTTTCGATAGGTCCCACTAACACAATACGTTCTGTAACAGACACAAAAATATTCATTAATTTCTTTCTTAGAGTAAATCCAAAAAGAGGTAAGTACGCACCGAACTTTAATTTTCGTCATTTCTAGTTCAAGTCCATCTGATTCTAATAATTCTCGATACCAATCTCGTATCACATTATGTGGATATTGTACTCCAAAACCGGGCATTGGTAATACAATATCGTAGATTGTGTAATTTGGCAAATCTTGTTCCGTTAAAATTTTTACATTAGCTTTGGGGTCACGTCGATCGTCGATTGCATGTTTTTTTGCCTCACCTTCAACTGCTTTCTTTTCCTCTTTATTGCCTTCACCGTCTTCAGATTCAGTTGTTGCTTTTGTTTCAGATTCTGATGAATCTTTTAGTTGTTCGCTTTCAGATTTTTCATCAGTGTCTAATTTATCTTCGTCTAAAAATAAAATTATTAAATAATGGCATAAATTCTATGTAATTAATTTTGCATTGATTTGTTAGGAAGCTAAAAGTGGGAACAAATAAGAGTAATCTCGGTGAGTTTCTCGGTATTTTCTAGTTATTTGAGATTGCCTCGACCGTTCGCTTCTTTGAAACTATACTCAAAAAAAGCTAGATTTTTGCTATCAATAGACCTTTTTCATGAAAAACAGAAATGCTTTTTGATTTTAACTCACCTTCATTTTGTATTTCACTTTCGTTTAAATCTGGATCCAACAAAACTAAATCACCAACAATTGGTTTCATTCCAAATTCTTTAATACGCCGTGACAATATCTTATTCCAAACAAAACTCTGATACGCATGTATATACAATAATCGCATATTTCTCGGTACAAATTCCAAAGCATTGACAAGATCATTTTCATGGTGTTTTTGTAAACCTTGTAACAATTTTCCTTCAATTGTTCGATCACGATTTGGACCAAATACAGATAATGCTTTTTTTGTATCTCCAGATGTTTCGTAGATTTTCTTTGCATGGCCTACATAACGATCCGTTTCGAATTTGCGTGGTTTTAAAATTAAATTACATGCCTGCAATTAATTTTCAAATTAATTTTTTTAAATGGATTGAACAATTTAAAGGTGTATAATTTATTTAACTGAGATTACCTCTTTCCAATTTCCCTTCAACAATTGTTTCCCGATTTCGTACGTTGGTACTTCTGCACTATTTCCAAATCTTTGTAACCCGTAATAATTTAGGAAGCCTTTAGTTTTTAGTGCATCTACAGCTTTAGTTATTACTTCGTCTGATGCAGTTACGTTTCTATAACGAAATAATTACTGTTTTATCTCTATTTAACAATATTGTATACATGTCGCGGCCAATTAGCTTAATTAGTCGTCGATTAACCGCCTAGTTTTTTTAGACCTTCAATAGGGAATATTTATGAAATTTAAATTTGGTTCAAATATTTTTCTTCCGTAACTTTAATGACTGAACATTTCAACTAAACCATTATTTTAGTAATTAATACCTTTTTAATTACTTAAAATTAATTAATAAAAGTACAAATTCAGTGAGGGCATTAAAATATGTCTAAAACGGAAATTCAAATTTTTATACGGATGTGACATCAAAGTTGCTTGTCAAATTTGTTGACATACTGTATGATATTAATTACTTCCTTTTTATATGGTATTTCATTAAATTATACTATTCTACGGCTTTTTATTAGAAAATTTAATAATAACGAGTGAAAATTCTGTGTTGTAAATTCATTTTTTTTAAGTGTAAATTATACATTGAACTGTCACCAATTGACAGATCACGTACTTATACGTCATGAACTGAGAGCGCCAAAAAACTGCGTTTAAATATCTCAAAATTATAATGTATTTTAAATATTTGTTTACACTTAAATACAGCATTTTTAAGCAGTATTTATATTTTTTACTTTGTTATAACGGTGTAAACAATGAATTAAAAATATAAAAAAAATACATGAATAATCCCTATTAACAGCCAAGTCTTTTTACTAAACGGCGACGTTAAATTAACAATAAAATAAAAATGAAATGTTGTTTTACCTAAGAGCAATACGAAACCGATTGCCTTTTAAATGTCCTAATTTAAGTACATGCTTTTTATAACAATAATTTCCAAGATGTATATTCGATAATTTTTTACATTTTTCGGATAACACAGACGGATCAATTCGTTTCACACAGAACCATTGTGTTGTAATTCCACGACGATCCTTTGTACCCGCATAACTTAACATTGATGGTTTTACTCGTAGTGCTTCGGCAATACGCATTGCTGCCTCTAAAGTATCATAATGTTCTTTATATACTAAGAAATGTACAAAGTCACCTCCACGTTCTTTTGGCCATTGTTCTCGACGGTCAATACGTGCTAAAAAAATTTTTATTACATTAAATATTGAAGATTTATATTGATTAATAGGAGAAAAAATCCGACAAACTACGAGCATTCAATCAAGTTTTCGAAAACGTTTAAATCGTATCCTGCTTTAAGCAAGGTTGAGAGAATTTTGCACTTGGCGTAAATTCAACTTGCATTTGGTCGTTTTTTTTTTTTGTCCTATTAAATAAAATACAAAATTTTCAACAACAAAAAAATACCATTTTTATCATATTTCATAAACGAAACATATTTAACACCATCTCGAACAACTGTCGAACCAACAATTTTTGCGCCAAAAACTAATTTCACAGATTCATGAATTTTCGTTCGTTCCTCTTTTGTTTTTGTACTAACATCGATATCAATTGTCTCTTTTGTGGGTCCAGGTTTTTGTACCAATGCATGGATTTTATCCCATGTTTCAATTGGTAAATGTTCGTAACAGTATCGATGTAATAGATCCTCATCGTCTTCATCGATAACTAATAAAAATATTTCAAATTAATTTCTAATCTACAATAAAATATGAAACAAAATTTTGTGAATATTGGAAAACGAAATGACCCCCATTTTTGATAAATTGAATTTTACAAAAACCGAAACGATATACAGTGTGTCCCCGGATAGAGGTAACTATACTTGTAAACTTTCTTATTTTGCATTTTAAGAAAAAAAGTCATCCTTTATAAGAAGTTTTGCTTAATATGAAAAGTATGTAGGAATATTTAAAACTTCTACGCGAGTAACTTTTCTTAGTAAGATTTCGCCAACTTATAAAAAAGAAGGGTAGTTTACCAAAAATAAAAGTAGTAATTCCAAATTTATGGTTACTCTGTACATTATTAAGAAGTTTTAAATATACCTATATACTTTTCAGAGTAAGCAAAACTTCTTATAAAGGATGAATTTTTTTCTTAAAATGCAAAATAAGGAAATTTACAAGTATAGTTACCTCTATCCGGTTGTTTTCTACACTGACGGATCTAAGTTAGAGAAGAAGGTGGGTTGTGGGATCTTTTCTGAAGATCTTGAACTGCGTCTATCATTTCGGCTGCCGAATCACTGTAGTGTGTATCAAGCGGAAGTGATGGCTATTCACGAGGTTTGTGAATGTCTAAAACTGAACACCCTTAGATGCAGGGACATTACAATCTTCACCGACAGCCAAGCGGCTCTAAAATCCTTCAGCTCAGTCTATCTAACGTCAAAGGTAGCACAGGACTGCCGTACGTCCTTAAATGAGCTGGCGGAACGAATGAATGTAGACCTGGTATGGGTACCGGGACACAGGGACATTCCAGGAAATTGTGAAGCCGACGAGCTTGCCAGAAATGGCACAATGCTACCGGACACAAGCATCAATAAATACCCGGGAGTTCCATTTACGAACTGCAAGTTACTCCTGAAAGAGGGTATTTTGAAAAAGGCCAATCTAAGATGGAGGGAAGAACGTACTTGTGATACTACAAGACGGATATGGTCTGAGTACAATCGCAGGCGTTCCGAAGTTCTCATATCACTTCCAAGGGCCTCTGTTCGCAAAGTTGTTGCGGCTATCACAGGACACTGGCTGGGCGGCAAGCATGCTGAACGCTTAGGCCTGACAGTGTATCACGACTACTGCAGGAGCTGTCACAGTGGTGACGAGGAGGAGACAATGTCTCATCTTCTCTGTCACTACTCAGCTCTTGTCATGAGGAGATGGACTTACTTGAGCCAACCTCTTTTTGACGTCCTCTCCGACCTAAAGTCAGTCGACGTCAAAGCCCTCCTGCTGTTCTTAAACAGCTCCAAATGGTTCATGGAGTAGTGGCCGGGGATGGGCCAACCCATTTACGGTATCACAACGGATCCCATGGTCTAAGTGTGTCCTACCCCAGGACAGCCACTCTAACCTAACCTACCTCTATCCGGGGACACACTATATTTGAAGCATTAAATTCGAATATTCACAGAAAATAAATTTAAAAAAAATAAATAAAAACATTCTGACCTTTAACAGGATCTTTTGGTACCGCTTTACTAGTCAATTTGACAACAACCCCATCTTGATCGATTTCATTCACATGAAAATCACAGTAACGTGCTTTGATGATACCACTGAAACCTTCATGATCACTTATATACTCTGTAACACCAATTTCACTTTCACATAACACTTCAGCATTGAAAGTGGGAAACGTTGAACCAGAATTATCATTCGATTTATCTCTATGGAACTTTTTATTACGATAATTGTCATTACGAAATCGTTTAAAATTACCATCATCACCACCTCCTTTTGGCCTTCCTCCATAATCTAGAAATTCGAATAAAGCGTAAATATGTTGACAAAATCTAATCTGATTGCAGTAAATAAAACTTACGATTTCGATTCCTGAATCCACGATTGTTACCACCTCGATTATGTCTACGATTACCTCGATACGAATCCATTGTAAATTTAAAAATGTGTGTTAAGTTATTCAATATTTATATTTTTAAATATTGTTTTTAAGACTCCATTAATAAATGCGGTTTTCGGTATTTTAACCTCAAATAATGTATTTAATTTTATATATAAATGCGATTATATAAATAATTGATTTTAATTAAATAGATTCGATTTAAAATGTTTAATAATTAACGTTTAATTTAATTATAAATTATGAAATATTCGATATTTTAATGCTTCTTTTTAATGTTTTTCAATTTATACACACAGCCCTCACAGGCACGTATTTGCATGTACAATTGATTCTTTCGAGTGCTGTGCTGCGATCTAGTGGAATTTTAAGTGAATTTTCTTTCATTAGATAACAAGATTCATTCCAAAGAGAAATTGGTCCATTAAGAGCATAGACTAACATTAATTATAGACCACTAATACATCCTTTGTGGTTATTCAATAAAACTTAGGTCAATTGGGTCTTGAATTCGTAGGACCCATGTTGGAAATCTTGAGAGATAGAACATAATTTTAAATGTAAAACAAGTTTTGTTTGCAACATTTTTTTGTAAATATCAATTTTTACCCGTGAGCCCGCAGAAGACAGAGCGCTCAGCTTAAAGTTCTTCAAGGCTGGGTCAATATTTATAAATATTAAATATATGGTATTAAATAATTATTTAAGTATTATTTAATACCTTATATTTATAAATATTGACCTAACATTGAACTAAACGTTAAGGTCAGCGCTCCATCTTCTGCGCCCTCTATTTAAAATACGGATCAACGTATAAAAAAAGCTTTCAGACAAACAACGTATCCCAGCTATTGGGATCTGACATATGGGTGGGGCTAAAAAAACATGGCTAGCATAAAGTGACAAATTTTAAAAATAACATGGCAATACATACCCTTTGTGCAATTTTTCAAGAAGAGAATGATTAATATTAATGAAATTTGTTGTTGGGTACAAACAAGACCGTGTAATCGTAATTTTACTGAAGGCGAAAGACTTTTGAAAGCAGGTCATGTGATCAAATGTGAAAAAAAATCAAAAGAGAAAGTGAGGAGGATGTGCTTAGTTTAACGTCATATTATTTACAAACACCTAATTTAAAAGAAAAGCCTCATCAAATCGATATAGATAAATCAATATCTCTTCAAGTATTCTTGATGCCAAATTATTTCTAGGCGCCATAATTTAATTTTTTTTATCAATTATTTATTATTGTTGTAATTATAACTTGCAAAAAGTAATCAACTCCAAACTTTTCAATGTTCAACACTAAAAGCTGTAACTTGAAATTAGTTTCTACTTTGACAACCAGGTGTCATGCCTTCATTTGTCAGATCCCAATACGTACCTTGGTGCAGTGTCAATATTTATAAATAGAAGGTATTCAATAATTATTTATAAAATATTATTTAATGAATAATTAAGGAAAATACACACATAATAAATGCAGGTTATTATTATTTATGGAATTAATTTGAAAAATATCAACTATATTACATAAAATGCGAAAATTTTCAAGAATGTGTAGCATTGAAATAAATTATTAATTTAAAAAACTTAGTTTAACTTAAAACTATTATTTGAGAACATTTTGCCTGTTTGACATTAGTACAAAAATGGTGACACACATAAATAGAGCTCTAGTTACATACGTGCTCTTTTGATAATTGACAAGTAGTAAAATTGTTACGGAATGCTGAGTAATGGAAGGTAGTAATCAAACTCAAATGGTTAAGTGTGAATTAAGTTTGACATTTAATCTCAACTGTCAACAAAAATATAAAAATATACATAAAAATTGTAATTATGAATGAAAATCATTAAAATTAATGATTACATAGGCTATATTAAACAATATTAATGCTGATTAACTTGCATGTTTCAATTAAAACCTGTAATTATGTGGGATTCATCAATATTTTTAAATACTTTAACACCAAAATTTTACGTAGCATTAACAGGAACATCTTCACTGATATCGGGCTTAATTTTAATATTTGAATGGTGGTATTTTCGAAAATATGGTACATCGTTTATTGAACAAATATCCATTCATCATTTAAGTCCTTGGCTTGGTGGCGGTGAACCAGGTATTGAAAACACAAACAACGGTGGATCAGTTTCAAACAATTCAAATACACAGCAAAATATACCAGAATGTAAAGTATGGCGAAATCCGTTAAATTTATTCCGTGGTGCTGAATATCAACGATTTTATTGGGCGACAAACAAAGAACCATTAACATATTACGACATGAATTTGTCAGCACAAGATCATCAAACGTTTTTCACTTGTGAAGGTGACATTGGTAAACCAGAGTACGAAATTATGCAAACAGCATGGCGAGAACGTAATCCAGTGGTACGAATTAAAGCAGCTCATAGTGCACTTGATATTAATCCCGAATGTGCACCAGCTTATATTCTATTAGCTGAAGAAGAGGCAACAACTATTGTTGAAGCTGAGAAAACATTAAAACAAGCATTAAAATATGCAGAAGCAAATTATAGAAAGTCTCAAAACACTCAACATCAAGGCTCAATTATGGAAGCTTTACATCGTAGAGATACAAATGTTTTAATATACGTAAAGCGTCGTTTAGCGATGTGTGCTCGAAAATTAGGGAAGTTAAAGGAAGCTGTTAAAATGTTTCGTGATTTAACGAAAGAAGTTCCACCAATTATGAATGTTTTAAACGTTCATGAGAATTTAATTGAAGCTTTGTTGGAAATGCAAGCGTATGCAGATGTTCAAGCTGTATTGGGTCGTTATGACGACGTTAACTTACCAAAATCCGCAACAATATGTTATACAACAGCGTTATTAAAAGCTCGAATCGTTGCTGATAAATTTTCACCGGATATCGCAAGTCGACGTGGATTAACAACTGCTGAAATTGCGGCAGTTGATGCAATTCATCGTGCTGTTGAATTTAACCCGCATGTCCCAAAATATTTATTAGAAATGAAACCATTAATCCTACCACCAGAGCATGTTTTAAAACGTGGCGATTCGGAAGCAATTGCATACGCTTTCGTACATTTAACACATTGGAAGCAAATTGAAGGGGCTTTAAATCTGTTAAGTTGTACGTGGGAGGGAACTTTTCGTATGATACCATATCCATGTGAACGTGGACAAATTTTTTATCCATACGCTAAATGTACTGAATGTGCGGATCGTGAATTGTTACCAAGTTTTCATGAAGTGTCTGTCTATCCAAAAAAAGAATTACCATTTTTTATTCTATTTACAGCTGGTTTGTGTTCATTTACAGCGTTATTAGCATTGTTAACACATCAGTATCCAGATTTAATGTCTGTGTTTGCGAAATCATTAATGAGTTGGCTATCATTACCAATTTATTATGTTTTTGAAAAATTAGATGCCATTTTACCTGCTAATCTACTGCAACAACTTTCTCGAATTTAATTATTGTATTTATTTTGTAAATTATTTATTTATTTTGAAATTAAATTATTTATGTAATAATTTTACTGTATTGTTTCCTATATTTTATGTCCTGTATATATGTAATATATATCAAGGTATACTAAGTTTAGTCCCAAGTTTGTAACGCTTAAAAATATTGATGCTACCAACAATATTTTTGGTAAAGGTGTTCATAAAATCAACTAATTATTCCATTTCCGGTTGTCCGCCTGTCTGTGCACACGATAACTCAAAAACGAAATGAGATATCAAGCTGAAATTTTTATAAGGTGCTCAAGGCGTAAAATGAAGTTCTTAAATGAGCAACATAGGTCAATTGGGTCTCGGATCCGTATGGCTCATCTTGTAAACCGTTAGAGATAGATCAAAAGTTTAGCGTAAGAAATGTTCCATATAAAAAAATAAACAACTTTTGTTTGAAACATTTTATCGTAAAAGTCACTATAAAAGATAGAGAGTTGAAAAATCAAAACTATAAAAGATAGAGAGTTAAAAATTTGTAAAGGCTTTCGAAAACCAAATAAATGGTGGCGGAAATGCCGCTATAATTGTGTTGGTTTTTGAATCTCTTATAATTTATGAAGGAACAACGCAAGCACTGATATTCAACATTTTCTATACAGGCAGGGCCGGATTAACAAGTAGGCAGAATAGGCAGTTGCCTGGGGCCCCCGAAAAATGAAAGACTTCTAAAATTTTCTTACAAACATAAATTTATAAAGAGTGAAAGAAAAATATTATCAAAACTGAAAATAAATTTTACTCAAATAAATAAAATTCAATTGACCGATGGATTCAAAAGGCGATGACCGACGAACTAGACAAGGTTCCTAAAAAGGACATTTCCGACTCATTTGACAAATTGTATGAGCGTGCAAAGAAGTGTATCGAAGTGAAAGGAGAATATATTGAATAATAAAAAGAATTATCTCAAAATGTACACTGGTTGTTTTTATTTTGAAAAATTTCGGTTATTTTTGTTAGGTATGTTTAGTATACTTTGCATTGTAGAAAACGACATGTTTAAAATGTAGATAGTAATTTTATTGATATTATTACATTGCGACAATAAAATTTGTATGAAAGATATAAGTTTGTATTTTTTAAACGAAAAAAGAAGGGTACGGACGTGAAAAAAGGGCCCCCAAATTGATGGTTGCCTAGGGCCCCGTTGAAGGTTAATGCCCTGTATATAGGGTATTTCAACAATTAACCCAGTCAATTTTTGTTTTTCATTTGTTTCACCTCATTGAAAATGAGGTACAAATAATTTCAGCCCTAAATGTAAAATTGCCTTGGTGCTCGTACTACCTTAAGTGGACTATAAGTTTCAGTATTTCTATTAAAGAGGTTGAGTATGCGAAATAAAACTCTTTTTTTTTTGTTTCATAAAAAAATTATATTGTTTTTCAAACGTGTTACATCATAATTTTATTAATCTAATTATTCAAAAATTTATATATTCGTATATAATTCCATAAGGGCATTTTGATCTAAAATTGAAGCATAATACGAATATTATTTATTAATTATTCAAGATATGTATTCAAAAAATTATTTGCATTGACTAAAATTACTATAAACATTATTCAATTATTGCGAGTGATAAAAATATTGTGGCTGACTAGATTTGAAATATCACAAATAGGAGAAAAGGCGTATCTCTCAGAATTTAATTATTTTTTTTATCATAAGTTGCATCCGAATTTTCATTTATTTCATTTGATTTTGCAGGCATTTCAATTAAATTTTCATTCATTTCATTCAAATTTTCAATTATTCCATTTAAGCTTTCAGTAGTTTCATTTGGTTTAGAATTCAATAATTGTTCTTGTTCCAAACGTTTACGTTCTCTTTGTTTTTTCACTTTTCTTTGAACAGCAACCATACCTACAAAAAAACAATGTATAATTCTAAAAGAAAATCTTCTATAATTTAGTTTTTCTTACATTTAATGGTCTGCATTAGCGTTAATTTGGATTCATTCTGCCGCTTCTGATTATGTATGGTATTGTAGTGTCTATAATAGAGAAAGTATGAACATATTATAATATAGTACAGTAAGACATGGTTAAATGAGACCTGGATAAGTGAGAAACCTCCATAACTGGAACTCATGTTGTATAATAATAATAATAATAATAATAATAATAATACATAAGAGTGGTACCGCAAATAAGTCCCTAGCACCTAGCCCAAGGAGTTTTCTGTGTCCTTCTTGAGAACAACCTGCTACCCGAAGATGAGACTTCTCCGGATAAGAGATACTGTTTGAAGCAGATGAAGCTATAGGATTCTGTCAAGGCCAGACGCCACGCAGAAAGCCTTCAGCTTCTCCGCCAGAATTGATGAATACAAGATTTCGGACCCAAATATTTTAAACATGATGCTCTACAGAAGCAAATAACAAATATATCATTATCCTTCATACATGCTCTACAAGTGGAATAATCGGAGATCCCCATAATCGACAGTATCCTATCAAGAGTCCCCCGACCTTTCTAAAGTGTGATCTAGTGAGTTTCAACCCAGCACAGTCGAATGGCCAAGCTGTGGTTATGCATAGCTATTCTGTGAGATTTTCAGCGATAACTCTAGAATAAAAATAATTGCATACCTGAGTGTGTGTTCTTGTAGATTACTATAGGCTCGATGTAAATGGAAAGCCATATCGTTGCGTGGTGCAAATAAAATACATTCTAAAAATGGTCCAGCACATTTGTTTGTTTTAACTTCAGTTTCATTGTGTGTTAAATAATGATTGATAATACGAAAAATTGGCTGAAAAACAATACAAAAATATAAATGAACCTGCGATCCTGAGCACAATATAAAAATTAGATGATTTTATGAACACCAATACCAAAATTTTGTTCGTAGCATCAATATTTTTAAGCGTTACAAACTTGGGACTAAACTTAGTATACCTTGTATATATTTCATATATACAAGGTATAAAATTTAAAATTTTCTACATACCGAAGTAAAAAAATCTGTTATGTACCAAGCAGCTAAGGATGTATTCATAACAATAGTCCATAATTTTTTTTCATTGTATATAAAAACATTTAGAGCTGGACCCACAAAATTATGTGGTAATATCATTAAATATATACCAAATCTAAAAAAACAAGTGAAAACAAACAATTGACTGAGTTAATTGTTGAAATACCATGTATAGACAGTTTTGATGACGCAATCGTTTGTTTTTTGACGTCACACACATAACTGGTATTCCCATATTAATGCATACTACAAAATTTTCACCTAATTAGCGCCCTCGTGGGTAAACAGTGATGTTTACAAGAAAATGTTTCAAAAAAAAAGTTGTTTATTTTTTTATAAGGAACATTTTTTACATTTAAACAATTGTTCTATCTCTAACGGTTTACAAGATGGTTCTCAAGACCCAATTGACCTATGTTGCTCATTTACGAACTCGACCTCATTTTTTACGTCTAAAGCACACTATAAAAATTTCAGCTTGATATCTCTTTTCGTTTTTGAGTAATCGTGATGACTGACGGACAGATGACAGACAGGCAGACAGACATACGGAAATGGACTAATTAGGTGATTCTATGAACACCTAAACCAAAATTTTTTTCGTAGCATCAATATTTTTAAGCGTTACAAACTTGGGACTAAACTTAATATGCTATGTATATTTCATATACATGGTATTAAAAAAAAAACTTGTATAAACAAAAGGAAATATTTCAATTCTAAATTATATAACTTACACAACACAAACGGAGAATATAAATTGACACCAAACCATGTAAGAAAACTTTGTTTTGAATTTTGTAATAGCTGAGCAAACTCGAGTCAATTCAATGGATAATCGGCATAAACTGATTGATAATAACAAAGCTAGTGCAAATTCAACAATTCTAGAAAATATAGAATAAAAAGTAATTTAAAATGGTTCGGCTGTTTAAGCAGGTACGGTGAATAAATCCAGTTTTGAGGCCTCTTTCGGAAATCATTAAAAAATGATTGCTGATGTGACTAAATAATTTGGGTAAAAATCTGCGTTAAAAAAACTAAAATAGCTTCTCTTCATATAAATGAATTCCTTAAATATAGGTAGACTTACCCTAACATCCAAGCTGATAATAAAAATGTCGATAAAAACAAGAAATCGATTGTTTTGATTCTGATATCATGACTAAAAAGCTCCCATACAAAACTTTGTACAAAAAATGAAAATAAAACAATATATCCAAACACATAATGACCTTTAACTGAATCATTATGACTTAATAATGTATACATTCGAAAATTATTAAAAGGATCAATATCATTTTTAAATAAAGTAGCTCCCGTGTAAAAGACGCATCCTGCATAAAATCCTGAATACCATAATGAACTTATTATACGATCACGGCTATATTGTCGAATTTTCATACGTTTTAGTAATGCCTACAAAATTAATTGAATTAGTAACCAACGAAGGGTCTAGAGTCCACCAAAAAAAGGTCTAGAGCCAGGAGTAGTTTTTTTCATTTCAGAACAGCTGGAAATTTGAAATTCATAAATTTTCCTTTACAAAAATTTTCTACGCAAGTTTAAAATTGAGAACGATGTTCAAGTAAGAAATAATGAATTGAAAAAGGGCAAAAATCGTTTGGTCGACTTTCGACAAAGTGTCCCATACTTTGAAAATTACAATATTTAAGATGTCGGACAGCGGGTATCTCGTTCTTTTGGATATCAGACATAATATTTGTTTTCATTTGTTTATATTATCTTCGTATTATCGCCCTCGATTTAGGCGTTCCATGGCCTTCCATTTGCAAAATTGTTGTGGCTATTACGGGACACTGGTCAGGCGTCAGGTACATTGAACGCCTGGGTCTGGCAATGTATTCACGACTATAGGAGCTGTTTCAGTAAAGAGGAGTCTCATACTGCCTGTCACTGTCCAGCTCTTGCCATGAGGAGCTGGACTCACTGGAGCCAACCTTTCTTTAACGACCTCTCTGACCTTAAGTCCTTTGACGTCAAAGTAATCCCGCTGTTCTTAAACAGCTCATCATGGTTAATATAGAAGTGACCGGGGGTGAGCCAACCCTTTTCGGTATCACAATGGACCCTTTGGTCTAAGTGTGTTGCACACCAAGACAGCCACTCAAACCTAACTTAACCATCGCCCTCGATGAATATTTATTGCAAATCAAAAAAAATCTCATTGAAAGAAATGTTTCCTGCTATTTTTTTAAATTTTCGTTTACTTTCAAATTTTCAGCCGCTCTATAATGACTGTCACATACCACGCTTGGTACTAGACCAACATGCAGATTCGAATTTCGATAAGTCGAAGATCTTCTAGGTTTACTATTCCCTTATTATTGTAAAATTAAGGACTCTGCTTGAATTGATCGTAAAATGCGAGCCTCAAAGTGAGAAAATTTGACCGTTTTGAACCTGATAATAATAACTGACTTCTTTGCTAGTTCGAAAGATTTATAATTAAAAACGATACCTCTTTAAATTTACTTTTACGAGCTATATCTTTTGGAACTATAAAGTGTTCATTGCTCAAAAGTCTGTCTGGGTTAAAGTATCATAATTTTTGTTTGTTTAATAGGATATTTGTTTTATAAGAAAAAGTGCTAAAAGTACACTATTACCTTATCGAAATTTGAATAATGTGATTATATTATAAGAAATAAATTTACGTACATTTAATAAAAAATGAAACACTAAATGGAATGTAATCCATATTATAATTAACCAGAAGGCACTATTACTTAAAGCATTATTATAATGTTTTGAAATGTATTTGTTGATTAATTTTGGTAAGCATGTTATTTCACTACGTAAAAATATTGGTAAATAATCATAAACTGTTTGAAATGTTAACATTATTTTTTAATTAATTACGATTACATTTATTTGGACGGTTTTTCAAAATGTGTTGTCATTGATCTGTCATAATGACATATGCTGTAATATTTACAAGTTTAAAAATGGGTCAAGTGCGAATTGTATTGTACTTAAACATCAAAGGTTCCGTGCTCAAAATAATGCAAATTGTGGTGGCGTTCAGAAAACGCGACCGATATGCAGATTGCAGATGCTAATTTAGGCTACATTCAGCGCTCAAAAAAAAAAAAATTAACCTAGAAATCCTCTGAAAAAAATCCATGTTATGTACCTTTCTTCTTTGAAATTAATAATTAGAGTACTGACAGTGCAAAGCAATTCAAAAGCGTCCAACTTTTTTAGAATGCGATCACCATTTTTCTCAGCTTTTTAATTTTACAACGATCGCCGAAGTGCCATTATGATTAAACATTGCAATAGTGTAAAATACAATTACGAGCCTTTAAGACTCAAAAGAAAAATTACGTCAAAATTAAGATGTAACCTTATGATGAAGCTTGGTGCTGGCTTTGAACGTCAAATTAGGGTTCCATTTAGGTGAAAAAATAGAGTTATGCCCAGCGTCAAATTGTAAAAATGAGCGACAAAAAAGTTTATTAATATCGAAAGAAGAAAATTGAAAAAAATACTGACTACTGTGTATAATAGGTATATATGGACCAAGGGGACCTCACTGACAGTATTCTCTCTCGCTACGCATATCGCATACATTTACGCGTTGGCAGACTCCTGGCGTTCTCTATCTGTTCTATCTCTATGGAAATAAGTAACTAATTTTTAATTACGAAAAAAAATTTAAAAATTATTGCGGATACTTTTTTTCAAATATGTTTTTTGGTATTCGACGACATTTTGTAAGTTAGTTTATAATAGACCATTTTATTTTACAAAGTGATTACTTTTTGTTTCGAACAGTATGTCAAAAAAATTAATGTGATAAAATGAATAACAAATATCTTGTATCTTTGTCCAACTTTTTACTGTCTGTCCAAAACAAGAATGAATCGCAATTGAAATGAAAAGGTCTATTAATTTTTTAAAAAACAAGCTTCAGTTTTGGAGGCATTTTAATGATTTTCCATGCCTTTTAATGATTAAAAAAAATTCCATAATTTTGCCACCTTGGTATTTTTTTTCTTTGTCAACGATGCAGTAAAATTTTTAGGGAAATAAAAAAACTTTGATAGGCACATAAATATATATTTCATAAATTATATAATAATGATCAATTTTAATTATATTATTATTTTGTGCTTCTTGTGTGCACTTACAATTTCAAAATATAAGTTAAATATATAATTATTATATACATAAAAATAAATACTTCACATTTGGCTTCAAAAAATATCTACTTAGTTATTCTTCTACTAAAAGTAATGTGTAATCAAATTTAGAAAAAATTTTTGACATCTATACAACTTCGCTAGACCATTCGTCATGTGATCTCCAGATCATGAACCTCCGTGACCTTTGCACCCGTCGATTGATACCAATATTATCTCGAAAATACATAAATTAACTGAAGAAAATCGAGCTCAAAAATTCGACAACAAACAAATGCGTAATAATTTTGTAAAGGATTTGGAAATGCCTCGCCCGTGCGCAATTATTTTAATTATGAAACAATAAATTTTATTATTTACGGGTGCCCAGGTAATGGAGGCGGCCGTATCTTGTATTTTATATGTATATATTTTTGTTTGTGTATAATAATCTTCAAAGCAACCAATCTGAAGGCTTAGCTCCATGGTGTCGTAAATCTACGTAAAACGCTGACTTCGGGTGGCGTTAGCCAAACAAGAGCCAACTTTTGTTACATTGCGTATCAAACATATGAAGCGACGTAACAAATGCTGGCGTTATGGGGCTAAGCACAAACCGTAAAATATATACGTACGCGTGAATATTTGTCTACAAACAAATGGACTAACCAAAATGATTTTCCTCTACAAATATTATTTCTAAATTTGTCTATATATTTAATCAGACTTAATGGATTCCAATAAATAAAAATATAGTATTTATATTCTTTATAAAATAATTTTTTTTAAGGAAAAAAATGAATATAAAAATGATAATAATTAAATAATTTAATTTGTATTCTTTTCGCGTTCGAAATGTACACAATAAAGATTAAGATGTTTTCTTATTAGCGCCAATACGCGAATTAAGATTATTAAAAAAAAATTATCGAAACTAACCATAAGTAAATGAAATATTTATTATGGAAATTAAGAAAAATCAACGATATAACACTCCGAAATATGGTAGCCACGCATAAAGGTATCTTTTTTCCCCGATAGAGAGAGTGCTTTACGTATAGTATAATCATCGATAAGTCTAAACTTTATCAAAACTAACGCTAACGCTTTTTTCCAAGCTTATTGCAATAATATTATCGCAAGTCTACTGTATTTGATATTTCTTCTTTGCTAATTTTAAGGAGTTAAAAAATTGAATTTTTCGAATTTAATTGCTCGCGTCAAGAATCATTTTTCTTGAGTAGTCTTGAATTCGTGTATTGGCGTTAGTATTTACATGAATGAATGAAAAATTGAAAACTAGGTATTTGACATAGAAATTCTTAGATTAATGTAGATTTTATTTTACCGAAATGGCAAAATAGGTTTTAAGGTTTTAAGTAGACTTATGGATACTGAAATTTGGTAAAAAGTGAAATTTTTATTATAAATGATAGTTCATAGATTTTTATTTCGCTTTATAATTTTTGAGAGCTGCCAAATACTCTAGTTTGTATCTCCGGTTCGTATACTTATTTTTTGAACTGATAGTATAAAAAAGTTTCTATGTATATTGTAGATTAGACCGAAATAAAGTAAATAGGCCAATTTTTGTTTTAACTTGCAATAATAAATAAAAAAGAAAATTAATTACCAAATATCACAAAAAAATGCTTCGCCTCTTTTTTTTATCAATTTTTTTTTGTTTTGATTTTTTTTTAAGTAAAGAAATTAGATTTACATTTTTCTATGCTAATTTAGAACAAATTATTCGTTTTTTTTTTCATTCGGTGTATCCTACGTATGTTTTTCTCCGAAATAAAGTTATTCAAAGAAAGATATTTTTAAAACACAGATTTCGTCTATGTGTGACCTCCATGTATTTACTCAATTGATACTAAAGTTTTCCGTAAGAAAAACACTAAAATAAGCGGCGAGACAAGTGCTGATCAGAGGAATATAGGAAAAAAAAGAGAGGTAGACCCGGGATCAACTGAATAAAATCAGTGGAAAAAGATTTGCGAGAACTGGGAATTGAAAACTGGAAACGAGTAGCAGAGAACAGAAGCAAATGGACACATGTCAACTTGAAAGCCAAGGGCCTTCAAGGTCTGTAGTGCTGACATTGACAATTTACTTAAAATATTCATGGTGGTTTTTTTTTAGAAATCTGTGCTTTAGATATGCCGCAGCCAACTAGATTAATTATCCGTTCAATTAACAGCCTTGGATTTTTACGGTAATTGAACGGTGCCGTTTATTAAAAAAGGTTAGGCTGTAAACCGAACGACTAATTAAATGAAATTTCTGTACACCTTATTAGTTTACTTTTTACTAATTAATATCATCGAATTTCGTGGTTAGATTAATTTTAAAATACGCAATTATTAAGATTATGTAGAGCACTTTCTTTTTCCTAAAAATTTTTTAACAACAAAAAATATAACAATTTTTCATTCAATAATGGCACATAATTAATGTTATTTTTTTTTTCATAAATATATATTTTTTTTAAATTGTTTTCCCTGTAATTTTGTACATAAATTCAAGAAAAAATAAATATCAATGGCACAATTCGATTATTATGAAATTAAATAAAAATTTTTTACGGGAAATATTATCGATTATATTTTCAAACATAAATATTATTTGTAAATTAGCGCCATTTTTTTTGTCCAAGGTTGTACCACTGAATTCTAAACTCTTTAAAATTAATTAAATATATTTATTAATATATAATTTTTTTTTCTACTGTTTACGAGTCAAAATTGAGCTATAATTTGAAAGTTTAACATTATTAAATGTCGATTATATTTTTTGTCTTAATATACGATTACTTGTCAAAGTTTATGTGGCCATTAAATTAAAAATTTTCTATCTAATAAATGCTAAATCATCACATCACATACTCCGATTCAAGAGCTTTTAAATGCTTGTGATCTTTAGAAACTTTGACCACATAACTGTATGATAAAATTTTATTATAACTTATTACTAAAAAATTAAAATAAAATATGACTACATATTCAAGACCAGATTGATTGATTCAAATAAATAAAACTTAACTTAAAATGCTAATTAAAAAAAAAAATAAATTTGTAAATCTGTACAGTTTGGTCAGTGGATATAAATTTGGAATGATTGATTAATTAATTATTGAAAGTGAATCACTGGAGATAAAATAGATTTAGTCCAATTATTAAAAATAGTTTGCATGGTTTAAATTTTTTATATTGATAGCATTTTTAAAGCTTCGCTTTTTTTCCCTGTGGATAGTTTCCGGCCTCACAACGGACTCTTTTGCTTAAGTGCACCCCCCCCCCCCAAGTCAACCACTCTAACCTAAATCTTTTTTTAAATATGTTTATAATAAACGCGAATTGCACCAAACATTTTTAATCCATTCGTTAAAAATGGATTAGTTTTAAGAAAAAAGTGAGCTTATGAGTGAGATGTAGCGTTTGAAGAAGGTTAAATTAATGGAATAGTATTGGAAGATTTTTAAAAATATAAATATAAGATTTATTATATGAGGAGAATGGAATGCTACCAATATAAAAAATAAACCATATCGTTAAGTGTGCGTTAAGTATGTGGTTCCAAATATCCAGTGATTCAATAAAATAAAATTATAAAAATTCTATCAGATTTAGTTTAAACGCAGATTAGAGAAAAAATAAAATGTTTTCGATTTTCTAAAAATTAAACATTTGTCGGTGCATCCATCCCACAAATAATAGCTTTCATAACGCTAGCTGCTGCTAATGATGCATACGGTTGCCATTCTTTACGCCTTGAACCATCTTTGTAATCAGCAATACCACGAATACACACAAAATTATCACGACAATTACCAAGTATGGATTCAATGACTGTGTCAAATTCACCATCAAATGCCAATGCACCTGTTTTTACCGAAAAATGTTGACGTAATTGATCATCTCGTGTGATTTTTCGCCCGGATGCTATTGGTGCAAGATGTATTCTAGGACAACCTTCATACCTGAAAAAAACATTTATGATAATATATTGTTCTTGAAATATTCACAAGGTCTGGTTGGCCTCTAATTTCTAAGGGTTCATAATAATAATAAAAATACATAAGAGGGGTACCGCAAATGGGTCTCTAGCACCTACACCAAGGGATTATCTGTGCCCTCCTTGAGAACATCCTGTCACTAGAAAGCAAATCGTCTCCAGGTAAGAGATGCTATTGTTATTATATTAAGCAGATGAAGCTTTAGGACTCTGACGAGACCAGACGCCCATAACATAAAAAAAATTTACCTTTTAACTGAACTGTCAGAAGGTACAGGATGAGCAACTTCAATAAGATCACGTTCTCCAATAGACATATACAATTTATCAGACTCTACAGGTGGTGCTTTGAAATCTGTTTCAGCATTGTTTGCTTGTAACTTTTGTAAACCATCTGATAAATAATCCAACCATGGTGGTGGTGCACCATTCTCTTCGGAAGCTAATTTTAATTGTTTTGCTAATGTTTGTAAAATATCACTTGCTGGCGAATATGGTTTTAATTCAAACTCGTAGTTATTTTCAGCTTTTCGAGCGTTATTACAATACACGTAGACGTATCTGAAAAAAAGTAATTTTCATTAATTTCTGTCGACATGATAAAATGTTAAAGAAAGGACAAAGAATACTCACTTCTTATCTTTATTTTCAGACGCCGCTGATACAACAACGTCACCTAGCCGTACATGTTTCGAATAATCCGTATAATGTGGTACACCGCCAGCTACTCCAACTAATAGTACAAAATCAACTCGTTGGAATGTACCCAATAATCGGGTAGTTGTATTTCCTGCAGCAATCATAGCTTCACGACTATGTCCAACCGTGGGTAGTTTTGTACTAACAACACGATGTGCACCAATATTACCCAAGGTGTAAACGTTCGATTCACCTATAAGAACAAATTTGAAAATCAGATCAAATAGATAGTTTTACGAACTGGAAAACACAAAAGCACAGTTTTTTTTTAAATTTTTGTTTTAAGAAACTACTATAGCATGTGTATTAATTTTGTGTTGAAAATTTTTTTTATATTAAATAACCATTGGTTCACATAAAATTTGAGGCTGTCAATCTGATTGGTATTTTAAAAATATCAGAAAAAAAAAATTGTTAGCGTTCCAAAAATATGCTCGACGTCCCAATGATTGTAAATAAAATTAAAATTAGAAAAGATAAGAAAGTTAAATTTAAAAAATGAAAAAACCCTACTGCGTTAAGTAAAAACTGAAAAGAAAAAACAAGTCCAGTGGATTACATAGCGACTATAACAGTCGAAGCCCATTATTGGAAAGATTTGAGCCGGTCTATGTAATCTACTGGACTTGTTATTTTCTTAAGTTTTTATTTAACACAATCGAATTTTTTTTATTTCTATATGCGTTTAATCTTTAGAGTGCCGCAAAGGAACAAACATACATACATAGGTACATAGACTGATAAATTCATTACCACTCCTTTGCGTCGCGCAGTCGAGTAAAAAAGATTCAATGTTTTGTTGATAACTTGAAATAAAAAACAGATAGTGTCAATTTTAAAAAATAATCTTGAAGATAGAAAATTTTCTAAAAATAGACAAAAATTGAAGAAAATTTCCAACAAGCAAACAATTTCTTTTAGGAAATTTTCTCTCCTTTAAGAATATTCTATTAAATTGATGCTAGAAGTTTTTTGGTTTAGAATTATTTACAAAAAACCACCATTCTTTTTTTTTACTTATTATTAACTTTGGAAATTTTTTCTTTTATTAAAAATTTCGAGAACATATTTTTAAGAAACTGAAAATTTTTTTGCAATCTTTTTAAGATACCAATCCGATTATATTTCGAGTAATGATAAAAAGTTAAGAGTGATAGTGAGCATGTGCACATTGAAAAGCGAGCTGATGTTTTATTTTTTGTTTAATTTATTAACACATAATGAGTTTTCCACTTTATGATGAAAATGATATATCTAACTTTTTGTTGAAATTTGAAGAACATGGCCTAGAAACGTAGATATGTAAGAATTTTTCTTGTTTGTTTGTTTATGACCTATTAATATCATCGTTATAGACTTAATTTTAAATGATCCTAAAGAAGATTAGAATAAAATGTCCCCTTTTGAATTCAACATCATTTTCGAGTTCTATCATATTTAAACAAACGATCCTATACTGGGTGTCCCAAAAGTACCGCACGTCCTTGTTGTATCAGGTAGAAAATAAAATTTAAGACGAAAAGCGTCTTCTATTTTTTGACACGATGTACTTTTATATTTCCACTCTCCTACTGTTTTGTCGTTATAGCGCGCTTCTGGCTGAACTATCCGAGCATCGGATAAAAAAATGAAAGGGGAATATTTCGTCTTAGAATTTTGTTATTTACCTGATGCAACAAGGACGTGTTCTTTTGGGATACCCAGTATATTTATTATATGTTACAATACAAATGATAAATCGGTTCTTATAAGTTTAAGGATTATTCTCAAAACGTGAAGAGAAATTGAGACCAAATTTCCATATTTTCCCCCGTAATAACCAGAACCCATTATTCACTTTCACCGCAACATATAAGATAATAAAAAAAATGTTTGTATTAACTGAAAAATTGAATAAAAATTCCCCAAAATAATAAAAAAAAACTCTATAAAGCACTAGGCATAAATAAAAATTTTCCGTAGAAACATATAAAATAAAAAACTGAAAAAAAATGTGTGTATATAAATGTGACTTGTGAAAGATGTAAACAATAAATCCCTAAAAAAAAAACAACATAAAACGAACCACAAGTGACACGTTGCACAGAAGCACTAAAAATGTCCTGATTTGTATAAGACCATCATTTTTTTTTTAATTAGGTCATTATCATCTTACCAAAATATCGTGTACGTCGAATTGTATTAGTATCACCATCAGGACTATTCGGAGAACTACCTGTTCATAATAACTGTATGAAATCATTTATGTATATTAATTAAAAAATTCAAACGCTTTTATTTTATTGAGCGAATAAAATTTAATAGAAATACAAGGTCTAAATGTACAATACAAAGGTTACTAGACTATGTTATGTCAAAAATGATGTACCTCCAACAGGTCCGTGGGCAGGAATCGTCAAAGAAGAGGGGGGGGGGTTAAATCAAATCAATAAAAATTGAGGATTCAGATGTCACGGTATGGTTAGCAAAATTTAGCGATTTTTACCACAAAAAGCGTGGAATATTCATGGCCAACAGTCTAAAAATTAAAAATCAATAAATATAACAGCTTGAACAACTGACTAAGGGGAATCCGTTTCATAAATGGCTGCATTTACAGGACTATATTGTAAGTTCAAATTTATCGGGAGACTCTCAACACGGGCCTGGCCCCCAAGGTTCTATAATTGAACTCGTTGCTCTACCTGATCTAACTTGCGCCCACGAATATTTTCAAATTATTGTAGGGGTTAAATAATAAGTTAAAAGAAGTAACCTCTGTAAAATAGACCTAAACCTTGAATAAAATCAGTAATGATACTAACCGACAGTTGTGTAACGTACAAATGTCTCCTTGTTTTCAATCATTGCATCAACAGCAACCTTCTCACAATATTGTGCGGTAATTATAGCAATTGTTGGTTGTTTTCCACTCGCCATTGTTGGCATTTGTTTAACAATTGTAACAGCTTGATCAGCTTCTTGTTGTGCGCGTGTAAATGCAATACCATTTTCCAAAGATTTTACCAAACCGCGGGATGTCAGTTCTGCTAAAATGTTGGTTACTTCTGTTTCATCCCAATTATTATCACTGTAGAAATAAAAATAAGGGAAATATTGTAATTTTTTGTCGAATTAAATTTCTAGATTGGTTGAAGGATGGATTTTTAAGTGAAATGACCAGTCAGGCACTAGTAAAATTTGCCAGAAGCGTGGTTTCATCCTTCGCGATGTCAAAGAAAAATATACACTTGTGCCAAAGAAATTATACACTTACTTTGCCAAATCTTGTATAGTTATTGGATTGGGATATGCAGATTCAAGAAGCTCCAAAACTTTTTCCAATGTAAGTTCCACAATTTGACCTTCATTATTGTCATCAGCAGATGCTATATCAGAATTAAAATAAACAAATTAATACTTTAGAATTAAAAATAATTCACTAAACAATTGAACGCTTAAATTAATTAATAAAAAAAAAACAAGATGATTTTGTTAATTAAATAGTGAGAACAAATGTGCTTCATGAATCTGAAAATATAAATTTGTTTATGTACTGAAAACAATATTAATAAAAAACGACATGCAAAATTTGAATGTCTACTTTACTTTGTTTACGCAAAGCTCAAAAGGGGTAAAAAGAAATTATCCGAAAAATCAAATTTTTGAGTACATTTTAGAAATTTTTTGATTTGTTATCGAAGATTGTTTAAAGTAATACAAGTTATTTCAAGAGGAATGTTGAATTTTTAAAATTGTCTGAGAATGCGCAATTTAAAATATAAATGAGCCTAGAAATGCATCGTTTCTAAATATATTCTCAAAACACCTTAATCCAGCAGTACGCTGTGCTGGATTAATAGAGAAAAACAAAATAAAAGTAGCCATTATTATGCCATAAAATTGCTATTTAATGAATTGTATGCGAGAAACAAGTTTACATCATACATGTTTGTCATTTGTATATAGGTTAGGTTAAGTAAGAGTGGCTGTCCTGAGGTGGGAGACATCGCATCTCCGGCCACTACCCCTTGAAGCATTTAAAGCTGTTTAAGAACAGCAGTGCTTTGACGTCAACGGACTTAAGGCCGGAGAAGTCGACAAAGAAATGCTGGCTCTCCCTCACTGTGACAGCTTCTGCAATATCATGATACACTATCAGACCCAGGCAATAACCCAGGCTCTGTGTCCTAATACCCGTTCACATTGATTCTAACATAATATAATTTAGATAAATTAGATATAGAATCACCCTTTACTCTGAAGCTTGTAAACAAATTTTGATACTTCACGTAAACTAAGTAAATACAACCGTGCTAGCACAAAAAATTATCTGTTTTGATGAAAACTTTTAGTGTTAGTTTTAAATTCGAATATGTAGTGTTAAAACTCTCCAAATTCTGTGTTAAAAAAGTGTTAAATTACCATTATAAATCTGAAAAGCGACGTGAATAAAATTTTTGTTACTTGTTTTTTGTTTTTTAAATGTGAATTCTAACTACAAAAAATATGTTGTTGCTTTAGCGATATTAAATACGATATGCACACGCAGCCTAACCAAACCTTGTAATGTGGTCGGAGAAGGAGGACCTATGATAATGTAGAGGTAGCCAGGTCGAGCTACAAGAAATGAAATGAATGAAAAAAATATTTTCCACTAATTTTAAATTATTTACCTTTTTGTTTCAAGAATTTTTTTAAGGACACATTATTTTAGAGACTAACTAAATTTATTATTTAAAATTTATTTGATTTAAAAATACAGGGGAAATTTTACAGAATTTTCATAAACTTGCGTATTAACAAAATATTTTAAAATTAGGAGAAATATATAAGGCAATATTTTAAAAGTGTGAATACGCAAATTTTGAAATTGGAAAATATGCAAGTACAATTGAAATTTTTATTTGGAGAAAAAAAAAAGAAAAATTTATGTTAATTAAAATGAATATTATTTGTAAATAGGAAATACTAAATATGAAATGATCACTACAAAGATGCAAAAGACAATTAAATTCTTACGAAGTCCATTGGTTATGCCTACAAGTGTGCAGTGAAATACAAATTTTTTTTATATTGTAAAGACATCATTTTTAATTTTTATGTTCACAATTATTTTGATAAAATATTGGTTTGATCAAGAATCAAGAGCAGATTTATTTCCTCCTATTTTTCGACAATCTTTGTTCTTTTTTCGTTTCAAAATTATAAACTTTACGAGGTAGGTAAATTGTAAACTTTACGAGTATTTCTTGCAAGAGACTAGATTTAAATTTTTCTGGCAGTTAGACAAACAATTGGTCAGTAATTCTCAACCAATAAAAAAAGCGAAAGTATAACAAACCGTTTCTTATTAGCCAATTTTCAGGTCCTTGAGGCGTCAAGATTACAATCGAGGAATTTTTCGAGAAACTCAATAGTCTGGCACTGAATAACACAGTATGACTGATCTGAGTACCGTGTCACTTCTACGTTAAAGAGAATGAAGCAGAGCCTTTCACCTAAGCCTATAATTCTCATAGCAAAATGCTTCGCAATTTACCGAATCAAGGAATAGCTACGATAAGCCCATCCTGATTACTGGAATTTTGCGTAGGGCAAACCACAGGCCGAATTGTGAATAATCCTAGCTAGGCCACTCGACTGTGCCCGCTTGAAAATCACCAGAGCACAGTTGAGAAGGGTGGTGGGATTCTTGACAGAACACTGTCAATTGAGCTACGATCTTCATAACATGGGAGCTCTCTGATGATCCCACTTGTAGGGCCTGTATGGAGGATGATGAAATCTCCATACATGATATTTGGGGGAAAGCTGCAAGCTTTCTGCTTGTCGCCTTCAGGTGACACGTTTATCTTAAGGAGGGCACTTTTGTCTGGGTGCTGGGGACCCATTTACAGTACTCGTATGTTTTATTATTATTTCTGGCAGCTAATCAATTATACAGTAATTCTCAATCAAAAAGAAAAGCTACAGCAAAAATAAGCGTTTTTTATTAACTAATTTTCAACGCACTAGATGTCTGCTAACCGCACTGTAAAAATGTAAAGCTCATTGTAATTAATTTTCGGCGACATTTTTAGTCAAATTATTAGCAATGTACGAGATGAAACTTGCTAATAATATACCTATAATTAATTTCAAATCTTCTGATAAAAATAACTGAAATGTTACAGTCAACAATTTTTTCTGATTTAACTTTTAAGAAATTTGCTCTTGATTACAAACCGAATTTAACAATAAAGGTACCAAATAGCGTTGAAATTATATGAATACGAAAAAATAATATAATTGCTTACGTGGTCTATTTGGAGGTTCTTCTACATCGTCCAATTGTTTTAATTCAATTTCAATTTTCTTCAGAGATTCATATCGATGTTGCATTAGTTTCATAATTTTTTTAATAAATCCCACATAATCTAAAAATAAAATTTAAATTCCATAAATATAAAAACTAATTGAACAACTAATTTTGATATTTTGATAATAATTTGTCTTTTTTAACGATTGTTTAGCTGGGAAACTTAAAAAAATTGCAGTAAATCCACAAAAGTTCACATTTGTCTCGGTTTTTGGATTTCCGAAAGTAAATAGAACCCAATATTTCAACGAAAAATGAAAATTCAGTTCATTTTACTATTAGCATATTTGTTTAGTAAAGTAGCCTGAAATTGATTCAATAAATCGCTCTTTTATGATATGAATGCTGCTACTCAAGAATTAATCGACGATATTATTTTATACCTAGCTTTACTTTTGAAAAATTAAATTTTTTTCAAACGCTTATTTATAAAAAACGGTAAGATTAAGTAAAAAAGTCATTGGTCAAAAATACAATATCATACAACTTTCAAATCCAATTTTTAATCAGAGCCGCAAAATAATCTTTACTTTCGTCAATAACGAATTTTTCGAATAGTCAAATAATGAAAAAATTCTTAGAACCGTCCAAAATATAATATTCCGACGACTCCAATAAAAATCTACTCGATTCTGGGTTAGATTATATAAAAATGAAAACTAGCTAGATCGACTTATTGCCCCCGAAACCGACTGCATACTAAATTCATGAAAATCGTTGAAGCCGTTTCCGAGATTCCAAATACACATTCACAAGAATCGCTTGTTTAAATATATAAAATAAGTTACAGTAGATAATCGAAAATTTTTCGAAAGTTTACCTCGTGGAAATTCTTGTGGACTAACTAATTCACGGAAGAATTCTTGTGCGACTGAAGGCTGTTCTGATTCCAATAATGATGGTTTAAACCAAAATCGTAATGTACGTGCTTCTTGTTTGTGTTTACCAGTTTGTGTGCTGACAAGGAACACTCGGAATTCCAATGATAATTGTGCAGGTGATGCGTCTCCATTTTCTATTTGAAACAAAAAACAATTTGAAAACCGTTAATTAATTAAAAATAAATTTACGGAGAATTGACAAGATATCATATTTTTAAAAATGACGTATGTACGTTAAAAGAATAT
Organism: Chrysoperla carnea; assembly: GCF_905475395.1. Classification (NCBI taxonomy): domain Eukaryota; kingdom Metazoa; phylum Arthropoda; class Insecta; order Neuroptera; family Chrysopidae; genus Chrysoperla; species Chrysoperla carnea. Next base: position 127,505,272 of record NC_058337.1, on the reverse strand, counting down.
GTAATTAAGGTCACGCATAACTGATTCATTTTAAAATAAGTATGCCATTAGGCCTTACATAAGATGGTAATTATAATTACCTTGTTTAAATCAAGTTAATTAACTTTAATTAGAATTAATTTTATTGAAAAAGAACAATTGCTTTTAATATTTTATACAATTGATCATCCTTCGAACCAAATTTGTTAGTACTGACCTTAAGATAATTTTTTTTTTAAATTTGTAAAGGAATTCAAATTTGAAAAAAGGCAAGACGTTAACTTTTTACAAGCGTATATAAAAATATCTTCACATGAAAGAAAATTAGATTAACCGATATAACTCAATTTTCCGCACTCTAAAAGTTAATCTGATTTTGAAAACATGTTTCAAATTTTGAAATATTTTCTTCGAAAGCTATTTGGAATCGGTACAAATTCATTAAAACTTAATTTTTGAGCGACATTTCACACAGAGTAAAATTTGGTAACCTGGCTAAGGAGAAACAAGTTACGGCCCAATATCTGTGATCAAGGCAGGCCCGTGCGCACGGAGAGTTTGGAGGTCAACCTCTTCCCCCCATTAAGCATCTTTCCACATAAATTTGAACTAATAATATAATCCTGTAAATGCAGCTATTTATGAAACGGATTTCCACTGACATTCTTAATGATACATTCTTTGAATTTGTCTTCAAAGTCGAGTACTTCAAACAGAAAACTAGAATCTTAGCGGGGCTATTGAAAAGGCTGATAGTGTGAAACGAATTGTCATTGAAAGAAGAGAAAACTCTGGAGAAGAGTTAAGAAAAATTTTCAAGACCGTGAGCGGAAACTGCGAAGAATGCGACATGGAATTATTTAATCCAAGACTCACGACAAATCGACTCAACTATCTATATAATCCTGTAAATGCAGCTATTTATGAAACGGATTTCCACTGACATTCTTAATGATACATTCTTTGAATTTGTCTTCAAAGTCGAGTACTTCAAACAGAAAACTAGAATCTTAGCGGGGCTATTGAAAAGGCTGATAGTGTGAAACGAATTGTCATTGAAAGAAGAGAAAACTCTGGAGAAGAGTTAAGAAAAATTTTCAAGACCGTGAGCGGAAACTGCGAAGAATGCGACATGGAATTATTTAATCCAAGACTCACGACAAATCGACTCAACATACATTTTGAATTATACTCTTCAATTTTACACGATGATTCCCGTGACATACGGAGCATTCGATATCTACAATGAAGGTGCGTTACCAAAAGTTTACCAAATGCTTCGCGTTCGTCCAGCTTTGCCTGTAACAACAGCGACTAATGAACGCTCCCTTTTTTAACATTGCGTCGTCTCAAAACATATCTCGATCGACAATGGATTATCTAAGATCGGCTAAACGGCTTAGCCTCGATCAATAGAGAGAAATCAGTAGAGGTCTTCGATACGTACATAGTTTTGGAAAAGTTTTTTTCTGTACCTCGCAGAATTACATTTTGTTATAATAAAATGTTCTCTTACTCGAAAAAAGAGTTTCTTGTTTTTATTGACTTTATGATACCTAACATGACGAGCAAATTTTGGCCCCCCCCCTCCTTGGATGATTACTGCGCACGGTCCTAGATCAAGTTTTTTTGAAAAAAGATTAAAATATATCTTACCCACAACAGTTTCTTTATTAATCACAATTCCCGTATGATCTCCGCCAGCCACATGCATTTTATCACTTGTTTTTTCTACTGCTCGCCTTTCAATAATTAATGTTGTGGAATTTTCCGTTTTACATTTTGGTGTCATAACGACATGTTCCGTTACCGTTTCAGGCATTTTGATGCTGATTTATCTAAAACAATGATTTAAAACTTTCTATTCAAATAATCCTATATCCTCTCAAATGGTTTGACTCAATATTAAAAAATTTTATCAATACATAAAAAAAAAATAGATAAGACGAGATATCAGTCGAACGAAAACAATTAACTCTAAATTTTGCAACACGATTAAAATCGTAAATGTATTATTAATAGATTTTGTAATATTTTATGTGAAATTAAACAAACTGAATTTATAATTTTACTAAAAATAAATATTAATTACCACAAAAAAAAAAAATAAAAACTAAATATATTCTATAAATATCAGTGAAGTAATTATTTAAATTCTTTTTTGGTAAGTTCAGACTAGAGATCACTTTTTTTAAAAAATATTTATTGATATTATAAATTTTTTTTCGAAAAGATATCACCAATTGGTACAAAAAGGTTAAAAGCCATGCGAGGTTACTTGTATGTGACCTAGGATAAGCTCGGGAAAAATCAATTTACATTTATTCGGGGGTTCCTCCCGTAATTCAACCTAATTTTCTTAATAGCTCACAATAAATCAAATGTTACGTGTTTTTGTTTTGATTACAAGTATTTAATTTTGTTTTTGTTTTGAATAAAAATTTTATTTAGAAATGATTTACGATTCTCATAATGCACCAAAAAAAAGCTTGTCAAAATTATGCTGATTTAAATTGGCGCGCAAACTATTTTTATTTGAACTAGATAAAGTTTGTTTGCTATAAGTTGAGATTCATGATGTGTTATATAAACATGGATACAAGGTCGTTATTTTTATATTATCAATGATACTTTTATGATAATTTATCATAAAAGAGAAATATTTCTTTTTGGATTTTGGAATACAATTTTCTAACGAAAATAATAAACTACTCAATATTTACTAGATTTGGGATTAATTTAAACTAATATTTTTTTGAGGCTCACAAAAGATGAGTTTTTGTAATTTCCTTAAGAATATCTTAATCTTTTTTTATATTTAAACAGTTTATGACTTCTTAATAGGGCTTTTCATTTTAAAATCACGATTCACATTTGTTTCGTACTAAATGATTTATAACCAATGTGATAAAATGAATAACAAATATCTTCTATCTTAGTCCTACTTATTGCTGTCAGTACGAAAAAATAAACTCTGCACTTGCGCTTATGACATGATGAAAAGGCCTATTGAAAGTTTTCATGGATGTATAGAAAAATGATCACTGAGTCAAATAAAAGTAGTCTTCTCACAGTAAAATACATTTTTGCTTGGAGCATGTGTAGTATTTGATTCTTCTGTCAAATATTGCAAATATTTTATCGCATTTTGTGACCGAGTAATCGAAGGGACCGAGTTCGTTATCTAAATAATAGTTTACAGGTTATTATCCTTGGATCTTGGGTTATAAACAAAACTCTTTTTTACCGGTTATCGTTATCGGCTAGAAATTTTTTTGGAAAATTGTTCGTTATTTAATATTTCCCTCCTTTCGCCAGCCCTGCATTATAGACATTATTCCACTATGAATATCCGGTCACGTTCACCCACCGTATAGTATAGCATCTGAAAAGGTTTTGCTGTATTCTGAAACCAACCCAGCATAATGGCCAAATTTGAATTGGTATTAGCTGATTGGTTAATATATTATGTTACTATAGTAACCCGTGGTGATCAGTGTGTTGGATCAAATTTAAGAATTCGTTGTGTGCGTAGTCATGGTAGGGACAATAAAATCGATGTCAGCGCTTCCAGTGAAAAATTTTGGCGTTAAAGGGGGCTGTTATTACTAATTTGCAGTTCTTTACATGTTAATGTTATAGAAATGTCAAATTAAAATTATTGTAAAACACGAATTAATTAAACTTAATGCATTAAAAATTGTGAAAATAAGAAATCATAATTATTTATTTAAATTTGTGAGACAATAATATTAAATTTTCAATGTAAGTCTTAAATGCAATCCATACAATTATATATGCATCCATACAATTCTATAATTAAAGTAGTGTATCGTTACCATGGAAACGAAACTCACGCACGGAGCGAATATACGCAATATATTGATATCAATTCAAAATAATCTATTCGCTCCGTGCATGAGTTTTATTTCAGGAAGTTACTATGGTATCGATACATTATATTTTCTTAATATAATTGTATGGATGGTATAAGTCTATGGATTGTGTATGTTTTAAAATTTAATAATATTTTCTAACAAATTTAAATAATTAATTTTTTAATATGAATTTACATTTAATAATATTATTTATGCAATTTCGTCTTTTATTTTTATTATTATAATTAATATTTTTAAGATAAGAGCGCTGCAGTCGATTTAGCTGTCTCATACACCTACTATATGCTCCCTGCTAATAGCTATTACACAGAAAAATTGATTGTAAATAGATCGTGACTGCTTTATAGCTGAAATACGTATTTATGATATCAAATCACGCATCTATAGTATAAAAAATGCGTGTACTCAATAACTTTCTTCAAAATTAGAGAAAAAAACTAAATTTAATTCTAATCTATGAGGGAAATTGCCCATTATAATAAAAACCACAAAAACTAATTACATGAAACACACAAAATGCAAATTTCAAAATAGATAAAAACGCTAAATCATTTTAAATAATTTCTTCCTGTATATTTAATTACTCTAAATATGGTTTTAACAATTACTCTAGGCGCTGTCCATTAAGACTCGTATGCGAATCATACTTTTTTTTTTAAATTGTTTTATGGAGCGTAGTTTACGAATTTTTAGCCGGGTGACCTAAAATTTTGAATATTCGAGCCATATTTTGACAGTCTGTACATAAGACCTTGCAACACGCAAGGTGTAATACTTGACACGTGAGGTATTTTTATGTTCTTTTCAGGAATATATAACGAATTTGTTTGGTCCCTCGGCTGAATTTTCGGACCTTTTTTAAGTATGGCCATTTTTTGCATGAATGGAGACTTAAAAATTTGGCTGATAGACAATTTCGTAATCTAAGCTCCAAAAACATAAAAAACGGTGTCCCCCGAATGGAGTATGATTTGCGTGCGAATTTCATGGGCAGCGCCTGAAGTAAGTATTAATTATACAATCCAACAAACACTTGAAAATAAATATAATAAACAATAATATTTATATAGATACCTTTTGTAATAATTTTATTTAAAAATAAAATCACGTAAAAATTAAACACAATAAACGATAAGTAAAACAATTTTATGTCATCACTTCTTCACAACTGATTCAATACAATTAAAAAACATTTATCAAAAATTTATTAACAAAAACCCCGCATATTTAAATTGATTACTGTATTATTCATAGAATTGACTTTGAATCATCTATGATCACATTTGAAAAAAAATCTGGTTTAACCTCCACACACCCCTCCGTATACATGCTTTAGTAGAATTACTTACTTCTCAAATTCGATATTAAAGAACTCCAATTTTTGCCAGTATTAAGAAAGTTATTTGTTGGGTGCGTAGTCATGGTAGAGACAATCAAATCGATGCTAGCGTTTCCAGTGAATAGTTTTGGCGTTAAAGGGGGCTGTCAACACTAATTTCCAAATCTAGTTAGCATCTGTAGCGCGAATCAAGGTTGCCAGGCTTTAGCTACGGAGCTACTTAGTAAATTACAAACCCCTCACAAAATTGTTCGAAATAGCCATCGGGCACATCTCGTTAAGAAGTTATAAAAATTACAGTCTTCATCTAGAGCTGGTATGACCGAGTTGGATAAAGTGCTTGGCATGAATTCAGGTGATCTGAGTTCGAGTCCTGGTGGAGTGTATTTTTTTCAATTCTCTTTAATTAAGTTATAAAGGGTTTAAATTATCAAATTTTATCGAATATCAATATCCTAATGCGAGTTACCCCAAAAAGCCAACATTAGGTTTGATTTATTTTGATAAAATTTGATAATTTCAACCGTTCGTAAATCAACAAGGAGTGACCGCTGGCCAATTTAAACGGTTTTGTGTTCTTCAGCACAACTAATTCTATTGTAAGGGGGAAAGATTGTTTTTTCTATAATTTGTTTTCGTTTTTCGACGATGTTTCAAAAGACCACTAGTTGAAACTACCTGCAAATTTCATTCGTCTCTCTATTTTTTATAGTTTTGGAGAAAATGGACAACAAAGCTTTATCATAATTTGCGCCCTCAGGGTAATCAGTGACGTTTACGAAAAAATGTTTAAAAAGAAAAGTTGTTTATTTTTTTATAAGGAACATTTTTTTTGTTCTATCTCTAACGGTTTAAAAGATTTGAATATTTTATCGCTTTTAGGTTTAGCGATAACATGTTCGCGGACTATAAATATACAAATATGATCAGTCCAATAATTTTATCTTTGGGATCAGAATCCCTCAAAATGTAAAGATATTTTAAAATCAAAATCTTTTACACAAAACACATAATTTCTACATTTTATTGTGTAGATAGAGGTAAAAAAAAGATCATAAAATATACACAATGACGTCATAGATATGATGTATACCCTACCTACCTTGAAGCGGAAAAAGGTTGATCAATTTTAATACACTTTTTGAAAAAAATCCACACTATATAGTAACAATCACTCGTAAAATTTTAACACACTTTTTAAAAACACTTTAAAATTTGTAAGTAGTTGATATTTTTAGAAATTGTTTATAGACGTCGTTAAGTAGTCTGTAAATTATTATTTATAAATGCACTCTCAACACTCAACACTGAAAACCGTCTCAATTCAAAATAAACAAATTGTTTAACAGACATATATAAAATTGTAACAACAAAAATAATATATACCTAATAATGTACGTTTTCTGTTTCAATAACAGTTCGTTTCTCCCACTGCACTTTTTATTATTATCATCATTATATTTCTATATAAGTCCATATCAGGGTCATTGTTGTGAGACTATCAATTATATTTATTTCCTTTCGAAGTATTAATAAATTGATCGTTGTGTTTTTTTATAGATAATGTTTTTGTTGCTTTGTATAAAAATTAGTATTTATCTTTCCGATTAATTTCGCTTTATAGTCTCGGAAACACTGGTACGAAATTTCCGAACCATTTTGTTACAGGTATAACGATTCGTGAATAAATCGAATTACGCAATTACTGAAAATAAAATGGTCACAACAGAGCTTGTTGTCGAGGGCCGATTAAAATAATTTGCCACAGGTGTTATTTTGTTTACTACAAAGGCATTATAATTTTTATACCATATATATGAAATATATGTTAAGGTATACTAAGTTTAGTCTGTAACGCTTAAAAATATTGACGCTACAAACAAAATTTTCGTATAGGTGTTCATAAAATCACCTAATTAGTCCATTTTCAAAAACGAAAAATGATATCAAGCTGAAGTTTTTACAGCGTGCTCAGGATATAACAAATGAGGTTGAGTTCGTAAATGAGCAAGATATGTCAATTTGGTCTTGGGTCCGTAGTAAACCATCTTGTAAACCGTTAGAGATAGAACAAAAGTTTAAATGTAAAAAACGTTCCTTATAGAAAAATAAACAACTTTCGTTTGAAACATTTTCTCGTAAACATCACTGTTTACCCGTGAGAGCGCAAATTAGGAGTAAATTCTATGGTATGTATTATATGGGAATATCAGTTAAGTGTGTGTGTGACATGTATGTATGTATGTTTGGCTATCTTTCTTTACTAGTATGACGTAAACGATTGCGTAATAAACACTGTCTTTACATGGTTTTTCAACAATTAACTCAGTCAATTGTTTGTTTTCACTTGTTTACTATCATTTTCCTTATGTTATTCACGAAAATCATTATGTTATAACTTTTCGTCGATTCCAATTAATCGCCGTACATGTGGCATAATTGCGGTTATAACAAGTTGATTCTAATCGTCCTTCGATTATGCCCCGATAATCAGTGCTGTTATCGGGGCATAATCATCAATTTTTTTCAATAATTACGGCAAAATTTGAATGAGTTGCCATGCTGTAACAATTGTATTCGGAAATTTAATGATCAGTATCTCCAAGTCTATTATTATTCATAATAGAGCTTTTGTTTACAGAGGAAATTTTATTAGAAATAAAATTGGTTTAGTAAACAAATATTTCTGTTATTTTTTAATTTATACGCTTGAATATTAATAGGTATTTTTCTATCAACAAGTCCCTAAAATAGGTGAGGTATATTTTGTGTTATAAAAGGTGTGTTCAAACCACATCCTATATGAATCGTAATTTTATAGATGTATTTTGACGCTTGACGCTACGTTTGTGCGTCAAATTAGGTAACGTGATCACGTGCTGCCATCTGGAAAATAAATTTTGCCGCGTCACATCGTAAAAAAATTATGTGTGCTCTGCAATAAAATAGTAAATAAACATCAATGAAATTTTGTCAATCAATCCTGAGAAAAAAAACTTTTTTCGATGTGATGCTGCTTAGTTTTTTTCCAGATGGCAGCAGGGCATAAACTGATCACGTAACTTAATTTGACGCTGAAACTCAGCGTCAACCGTTAGCATGAAAATACACCTTAACAGAAAGGCTTACTAAGAGTTTGTTTAGAATTTGGGCTGGAATAGTGGAATATTTTATATGGACTGAAAATGAATGGAGCCAAATACATGTTACTTTAAGCTGAGTCGCACCTTTTTCTTTATGCTTCTAATGCATAATGCTTATGACTATGAGCGCTATTCAGAGTGTATTGATATAATATTACTGTCCTAGATGGGTATGCCCATAGACAACAAAGCTAATAAGTTCCAATTTTCCCAACGATCACGGCGGTTCATTGCGATTGTGTGAAATACAATATCATAAATATTTATTATATTCACGTGGGAATTAACTTTATGAACTCAAAAAGGTAAATTTTATTTGTTAAATTATCATATTTGTTTAAATTATCATTAGATATATAGTCCGCTTTAGTATAGTCATAGAGCCACCCGGTACTATATACTGGGTGTCACAGATTGCTCTAAAATATGCTGATTAATATGAATTTTCCATTTCGATTTTTTTTCTTAAAAACGACAATTTTTTAAAGACGTCCGAAAATTGATTCTTTTTCTAAAATTACCTTGAATATTCAATTTTATTCACGTCTTTTTTCGTCTCTATGTCCATACGGTCCAATTTCATAAAAATGACTATTCATTTAAATCCCAGAATACACGCGTGAATTTAAAACAACATTACATATTCAAGAAAAATATACACAATAGACACTTTTATTAAAAATTTGCAAAAACAAAAAAAAACTTACTTCACTAATTAGTAAAATAATGTTACATTGTCACGTATCATATACGAAAAAAAATAATCACAAATAATAATTATAATAATATTACATCACTCAAATAATATATAACTTTATGTATGTAGTTTAATTAATAGCAATATATCAAGGTCTTTTTTTTTTTTTTTGTTCAAAATTATTAACTTTTAGAAAATGTTTAATTCTAATTTAATAACACACAAGCACTTGTTGAAAAATCAATTATCACTAAAATATTAATTATGATTAATTGATTAATTAGTGGTTTTAGAATTTAACTTTAATTTAGATTAATTGAAAATCATTATTATTTACACTTTAATCATCTGTTTGTTGAACTGAAGTACTCTTAGGGTACGCGAAATACCAGTTTATTATAGAAAAAAAACATATATAAACAATATCATAAATAACCGGTATAAATATAGTATCCTACTATTCTTGTAGTAATTACAAAATACTACCATATATCACTGAAAAATGTTCGTTTCAAGTAAATTAAAAACACTTCACTTTTTAAACATAAACATATTATTTCTTGATTTATACAGGATGTTCTCGAAACAGTTGCTGTAAGAAATGGTCAAAAATAACTAATATTATTACTAAAATTAGTAGATTAGGTTAGGTTAGGTTAGGTTAGAGCAGCTGTCCTCGGATAAGAGGCATACTTTGATCAAAGGTCAGTTGTGAGAGCGAAACTTGGCAAATCCCTGGCCACTACTCCACGAACCATTTGAAACTGTTTAAGAAGTACAGGAGTGCTTTGACGCCTACGTAATTTAGGTCGGAAAGCTCATCAAAGAAAACCTGGCTCAATTAAGCCCACCTCCTCATGGCAAGAGCTGTACATAGACGGAGAAGATGATTAATTGTTCCTCCCCCCCCACTATGACAGCTCCTGCAATAGTCGTGATGCACTATCAGCCCCAGACGTGCCTGCAATAGTCGCAACAATTTTTCTTATAAAGACCCTTTCAAGCGATATAAAATCTTCTCAGACCATATCTCTCTTGTAGTACCACAAGCGCGTTCCTCACGCCATCTAGGATTGACCTTTTTAAGATATCCTCATTTAGGAGCAGCTTGTAAACGAATATCCCGAATATCTATTGATGCTTGTGTTCGGCAGCCTTGTGCCATTTCTAGAAAGCTCATCAGTTTCACAATTCCCTGGAATGTCTTAGTGTCTCGGTATCCATACCAGTTTTGCATTCATTTGTTCCGCCAGCTCTTTCAGGACGTTTAAAAGTCCTAGGTGACACCTGAATAGCATCTAGTAGTAATTACAAAATAATACAATATATCACTGCAAATGTTACTTTCACGGAAATTAAAAACATTTCACTTTTTAAACATAAACATATTATTTCTTGATTTGTACAGAATGTGTTAGGTGTATTTTTGTAAACCTGTACTCACCTTCTCTTAACGAAGCCTTGTAGACAACTTTACTATCAATGGAAAAAAATTGATAGTCAAGTTGTAGACGATTTTACTATCATGAAGATTGTGAAGAAATGTACTTATTTTCAGTTTGACACTGCGTCCTTTTAATTAAGTTGGCCATGCACCGGCTCAAAACGCAATGCAGAGTTCGGCCACGGACAAGATGAGTATAAAACTTGTAGACAACTTTACTAATAATGAATGAATAGGCATTAACTCATAGAAAAAATTTTTAATAATAGAGTTTTGAAATGATTGGATTCCAAAGCCTCGAGGTTTGATAGGTGATAAACCTCACTTAATAAACAAACAAACAAAATTAATCCTCAAAATGTATTTTAGCTTTAGAAACTTTTAGGTAAATGTATCACGCTTTATTAAAACAAACCATAGCAATTTTACATAAATAAATTCAATGTAATAAAATGAATGCATTTTTAAAATTTATGAGCACTTATTCTGGAACATCTTGTAAAAAACATGAGGCTTTTAAACTTTCTAAGTTTTGCAACTTACGTTTACGATTGTTTTTACAGTTCAATAAACTTACTGCATGAGATGTAGGAAATTTTTCTCGCTCGATAATTCTGCGAAAGGAGCATTCCTAATATCTTCTAATTTTACGAAGAAGAAAAAAAGAAAACTTTCCGTTATTTAATTATTATTTTTATTTCAATATAATTTCTTTTTAAGTATTTAAATTATATCTTCAAGTACATTGAATAATATTTTTAAAGTGATATTAACTAGATTTTTTTATTGAAAATAATGTACCAAAAATCCGGATACCTCCAATATATAGTTTATAATTTTTATTGCTCAAAACGAATATTTTAAATATTCATTTTGCTCAAACTTTCAAATATTTGTAATACATTCTCAAAATCATTAAATAGGCACCTTACAGTCGTTAAATATAATTTTTTTTTTATATAATACAAAATACAAACAAATTAAGAATGTATCACAATTGAGTAGTACGATCCCAAATCATATTTGAGAAAAAAAAAAAATAAATGTCGGAATTATTGTGCTCAATTTAAATTATTTAAAAAATTAATTTTATTATTCAATAAAAGACGTGAGCAAAATTTATTATTTATGCACTCACTCGACTTTTTTTTTCCAATTTCAAGTACTGTTTTATAAAACGGTTATTAACATTGCAAAGATCATTTCATTTTAAATTTGACCTTTTTTTATTTGATTGACATTTGATATTATGGACTGCATTTATTTAAATGCATTCTATTTTTTTTAATGGTAAATGCAAATAAGTTTGTATATTTCGAATCGGGAAATTTAACATTCGTTGGACTAAGCTTATGTAATAGGTGGGAGCTACATATTTTTGTCATATCAAATAATGGAATTACTTTTGTGGTTTTCGGAAAATGATTTTAAATGACTCACTTTAAAAGAAAACCTACCAATGATAGTCAAAATCTTTTCTTTATTAATTGAAAGCGTGATAACAATGTGATAACAATGTCATCCGACGAGCTTGCTAGAAATGGCTCAAAGCTTAATCCTAGAGTTCCGTTTGCGAATTGTAAGCTGTCCTTGAATGAGTATACCTTAAAAAAGGCTAATCTTAGATGGGGCAGGAACGCACTTGTGGTGCTACAAGACAGTTATGGTCTGAGTGCAATCGTAGACGTTCCGAAGATCTTACATCGCTTCAAAGAGTCTGAAGGTTGACTGGATCTGCTGTTGCGGCTGAACTACTGGAACTACCACTGCACTACGATTATTGCAGGAGCTGTCACAGTGGGGAGGAAGAAACGATGTCTCATCTTCTCTACCACTGTACAGCTTTTGCCATGACGAAATAGGCTCACTTGACGATCTCTCCGACCTGAATTTCGTTCCTACGTCAAAATATTTCTGCTGTTCTTAATCCGCTCCAAATGGTTCAGAGAGTAGTGATCGGGGATAAACCAACTCTTTTCCGGTATCATAACAGACCCTATGATCTAAGAGTGTTCCACCTCAAGGCATACACTTTAACCTAACCCAATCTATTTTAAAATAAATCATACTTGTTTATTTCAAATGAATACCTACCATTTTAAAACCTTTTATTTTAATTACTTGATAAGACATTAAACTTCATGCTCGGTGATAGTTTCAAAATGATGACACATTTTTTCGAAATTTTTAGCAGTTCATAATTTTAAAGTACTTTCAAATAATCATAAACATTGTAGATTACAAGCCCGTAAAGAAAAATTTCAATCTTTGAAAATTTTTTAATCTTAAAGAAAAAACTTTTGCATTTATTATATTTTCACAGCACAACATTTGCTATGGAAAATTAACGTCCTAGCTCTTAAAGTTTTTCTTTGAAAGAAAAATTAATACAACTTCTAGTATAGACTAAAAGACGGGTGGATCTAATGTTTAAGAGCATCTATTTTTGGAGTAAAATAACCAAATTACAGAAAAACCCTCTCTTAAAGATTTTTCTCTTTGCATTGTTAACACCGTTTTTAATTCCAATTTTCACAATCGATTCACACCACAGCAAAAAATAAATAGTAAAAAAAATAATAAAATAATAATTAAATATTATATATTTTTTTAATAATTATTATCGAAAAAAGAAATCATCATCTAAGCTTAAAACAAATTCGTATGTACAAAAAAAAAAAAAATTGTAATTAATTCGCCTATATAAGAGCATTTGTTTTCATAAATCATTAATTAATTATCTTTTTAAGTTGATTAATTAATGTTATTAATTATCATTCAACCATTTTTTTTAAATTAATTAATTATGGAACAAATTTACTATTTTCACATAAATTATTAACTGTACTTTTTATAAATATTTAGGATTTTATAAAAATAAAATAAAAAATGAAAAATTATAAATATTATATTTATTAACAGGTTTTTTCCTTCGTATTATTTGTTTTGTTATTTTCATAATCGATTTTATACAAAATAAAATTAGGGCATGCAGGGGTACTAGAAAGTCGTTACAAAACATCGCACCGATTACAATTGGAACTAAGAAAAAGAAATCGATAATATTTTCATGAAATAAATCTTACTTTCAACATCAGACCTGTGCGCAAGAGGGGAAAGGGGTAGGTTGTAGGAGTCAAACCCTCTATTGAGAATCTTTTCACATAAATTTGAACTAGCACTATAGTCCTTTAAATTCAGCCATTTATGAAACGCATTTCCACTTACGCATTCAAATTATTGAAAACGTAAAAGTGAATAAAAGGATGCTGTTAAGATCTTGGTGAGGCTATCGAACTGGCTGGCTACGAAACAAATTTTGATGGAAAGAAGAGGAAATCCTGGAGAAGAGTTTAGACAAATTTTCAATACCGTGATTAAAATTTGCGTCGAATACGATACGGAATTGCGGAATCCAAGGATTTCGTCAAAATAGACTCAACGCTCGAATATACTGACTGATTCAGTTGAATATCAATCTGTAAACCGTACATCGACTTGTTTCTGACACATTTTTTCCCTTACTCGAAAAAGGAGTTTCTAACATAACAAAGATTTGAACCCCATCCTCCTCATTTGATTATTCATACGCACGGGCCTGATCGTAACCAATAAAAGAAAATCGTATTTTCACGTATTTATGAAAGGTGGCTAGTAAATTGAACTTAAATATTGATTAAAAAGGAGTCAAAATGTCCTGCTTCTCACCATAAAAAGACGCTTTTCACGTTTTCAAGGATTTAATATTTCAATTTTTCTCCAAGCAATGTGTTAATTTAAATTTTCAGTTAGAAAAATAAATGGGTAGTACGGATTTGAAAAAAAATAAATATTAGTACCCTCTTAGTTTCTTTTTTCACCTACACCGTTCTCAATTCTATTTCTATTTAATAAAAAACTTGGCAAAGGAGAGAAAAATAAATATAAACATATTAAAACCGTTTATGAAAATTACGATGATCAAGAATATACAAAAAAAAAACATAATTTTACTAATTTCCATTAAGCAAAATATTTATTGCAAAGCGCATTGTAAAAAAATTAAAATCAAAATGGCGCCAAGAATATATTTAAGCACCAAGTTTCTTTTTTCTCGCGCAAAATAGTGAAAAATTTCTTTGAATGTAATAAGTAACATATAGTAGACACCATTTTTTTTAATGTACAATGTGTTATTTTGTTTAGTACTAAAATGGCGTCGATTGGAAAAGCACAAAGTCTTATCTTCAATGGCACGAACCTTTTTATTTGTTTTCATGAGGAAATTATTATTTTAGAAGAAGATACCATTGTTTTATTATGTTTCTTTTAAGAGCGTGAAAATTTTTTTTTTAGAAGAAAAGTTGAGAGGGGCAAGAGAAATAGTAGTAGTTTGTAATATCTATTCTGCTGCTTTGCTTAAAATTAGTGTTTTTGTCTCTATCTATACATTTATCGTAGAGGACTCGATGATAAAGATGACATACTTGATAATGGTGTCGGTGTAACACCCGTAGTTAAATTTAATTTTTCAAGTTCTTCATCGGCTTGACTATTTCGTAACTCTTGCGTTGTATACATAAATTTGTTCCATTCGTCGTGTCGTGGATGTGCAAAATGCTGGAAAGAAAATTTTCTTTTTAGTCGCTGTATTCTATGTTTCATGATCAAAGGACACCGAAAGATAAAACATGTACTTACTTCTGCTACATCATACACCCAAATTTTACCCATATCATCACCCACAGTCACATGTAAACCACTTGGTGTCCATGATACTCTATTTAATGCTGAACATCCTTCAACTACAACGGACGCAGATGGTACTTCTGTGTCTTGATTTAAATTCCATAAATCTAAGCGACCAGCGCCATCAACAGCTGCGAATAATGCTGGATGTGTTGGAGACCATGCAACATCCAACACATAATCACCATTATCCTCAAACGAATATATTGGTTTTGTGTCCTAAAATACAAAAAAAAAGTTTATTAAAGATAATATTTTGTAAAAAAAAAGCCATATCTATAAACACAAGCCATTTATTTTGTTTTATTCAAGCAGCTAAGTGATGTTGATTATGGTAATACAGAGGTGGATTATCCATAAGATAATAGTAGGGGAGCCCTTTAAAATTTTTCAATTAAAGCGATGGGGCGAGGATTTACAGGCCTTAGAAAATGTAAAAAATCAGACCCATGGAGAACTCGAACGCATCAGATATTGAAACTGTAATACTGCCACGTACCTCTGATAACGAAAATATATTAATCTGACGGTTTGGGCGTTGGGGGGTACCTGTGCGGAAGGGTTAAACACGGAAGAAAAAAAAAGTAACTCGAGCAGGTCAGATTTTATAGGAGCCGTTAAGTGGACTCTAATGAAGCTCCCATACCTTACATAGACTGACGGTTTGGAGGAGACTCAAGCTCATTGTGGATTTTTGGGATTGCAACAAAAAAAAATCGACTTGTTTAGGTAACTCGAACGTGTCAGATTTTCGTACTGGAGATTCAATTTGATGCCCTGGTAAGGCTGACCCTTACACTTAATTATTTTTAGTGTCCTTATTTAACAACGGTAGCTCGAGCCGGAGAACTGTCCTGAACAACCAACGCAATTTTACAGGTTCCAAGAAATAAAGAACTTAAAACTAAAGAACTAAAAAAAGGTCTATATTGATAGATTTTTATTACGAAGAGTGCTAATTTTTAAAACTGTCTATGGGCGCAAAATTTCTTAATCCGCCTCTGTGGCGATGGATTAATAAACTAAGAAACCATTGATGATTGATGTGAAAGAAAGTAGATAATTTTGAGAACTGTAAAAACATGCAACTTACTTTTAAACTCCATAATTTAATAGTCCAATCGATTGATGATGTCAAGAATAAATGGGAAAAGTCAATGCCACCTTGAACAGCATTACAACTGATACCAGTAATTGGACCTTGATGTCCTTCGTACGTATCGGTAATACCAGCTTTATTACCATGCCTACATGCTGAATATGCATGACCTTCTTCACTGCCAACTACGAAATTATTTACATCGGAATGTGGGAATCCTAAACATGTCACAGCTACTGGTTTACTCTGTTTACTTTGATGCAATTCTAATGTTTCTTGTGGTACTGATAACATATCTAATGACCATGAACATAACCTGCCATCTGTCGATATACTTATCAAATTATGTGCGTTTTGTGTGCCTATCACGTTCATACAATATACAGGGTGCTGAAATTAAAGAAATATATTATAGTTCTGAAATATTATGATGAATCAATATTCTTAATTTTATTGTTAACAGATAGAGGTGAAATTTGAAGAATCTGTTGGAAGATAGAATTGATTGGACCTAGAATAAAGGAATCGATTCCTCTTGGTCAATATGCGACGGTTTTTCAATCAGAAACCTTCGTCATGCTGAGAAACACCCGGATTTGTAACATTAAAAGATTACAGAGGAGTACATATCAGCATCTTCCCAGATAGTCAGGCCGCAATTCGGCCTCTTGAGGCGTCAGGACACTGTCGATGATGGGGACCTCTGATGATTCCACTGGTAGGGCCTGTATGAAGGACGATGAAAACTTCATACATTATTTGCACCTGTAGAAACCTACAGGGCGTGATGTTTAGAATGTTTGAGCCCCAAACTTTGGATCCAACAATGCGTGGCGTCTAATTTTTATATTATCTGTTAGAAAATATTAATTAATTCTTACCGTATGTGCAATTGCTGATAACGGTGTGCGTTGTATAGGTGAACGTTTTTGTACACGATTATCCCAAAGCACAATTTGACCCGAATAAGTACCACCAAGTATTAAATTTGGATGAAATTTAGCGAATGTTGCACACATAACAGGTGATTGACAATGGAATATATACTCAGGTGTTGTTTTTTTAAATTTCGTATTCCATACCAAACATACACCATCTGGATCGTTTGG
This sequence comes from Chrysoperla carnea, assembly GCF_905475395.1. Lineage (NCBI taxonomy): Eukaryota > Metazoa > Arthropoda > Insecta > Neuroptera > Chrysopidae > Chrysoperla > Chrysoperla carnea. The sequence continues at coordinate 127,487,835 of NC_058337.1, read as the reverse complement.
ACTAATTTCATTATTATGGTAACTAGCAAGTAATAATTCAGGAAATTGTGGTGACCAATCTAATGATGTTACACAACGATTACGTGACCATCTCTCATCAAGAAATGAGCGATTTAATGAGAGTCGTTGATGTGATTTTTCATCGCTGTTTAAAGAAAATAATATAATTAAAAAAAATATTCTATTTCAATTCCTTTTGTTTAAACTTACAGATTATCTTCAGAATCAGCACCTCCAGTATAATCTGTACATACGTCAACTGACTCACAAAGTGCGCGTTCAACAATACGGCCAGCTCGATCAATAAACCGTTGGAAATCCTCTGATAAAATGATCATCTGCTTCTCTTCCTCGCTAAGTTCTCGCACTAAAGAAAAACATTTTCCGGTATTTAGGAGATTTCATAGGTGTTTTATGAATTTTTATTAAATTGTTTGACTCACCTTCTTTAACCTCCTTTTTTTCCTGTTGTTGTTCCACAGCGGTGACTGCCGGTTGTACTTCTTTGACTTGTGGTAGACCATGCTTCAATATTCCGGGTGGTAAATTGCTGGAGAATCCATCCAAATGTGGCAATGAACTGCTATCTTCGTCCTCAGCTTGCAGACCATCGTCAAAAGTCAAAACTACGGTGAATAAGCTGCAGTTTCTTAAATTCACATGCATATAAGCATATCCCAAAGTAAAAGACAAAATCACCAAGCAAATAGTTAAGACACAACTACAAATTCTACTTGAAGATGTTACAACACATTTCTATGCTTTGCCAAATGAATTTTAATATGATCCTACATATTTCCCTGAACTACGTTCCGAAACAGAGAATTTACATTGAAATATAAGTACTAATTCTAGCTATTCTACGTAAAAAAATTCGATTGTTTTAAATTTTATTAGACTTACCTGCTAGCTCCATGCACGGTTGAAGCTGTTACTAATCATTTCAAAAAATTAACACAAACATAATGCGATTATATTTGTGTATTTGACGTAAAAAAATTAAGGTTTCTGTTTCATTATAAATGAATTTTATAAATGATGACCCGCTTTTGTTGAAGGAGGATAATCAAGGATCATCGGCGCTAAATTTTTTTCCAGAGAGCATTCTTTTGAGGTCAGATTTGTAGAATACGGAAGCAATTAAGAGCCCAATAAATGCAATTTTGCCACCGTTTTCATTGACTTGTGACACGATGCATTGTCTTGATGAAGGGTCATCTATGTGTCAGGCTACGAACTTATTAGATCACCTAATAGATATTATTTAGATTTATTTTTACAAAAAATAAATGTTTTTTGTTTATTTAATTAATTTGTAGCCTCATTTTCGTTGTATAAAGTTTGCCGTTTTAACTATGTACAAAAACTAAATTGATAATTAAGACCGATTTTGTCGCTAGTGGCTTCAACTATGCAAGGAGCTATAATTAAATTGTTAAAAAATTATATTCAAACCAAATTTAAAATTTCGAACAATCGAATGATTTAAGTTCAAAACATCATCCATTAAAAATGATTTTTTGAACACATCCATTCCGGAACATAGTTTTTTCTAAACAAAAATAACGTCACGTGAATATTTACATATTTATAAATTTTCTTTCTAAATTAAAAAATATAGCATTGAAACTCGATTTTCATAATTATAAATCACATGCGCCTGAAAGAGTAAATAAAACTGATGTCTTTGATTGAAACTCAATCAGCGCATCAAACTTGGACCAAAAGGAAAAAAAAACTCTCCACCTGCGTTATAAATTTGTACGTTTGTGTGTGCATCGACACTGATCTACTTTGAATTTGAGTAGAATTTCACCAATTTTATGTGGCAAGTGAAGTAATTTTGAATGTAAACATCGAATACAAACATAAAAAAGAAGAAAGGAAGCTTTAGAGATTTTGTAACAAAATTTTCTTAAAAATATTAGCACAATAATTTCACATTGCATAATAATATTTTTCATGCAAAGCAACGAAAATTTTCCACCCAAAGTTTGCAGATACCCCAAAAAAAGAAGACAACTTGAAGCAAATTATAAAACTAATTATAAATAAAATAAAAGCAACGGCGCCGAGTTAATACCTACCTGTGAACTCGTCCTCCCATTCTAAACCCGGATTTAGATTGTACTCGTCTTGATTGGCCGAGCGGAAATGGAAAAATTATTTAAATATCAATCATAATTTAAAAATATTGTTTTTTTTTTTTTAATTAAATTTTGTACAGTTATTATTTTTTTAAAAGTTCAGTTTAAAATTTTTTATGTTCACAAATTTTTGTTGACTACTTTTCAAATTTTTAAAAGTCTATCTTTTTGTACAAAGAAGAAAAAGTCTACAAATGTGGTAAATTTGGTTTTTTTTCTCAATCTTCTTTTAGTTTAAATTTTTTTGTAACGTTACCAATATACATTAAATATATGTCTTGTACTGTGTTTATATCGTTAAGATTATGTAAGTTAATAAGCGATTTGTTTTTAGTTAAATTGAAAAGAAACGACAAATATGAATTTTAATAGGGTATTACATTACACCCATTTTTGAAAAATATCTCAATTATATTCTATAGTGCTAATAAACCATTAAAAAATATCATTTACTCAATCGATATTTTCCATAAAAATGTATTTAAATTTTACATTTTCAAATTTCTCGCGTTAATTTGAAGAAAACGCTCGATTAATTGTAATTGCTCTGTGGTCATAACGTCAGTTGGCTGCGTAAACAAATGCGTTGAAATTTATAACTTAAATTTGTTAGTTTACACAGCCGTATGACGGAATAACATGGCAACTCCATGATGTTAAAACACAGATTAGAAAAATAGAATTGTAAAATTTATTTGGTATTTTATAAACGAAAACTAACATTTTCGGATTGCTTTTTATCTTTATTCATGGCAAAATATTGCAAAATTCTTTTTATTATTTAGAAAAATATTAGCATTTGAATTTAATTAAAAATTGTCTAAAAATACAAAATAACTCAAAAACTATTGATTTTAAAGAGCAAATTGGCGTCAATTTTATATTGAACCAATTAAGTTTCCAATACTAATAATAATAATACAAAAGAAGCGTACCGCAAATGGGTCCCCCCAGCAACTAGACCAAAGGGGCCTCTGTGCCTTTCTTGGGAACAATGTGCCACCTGAAGGCGAGACGACTACGGGTAAAATATGCTGTTTTAAGCAGATGAAGTTATAGGATTCTGCCTAGACAGAAATCCCATAGCTTCTCCACCGAGATTGCTTCCATGTTTGATGTATCCAAGATTTCGGATCCATATAACTTGGACACATTCGAGGGTTTGCAGGTTCAAATAACAGGCATGGAAGTTTCATCGTCCTCCATACAGGCCATACAAGTGGAATCATCAAAGATCCCAATGTTGTGAAGGTTGTGGTTTAATCGACAGTGTCCTGTCAAGAGTCTCACCACCGTTATTAACTGTGTTCTTGTGAGTTTCAACTGAGCACAGTTGAATGGCCTTGCTGCAGTTATACAATCTGTTGCAAGCTTTATGTTCCAATATTCAAAGTAAGAGTTTTTATATTTTAACAGTTGTGAGAGTTTTTCTCATCACTTCAGTTTAGTCGGTAAAAAAACCGCAATTCCGATGGATTCGTTATATTTCGACTATCTCCGTAGTTTTCAAATTAGAAATTATAGATACATTTTCAGATACACTGTATTTTCAATGACAGAATTCAGGTAAATAAAATGTAATTATTATTATAAGTGATTTTGGAAAAATTTTCCAAAGTTTAAAAAATTGTGTGTCGTTTCTTTTCAAATAACTTAGCACAATATTAGTATGAACAATATTTACTAAGCGATATTAATAAATTTTTACAGTTAGGTTTTTTAAATAAAGTTGGTTAATTATTTAAAAAATAATAAAAACATAAAATAAACAACAATAACAAAAAAAAAAACTAATAATAAATAATGGACAAAAAAACAAAGGTAAATGTGCAAAAAACAAGCAGCGAAATAAAAAAATTGCCAAAACAAAAAATAAAATAAAGCAACTTAACGAAAATAAATGTGCTAACATAACAGGTGGAGAGTTTCAAAATAATCAAAACAAATATAAATAAATATCTCCAAAACTTAAATATATAATAACGGGGGGTTGGTTGAAGGGGGTAGGGGTATATATACTTAAAATAAAATACCGCTTCGTATATTTTGTAGGGAGAGTTTTACATAGAAATATGAAAAATAGAGAAAAAATGAAATGATGATTATGTCTAGCAAAGATGAAAATAAATAAGAGATAGATATAAAAGAGTAGATTTCATTATATGTATACCACATGTGAAAATCCAAAACTTACCGTAATAGTCTGTCGCATGAGCTAATGGATACGGAACAAAAGGACAAAATAATATTAACAAATTTTGATAAAATACAAATTATAGTAAAAAAAAATTAACCCAAAATAAAAATGAAAAAAAAAAAAATCTACGAAAAATTAACTTGAGGTGATGAAACGCTTTATTTTTTGCCTTGTCAGCGAACGGATGTTACATGTGTAAAAATAATCATTGTTTAAAAACATTTTTTGTTGAACCTGCCAATAACAAAATATATCTGCTGAATATGGTTATCAAGAGACCTTTTCATCGATATGCATTTGTTTCGGACAGTTGTCAAAAAACTATTCAACCTAAGAAAGTTAAATATATTTTATCTTTTTCAAGCAGCGCTTTTTGACAAGGATAGAAGATATGAGATATGTCTTTACTTGATTCAAAACAGTCCGAAACAAAAAAAAATCATTTTGTAAATGAAAAGCCCTATTGTGGGTTAGTTGAATATGAATTTATTTAGCCAGTACTGTCAAAATCAAATATCAGACGCTTATTTTTAGATGGCAGCACGATCTAACCTAAGCAAGTGACTTAATTTGGCGCTCAAACTCAGCGTAAAGCGCCAGCATGAAAATAGATCGTCAGTTTTACAGTATGTAGAAGAAGCTTAAAAATTACACAAACATACTTACGTTGCAATGCTCAAGGAAAATATTTAATAAACTCTTTTTTTAAGTTTTTTTGCAATTTCAATATAATAGTAATAGAAATTAAGGCAACCTACGACGAGATTTTTGGAAACAACTAAGATTTGTCGGAAAAAACTGATTTTAAAAGAGCTATCTCACAAATTTTTCATTATTTATGATTATAATTGGTAAATGTAAGAAAACTAAAAATATCCAAATCAGCGTAGTCATAAAATTTTGAAAAACGAATTTTCAATCACATATCATGAGTACTCGCGAAAATAGAAAAAACTCGACAGGTTCTTCAGATCGCTTCGGCATATAAGAGACGTTTTTAATGAAAAATCGGTCCATCAAAACTTTTTGAGCGTATTAACTAAATAAAGAAAATAAAAAATAGCAACTCCATCAAAAAATGTTTTTAAATATGAAATTTTTACATTTTGATTGAATTATTATGTCATTATTATTCTGTTTATGTACAAATAATCCCAAAATAAGGCAATGACGACATTTCCTATGATATGAATCATAATAATATTATAATAACGACCCCAAATATGGACAATTGATAAATTTTTATTGTATAGAGGAAACCAACATATTTTTCTTTTAAAATTAAATTTTATTTGTAATGAGATTCTAAAACACATAAGGTATCTTTACTAAAAACTAATTTTTCATTTTTTCGGATTTTGTCTCAAAGCACACAGCTTGAATTTATTCGATACCCTATATGTAGTAAAAATTAATCCTTTAACTGCTTTAGGAATTATTTCTAAAATAATGATTGTTTTGTATACAGCACGAAAAGATAAAAAATAAAGTAAAACCTTAAAGTTTTCGATTTGCATTTGTTGATGAACCTGTTGGCGGTTTTTGAAAGAGTTAACACAACAACGTCATTTTCAGTCAAATGAAATAGATTGAATATAGTTGAAGAACCTAGGCAACCATATAAAAACCGCAAGCATAGTTTGGCTGAAAAGCGGAAACTCAAACGGTTTGTATTAACTCTCCCTGAAAGAACTTTTGTAATATATCAAACTTGACTGGACCCCTATTTAATCGAGGTAATAAAAACCGAAAAATGAAGGTCGGAATTTCATAATACAATTCCGATTTATAAGGGTTCGGGCGAAAACTATTCGTATGGAAGGTATAGATAAAAGTAAATTTAAAGACCGGACATTCTGACCAAACTGATTTTTTTCTACACCCTCATACGAACATTTTGTGCCCCGTCCCGTAAAAAACGGAGTTGCGCTATTATATTCCGATCTCAAATACCTTAATTCCTGAACTAATTGCGATTAAAGTTAGATAATTCATATACTACGTGTCTCAAGCCTCTGACACCCAGAAAGCTATCTAACTATTTTCCCGCATGGGCTATAGTACAGATACCACAGGCTACCCTTTTGGTGTACTTTACTACAGTCCAGTGCGTACAGGTAGAAGGTTTTCTGATTGTCAGAGTCTTTAATAATAAGTGTTCTAGTTTCTAGTGCTAAGTGGTTGAAAAGTGATTATTTTTATTTTTCCACAATCTACACAACTTGGACATTCTTATTTTTAGTTAAGTTCAGATTCCAGAGATTTACCTTCCATAGTTTCTTTTTTTTATTCATACCATTCCAATGTTTTCCATTTATAAATAATTTACAATATTTACACTACAGCGAAATATTAGAAAATGAACGGAATTTTTTAACGTTAAGTTGGAAGTTTTCTCCAACACAGGATAATTCTTAAATTTTAAAAATATGAAAGTTAATATACATCCCTTTAATTCAAAATGTTATGAATATAAAAAATGAACTTGCAGTAATAATTTTCATGATCTTAAAAATTCTTTTCCGGAAACGGATTTAGCCTAAATATTCCATAATAAATGTGCAGCTAAAGAATTAATTCTGAATATCTTCCTAAACAATTCATCTAAACAAATAAATATTTGCAATTTTTTTAAAAGTGTGTAAAATGCAAGTGTTTTGTTTATTGTTTCTTGAAATGTACAAAAAATTTGAGCCAAGTGGTGTGAAACATAAAAATGTGACGAACGAACTTTGAAAAACGCACCACAAAACATTAATTGTTATTATTTTCAACATTTTTCTTAAATTAAACAAGTAAAAAATACTAAAAGTACACAGCACACAATATAGTTTTTTTATAAACAATAAACAAGTAAATATATGTATATATGTAATATATATATAAATGGTGATAATTGTATTAATATGATAAAAACCCACCTTTACGGGGCCGCCACCAATCTTCCAAATAGCCTTTGAGAGGAGAAGAAGTTGTAGATGATCCTTGTTAGATGGGCGCAGCATTGCACATAAGCACAAACTCTCTACTCAAACTCTGATTCTAACCCTAATTTTTTTTTATCTAATTTATCGCTAACATTATTATATATTGATTCTTTCAATATTGTATTAACCTGGTGTTTTTTTTACAATTTTGGCAATTATTTTTTTTGTAATTTTTGTTTTTCTTTATTGGTTTATTTTAAAAAGCTTGGATAATTGTTTTTCTTTAACATAGTGTGAAATTCTATTCTAAATGTATGATAAAAAAAATTGGAGGGGTTACATTCAACTATTCCGCTAATGGTGAAAAGTAGAAAGTTGTTGGTTTTAATTTTGATAGCATTCACAGTAATATTTCGATCTTTATTAATTTTATTATCGATATTGTCCAAAAATCGATTTATAGAACTTGTCCAGTTTTATTTTATACTTGAAATAATGTCTTTGGTTCGTTTTAACTAAAATATTGCCCTCGAAAAGACCAGAAAATCATTCAATTTACATAATTTATTTAGGTCAAAAGAAGCTCCTTAAAGTAATTTAACTTTATTTTATTTCCGTTTATGACAAGAACTACGAAGAAGTATTTCTGCCGACAAAATATAATATCTAATATGTCTAAAAAATGTTTACCGAAACCACAAAATAATTTTTATTTTCGTCAATAACGAGTGTTTTACGAAAATTCGCATTTTTTTCCCAAAAATAAATTATCCGCCAGAACGGGTTCAGTTTTTTTAGCATAAAATAACACTAACCGCCATTTTAGTGGCGATTTTGTCAACCAAACTCACTCATTATCTTTTTTCAGTTGAACTCAATCTCTTTTAATTTTTCCCGAGTACACGAATTTCCAATTTCGAAATATTACTGTTGATTATTAATTAATAAAATGTTATGCAACATAGAACTTTGTTAATAATTATTTTTTATGTAGCTAGATGAAAGTAACCTCACATTTATGTAAATAACATTTTTGACATTTTGTATAAAAAATATGCCATCTTGTAGATTTTAACTAAATTATAAATAATGTTAGTGCAGTCAAAGATGTATAAGATTAAGAGAAATGAAATATACCGCTCATTTTTTGCTAAAATCTGATGGAAATGTGTTTCTTAGGTGTCAAATATCATTCGTAAACCATGAGCTATTTGCGAAAATGGACTTATAAAATTAATAAATAGGGAACTTGTATTACGTATATGTTATACAATTTTATACAAGATTGTGTTTTTCATGACTGGGTGTTTGTTATATAATCGAAAAACTCTTATACATGTATAACATATATGTAATACAAGTTGCCTATTTATTAATTTTATAAGTCAATTTTTACAAAGAACGTTTCATATAATTAACAATTTAACTAAGAAACAAATTCCACCAGTTTTTAGCAAATAAGTGAGCGGTTTAATTCATTTTCTTTAATCTGTTACATCATTGGACTGTACTATCTGTTATCTATGAAACAAAAATGATTTTGTGAAAAATGTTATTTACATTGTTAATGTTAAAAAAATGATGATAAAAATTTAAATTATCTTTTGGAATTGATTTTAAAACTAACCTGGTATAGAATGGACTAATTAATTAATATTGTATAAGAGACAAGTAAATAAAAATATATGTTACTCACACTTTTTAGTGAATGAATATCCACCATCTTTAGAACACAGAGGGAGAGCAGCATTTAAAACACAAGAAAAAACAGAAAGAAGGTATTTGTTTATAAAAAACGAGATAATAATTTCCATTCTAAACCAGGCTATTTATAAAAAATAAAGGTGTTTTCTTAAAAAAACTAATTTTTGAATCTATTTGCTTAAAAGATGGTGTGAGTTTTTTACTACATCTACATAAAATAAAAAAAAATGTCTACTTTGTTTATATGAAGCGTAAAATTATTATTCGATAAGGACCGTTTCCATGATTTTCCACATTTATAACGTCATTCAACAGTCTGGTTGATAAATACCGCGCATGAGCATAATATTCAAGTCCAGTTTATTAGTTGTAGCTAGATACTAATAGCCGTGAAGATAGTTAGGACGGTTTCGGGTAACCTCAACTGTAACTTTGGCAAATCAATTCATTCCTGCCATCGTTTCGGGCGTAAATTATGCATTTGCACATGGTATAGCATCCCTTGAAATTCAATGAAAATCGAGATCTTTGACATGGAATATCTCATAGAGACATTTGCTTAGAATGACAAAAATATTTCCCCAAATTTTGGCAAAATTTGACTGAAAGTATTTCTCCGTATATAGTTTTCAGGGATCCTTTGAATGTATTAATTTGCTCTCTGAATATGCACTGAAATGAGGCTTTTTTGTAATAATTCAATAATTTTAAGTTGTATATTGGTATATACTTTCTGGCGAAAATTAGCATTTTTCCTTAAAGTAAGTTTAACTTAAGCAACAAAATACGAAAAAAAGAGATTGCCTCCATTGCCTTTGATTTTATAATAACAATGAAGTTTTTCCACCATTTTTATATATTCGTCTATAACAGAAGCCTCCAACTTTATTGTTTTATAAACTTTAGTTTAATTAAAACCCTCCACGTCATGACATGGAGGATTGATGACTAGAAATTTGACGGTAATAAGTTTGGAAAAATTGGGAGATTATAATTTTGAGTGAATAAACACTAAGACGTGATCGAAATAAGACGTCGATTTGAAAAAAATAATTTCTACACTTCACATAAACATAAAACTAAAAAGTTACCTTAAATGTTTTTGAAAAAAAAAAAAAAAAAAAAAAACAAATTAAAAAATTTACATTGAGCAAAACAAAAAACAGAAAAAAAACTTTTTTCGTATTATAAACATAAAAATGCTCTAGCATGCTTTTTTAAAATCATGCGCAACAAAACAAAATTTTGCTAGTCAACAGAAAAATGTGAACCAAAAAACAATATACACAAAAAGCATCTAAAAATGCTTTTGAAATAAAAAAAAAAAAAACGAAAGCCCAAATAAGGCGTAATACTTATGAATGAATTAAAAAAAATATGTAAGTTTCCTCAAAGGTATATATTGAAATTTCTAAACAAGAAAAAATTCATTTAAGTTCAATGACTTGAAATTAATCGTTTTATAAAATCAATGAAAAACGTATCATTAAAAAAAATCTGAATTTATTAATGACAATTATCTATTTTAAATAAAAAGTTTGTTTGCTATATCTTGAGTGGATTTATTGTCAATAACGGGACAAATTGTTAATGATGTAACTATTGTTATTTGTTTGTATGCATTTGCAATTTATTAAAATTACATCGTTAATTTTTAATAAAATATATTTTAAAGACAAAATTTGAATTTTTAATTTGTAATCCAACATGCAAAGTATTTCTTTTCGACCATAACGTTTATTCAAAAATTTAAATAATCGGATTATACAAGTATCTGATAATTTATAATTGATCTAATTCATGTAATGTTGCCCAATTAATAATAAACGAAACAAGTGAAAACAAACAATTGATTGAGGTAGTTGTTGTACTGCCATGTATGGACAGTGTTGATTGTTGGTTTTGTTGGTGTTTTTTTTTTACGCTACGTAAGTAAAAAAAAGATAGCCAATCTTAGATTGCCCGTGCATACATACATGTAACACACACATAATTGGTATTCCCATATAACACGTACTACATAATTTGCGCCCTCACGGGTTAACAGTGATCTTTACGAAAAAATGTTTTAAACAAAAGTTGTTTATTTTTATATAAGGAACATGTTTTACATTTAAACTTTCTATTTCTCACGGTTTAGAAGATGGGTCCTACTGACTCAAGACCCAATTGATCCATGTTGCTCATTTACGAACTCGATCTCAGTTTGTACGTTCTAAGCACGCTATATAATTTCAGCTTGATATCTCTTTTCGTTTTTGAGTTATTGTGTTTACAGACGGGCAGATCGACGGACAACCGGAAATGGACTAATTAAGTAATTTTACGAGCACCTAGTTTGCGAATATAATTAAAGGTATAAAGACCATAAGTAAGTTGTACCAACACAATATATCTGTCAAAGATTGTAGACGACATACTCAAGATATAACAAACAAACTATAATCTAATAACAATATAAAACAAATTTTCACATGCTCTCTTTTATGAAATTTAAAAATAAATGAATTTTTTTCTTCGTCTAATACATATTAAATTTTATAAAAATAATATAGGTCTCTCTAAATTTCTACAAAAAAAAAGACAAGTAGATTTAAGAAGGGGTGTGTGGTTGATTGTGTGCTTAAAAAATAATAAATTTAATTTAAATAAATCTACACACATCATGGGAATTTTTAGCGGTAATTATAAAAATTTTTACAGTCTGATGATTTTATATAAAAAATTATAATATATTATAATTCATGAAATATATGAACCAAACAAATTGATTTTAATATATTACCTAATAAAATACCTAAACATCCCTATTAATATATACAGGGTGAACCATTTTAATCGATAAGTTCTATTACTGATAAGAGATCTATAAATCATATTACTGATAAGAGATAGAAGAACCCCTCTATCTAGAGATAGAAGAAAATTTTCAGAATTGATTTAGACTTAGTCCAACTTCATATAAAAAAAATCAAGCATTTTATTTAAAATTGCCTTGGTGCTCGTACATCCTTACGATACTGAAACCTAAAAGTGTATTGTTACCACCAAAAACAGTAATATTTAAAAACAAATTAATCATACACTTTTTCATGGAACCACCCTTCGGCAAAAATTCAATACGAAAATAGAGAAATTTTGCTATTTAAAGTAAAATAGTTTATCGAAGGCAATAAAATGTTCCCAACAAAATTTTTTAGTTTCTTATAAACATCACAGATTTTAATTAAAGTTTCTCTTTATCTCTATCTATAATCACCCTAGGAGCTCAAAATTTTTTGTATTTTAGTTACCCTGAAAGTTTTTTTTTAACTTATCAATTAAAATGATTTACCCTGTATTTCTTTATTTACAGGATGTCCCACACATAAAATTGACACATATTGTTCGAAGCAATGATTATTGATAATGTGTGTGTGATATCCTGTACTAAATTTATTGAATCATTTTTATTTTTCATTAATTATTATTTAAAACTCACCGTCTCGATCGGGACCAGTATGTAAGGTTTGAGTTTGTTTCGTATAGACCACAACATCACGCGGTGGAATATCTGTTACTTGTACTGCGACTACGGATAATTGTGGTTTTCGTTTTGTTGTACTACCACTAAAAATTTAATAAAATAATTTATGGTACCTATATTTATATGATTTAAAAAATACTTCATTTGTTTTTAACCAAAGAGGTATAAGATAGAGAAGAAGGTCGCGTATGCAGGCACAAATGCCATCTGATATTTGTGTCCTGTAAATACTACTGTATTTACAACAGAATTAGTACATGTTATTACGATATTATTACACAGAAAAAGAGTGGCGCAGTAAAAGAGTGCGGGGTCCATAATACAGATGTCCGTAGAAACTCGTATATTCTTCTTTAACATTGCCAGTAATGGGACCCTTCCTTCTCCTCTATCTTATACTCTTTGATTTTAACTAAATTAACTGTTAACATAAATAACCGCAGAAACTAGTTAATTACGACGGTTTAATTTATAGGCATGGGTCATATTCAATTTTTCTTAGCCCCATGTATCTTATTTTTAATGAAAATATGCGATGACATAAAATTTCAATCTAATCAACTATGTCAAATTTAAATTGAGCCAAAATTTTTCCTAAATTTGATGTACTTGGCTTAAGGGCTTGCATGAGAAATTTATCCAAAGGAATTGAACAAATTTTTGACTCAATGATGTTAATATGATTTTAAAATTCTGTAAAAAATTTTTAGCACACTTTGCCTGATATTTTGCTTAAAATCGCCCGCATTTAAGTTTAAAGGTGGACAAAATAGAAAGATTTTAATAAAAATAAAATTTGGCAGCTATTTTATAAACAAACCAATCTTTAATGTTACTTATACGAAAACGAATCACTTCTGGTCGGAATCAGAATGTGAAAATAAGGCCATAGCGACTTCGACGCAGCAAGGCCCATTTATTAATAAGAAATACTAAGATATATTATTCAATGACATATTTTTTATTTTAGAGAGGTTGTAAAATTATAAGGGTCATTTTTTTCCATTTTTCTCACTACACGACTGAAAAGTGAAGTTGGTTTTTGAAATTCTTTAGATGTTCGCAAATATGAACGTTTAAGATTCCTGGTTAAATAACGAGGGAGATACTTTAAACGTGACTTCACTGTTGAGTATCGCTATAGAGATTAGATATAAAACTCTGTTTTACAAGAAAGAGACGGGCAACAATCTTTGAATGCTTATAACATGTTCCTTTTTTAGTCAATTTTAATTTAACTCTCAAATTTTGTTGTGGTATCGAGTCTGCTTTTAATTTTTATGGGTAATGTATCAAATTCGATTTAAGTAATAATTCAAAATAAAATCAAACCTTGATGAATTAATTAGACTAGATGGTTGCAAACTTGTATCAGGTGTATGATTGATACTATGATCTGGTGTTAATGAATTCATACTAGAAAGACTAGATAGTACATCTGATACAGGTGCAACACCCAGTGCTGATAACATTTCATCAATTTGTCGACGATTATCACGATCAACGCCGACACCAGTATTCGCTCGTAACGCTGCTTCTTCCACATCTTTTAGTTCTTTTTCGCGACGTCTCCGATCTTTTTCTTCACGCAGCGCTTGTAATTTCGCCTTTTTACGTTCTAATTCGGCTCGACGATCCGACATTTTGAATTACTGTAAACACAAAAAAATCAGTTTTTTACTTAAATTTTTAGTCATTTTCATGATTCTTAGGCTCAATTTGTTATAGTTTTAAAGTGAAGCAAAAATCGTACGATTTTTAGGATCTCGTACAAAAAATATGTCATGTTACCCATACTTTCTAAATCAGTGGCACAGACGAAAAATTAGTTTAAAGTAAAAGATTTGTTATTTAGCTAACTAGAAAGCTTTCTCTGTCAAATAAAGCAACGACTATTCCAATCGGTTAACTTATCTCAAACAAATCGACGATACGAATTAAAAATCTTGTTGTTTTTGAGAGTAAGGACATTAAACCTTTAAAATTTTTAGAATCGGGCTAACAGTTTTAATGAGTGCTTAAATACAGGGCGTTCCAAAACTATCACACAAGAAGAGGATCAACATTCTAAAGACAAAGTTCTTTTGCAGTTTTTGAATCCGATGAACAATAAACGAGATAGGGTCGCCCATTATCGATAGTAATATTGAGAATCGTTAAGATTTATACACCTATTGTTTTGTAAGCTTTATAATAATTTTGATATTGTTTTTCTTTAATTTCAAAAAACATCTTTTTTTTTAAATCAAAATTTTCGCTTTAATGAGGAATATTCTCTAAATATTTCACATTTTTAATAGCTGCCTTGAACAAATCCCTGTTATCCTGACTTATGAACCATCTGTTAGCGATGATTTATTTTCTCACATGCCATATTGCTCAAAAATGATTTTTTTTTTTGCAAATTGTCGATAAATTTGCTCGTGTAAATTAGAACAAACTATTAACGGTAAACAAAGACATTCTACTCGACAAAAAAATTCCAAGATATGCTATTTATCTACAATATGGGCAAATTCCAATAATCTTACCGGCTTAAAAAATTTAATTAAAAAACTTTTAATTCATTTCAAAACCACTAAACTTGTTATTTCCATTCAAGAAAACACAGTATTATCTTAAATTGGAATTGCAAAAGTATGTCGTCGTACTTTCAATTCATATCAACGACTTTCAATCAATGCAGGGAAAACAAAACCGTAAAGTTGTTCCAAATCGATAAAAGCATGAAGTAATAAAACTCATGAAATAGGAAAATTCTATCAAATTATTAAAACTTTGTATGCATTTAAATGCATGTATTATACAAAATATTGGTAATGAAACATCGATTTTTATGTCTAATATCTCCCCTCTTTTGACATTAAAAATGCACGCGCATTGAAGTATGACTCAACCGGTCTCAAAAATCGAATAGATTAATCATAAATAAAAGGTAAAAAAAATCTAGCTCTGTAAAAAAAATCATTAAAACAGCATAATATGATTTTATGAACGACAGGTGCCTATAACTTTTTTTTTGGAGTTCCAGTAGCTCTCAACGTTGTCGGAAATTTGTATATTATTGTATGAAAACAAATATAAATTTAATGAATGAATACCTGTTAATTAAACTATTTTTAATAACTAATTATTTGTATAGCTGAAGTAACACTTCACTAAATTTAATAAATTTATACAAAGTTATCAACATGTCAATTGCACCCACAACGCCCGACAATCACCATTTTATTTCTAATGACGTAACGTTGTTCTTTTTAGTATGATGTTCTCATCAGTTCTCATTTGATGTATATACGGAGTTATTCCTCTTTATTCATATATTATACAGTGTGTTCACAGAATATTAAACTATATACCACGTGGTTACTAAATAAAAACAAATGACGATAACAACTAACAAAGTTAACTGTTTAAATACATCTACTTTGTCCTGGAATACTTATAAAATTGGAACAAAAAATGATCAATATCTTAATAACTTTTTTTAATTTTTAAAAAGCTAAATACATTTGCCGAAATTTTAAGTCCTGTAATTAGTGGCGGATTTACCTTTTAGAAGCTTTTGATTTAAGTTAATTCTACTCTACTATTATAAAGAGCGAACTTTCAAATTTTTGTTTGTTTCTTTGTAATGGAGGAACTCAAAAACTACTGGACCGAATTAAACAATTCTTTCATCCAATATATAAAGCTTCAGTATCAACGAGTAACACGTATTAAATTTTATATTCAAAAAATTTGGGACAAATATGAGTTGCAACTAACTAGCTGTCGATAATAGTTCGAACTAATTAAAACAGGATTAATGTAGATGGCAATACGTGTATTTACCTTTTTTAAAACCCAATAAAAATATTAAAATTAAAATCATATAAGCCCCACCAACTGGCGATAATAATTCGTACTAATCAGAACAGAAAGTGGACCTTTTTTCAGTATTTTCAATTAAGACTAACAGGTTCGTTATCATTTATCAATCGGTTAAATTATAACCCCTCAGCTTGTATCCAATCCGCCACTGTAAAAATTAGAAAATTTTCCGTAAAAAAGAATAAAGAAGGGGTCAGATCAAGATCAAGATCATTATAAAATATAGAAATAGTATTCTGGCATTACTGGAAAAATTTTTTTTAAATTTTAACAGTGATTAATAATGATTTGGCATATAATATTTTTGATGTTCTTGGATAGCGCATTCCAAGGAATAAGTAAGTTATTTAAATTTATTAGAGAAGAATTTCAAGAATTTAATATAGTTTTTATTTCAAAGAAATGTTTAAAAAATGAGTTAAATAGATGTTTAGAAAATGTGAAAAATGAGGTAAACAGGTGTTTAGAAAATATAAAATTTGGATTTGAAAATTACAAGTTCACCAATAATGAAGGCATTTTCGTTTATTTGATCTGTCATCTTCAATGCCACAAAGAAGTCGTTCAAAATAGAAAAGGATAACCTTATTAACCGGTACACACAGTGCATCTGAATTAAATAAACAAAAACGCATTAACCTCATCCTTATTTGCTCAATTATAAAATATATATCTATTTCATATAGAATTTCTGATATAAATTTACGTACTGTCAATTTTAAATTAGATTATTGACAATCGTTCGTTTCCAGGCATTGAACAGGTATTATTTATCCGTAATTTTAAAATATTTTTGTAAAAATTTTTTTTGGTCCAGTCAAAAACGCTTTAGTCAGTGAGCAAAATGTCTCGTCATACCATATTTCGAAAATTAATTCCTCTTACATGGACCACAATAGCAAAAAGAAAAATTGTTTCAGCACCGTGCGTTTGCATAAGTATAAAAATCTATTTATTTTCTTTTCTTAAATTGCACGATTTTAGTTTATTTTTGTAGATAATAATTTTAGTAATAATTTGTTCAAAATGTGTTGACGATTTTGACATTATGGAGCAAACTAAAAAAGTAATTTTTCTTTTACATTATAATTAATTGGGATATTCGTTTTTTATTTTAATGTTTTGCCTGATAAATAAATGTTTTTAATGTTTTTTTTTTCGAATTGTCGGATTAATTTTATGTTTGTGTTTTTGGGATTTTGTACACATTGGGTAATTTTATTAATGCGTAAAAAATTATTACGAAAATTATATAACAGTTGCATCATTTAGGGATGGGTTGAAATCTAATTTTAGACCTGGAAATTTTGACTATAGCTTGCTGTTGGGTTTTCTTTACTTGATTCCTAATTGCATTTAACTTAGTAATCAAAAGAGTTTCGGACTACTAAATCAGGGTAAATTTTGGAGTCCTTGAAGTGTCTAGGATTTGAAGGAACCACGCAGTGCCGTACCCCAACCCTAGATTTGATATATCGCTAAAACGCTTGCATTAAATTTGAAGTTTTGTAAATTGCATGAAAATTGTGCGCAATTAAATTAAAATTTCAAGGTCTTTGAATTAGGTGATGTTACTGCAAAATAGCAGTCATATTTTGCAATTTTTACAACTTCTCAAATTAAATAAAAGCTTTTTGCTACATTATACTTAATCTGAATAATATTACTCTTGCGTAAAGTTGGCTTTTTCTGCATAGTACTGTATTTTTAATTATTAACGAAAAAAATTTTGCAAAAGAAATCAGAACAACACTATAATTTTGACCATTTCTTTGGTACCGCGATTTGAAATTGGTCTACATTTGCGTCCTCAAAATTATTTTTACTTTACTATAATGTATTTCCAAGATGATTTTTCTAATTGAGCTGGTTTGGATAGCTGAACTGAGTATAGAAGTTATTAGTCCTTGTATGGCTTTAAGTACTAAAAACGGGTCGGTCAACTGTCGGTTGTTTGAGAGCGTTTACAAACATTGTGAACAAAGGTGATGAGGGAGAAATAAAAAACTGGAAACTAAATATCGATGAAAATGAGTCTTATTTTGTTACTCGGGGTATTTGGAGCCGCTGAACTCGAATATCACAATGAAAATGGCCCCGAGGTACCTGGTGCCCAGGCTGGGCAGTATGCACCTCTTCTTCTGGAGTTTTACGAGAATACTTAACATATTTCGTCGCTGGGAGTACAACTTTCGTCCTCTTTGGGCACCAAGTACCTCGAGGACATTTTCGTTGTGATATTTTAGTTCAGCGGTCCCAAAAACGCGCGAGTAACAAATTTAGACTCATTTCCATCGATATTTAGTTTCCAGTTTTTCATTTCTCCCACATCACTTTTTCCACAAAGCTTGTGAAAAAAGCGCAAAATAACAATTATTAATTTTATCAAGTGGTCATAGTGTCCGAAAAATTCCCTGCTGTTTTTTTTCCAATATGTTGTTATCATGCTCATTCGAAAACGGAGCACTTTCGAAAAAAATTGTAGATAGTATGGTAGACTCGCCAAATGGAACCCTCTCTCGATGTTTTAAGTATGCATTAATTATTTAACAAAAAGGGTGCAGTCCCGCCGTCTATGGATTCTTAATATTTCAAAAAGTATTCACTACACAACTCTAATTGTCCTCCAATCAAAATATTCCTAAAAATTTTCAGCTTGAAATGACTGTCAAATACTACGCCTGGTCTTTTACATTTTACAATTTTTTTTAATTTTAAAACCTATTGATAGTGTGAAATCGGCTTTATATCGATTAATTAATTATTTTTATTATAAGTATGCTTATCTGTATATAATTATTTGCTATGGTGATTATTCAAAAAAAATCGTTATCGATTTAAAATATGTAACTTTTTTAGGTTGCGAAAAAGTTAAACAGCCATTCAGGTATACGAACTACACCAATTCTATAAGAATGGCTTCTCAAGAATATTCACAAGATCCTCCATCAGTTGGATATGAAGATGTAAAAAAAATTGATGGGGCAAATCAATTCTTGATTGATGTACGAGAACGTGATGAAATTCGTGAAACCGGATCTATTCCTAATTCAGTAAACATTCCATGTATGGTTTTCATTATTTTAATTTTCGTTTAGAAACTATTGTTTTCTTTTCATTTTACAGTAAGTGAAATACAATTGGCGTTAACACAGTTATCACCGGAGAGTTTTTTGAAGAAATATGGTCGTGATAAACCATCACCGTTAGCGTATATTGTGTTCTCCTGTCGATCTGGTAAACGAGCAAATATGGCTGCGCAGTTAGCTGCTAAATTAGGATTTAAAGAGTAAGTTAACATAGTTTTTTATTAAAATTTTTCGATCTACAAAAAAAAGCCTATGAATAAAGAATTTTTTCCCGCAAAATTGCATTCAAAGCTGATTTTTGGCATAGTTTCTTTTTGGACTTAACTAGTTAATAAACTTATACTGAGCATCGCGTTTCAAAATGTGGCTACGTAAAATGCTGCTTTATCAATGTAAGTGTGGGTTTTCCAGGGTAACTTCTAATAACTTTCGCCGATAACATGCATTCCGAAGTATGCTTCTGGCTCTTCTGCAGAAGTTTATTTGTTTGAAATTATTTTCTATGTTTTGTTGAAAATTTCGAAGTTTTTTTTCGGCCATAACTTTGGCGGATTTTAGCTTCTAGGTAGCTGCTCCAATATTTCACAGGTTTGTTTTTATAAACGCAACTCTTAATTCCCATAAAAAGGAATCAAATGACTTATTCTTGGCTGAACGCACCTACGATGGACACAGGATTAACTCTTTCTCCAATGCTTACAGTTTCCTCGAACTTTTGCAAAAAGATGAGAATTGTTTGCTCCCTAGGGCGATTAAATTGATCACAATCTTTCCGTAAAAGTCTACACACAGTTCTTACAGAATTGTTATTTCTGTAGAACAAGTGAACAATTTGCTTTGAGCGTTAGTAAATGGAAACTGAAATTGGGTCACCCTTTATTTGCAATAGTCAGTGGCGCTAGAGATAATTTATTTATGAAATTCTGCTTTTATAACTTGGATCACCCTGTATAGTAGGTGTCTTATAATATAAAACAAATGTATTTATCTGTGTAATGTGTTTTTATATTTTTTCAGCGTGGCTTATTACGGTGGAAGTTGGTTAGATTGGGATGCACAAACGAATAAAAAGGAAGAAAAGGAGGGTGCAAGCTCAGCTGCCCAATAGGGCATATATATCTCTTAATTTGTTCAATATTACGAGTTTTGTTATTAATAAAAAGCGTATACAGTTAATGTTGTTTATTTAAAAGAAAAAAGAAAACACATTGTAATTCATATTTTCAATGAAACAATTTTTATTTACATAATTCTGGTATTTATTTATTACCTTACAAAAATTTTTAAAATGCGCGTGCCACGACACAAAAACGTCTGGACATAGGATTGCCACTTAAAAATTGCGGGAAGTCGGTAGATAATAATCCAAGAATCGGGGAATTAATCTAATCATACCACCGGATTATAATATTGTTCGATATAAAAGCTACTCAGAATTGTTGAATTTACCTGAATATGAAACTATCAAAATTTTTTTTCTGAACTCTGGAGAATTTATATTGATGCCGGGAGAGATTAAACAATTCTGGAAGTCTCCCGATCAAATGTAGAGGGGTGGCAACCCTAATTGGGAAAAATGTTCTCTAAATGGCGGGCCCCTTTTTTCATATGAAAGGTCAAAAAATTAATCGACTGAAAATACCAAAAGATTTGGAATTTTTTTATTCGAGTAGTTTTTAGACATTCTGTCCGTAACAACACCGAATCGCAATTTAAAATTTTTTCAAAATTACAAATTAGCTTTCTTTGGGTCTGGGGCCACGCGTAGAAATTGATAGTTATTTCAGATACTAAGCGAGATGTTAGTTTTAATGCCATTTAAATTTCGTAGAGGAAGACACGACCTTTAAGCAACATTCGCTTAAATTTGCAGCCGCTCTGAAATGACTAAAATACTACGCCTGGCCTTAGTTCTATGAAATGAGAGATCTGTTTCATGCATTTTGTACTCTGAAGATGACTGTCAAATATATAAATAAATAGCCGCCTTCGAATTAGTTACTTCATTTTGAAACAACCTGCAACAATGTCACAATCGAAGGGTTCACAAAATGGTGACAGTCTGCTTTTATATTGGGGGTTTAAAATAACTTATCGTTTTTGTCTGATATTAAACTTATTTATTTTTATCAGCTAATTTTGAATTAACCATTTCACGGAATTGTCCCAATATAAGATTTTCACGTTTTTGACGTTCTTCTTTACTGAACATTGCCAACGCACGTTTTTCATCCGCTGAATAAATTTGATTTTCTTTACGTAAACGCACAGCTTCCATACGACGATGTCTATAAAGAAAAGTTTTTTTAAGATAAATTAAAGATTAATCGACAGACTGGAATTAAAAATATTAAAAAATGAGGTCATAGTTAAGTGAAATTATTAGAAATTTTGGAAAATTGAGAAAAAACCTTTAACTACGCAACATGATAAATAGTCTCATTTGCAAAAGAGGTTCTGGTAAAATAACACAGGTCTGCAAAAAAAAATTTTTTGTCAGCTGCATGAGATATTTTTACTAAATTATATGTTTTAGAATGCGCTGATTTCAGAAATGATGACCATTTTTTTCTATCACGTAAGGTTTTTTTGTAAATTCAAAAACAAAAAATTTGTAAAAGCACTCGTTTATTAAAAATTATTCAGTAGCCTGCAAGCATAGTCACATCCCATCTTCCTTGGTACCGTCTCTCGATATCGCGGACATCCTGGTGAAACCGCTCCCCCTTTTCTTCACTGTAAGCTCCCAGGTTTTCAGGAAAAAAGTCTATGTAGGAGTGCAAAAATGGATCTGCAGGCTTATCTTGCAGCCTTGAGCTTCGTATGCTGCTAGTTGAACAATGGTTTTGTAGTCAGGATCCTTAGTATTTCTCAAAAACTTTCACACTACATCCTTGAACGATACACAAGCTTATTTTTCCTTCTCATTCATACTTTCCACAAAGAGTGTGCCGGCTAAAAGCCTTCTGATGTCGGGGCCAGTGAAAACCCCCCTCTTTCAACTTTGCTTCTGACAGCTTCGGGAATTTTGTACATAGATATTTAAAACAGTCTCCACCCTCTTCCAGGGGTTTTACAAATTGTTTCATCAACCCCAATTTGATATGGAGAGGTGGTAACAAAACTTTTTCTGGCGACAGCAAAGTAGTATTGATAACATTTTTCTCTCCAGATTTTAAAGTTTCTCGGGGTGGCCAATCACTTTTAGTCCAATGCTGTTCTCTGGCTCTTCCATATCTACTATCCCATAAACATAAGAAGCAAGGGTAGTATAGCCTGCCTGCTGACCCAAGAGCATCGTCAGCTGCCTGTTGACTTAAAAATCCCCACAAACCATCCATTAATGGTCCTAATATTTGATTCTTTCCAGGATAATGGCCAAATTATTACAGTTACTTTTCTTCCATATGCACAGAATACCCCATTGGAAGCGAAGCTAATTTATTTTCGTTGTGCAATAATACTACTTTAAGACTAGTTTATGTTGTTACTAATATCTATGAAAATCTATGTGATAGAATGTTTTGAATATTTTTCCTATTTTTAGGAGGTCAAAATCTATAAGAAAATGTAAAAAAAATCCTATGCAGTTTTTTAGTCGCAGACCTGTGTAATCTGGTTTATTAAGTCGCAAAATTTTACTTATTTCACTACATTTCATTAGCTGGAATTGCATTTCGAAACAATGCGCCTAAGTCGAGAAAAAAGGCGTTAAACATCATCAAATGACACCTTTAATCATTATTTAGTCATAAATATCGATTTTTGCCCCAATTTCCTAGATCAGTTTTTTGTATTTTATAAATACGTATTTCGACTACCAAGTAGTCATCATCAGTAAGAATTAGCTTTTCGTGATTACTCTTATTATGAATGTTACTATTTGCTAATTTGGTGGCGGACTGCACGATTTATTTCGAAATATCCTAGAGTTCTCATTTATTATCTTCGATAATATTTATATTATTTAGTCACTTTTTCAAGTTTGGAGTGCAAAAACTAAAAGACAAAAATTTTTAGTAAATACCTGCTTCCACTCATAACGTAACCAACAGATTCATAAGATGCGATTTCATCAGATGTTAAACCAATTTCACCACGCCGTGGAATACGTTTACCCTCGGCTACATATGCTGCCATAGCGGCACCTTCACCAGGCAATAAAGCTTTACCATAATCTTTGGGCGTTAATGTTGCATGAGCTTTCTGTTCAGGTCCAACAACTTCATCGTCACTATCACTAGAACTTGAATTATCCACTTTTTTCTTAAGACTAACAGTCTTTTCTGTTTTCTCAACCCATGTTTCTTCTTCAGATGATGAAGACGAATCATCAGAATCACTAACTTTCTTCTTTTTTTTCTTTGATTTCTTTGACGATTTCTTATCTTTTTTGTGTTTTTTGCTCTTTTTCTTCTCCTTTTTATCTTTTTTCTTGCGTTTACGATCCTTTTTGTGTTGTGCTTCGATTTTCTTTTTTATATCTTCGAATAATTCATCTTCGGATCTATAATAATGAAAATTGTTTAATTTTACTTTGGACATTGCATTAAGTAACATACGTTTCTTTAGCTGGTGATTTTTCCCAAATTTGTGGAACGCCAATTAAACCAATACGTTCTCTTTCTTGACGACGTGCATCCATAACATCTTCTTGGGGTTGACGATTATGATTTTTTCCACGATGTCGACTTTCCTCCCTTTCATGACGACTGTAACCACCACTATTATGTTTTGAATATTTATCGTGACTCCATCTTTCTTGAGATTGAGATTCACGAGATTTTGATAATGAATGTGAAGAACGTTGAGACATTTTATTAATATGTTTCAACAGTTTTATTAAATAAATTTATTTTATTACATTACATATCGTTTTTGTTTATAACCCTCTTTTTGACATCAGCTGTCAATAAAAATATGGCTGTCCAAGTTTGTAATGCCAGAATGGCGGTAATTTTAAAAATAATTTAAAAATTGAAAACTTTATAAAATATTAGAACTTTAAACGTTTTATTAACAAGATATAAATATTTTTAAACATTTTAAAACAACTGTTTACAACAAATCTAAGAAATCGATACAAAAACTTATTTTACTTTAAGGCTTTCCAAAGATTCCAGCTTTTTTTTCGATACCCAAAGAGCAAAATTAACTCAGGTTCCTTACACTTGTTTGACCCTTTTAAATGCAACAAAATATAATAAACTCCAAAAATTCTCACGTACTTGATCCTTCTAATAACTCATTAACAAAATGTTTATACAATTTTTCCCTTTCATTATTTTGATTTCTATACAAAGAAGTTATGGGATGTATGATGAGAATAAGACGAAATTAGACTTTTTTGAAGTATGGGAATTTCAATACCATGCAATTTCAATTTTGAAGTTCTTCAAATTTAAAAAGTTAAAATTTTATTTATAGCCAGAATTCTTTGTACTCACACAGTTAACATATTATGATCGAATACAAATATTACAATTTCATAATGATTTCCGGAATGATATTGCGTTAGATAAATGTTTAAACAAAAATTCAACACATTTACCTGCTGCAAGTAATACGATCGAAATGGTAAATATTGATAAAAAAGAATGTTAAGGTAGTACCTACACGAAAGTGATATTCCAAGAATTTCTCAAAACTCAGAATATAAAATATTTAATTCATAATACACTTGCTGTTAAAATTAGAAGATGATTTACCATGCCATACATGAGATATTAGCAATTAAAAGTGACGCAATTTGTACGTGTACATGGGAGAAGTGTATAAAAATACACAAATTTACAAATATTATATTTATTTACCAATGAATGACGTCCACCATCTCTATGAAAAACTAATATAATGTAGAATACTATATTTAGAAAATATATAAATAAAAATAAAAATTATTTACCATATAGTTTCGATAAAAAACTTAAATAAATAACTCGTTTTAGCGATGATTTTTGTGGAAAAGATATGAAGACTAATGTTAAAGGCATATGTCATAGTGTGTGTGCTTATATGTATACTAGAATCAGTAGTGAGGAACTACAGTCTTGTCAAAATAATATATGGTATATGTATAATAGTCATAGCAAGTTAATGCACTGAATGATAGTATTAGTCCAAAACTTTTTGACTGGACGGTCGCGGAGGAACTACCTTAAGTAATTTATCTGAACAAAGTTATGTATTGGATAATTTTTTAGAAATGGGCTGAGCCACTTCAATATATTTCTGAGTTGTGGGCTTTACAATGCATTGTAAATAATACAGAATCATTTTTAAAACTTCCAGATTATAATTGTGCGATTGGTAAGAACAATTAATAAATCATTTTTCATCTTTATAAGCACGTTTATATTAGACTGTATACCAAATGTGGAAACCACGATACCGCATTTTGAAATATATTGAAGATTCGTCAAATTTGACAAAATATTTGAAAAGTATGGCCCAAAATTAGCAGAATTACATACTTGATTGATCCAAACTGGATAAACCTTGCGTGGGGTAGAGCAAAATCAAATTTTTTGGATTTTTATGACGTCATATAGTTAAAAAATTAATATTTTAGATATTTTGGCCAAATTTTATCGTATTTGAATGAGCTTTTTTTGAAACCCACTAATTTGGGATCATATTTATCATTTTTCGTGGTATTCATTTATAGTAACCCTTATAGCAAATGTAGAAACCGCGATCCCACCTTTTCGAAATATATTAAAGATTCGTTAAATTCCTCGTATTCGAGCACACAAGTTATATCCCCTTAATAATTATAGACCAAGGGACATAAGTTAATGGGTCTTGGGGTTTTTGCTTCCAGATAAGTCTTATGGTATTGAAGATATTGCAACTATAGCAATTCCAATAAATAACTCTACTACCACAAACAACAAGTCAATTGAACACAGGTGAAAAAATAACCTTAGAAAATTAAATTTTGAATGACTTTAAGGCATTCTTTTAAAAATAAGAAATTCAAACACAGATCCAGGAACTTCGAGCATCAGCAGCGCTCAATGCCAAATTAACATCATAAATGGAGCTAGAATATTCTAATGAATTTTAACCTGTATCTATAATATTCTTGACTATTCTATCTTGTAGTAACTCTGGACAAAGCTGGAAAAATATTCGTTCATGGAAATTCTTACAAATAATTCATACCACAATAGAGTATATAGGTTGCGTGAAGCTGGCTCTAGTAAGCAGAAACTTGAAAACCACACAATTTTTAATATGCAGTTATAAACCACCAAAAGCGTTTGATGATTATACGAACAAAAACTGGTCTAACATCCATTCGAAATCCAAGCGAAGCAATAGATTAAGTAAAAATTTAATATATAATTTTTTTATGGGCGATGTATTACGTCACTTTTGGAAGTTTTCTGATCTAGATAGAGGAACATTTTAGTTTTCGTCCCACATTGAGTCCATTATAATTGCGTTTATTTTCTTGATATTCATTTAATGCATCTGCCAAGATTATATACTTATTTTATAGGCAATTTGAATTACATTTTTGTTTAATGTAGCATAACTTTTCCAAGATCGTTATAATTAGAGTTTGTTGGAACCAAAGTGGCACTGAGCAAGAAAGAGTGTATGATGTATGTGCATGTGCACTCACATCTACACTCTCTCTTGTTCGGTGCCACTTTGGTTTGAACGAACTGTAATACTTATGATAGACGAGACTAAGAAATAAATTTTATAAGTATTCCGGCACAGTTTAAAGATCGATCGATTTTTGCTTAATAAACACATATTTTGCAGCCAATTTACAATCTAGCAATTAAAAAAATATTTGGTATACTTAGGTATTATGTTTAGAAATTTCTGGTCGAATATACTCTATATCAGTCGGACGCTTTGTCTTGGTCGGTTACGTTTCAATTTGAACGGGCTCTATAATACATTTAATATCTTTTATTATTGAATTATAAAGTTGAAATATTGGAAAATCAAAGGATGGAATATCACATGATATCGAAAATGGAAAGACTTGCACTTAGAAGTGAAATGAGGGATGGCGATGATTGCGTATGTACAGAGGAGGTAAGAGTAAGAGCCAAGAAATCTGGAGCTTCCAATATTGTAATTAATTTTTATATAATATTGTTAATAACAATTATTTTACATTTGTTATAATAATTTATACTTTCTCAAAAATAAATTATTCAATTAATAGTTGTATTTATTATTTAAATAAACAAATCATAAAGGTCATTGTTGAAATACCCTGTATAGACAATGTTGAATATCAGTGACTATATAGGCCTTAAAAAATGGTACAAGTATTGCAATCTGGTAGTCGAAATTGTAGCTACTAAATTTGGGTCTAGTTCTGATTTTAATTAGTACGAATTATTATCGCCAGTTGGCGAGTTGCAACATGGTTGCATCAGGTTAAGCATCTCCCAGTTATCAATAGGTACCTATTCGTTGTGTGCGTAGTCATGGTAGGGATAATAAAATCGATGCCAGCGCTTTAAGTGAAAAATTTTGGAGATAAAGTGGGCTGTTATGACTAATTTGCAATTATTTACATGTTAATGATATAGAAACTGTCAAATTAAAATGATTGAAAAACACTAATTAATTAAACTTAATGCATTAAAAATTGTGAAAATAAGAAATCAAATTGTACAAATATTATTTTTCAAATGTTAATTATCGTAATTATTTATTTAAATTTGTGAAACAAGAATATTAAATTTTAAATGTAAGTTTTCAATGCAATCCACACAATTATATATGCATCCATTAATTCTATAATTAAAGTAGTGTATCGTTGTCATGGAAACGAAATTCACGCTCGGAGCGAATAATATAATTAAACTGTAGTTACCTTATTAATTACATAAAATTACCTACTTGATCTCTGGATCTTACAATAATCGATCAAAATAATATATTTATGGCCATAATGTTCGGTGTATTTTGTATTTTATTTTTATTGCAATATTTATTATTATTTACTAATAGTTTATCATTTGATTATTGTGAATTTTGTGACGGCCGTCACACAATGTGTATTTATAAAGTTAGTATACAAATTTTTTAATTGCAGTATGGCCTCGATAATCTGAAAACCCAAAATTTGTTCCACGTTCAGATTGACGAAAAAGTTTTATATGATTTTTTTACTATATCTTAATTTTAACTTCAATTCTAGGAGCCATCGAAGAATTGCAAAGATTATAAACTAACAAAATTAAAGACTTCAGATCGTAACACAATTGTTGAAGTACATAATACATTACGAAGTGATGTTGCTTTAGGCAAAGCACAAGCAAAAAATAAACAATTTTTACCAACTGCTAGTAATATGCGTGAAATTGTAATATATTTTAAATTATTTTAAGTTGAAAAGAGTCCTAAAATTAATTTTAAACTTTAGAAATGGGATGATGAATTGGAATCCATTGCGGAACAGTGGGCGTTACAATGTGTTCCGTATGAGGAACCCTATCAACATGATGAATGTCGTTTTGTTGGTAAGTAATATCTGCGGTAATATCTTAAGAGAAAATTTTGTGGGTTAAAAATGAATGTCAACCATTTCGTGGAACATTCACTATTACTCAAAAAAGAATATTACTCCAAACAGTTATCAGAGCGAAGATATACATAAAAAAAAAAGTTGGGGTCGTGGGATCCCGCCATCAATGCAGTTCTCTTTTCCGTCTACTCAAATTAATGACATCATGTTTACTACGACATTCAATTTAATTCATAGGTGTTTTCTACATGGTACTTTGATTTACTTAGGGACTTATATGATTTTTCAATTCCATTGTTCTAGAATTTTGTTATTCAATAGAATTTAATCGAACACACGCAGCATACCTCACATTCTTGCGTGCCGATTTCTACCAGTTCGCTCACCTCCGCAAGCCGCGTAAAGGGAATTCTCGTTGAAATAGAATTATGCCTTGATGTTTTTTCTAAACTTTGAATGCTAACTCATGTTTTTTTTTTGTATGTAGAAAGATTTGATGTTGGTCAAAATATTCATACAGTATTTTCTGTAACGCCCCCAACTGCAACATTTGAGACTATGATTTTTCAGTGGTTCAATGAAATATGGAATTTTAATTTCACTATAGACGAGAAAAAGTATGTACGAAAAGTTAATATAATAGTTTTTAAAATTTTATAATACTTAAGTATTGATAAGACTGGAATTTTATAGCTTATATTCAAATTTTCAAGAGCACTTATTGTATTTCTATGGATACACCCATTATTTATCTTTAATTTTTTGATCATTTGTGTTATAAAAAAATTAAATTACAAATCTTATCTTATCTTATCTTATATATTTAAACGAGCAATTCTTGTATATATATATATATATATATATATATATATATATCAACGATCTTAGAAATGGCTCCAACGATTTTCATGAAAATGAGTATGTAGGGGTTTTTTGGGGCGATAAGTCGATCTAACAAGGTTTCATTTTAAAAAAAACGTCGTTTTATTCGTTTTTTCATGAAAAACTGAAACATACATCGCAAAATATGACTCTTCCTGACATCTATTGGTGTATATCGTAGTTAATGAAATACAATGCAAATTATAACTCTTCCTGACATCTATTGGTGTATATCGTAGTTATACGATATGAAATAAAATACATTACCGGGACATTCAAATTGGTATTTGTGTGGAGACATTTAAAACGGTCTTCTATTGGTGATAAAATTTGTGTCTTTTTAAGAATACCGAGCAAAGCTCGGTCATCCAGATATTATATATTAAAAGTAATAACGTCTAGTCAGGACAGTAAGTAATGACTAGCAATTGATTAAATACAGATTTTTGATCTCTACTTTGCACCCTCTACTGGCGCTTACATATAGTTTTTAAATATATCTCAGGAAAAAAGTCCATTTAAAAAGTTATGCAAATTTTAAGAATAATTGTTGCATGTAGTAGGTTAAAAGCAAATGGTAATGAAACTTCAACTTTACATTTTAATCAAATCGTATATTCATATCTTGAATTTGTTGGCTGTGCTGAAATTCTATTCCCGGGAAAAGTAAGGCTCGCGAATGCATCGGCAAT
The DNA here is from genome assembly GCF_905475395.1 of Chrysoperla carnea. NCBI lineage: Eukaryota > Metazoa > Arthropoda > Insecta > Neuroptera > Chrysopidae > Chrysoperla > Chrysoperla carnea. Next base: position 127,457,290 of record NC_058337.1, on the reverse strand, counting down.
TAAATTGGGCTACATAAAAAGATTTATATGTAATTATGGACCAATATATGAAGTAGAAGAAGATTTGTATACTGTTGGTGAACCATGTGCAAATTGTCCATACAATTGGTCCTGTAAAAAAGATAAAGGATTATGTTTCGACACAGAATTCCCTGGTGCATTTGGTAATAAACCTTAGGAATAAATTAATATTTGTATAATCTTTTAATCTAGAATTGTAGATCTGACACAATTTCAGATTCTGGTATTTTATTATTAAATGGTAAAAGTTTCTGAGACAATATTATTAATTAGGCAACTTGTATGTTGTAAATGTTAAGTGTTTGTCAAATAATTGAAAACTATTTACGTGTATAACGTATATGTAATTCAAGTTGCCTATTTATTAATTTTGTAAGTCAATTTTAACATTAATCGTTCCATTAAATTAACAATTTATTGTTTATTAACAAATAGAAACATTTGCGCCACTAACTTATGCGTTGCTAATGATATTTGACACCTAAGAAACACATTCAATGAGGTTTTAGCAAAATGCGAGCGGTTTATTTCATTTTTCTTTATTTTTAACATCTTTAACTGTACTAAATATTTAATTTTTGAAATAATTTGCTTTGTAGAAAGACAAGAAAAAACGTATCTATGGGGTGAACATAGTGAAAGAAGTTCTAAGTCGGGAGCTTCACGTGCTATTAATGTTTTTATACAATTGTTGATAGTAATAATTTTACACTTATTTCCATTTTAATAATTTTGTTAATTTAACGTGAAAGTACATCTTGCTATGCACCAAACTTTTTCATAAATAAATTATTCAATTAATAGTTTCATTTTAAAAAAAAGTAGTGATTTTGTTAAAACAACACCGTATATGGCACAAAGTTTGAAAAGGTAAATATATCGAAAGAATAAAGAGCTACTACATAATTATCGACAATAACTAATGGACGAGACCACGCCTAAAAATTAAGAGCCTAAAATGAAAATATCGACCTTATTTCACAAAATAAATAAATACTGTATGGGGATTAAAAATGTAACTAATTATTTCTTAAAAAACAGCTTTGTACAAAAAGTTAAAAATAAGAAATGAGTAGGTACCTACACATATCGCTAATCTCGATTGTAATTTTCTTGATTAGTTCATCAATTCCGCAAAAACTTCCACCATCGCTCTTATGCCTTTGAATACTCTGTAAACTATCTTTTGAGACAATGTTTTTTTTGTAGTAGCTCGCGATATACTGGGGTGGGTCATTGTAGTTTATCCACTGAAATTACTCCGATGGAAAAAGACATTTTAAAAATTCTACCGAACGCTGATTTTTGTAGAATTAGAAACTATCTGAAAACACCACCTCTCCAATACTTACTCTTCATGTTAATGATCTTTAAGATAATTAGATAAGTATACAAAACTTTAGAATTTTCTGACACTCTGCCCATAGGACAACAGCCTTAATCACTTCCCAATATTTTTATATGGTGTATGCACAGGAAGTATATTTGCAAAAAAGCATGGCAATTGAAATAGTTAAAAAGTTCAAGTCCGCGTTATGATTTTCAAGCCATACTCCTATGTTTGTTATAAATTGCTTATATCTTCGGAGTAATTTTCCTGGAATAATAACATGGCCCATTCTTCATTTCAGTTTATTTTTAATTTAATAAAACTATTTCTGTTTCAGATATTTTAAAATCTGGTCCAAAATTTTACGTGTAGATTTTAGTTTATCCACTAATGCTGCGAATAAAAGGGTAGCTAAATGCTTGAATTATCTTCACTCATTATCCAAAAAACGTTTGTACCGAAACCTACCGTTTGTACCATCGGGTAGACCAGAAATAAGATATGGGGAATGACAAAATGGCAAACGTAATTCTGATCTGTGTCATCGTAGTAGAAAGAGAAATAGTTTTAATCGTGCTAATATTTTTTAAATTAATATTTGCTATTTGATACTATTATGTTATTGTTATCTATTTTATACATTTATTGAGAATTATTAAATTATTTACAAAGATTCGTTTAAATATTTATTATTTACCAGAATCGTACGAGAAGTTTTCAGGTGAACCTATTACTTGCCAAGCTACAAACGGCTTGTAGCCTACTAGGGAATATTGATTTTTTTTTTGCATTTCTTAACAAAATGTGAAAACCGATATCGTCTAACAGGTGGAAAAAAATTAAATTAAAATTAAAATCGGCTAAGAAATACGGAAGATAAAAGCATTTTAAAGTACTAATTAGGCAGATATTAGACAGATATAGGACATAGTATTTGACGTCATAGATTATGTTTGCGATAAGAACTTACCAAATTTTATTTTGCTAGAAAGGGATACAAACAAATCCTTGATGGGTTAGTCGAAAAATGATAGATTGTAAAGATCTATGGAAGTAGTATAAGCCTGCCTATTTTTAAGCCATGTTTGGAATGATTTCCCTGGAGAATTACAAAAACTTTTTTTGTTGCAGATGCTGAGAGCAATAAATCAATTTCCAATAATTATAAAAAATACGACTTAAACTTTTATAAATGGCGAATAGATGGTGAAAATTCATCCCCCGTTGCTGCAAATACAAGTAGAGTTAAATGTTGGCATCAACTTCGTTCATTATTCAATAAACGTTTGAACGAAACGACGGAACAAAGTGATCGTCCTCCAATTGGTTCGATTGTGACAATAACACGGAAAGGTAAATGGAAGAATGGGAAATGTCGTTGTAATCAATCTCCTCGTAGTAGTCAACAATATAAAGATATGAAGAATAATTTGCTTGGTATTAGCCGTGCCAATATTTCTAAAATTAATATTTGCTGTTTGATAATACTATTATGTTGTTATAATCTATTTTGTAGATTATTTAAGAATTATTAAAGTATTTACGAATATTAGTTTGTGTATTATTTAATAGAGTCAATGAATATAAAGGCCCAATATTCACTGGCGAGCCGAGCCAATGTTTGCCTAACCGTGATTTGTTTGATGAGCCATAATGTGGGTTGTATATAAAAATAAACTTCTAACTAGAATTTAAATGTCTGTCTGCCTCATATTTACATTACATTTAATATACAGAAGTGAGTCTGACTATCTCTGAACTTGATTTGCTCATCAATAATTTTTGAACTTTTTGCATGGACTTTTTGAATACAGCCTAAGCCAACTTTAGTGATAGACTAATTACGTATTTTAAGTCGTTGGATACACAAAAACTGTTAGTTTATAGCCAATGCATAACTGCGGAGACTGGCTTATATGTATTAGACCGTGGGACAGAAAGGGTCCTTTTGGCGAGTTTACCAAACTTTTCTCTACGAATTTTTTCGAACCAGCTTCCACCTCAAAAATGTGGTTTCCATTTAAAAAAATGAAACTTTCCTAGTTTAGAGGATAAATGTTTTACTCAATTACGAAGGATGTATGCGATTCCCGTCTAATGATAAAAAATAATAGCGACTTTTACCTACGATTTTTGCATTGGGTGCTTAAGAAAAACCAAGAAAGTAGATTCTAGACATTTTTAGAATTTTTTTGGTGTTTTTTGAGTATTTTTATTCATTATTTACTTTCTAACCGATGTTTCAGTTGAGATCATTTTCGTATTCGATTAGCTTGCAAGTGAAGAAAATAAGTAAATTTTAGAATTTTTAATAAAGTACCAGAATTTGAAACAAAATCAATTTAACTTTCTCTATAATGTTATAACGAATTTTTAAGGAAAAGAAAATTTTCGAAAGAAGAGAGAGAATCCTCCTCAATTTAGTTGGGCTCCATTGCATTACAGAAAAAAATTACGCAGTTTAAAGGAAGGTGATTATTGTGAATGTGTCGAAGAGTTTCAAGGAAGATCAGGAGCAATGTCAGGAGTTTCGCGTATTGTCATTAATGTCTTTATAATAATGACGATAATTTAAATTTATTTTAAGGTAGTACGAGTGTCAAAGCAAGTTTAAACTTGCGGTTAAAATTTTTTGCCTCTTATTTTCAATTTCAACTTTGACGATGAATTTTGTTATAACTTCAAAAATGTAGACGAAAAATAAAAATTTTTCGATATCTGCCTTGGTTTTCGAAATATCGAAAGCTAAATAATTTTAAAAAATTTTCAATTTTCGATATTTTGAAAATTAGTCCGGGTATCGAAAAACTGGTGATAATAATTCGTACTAATTAAAATCAGAAGAAGACCCGAATTCAGAAGTTACAATTCGACTACCAGATGGCAATACTTACCATTTTTTAGAGGCAATAAAATTATTCAAATTCAAATCGGCAGTGCCGGATTAAGCCCATCGGGGGCCCTAGGCCAATAAAATTTTGGGGCCCACGTTTTTTGAATAATTGTAAAATTAATCGTTATTTTGACTATTTTGAGTTTCAAAATACATATTATCATGAAATAAATTGGTTGAAAAGAAATTTTTTCGAAATTAAAAAAAAAAAACTTGAAATTGAAAATTTTTGTTCAAAAATAATCATATCAGATTTTCGTGGGGGCCCCTGCCCGTCGGGGGCCCTAGGCCATGGCCTAGTCCGGCCTAATGGGAAATCCAGCACTGCAAATCGGGTAAATCCCGCCAACTAGCGATAAAAATTTGTACTATTTAGCAGGAAGTAGACCGCTTTTTCACTGATTACTTACCATTAATCAATACATATCTCGAATATTTTGGCTATAAATTATATTTTTTTAGGGGAACCATTATAGGAAACTTTCCCCTTTCCGAATGATCCCTTATCTGCACCTTTTCGTTCAAATTGGTTTTGAAACAAACAAAAAAAAAAAAAACATACAAAATTTATTATAAATTTTTTATTTATTTTTTTTCGAAAAATTATGATCTGTACAATAATCACTGTGCATAACATAATTTTTTGTTATTATATTTTCATCAAAATTAACAGAAATAATACAATTTATAATATTATTAATAATTTAATCGTTTTCCTAAAATATTTAACTTAATAACGATTCATATGTCATTGGTCAAAGTGTTTTCCTTTTAAGAAAATTATTAAATAAAAATTACTTTTAAAATTTTTTATTTAATAATTAACATTTAGGTACGGAAGCCCGAATGTCTCACTGTCAATTTATGAGAAAGTGGCGCTACACTAGCTTATTTTTTAAATGTGTACTACCCACAAGTATAAAACCAACTTTAAAAAAAAGCCAATAGTTCACTTTCAACAAGTGCACTTGTGACTTGTGGCATTATGGAATAACGTACCTTTTTGAAGATGCCAATCGGTGATGATTATCCTTTAATTAGACACTACCGACACTGTCTGGAATTATTAATAATTATATGTCCGGATTTAATAATAATATGATAATGTTTATAATTTGTCTTCTGTAGTTAGTTCAAAATTTTCTTTAGTATTATTTAATAAATATAATGGTTTAATTGTTGATGTTTTTCTTTTGCATCTGCATATTTATAATTTCTAACCTTTAAAAGTATTTATTAACTGTTAATCATGACGTTAATTAGGAATCTGCGTATGACAAAATACCGACATCTTCAAAAAGGTTCGTTTCCATAATGCCACAAGTCACAAGTGTATTTGTTGAAAGTGAATTAGTGACTTTTTTAAAAATTGGTTTGATGCTTGTGGATAGTGCACATTTAAAAAATAAGCTGTATCGCCACTTTCTCATAAATTGACAGTGAGCCATTCAGGCTTCCGTATTATTAGGTAATAAAATTTAAATTAATCACAAAAATATTAGACTCTCAATTTTTATTTTATTTTAAAAAAATTAAAAATATTTTTGTGAATATTTTTTCAAAATGTTGACAGTAATTTTAAAAGCAAGTATATATTTAGAACAACAAAAAATCACACGTGTAAAAAAATGAAAAATGTTTTATCGTTGATTTTCCGATGTTAGTAATAAATAGTTGTCTTACAATATCTGTGGATGTAAAAAATGAAAAATAAATCGGTGATTTTTTTTATTATTTGTTTGTTTTTTACGCATATTATTTACATTCAAGGAAAATGAGAAAATCAGTCTTATTTGTTAAAAAAAGAAAATGTTTTTATGCTTGATTAAAATTATTTGGTATTAGTTCAATGGACAAAATATTTTTCTGTTAATTGAAAATTGATGGAAAAATACAAGATGTGTTCGTTCGCGTTCAATTAGTGTTTGGTATATCCGTCAAGTTTTTATGAAAACGGTTTTTTAATTTTGGAATTATGTTCTTTATCGCACGTAATCGTTCTGATTTTTGTTGGGAGGTAAAATCAAAAAACGTGTAACAAAATAAAACTACACCAAAAACTGACCAGTTTCGCCAAGGAAGCTAAAACTTTTTTAAGCGATTCAGCTTGTCATGAATTTTGAAAATATTCAAAAATATTTTGTATTGTTTATTTTTTAATTTAAAAAAAATGAGTTGTGGAAGTGAGTTATCAGAAGTTAAAGATAATAAAGATAATTTAAAGTAAGTATAAAGGATAAGTATATAGATAATTTAAAGTAAGTATGAAGGAATTTTAAGTTATGTCATAATAAATGTCCTCATCAAACCAAATGTAGGTAATGTACCCACATATTGGGTTGACTACTAAATCAGAAGTATGTCTTTTTTGAACAATTAATTCAAATAGTAAAAACTAAAAGTAGCTATAAAATTAAATTCTTTAAAGAATAAAACAAGAATTTGACTTGAATTTAATACCTTAAATTTTCAGAAAAATATTATTAAATAAAAAAGTAAATGCGTCTCAATTTATAGTCGCAATATTATTTTATTGAAAATCATTATATTTTATTGCAAATTATTTGTCTATTATTTGACAGTCACAATTATCTGTTAGCTCCAAGCGACTCTAACAGATGGCGATGTCTGTTGACTGAATTGAGTAAGTATTTAATAGATGGCACTATGTTAAAAATACAAACGTTTTATATGAGCTACAATTTAATAGCATAACAACCACGTGTTGCTGAGGCTAATAAGTTATATCCATTTATTTAGTTTGTAACTTAGCCGGCCACGTGCTACTTAGATTGAAATTTAAGGTGTCCTCCTACTGTTCCCCATGAATAGATTACTACAATGTAATATAACCTTAACCACAGCAATGCATGGCCGGGTCTACTAGTTTTTCTATAAAATTGAAAAAAATATGTTTTGATTCGTTTTGTTAATAATTATTAATGCCAAATAATTTTTATTTTCTATTTTAATCGCATGATAATTGTATGATTTTAAAATGATAAAACAATTAAGACTGAAATATTCGTTTTAAGATCCTAAATAAAAATTTTTTTAAATATGAGCACGGTTGTATTTAGTTATATTTAATAATTTAATATACTTTAATTATTTAATACTTTTTTTTTGTTTTCTTTTGACGTTATTAACGTTTTTTATTCTTTTTTTTTCGATAAAAAGAAATAAATTTATTTCATTTAAAAAATATTTGTAATTAATATTTAATTTATTAATAACGTATATTTTTTTTTAATATAGAATTTTTTTAAATATATATATATATAATTTTTTTTTCTGATATTTTAATATTCTGTTTTTTTATACATAAAATTTTTTCGTTTCTTTCCACTTATTATCTACTTATTTATTTTTGGGGTTAATTTTTTGTGTGAGATTATTTTTATGAGCATTTTAAAATGTTTTTTTTTTTTTTTTAATGCTCGATATCTAAGATTGCCAACTGTGTTATACGGGAATGGGTTACAATTTTATGTTAAGGGATGGTTTTCTTTTTTCACAGCTAGCAATCTTAATTGACACATTTATAATTACTAATAATTAACATGTTCAGAGCGAAAATTTGAGTTATAAAATATAATACAATATGTATTGATTTTTTTAAAAATTTAATTTTAACACGATTTTTTGTTTAATTTTTTTTTATACATTTATATCGAGCTGACTAAGGCACGCTCGTTTTCTTTTTTATTTCATTTTTTTGAGCAAATCTATAACAAACATTTATTAATTGGGTCGTAATATTTAATAGAAAGTACTATTTCAAGAATTTAGTGTATAAAAATAGTCTGGGAGCGAACTGCAAAATCACTTGACCCATTGGTAACCGGCTCAAACTTTGTAATAAAGCGACAATCGAAACCGTAAGGCCTTAAACCCTACGAGACTGGGGAAGGTGGGGTGAAATTTGTAATGCCATGTGGGGATACCAACTTCACTTGAAGTTGTAGCTTTCAGTCTACCTTTTCCAGAAATAATAGGTTGCCTGGCTAACTTGGTGGTTAAAGTATGGCAACCAGAAAAACGGTGTTTTTGATATTGCGAATCCTTTAGGAGACATAATGGCAAAACCGCAAAAATTCTCCTTTTGGGGGACATTTTATACCCCTACTCACACTTCAGCACAACTCCGTCGAGGGGGAGGATCTTTAAAACAGTAAAACCTTTTGTAGTATTTCAGGCCTCCTAACCTACGTAAAAATATCTGAGGTCATCACATGGGAATGTTACGAAGATTGTCCCAAATTCTATTGGATAACTATCAAATTATAAACCTATCGAATTGAAGAGGCCGATCCGTATTTTTTAAAATTTCTTCAAAACCTAAAATTAGAGCCAAAATTTAAAATTGGGAACCAAAATTATTCAGTTTTTGTAGATTTTTCCATTCAATTTCTACCGAATCCATTTATATATTTCGAAAAAAATGTCTCTAACACAAAATGTTAGATTTTTTATAAAGAAAAACTCTTATATTTAAAGTGCTTTTATATATAAGTGCCACAAAAGAGATGCCCCTTTGTGATAAGGATAATTTTTGATTAAAACTTTATTCTGTTTCTGGTTTACCTTAAAAGAAAGAGTTCTTAAAGGGTGCTTGTGGGACATAATTTAGCAACATACAAAATTAAAATTATTAATTTAAATGATTACAACCCAATTACTGCTCTCGTTAAACTAAAAATTTTTAGGGAAAAAGTACGGGGATATTCACATCAAAATGAGTTTTTAAAATAAATATTTCTTAATTCAAGAACTTACCCTTAACGTAGCGAGCGGGGAAGGGAATTAGGAATACACACTACTCGCTTCTTTTTGTTTACATAAATAATTAAATTATTAATAAATAGGTAATTAAAATTTTTCAAGGGCAAATTCATTATTAAATAACTGCTAGAATATATTTTAACAATTTTTCTTTTTACATTGCGAGTAAAATGGTTACAAAAATTGTTTTATTTTTTACACATTTTTTCTATAAAATATTATGCCCTACAAAAGTGATGGGGGGGAACAATGATGGCAATATTTTTTTTAAATATCTAACAGTTTTTTTTTATATAATAAGCATTTTTTTTATTAATAATTTTTGATTCAATTCCTTCAGGAAGTGTTTATATATTAAACACGATTTTTTTTCTTATAAAATAGTCCATAGATTAATTTTATACTAGATATTCAATGAACAACGTCTAGTATATAATTTGTTAAGTCTATGGTATGTGTATGCGTGTATTTAAGTGGACCATAAAAGTACCATTTTATTAAAATAATAATTATTGTTTTTAAAAATTCAATAATTATCCGTTTTTAACATTTATTGTTTTTGATGGGAATTTATTTTTATGTTAAAAGTATATGAGAGATAAAACATTGAAAATTGATTAGTAAATGTATAAAATATCATTCGATTTATATCATCGTCATGTTATGGAATTATAGGAAAGCAATTTTTATATTAAATACAGAGCGTACAAAATTTATAACAAATACGAAGGGAGAAAACGCCTCGAAAAGGAAATTAGTGTGTTATTTTTTTTTAAAGCAGTGTAAAGGGAGTAAGGTACCTGAGGTAAATAAAGCCCAAAGGGTAATAAGGTCCATATTTAAAACTTCGCGGCAAAACAATCTTATCATACTTTACTTTTTACTCTGGCTATATAATGTCGAGGGTTATGTGTTTGGCCGATATGTATGTGTGTTCATTTGTTCGGACCTAGCTTCTAAACTACTTATCATAATTTGACAAATGAGGTATCGTTAGAAGTGTCTTGATCGCCCGCTGGTTATAGTTAAATTGAATATGGCTCCCTCTAGAGGGCATAAAGCTATGATAGCACTTTTCAAGTATGTATATGTAGTTGTACTTTCTCACGAAATTAAAACCCCAAAATGGTTTAAATAAAATAAAGTCCGAAAACTAATACCATCACAATTACAGAATCGAGCTCTTAAAAGTGTGAAAGCAAGTATTTTCATCGGAAATTATTACGATAAGTAAATTGTCATTACAGTCGGGTGACCTTTAAGATTAAACAGTTTTCCACAGAATCGAAAAGAGGTTCCCCGACTGTAATGATGATTTTACTTATCATAACAATTTCAGAGGAAAATATTTTCTTGTTTTCACACTTTTAAGAGCGCGATTCTGTAATTGTCGGGGTTTTAGTTTTTGAACTTTATTTTATTACGCACACACGAGTTTAGTCGGTGTAAACACTACGGTATTGGTCCGCAATCGCACGTGCCGCCATATTGTCCGTGACGAAAGAGTCTTTTTTGAAGCAACAGGTTGCTGTGTAGTTTTATAATTTTTCGTCCTAAGAAACGGTAAGTTTTTTATTTTATTTGTATACCATTGTTAATTTCGTTGGGCCTTAAATGCCGCAGGTACCTAACGAAACTTTACACTCAATTTAGGCGAGATGTGGTCATTGTAGTTATCATGTTCCCAAAATAACAGTAGTAGGACATTGAAGTGCTTGATGCAATTACGATATAAGTTCACAAAGTGTATTTTGAGTCGCTAAAACCGAACGTCTTCAGCTTTTTACTGATTTATGGGAACATTTGAATACGAACCACAGTCTCATTTAGTACAATATTTTTTGAAAGTATTGTCGAGGTTGGAATAACTAGTGGATAAACTGATTGGAATATTTCAGTTTTTGAATAAAAAATGTGATTTTTTGAAAAAGAAAGTGTTTCGATATTGATTAATCTGAATGCTCTTACAAATGTAAAATGTGAAATTTGAGAATAAATTTCTGTTACACTCTGTACCTTCAGCATTCGAGCAATATTATATTTTATAAAAATATTGCTCGAACATACTTATTCAAATGCGTACGGTATTATTATTATGAAATACTTACCGAATAATTTATGGCGAATATAACGAAAATTGTATGTTTTGTAAATTTTTTTTTTCTTGTAAAAATACGAAAAAAGTGGTTTTTGTATTTATTTTTTAAATTGTATTTTCTTTTCAGTACATAATTTTTCGTTTTTGCAATTTTTTTTTTCATTTTTTAATTGAATAAATTTAAATTCGTGTTAACACGTTTGTGTGATGAGTATAGAATTTAGGTAATTTTATAATTCATTTGCGCCTATGATTTTGCAATACCTAATCTCGGTAATAAAACTTGGATTTTATATTTTTTAAGCAGATCGGGTTTTTTTTTTGTCTTATTTCTCTGTGTTAATATGCCTGCGTTCAAGATCCGATTAAAGGTAGAGAATTACTTTAAAAAAAGGAAATTATTCCTTATAAAATTATTAACAAATTAGTAGCAAAATTTTAACTATAATAGATATATTAGAATTTCTATTAAATCTATACGTAAATAATAGTTTAAAGAAACTAAAAAGCACACTTTTGTAACTAGCTTTCAGTAAATTCAAAAAATTCATTTTATCTTAAAAAAGCGTGGGGTGCAAAATTTCAATTACTGTAAATATTTTATAAGCAGATATTGGTAAAAGTAAAATCATTATAAAATATCTTAAAAAGCACCCCACGCTTTTTTATAAAATGATTTTTTTGAATTTACATAAATTATTTTCAGCTAGTTACAACAGTTTTTTTAAACTATTATTAATTTTGTATTTTTTAGTTTTTTAGACTATTATTTTATTTATCAAAAATTCAGTAGAAATATGGCGGGAGCGCAAATAAATGTATATATTTTCAGATATGGAAATCGTTAATCCTGAACATATTGATAATCAAATAAACTTGTTAAATAATTGTATTGTCATCGGTACTTGATAAGTAAGCCAAACTTCGAGTTAATCGGACGTTTTGAAGGGGGTCAAAATCATATTCGAAGTATCCGTTTCCCAGACTCAAAAAAATTCTGTAAACAAAAAACCGCTGTTTTATCAAAGATAGCGATAACATTATGGTGCTGAAATCTGAATTGACAAACCCAATAAAGATAATAAAAATTCTATAGCCCTCACACAAACGGATCGACCTAGAAAGACTCAATAAATATAAATGATTATAAGAATAATATTAATATAATAATAATAATAATAATAAATTTTTTGTTTTGTTTATAATTTATATTTTTTTTTAAATGTATATATAATATAAATATTTATTTTGGTGGAGCTGGGGCAGTGGAGATATGATGTGGCTTAGCCGCAGTTGTAAAACCAATTTCAGACATACGTTCATCGATTGGAATTCGATCGTCGTATAATGTTGGCGCTTGTAATATAATACCAGCTGTACCAACTAATACAGCCAATGTAAATATCCATAAGAATAATCTATCTAATACCATTGCTACATATTTCCAATCTTCTTTTACCTATTCAGAAGAAAAAAAAAAACATAACAAGAAAAACATGAAAAATAAATAAAAATTCTATTTTATTATTTATTACTTTCTAAATACGTATGGAAAGAAAAACTTCATATCAATTTTAATTTATTTGTTTTGTTTGTTTTTTTTGGAACTTGCTTGAAATAAAATGTAAAGTTTTGTTTTAAAATGTTCGGTGTTTTGTGCTACCAATTGTTCGCGGTTAACACGCGTTGAGGAACGCGAAGTTAAAAAGGAGAAATGAAATTTTCATTTTCAATGATCGACATCACCTCGAAATATAATATTGTAATTTAGTCGGGTATAGGCCTGCGGCGGACTCCAAATTTTACCAGCGAACCTTCGAAATTTGGCAACCCCACAAAACCAAGCCCCCTTGATAATACATGTTGTAAAACACCTTTCAACAAAATAGACACAACTTTCACCATTCGGAACTCTCCAAAAAATTAGAAAAACTCCCCAAAACTACGTTTTTCAGTTTTACACATGCAAGAAAGATGGAATTTTCAACAATCGACTCAAAATAAAGTTCCGGAAAATCGGAAAAACTCCCCAAAATTACGTTTTTCAGTTCTATATACATGCTGGAAATATGCAGTTTTTTGTACTCGAACTATTCTGTTAAATTGACTTTATTTCGAGTTGTTTGTTGAAAATCCTAGTTTTTAACTCCCGAACCAAAAAGAAGGGGTATCATAAGTATGAATGTTAAGTGCGTGTCTGTCTGTCTGTCTGTGGCAACGTAGCGCCTAAACGGATGAACCGATTTTTATTTGTTTTGTATCGTTTGAAAGGTTATTTAATGGAGAGTGTTCTTGGCTATATTTCAAGTGAGAGTTTAGGATTCCGTTTCCGAAAAATTTGTCGAGGATTTTTCAAATTTTATAAATTTCTCTTGTCTAGCATGTATAGAACTGAAAAACATAGTTTTGGGAGGTTTCCCGAGTTTCTGTGGGGTTAAGGTGTGGGTAATCAAATTTTTCGGGTTGATCGTTTAAAATCCCATCTTTTTATTAAATATAGAACTGAAAAACGTAATTTTCAACATATATTATCAATTGGATTTAATTTGTGCTGTTGGAAGGTTACTCATTTTCTAAAGCACTTTTTGGGGGTGAATCGCAGGCCTAGTATCGTGGTCGTTTCCAGCAATATACAACTAAGTCTGACTTCTAAGATGACTGTGCGAAGAACAAAATAGTACATAATTTTCATGAAAAAATTGGCTTATATTATGTAGTTATGGCTAAGACCATTAAGAACATACAGACTGAGCAGCGCCTATCTTTCCGTACAGTGAGAGGTGTGCTATCATCTGAGGTAATTTCTTGGGTCAGCTAGGGACATTTAGCAAAATAAAATAGGGAAATATATGAAAAAATATACATTGAATATAGAGACATTTATAAAAAAAAAACATATATTTAATGCCAAATTTTCATATCGTGATTTCACTGATTTTTTTTCGCCTTTTGACTAAGAATACTTATCACGTATCATTTTACATTTTTTCTTACGAATCGACAATGACAAGTATGACAACAACACTTTGTTTTGACATTTCCATACCGCCGTCATGTTGAATTTGACCCAAGCAATTACCTCAGCTGATGGCACATGCTTTAAATCGTTTGACGCTCAATCCATGTATTTAATGGTCTAAGAGTTATGGGTACCGTAAAATATGAAGTCATTTGATATGGAGAGTTCAGTATGAACAGTCTATTTCACTTAATCCTTAATTAAAAATTCTGATAGATATGAATTCTGTAATTGTTAAAAATTCCTACATTAAATTAAATGCGTTATGTTTGTTTCTTGTTTTAAAAACTTAAAGTAGCATCCAAAAAATAAAAAAACACTACTAATAAAATCGGTTTGTAGTTTGTCACTTAAATGTTAAAGTTTTCTCAATAACATTTCATCATGGTGCGGTATAGTGTACACACTACACACATATACACAAACAAATTGGCCAATTTCCAACACTATAAAACTATACAAGTGAAATGAGACATTGAAAATATACTGTTATTAGTTTCTGCTTTCTTTTTTTTTCTTTTTTAACCAACTAAAACTTACGGATACTAGGTTATGAACAAAGAAAAAAATACACACACCGGCACAGAATTTCGTCCAGATCGAAATACTCGCGATTTTAAAACACTGAGCTGACCTTTACTGATTTAAATATGAAATATGCAGGAAGGTGTGTATACATTATCTTAGAATATATAATTAAACAAGTGAAAACAAACAACCGACTGGGTTAATTGTTGAAATACCATGTATAGGCAGTGTTGATTATGCAATCCTTTGTTTTTTTACGTCTTGTAAGTAAAGAAAGATAGCCACTCTTACACACAAAGTAATAAGAGTATCTTTTTTCCCATTTTCTCAGTATACAGAGCAATAAACAAACACATACATAAATAGAAAACTTGTATACTTGATACTATACAATACACGTGTACATACAATATTTATCCTAACTTAATTTGCGCCCTCACAGGTAAAGAGTGACGTTTACGAAAAAATGTTTCCAAGAAAAATTGTTTATTTTCTTATAAGCTTTTGTTCTATCTCTAGAGGTTTATGCTTTAAAATTTCAGCTCGGTATCTCTTTTCGTTTTTGAGTTATCATTCTTTTCGTTTTTGAGTTATCATGTTGCAAGATAGACGGACAGACAGACGGGCGGACAGCCGAAAATGAACTAATTAGGTGATTTTATAATGTACTTTTATTTGATATGTCATGCTTTTTTATTTGATACCCCATTTGGATATATTTGATTTTGTACGATTATTCATCCCCACTTTCTCACTCCACTTTTTCAACTCCCGATGGTTAAAAACAGATAAAAACATTCGTTGAAGCTGGTTGTATATCTTGTCAATATTTGAGCTTAATCGATGCAAAATATTTTAAGTTTTTGAAGAACAATCAGTCCAATCCCTTATTCTTCTATAATATGCATGTATTATACATAAAAACCTTCTTCTTTAAAGATCATAGTTTTAAAGATCGAAGTATACATAGGAATTAGGGATAGACAGACGGAAGCGACTTTGTTTTATACTATGTATTGATATTTGATAATTCTCTTTGGGCAAAATTCTGTGTCGGTTAGTGTATCTATAGCATTGAGAAACAGTAATAATTTCATTCAATGTTAATGGTTAAATTGTTGTATTACGGATAAACAACTTATTATATTTGTGAAAATAAAATTTTGGGAAATAATCAAATGCATAACATTTGGCAGTAAATTTTTATATGAGAAGTAATAATAGCGAAATTTCTATAATTCATTTTATCTGATTTGATGTTTTTCTTGATAATTTTTATATTAAATGAAAGTCACTGGAAACATAATACGCAGAAATGTTTTGTTTTTGTAGTAATCTTACATTTAGGTCACTCCTTCACACTATGATAAACACATCCTCTATTTAATTGGATGAATTTAATTTTGACGAATATATTTTTATTGATTTAATAATATAAGAGTAGGTTAATTATCTCGTAAATGGCTTCAGATCCAAATTTGGGAAAGAACATTTATTCTCAGCTTATTCAGGAAGCGAAAGTTTTGTAGAAGATAGACGAATGCGTTTTTTAACCTCATGATTACTTTTGTCCCATATATTTACAACCGTTGAGCACATTTGACATATGGAAAAAATTTTGTTTTTCTTAAATTTTAACTTGAATATTAAACTACCCGATAAGTTAACCTAATAGTTTTTCAAAATTTCCCTTACATGGCACATAAAATACCATAGTTTGTGATTTTTCGTCAATTAAAATTCAAAATGAATGTCCCATATTTGGGACAAAAGTTATCAAGTGATGTAAAAATGAACTAAGTGGCTGGTTATCATGAGATTATATATAAAACTTAACTTACCCTAGTTGATTCCTCTTCACGTTTAGTATGATCAGCAATAAATCGTACACCATCAATTGCTTTATGTACTTCGGGACAATGATGCCATGAATGTAATGCATGTAATCCACATGTAATATGAACACCACCATTATTTCCACCATTCATGGCAGCACGATCGGTTGCATCATGAAGACCCGTTGCAGGTCCACCCGTTGCACCACTTGCTAAATCACTTAATAGACAACCCGTAGTGATTGTTGGTGGAGGTGTTGTACCATGTATACGACATGAACTTAATGTACTAGCTTCTAATTCTCTGTATCATCAAATAAAAACAATAATTAATTAAACAGGTTACAGGTCGAAACATGTCACATGTGTTAGTAAACATAAAAGTGGACGAAGTAAAAAAAATTGTGATATTTCTAGTTTTTTTACCTTTTTTATTTCTCAAGTCCCGAGAATTCTCGACTAGGATTTTTCGAGTTACTCGAGTACCTATCTATTTGAAATGTTATATATTTAAACGAGCAATTCTTGTATATATATATCATCAATCTCGGAAACAGCTCCAATGATTTTCATGAAAATCAGTATGCAGAGGTTTTTTGGAGCGAAAAATCGATCTAGCTAGTTTCATTTTTAGAAAATGTTGTTTTTACGTGTTTTCAGGAAAATACAAACTGAAAAATGCAACTCTTACTGCCACATATTGGCGAGTATTACCATTATTTTTTTTAATTGGGAGGAACTAACAGGAGTTTTTCCCTCGTCTCGACTAAAGATAAATTCCTCGAGAACTCGAAGCGAGAAAACTCGAACAGAAACTCTAGTTTTCTATAAATATCAATCGACCATCTGATGAAACGATCATCGTAATAAAATTTCATTTGTCTTTGAGTACCCAGACATTCTCATAAAACTATCCATCTATAAAATGAAGCTCATTAACTTTATGGCTAATAATACCCCACCATTACTTAAAGAGTAACATATTTTTTATTTATTTTATAAACAAAAATATATAAATTCAATATGCACACGTACCTGGGTGTTAGTTCATCACGTGAACCAGCACTAGGGAATGGATCCTGTAGATCTTGTTCACTTTGTGCACTATAAAAACCACCTGGATCTCTTAATTCTAGACCATTACACGTTCGTACCATAACACGATGGTGTAATGCAGGCGTGCTACCAGATAAACTATAAAATAAAACAAATATTATCATAATTATATATTATCTCATGTTTGTGTAGTATATTTCTAATAAATTGAATAAATTGTTAAAAGCAGGTACTATAATATTCTGTAGGTACACACTTTGGCAAAAAGTAGTTTTTATACCATGTATATATGAAATATATTAAGGTATACTAAGTTCTGTCCCAAGTTTGTAACGTTTAAAGTGATTGTAAACCTACAGTATTGTAAAAAAGTTTTGGTTTATTGCACGGTACATACATATAAACAAAATACATGCTTTGTAGTCAAGTAATGAGTTATTTTTAGCTTTACAATATCATGCAACTACAAAAATGTATAATATATTGTATGCAAGTGATGCTTATAAATTTGATAATATAGATATCTCTCTTCAATCATCAATACTTGTCTAACTAATAGTCGTCTCTGTTCATCAAATGATGGATCTTCGTTGAACTCATAATTAAATTAAAATTTTCTTTATATATCATCGGCAACCTGATATTTTTATGGTATTACTATAAACTACAAGATTTTTTAAATATTTTAGATAGTTTTTATCACACTCTAGATTTTTTGATATAGAAAAATCCAATTGAAAAGGATAACCTATACGATTCATCATTTTTTCACCCAACTTTGGACGATAAAATAATAATAAAAGGCCCGATGCCCTCTATGCATTGCTGCCATGGGCCAGTGCCTATAGAGTGTTTTATTATAAATCCATCACTGACTATATAGAATTGTTATTACGTCACCAATAAAACCAAATAAAATTTTCATTTTAAGTGTAAAATACTTAAATTTCGTATTATTATTGGTGAGAGATGTTAAAACTTTAATATCCTTTGAGTAGTGGTTTTCCAATGTCCTAAACATATGTGTATTTTAAGTAATAACTAAATGTTATACAGGGTGTTATAGGAAGAATAGTAAATATTTTAGATACAAAAGTCTCATATATAACCTTGCTTTTTGTCACTCTTTAAACTTAAAATTCAACGAAATTAACTTGACACAAATATTTTTTTTCTTTCTTAAATCATTCAAAATCATTAAAACTTTTGTATTATTATATTTTTTGAAGTGGAACTTCTTTACGTGCACCAATCAAAAAGGTAATACCGAGAGTGAATTGGTAAAAATATTGGGTCATCATATTAGAATGTTACGAAACTTGAAACTTCACTTTTTATTTGTCTTCTCACTGTCGAATATTAACAATAATTTAATTTTCCATTCAAAGGCAGCACTAATGTTCTAAAATTTTGTAATAGTTCAATTTTTGTTCACAGATAGCGCTCGTGTATTAAAATTTAACAATAGTTCTATTTCCCATTCACAGATGGCAATTTATTGCCATTTTAGAGTGAAATTTCACGTCTGTCTTGGGTCCAACGACCAAAGCCGTATTTTTTAATTTCTCTACTATAATATCGTTAACGCATGAATGTACTTATATAAGCATAAAATTGTGCTTTTATTCTCAAGCTAAACAGAAAGACGGGGTTGCCATCATTCCTGTCACGCTTGACAACAGGACCCATATTTGTAGGCACTTTTGTGATTACTGAATTTCTATGTAATGCTTGCGAATTGGACCAATGTTTACACAAACGTTTATGGTTATTCCGTGTTCCAGAATAAGTACCTAAAGTATTTACTATTCTACCTGAAACACCCTATAAAATATTTTGTAATAAAACTTAAATAGTTATCATTTTTATTATATTTATGTAATAATCATTTTAAGTAAGGTTTTTTGATTAATATTTTATATCAATAAAATACATAGAACAACAACTTAAATATGTTTTTAAAACAATAAATTTAACCATAATAATAACGATAATATAATAAAAACAGATGTGTTTTTTTGTGTTTATAAAAAAAAACAAACAAATAACTTGAATTGTTATTATATAAAATTGTCAGAAAAAAATTATAATAAAAAAGAATTTTTCAAATGAAAATATCTATATTTTCAAATATGGTGTCTGTTATTTAGATTACACTTTCTTTTTCGTAAATTTTTGAACGGTTTTATGGATATTTTCACTCTTAACTTATTTCATAAATGCTTATATTAATTAATAATTTTCTTTTTTATTTGATATTTAAACTATTTAGTTTTATTAATATATAGACGAAAAATTATAAAATAGATTAAATAAGAGTGTACATAAAATATAGTAATAGGTATAGACTGGCCAATCTAAATTACGAGCCATAGTCAAGATACAGCAAACCAATATATGTAAAAAGTCGTAAATTTTCCGTAGAATTCAATGCACTATTATACCTAATAACCTAAAAAAACTGTTTTCGAGCAACTTTGGCAGCCATTTTGAATATCATCCCGTAATTTAAAAGTGTAAAAAAATAGTGTATTGAATTCTACGGAAAATTTACGACTTTTTACATGTATTGGTTTGCTGTATCTCAGTTACTAAAATTTAACAATGTGTTCAAAATAGATAGACTAGACTAAAAATAGATTAAATAAGAGTGAATTAGTAAATTTTCAAATAATTTTGCTAATTTTTAGGAAGTAAAAGTAATTTTGGAAATGCAGAGATAGGTAAGGCACATTGTAATACATTGAAAATCGAAATTTATTTTATTAAGGGTGTATGACCATGATAGCAATGTTTAATTTAAAGACTCAAAATTTTTTAAAGGTAGACTTTTACTCAGGGAATATGTATACTTGAGTTGTTTTATCGAGGCCAACTTTTTTAACTTTAAATTGTGTTTTCGAGCCTAATAGTACCATTTAATTGATTCGAATTTATATTTTTGTTAAATAATAAGTTATTTTAAATCAGAACTAAAAGATCGAACTACTTAAATTAAACTGTGTGCTTTAAAAATGTACTTTGTTTTTTTAAATGTTGGCCTCGATAAAACAACTCAAGTAAAGTTAATGAAAATTTTTAAGAATCGTTGAAAATCGATATAAAATACATTGACTCTTATGGAGAAGTTTCAAAAAACGACATATTTTGAAAGTTTTTGATAATTGTCACTTGGAAGGAATGAAAACAAATTAAAAAAAAAAATTTTTTTTTTGAATAGAGAGTAAGCATATTATTAATGACACAGAACAGAAAAAAACCAGGTGTCCTTATCCATATAAAGAAATGTAGGAGCAGGGTTAATTTAGGGTTGAAATTATTTTTATAATATTTCCATTTTTATACCATGTATATATGAAATATGCATAGTATATTAAGTTTAGTCCCAAGTTTGTAACGCTTAAAAATAGTCATAGGTGTTCATAAAATCACCTAATTAGTCCATTTCTGGTTGTCCGTCCGTCAGTCTGTGGGCACGATAACTCAAAAACGAAAAAAGATATCGAGCTGAAATTTTTACAGCGTACTCAGGACGTAAAAAGTGAGGTTAAGTTCGTAAATGAGCATCATAGGTCAATTGGGTCTTGGGTCTGTAGGACCCATCTTGTAAACCGTTAGAGATAGAACAAAAGTTTAAATGTAATCCTTATCAAAAATTAAACAACTTTTGTTTGAAACATTTTTTCGTAAACATCACTGTTTACCCGTGAGGGCGCCAATTAGGCGGAAATTTTATAATATGTACTATACTTGATTATCAGTCATGTATGTGTCACATGTTTGTATGTGTAATGTGATAAAGAAATCAACACTGATTATGCATGGTATTTCAACAATTAACTCAGTCAATTGTTTGTTTTCACTTGTTGATAATGAGTTTTGTTATAACTTTATGAATGTAGACGAAAAATAATAATTAAATTTTTCGATATTTGGTTTTCGAAATTTCAAAAGCTGAATATAATTAAACAAAATTTTCAATTTTCGATATTTTGAAAATTACGCCAGATATCGACAAATTATATTCTTACTTTTTTTCTTATATCGTTAAGCTATAACAAAATAATTCACCATCACAAATGAAAATAAATATTTTTTAAATTTGTGGCCTCACTACCGTACTCATACATCCTTAAATGAAGAATTTATTGGTAAATTTATATTTTATGGCGTCAATCAATTTTAATCACCCGTTATTTGTACAATTAATTATCTGGAGATAATATGTTATAATTTTATTATCACGAAAGTAATTTTATAGCTCTGCGCGACAAATAAAATTTCACTAAAAAATCCGTGTGTTTAACAAGCGATGGTGGTGTAATGGTCAGCATAGTTGCCTTCCAAGCAGTTGATCCGGGTTCGATTCCCGGCCATCGCATTATTTTTATCCTTATTTTAAAATACTAGTTTTGAGCTTGTAAATTATCTTTTCCGCATTATAGTAGAACTATTCAAACTAACTTATAAAAAACATAATACAAAAAAATTAGTAATTTTATTTCTTATAATATTTCATAAAATTTAACTGTTTTAGCACAATGGGGGATAAAAATCAATTTTATCGTTTTAAGAAACATAAAAAAAAACTTTAAAAGAATCTGAAAAGTATAAGAAAAATAACAATAATTGAAGTACAAGTTATAAATTACTTTAATGATTTGATATTTTTATCATTTATAAGGGTGAACAAAATGTTATACATTTATATAGAGTTTTCCAAAATTAAGCATCTGTATGTATTAAAACTATAATTTATTTAACATTTTTTTATCGGAGCAAGTGAGAGAGTTCGTGGTGCAGATGTTTCTAGTTTTTAATAAACAATAAATTGTTAATTCAATGAAACGTTTAATGCTAAAGTTGACTTAAAAAATTAATAAATAGGCAACTTGAATTACGTATACGTTATACATGAATAATAGTTTTCGATTATTTGACAAACACATCATTTACGTCATACAAGTTGCCTATTTACTAATTTTTAAAGTGAACTTTAATATTGATTGTTTCATTGAATTAAAAATTTATTGTTTATTAACAAATATAAATATTTGCACGACTAACTCATGCGTTACTAATATGAGAAACACATTCCATGAGGTTCTTGCAAAATGCGAGCAAAAATGCTAATAATTACGCTTCTCAATAATGTTGTAAATTTTGAGATACCCGATAAATATTTTAATGATTATAATCAAAAGTGAAATACGTTTTTTGTCATTTTCAATTGCTAAATGAATCAATTAAATATTAAAAAACATTTTCGTTTTCATATTTTCTACATTGAATAAAAAATGTTAAATTAAAAGTTACAGTGAGGTTATTGTGAATATTTTATATTAATTTTCGATTATAATTTTATTTTATGTCAATATTTAGTTTACCTATATGTATCATATTAAAAAGATCAATTATAATCGAGAGACCATGATGTAAATAAATATCGTATGCATGATTAAAAAGTAAAGAAAAACAAAAAAGTAATTTTAATTTTATGTTCAAAACATTGATTAATGATAAATAATACTCTAGTTTTTATCTGATTTAGAAAAACAAAATGACAGCCCATGTCTTTTCTAAATCTGAGAGTGAAATGCCTACTGACTATTTCTAATAAGAATTTCAGTTAGAAATCAATAGTTTAGTTATGGTACATGGCGAGGAATTTGTTTCGGTGACTTGATCGCTAATGGACCCTCCGATGCCCATCATATCGAAAATATGTTTCTTATTAATAGAATCTATACTTCTTATTGATGTTGCTAAAAACGAATAGAATTTTCTAGAATTTCTTTCCTTTTTCGAGAATCTTCCAGAAGACCACTAGGTAAAATTACCTACCAATTTTCAATTGCCTATCTTTTTTAGCTTTGGAGATGTTCACAAAAAAAATTTTCAAAGAAAAGTTTATTTTTTTATAAGGAATAACTTACGGACCCAAGACACAATTGACCTATGTTGCTCATTTACGAACTAAAACTCACTTTTTACGTCCTGAGCACGCTATAAATTTCAGTTTGTCGGACAGACAGACGGACAACCAGAAATGGACTGTTTAGGATATTTTATGAAACCTAAACCAAAATATTGTTCGTAGCATTAATATTCTTAAGCGTTACAAACTTAGGGCTAAACTTAGTATACCTTGATATCTATTTCATATATACAGGGTTAAAAATGATTGGAAATGGAGTGCAGTTGTACAAAACAAAAACATTTTTCGACCTTTTCGACGTTATATAACCTCCCTGCCATTTTTGCCTGACACGTATTGTGTTATCGATATCTATCTTTTAACATCATACGTCAGGAAAAAAATGGACTCACGGTCAAAAAATCATGGTATAAAAAAATTCTTACATATATAACACAACTGAAAAATGTTTTTTTATCATCATCAAAACTTAATGACTACACAATGAACGAATATATTTTTAACGGAAAAGTTTATAAAAAACTCAATAGTGCTTCATCCAAAGTGTAATTTTGTGGAACTAATAAGATTTGTGAATAAATTTAGTGGAAATATAAATCATATGAATTAAAAAAAAAAATTGTTTACCTGCGTCTCTCAACTTGATAATGTGGCCGCTGCATAACGAGCAGTCGTGGCAGGATGTGAATAAAAACACGTCGCACCCATGGTGCCATTACGTGTGTTTGTGGTGACCGGAAATGGACATTTAAAACTACCACCGTGACACATATACTACATTAGAAAAAACAAACAAACCATAATTAAATGAAAGCTTATTAAAAATAGTTTAAATATATAATTTATTTTTTATATTGATAGCATTCCAATGTTTTTATTTCTAATCTTACTTGATTTCGATTTTCGATTTCGATTCTTTTTTAGAATTATCTGCTATACAGGGTACGTGTTAAAGTAATTTTCGAATAGTTATTGGAAACTAACTATGTTCCTATCGTACGTTATCATTTGGACTTGTTTGCTGGTAGGAAGATAAAACTAAAAAAAGTGTAACAAAAAAAACGACACCAAAAACCGACTATTTTCACCAAGGTCATCTAGGAAACTAGCACATTTTCAAGCGATTCAGCTTGCTATGAATTTTAGAATATGCAAAAAAATTTTCATTAAAAAATCAGTTGTGAAAGTGAGTTATCAGAAGTTAAAGATAAGAGAAATAATTTAAAGTAAGTACAAGGAAATTTTATGTTATGTCATAATAAATATCTTGATTAAACCAAATGTAGGTAATGTACGCACATTTGGGGTTGACTACTAAATCAGAAGTATGCCTTTTTTAAACTAAGGTCCTACCGAACAAGGAGTGTATTTAGACATATTTTGACCCACTGAATCCGAATTTTAAAGTTACTCATCGATTAGAATGGGAAAAAAATTGTTATAAAAAAATAAGTTGTTTATACGGCCATAAACTTTTGAAATGTTTTTAAACAATTTTGTCCCATATTTCATGTTTATTCTACATGAAAAAACAAATATTGCTTCTTTAGTTTGTCTTGATACGGTCAATAGAACCGGAGATATGGTTAAAATTGTAAACAAAAATGATAGTGCATAAGGTCAGCGCGCAGCGCTTGGTTTGAAACGTCCGTAGATTGGCCAATAAATAATATTTTTGTTCTTTAAGACACTCATTTGAAAGGAATGATTCTACATTTTAATGTTATACGCATAAAAATACGTTATATGCAATAGCAAGTTAGCACGATTGTAAGTATTAATCATTCAAGTCGAAAGCGAGCACTTTGCGAAAGAAAACTCCACATAGACGGAAATTATTCACGTCCTTAGTTAGAAGAAGACTTTTACAGTGAACACTACATATTTTACTTCAAATATCTCGAAAACCTTTCAGAACCTGAATCCATTCCTTTCAGAAATTGAAGTTATTGGTATTATTGATCAGTAAATGGGAAAGTGTTTTTCAATATTAATTTTCTAACGTCAATTAACTTTTGGGCTTTATTTAAACCAAGTCAGTTCAAATTTTAGTAAATTTTAAGAATTTTAGAATGCTATCTATATAAAAAATACATTATAAAAGAAAATCACTTACCTAAATGTATCTAAAATCATTGTAAAAAGAACAAATTTTCCTAGTAATGGTACCACTAATGACGTTGGTGGAATAATTTCGGCGAGTAAAAGGAAGAACACTGTTAACGACAGTAGAATACTAATTGATAAACTGACCTGAAACAAGAGAGAAACAAATTTTTCAAAATTAATAAATTTTTGATGGCTTGTTTTTTTTTTTATTTTTTTATAATCTCGAAGGAATATAATTTTTTTTTGTTGATGTTTCATTTTCAGTGTGAATAAACGATAATTTTGTTGTTGTTTTTTTATATTTAGTTGAAAACTTTTTAAGTATACTTTTTATCATAAAATCAAGATTTATTCATCTTGAATTTTCCGAAAAATATTTTATTTATATTTTTGTAAGACTAATAAAATTGGTAACTGGTCTTAAATATTTGATAGCTGTGAAAAATGTGTTCCTAAATAAGTGTCTACTTTGATAATATATTCAAAATGTGATACTCAAGTGAAAATAAAAAAAATTTTATATCTTGTATTTATTTATACATGGTATAATATTAGTAAGAGGACTTTTCTCATTTAGAATTGGGGAAAAAACACACTTTAAGGACGTTACCAAAAAAATGAGTGTATGCAAATATTTGAGACTTATGTACCAAATTTTGAGGGTGTACTCTATTAGAAATTGGAAAAATTAAACGAAAATTAAGAGTAAAATGCTTCGATATACACTTCACTTATAAATATAGAATCACTTATAGAATAAATAATTATTTTCTTAACACAAATGTCATTCATTTCATCACTTTAAATGTATTTTATGGGAAAACGAGTTCTGCTTGTTATATAATGTTCTTTATAGGAAAATGCTTTCTAAGCTTTTTTAAATAATGGATATTAGTTTTTCAAATTAATTCCTAAAAAATAAGCTTTGTTACATAATAAAGCATACCCTTAAAAAATACTTCAATATAGATGTTAAAAACGCAAACTTTAACAACTCAAATCTATAAATTTAACACCGTTTAAGGGGTGTTAAAAATTTACCTGTTTATAAAGCTAATTAATGATAATGCATGATTTAAAGATGATCCTAAGACAAAGGAATTTCTTGGGAACGTCCTTAAACACTTTAAAATCTTAAAAACTATATATAAATTTTTGTTTGTTTGTAATGGATAAACTCAAAAACTACTGGAACGATTTAAAAATTTATTTCATTTATAGAAAGCTACATTATCAGAGAGTAAGTAACATGGGTTGAATTTAATTTTCACAAAAGTTTCGAACTAAAAATTAAAACCCTTGAAGCTGTGAACAATAGTTGTAAAGTCTGCGGTAGTCTTTGTTTTCAAGTTGAAATTGTACATCGAAGCGATTGGGAAACTACTAGTTGCCTCACTTTGCAGGTCTCTCGCAAAGGTTTTTTAAAAAAATCAAACTCAATTCAATTTGTGAGACTCAAAGCTAGACAATAAACTTTCAAAAAAATAATTTTTATTATTTTTATGGTTTCTATACAAGTTTTTCTGAAAACTTTAAAAACACCATTTTTTGGGATGAAATCCCTGCAAAAAAAAGGAGGGACAGTTTTGTAACTTTTTAAATGTTTATTATCTATTTTTTATTATAACTAATCAAAAACTTGTTGGTTTTTAAAAATTGGTCCCGTCAAATACGAGAAAAACGTTGTACCAGTTTGAAAAACGTAATTTCGAGAAAAACGCTATTAAAGTTTATAGTCCATATACATAAGTTGGTTTATAGAAACTAGTTTCTGTATAT
The DNA here is from genome assembly GCF_905475395.1 of Chrysoperla carnea. Lineage (NCBI taxonomy): Eukaryota > Metazoa > Arthropoda > Insecta > Neuroptera > Chrysopidae > Chrysoperla > Chrysoperla carnea. The sequence continues at coordinate 127,429,899 of NC_058337.1, read as the reverse complement.
GATTTCTATATTATACATTTTCTTCTACTTCGAATTTCTTTATAAAATCTAGTATTTCTATATTATTTACAAAGGGATACTTGCTTTTTAGAGCTTCTAGTTTTTTAACTTTTTTTAAAAATCTTTTAAAATTTATTCCAGCTTGTAATATTGCATATTTAAGGCATGTATTCAGTAAACATACGGTATATCATTGTATTTATTTATTTAATAAAAGTTATGACTTATTCAGCCATAAAAATATGTTTTTCTTAGAAATAAAATTTGCTGTTTTTTATTTGCCAATTTTATATTGTATAAAAAAAAGTTATTAATAAACATTCTAATTTCAATTTATTTCAGTCCATTTGAGCTTATTATATCGAAACGGAAATCAGAAAAGTATTTTAAATTGAAATCAATAAATAAAAGATTATGGATAAGATAAAATATTGTGTTTTTTACTGAGAAAATAATAGTGATCGCTTATAAATTTTCATATACCTACTAATTTTATAATTTAGAAGATTTATCTTGTGAAGTTATACCCACTCTAAATTTTATCTCGAAAAAATCGGTAAACTAATAAAATCACTTTGAAATTAAAATTTTTCTGATTATTTGAAATTTTAAAAGTGTCATATTTTGACTGTAACTATTTATGTTCCAGTTTGGGTACCATTTTGGGTTTCGTAAAAATCCTTGGAATTTTCGAAAAAATTTTTTAACAAAAGCTGGTATGGGAAATACTTTTGTTAAAGTTTTACCTAACAGTTAGATGCAGTTACATGTTGAAAAATTTTGCTCTAACAATTTGTCGACAATTTGCTAGATATACAATAAAACAGTTCAAAAACTTTGAAATACGGAGTAAAACTGTAAATAACAAGAAAGTGTCTATCAACAATGTTTCTTCAAATTCGAAACGGTGTGAAAAGACGTCTGCAATTCTGAAGGGAAGTATTTTCGACCACATATTTCGCATAGCAACAAGTGTTTTTGGCATGGTCTAACAGTCCTTTATAAGGAATAAATTCAAAAAACACTTGGTATACTAATATACGTAGCCCAGCGTAGGACGAAATTTTGTCAGGTCTGATTCTTGTTAGCTTACTTTGAAAAATAAATTATTAAGAATGTGCGATATTTATTTTTTTTTACTACATGCTCTAACGATCGTAATCCCTAACATAAAAAGTTTTTTTTTTACCTTTTCTTTTAAAGTTTAATGTTAATGTTGATAATAAAAATATTTTATACAAGAAAAAAGTTGTCATTTCCCTGAATTTTCTATACTTTCTGTGCCCTTAAACGTAATAGACTGTAAGATAATGATAGGTGAAGGTGCCTCTATGTATCAATTTGATTAGAATGACAAAAAGTTTTCGTGTGACTAACATATCTTGAAAAATTGGCTTAATAAGAACCGTTTTGCTTACGAAAAAGCTATCGAAAAATAGTACTTTTTGACGAATATTTAGTCTAATACAGAAGTTAATTGTATGTTCTGTGACCATGTGCTGTGTGCTATACTGTGTACACATATGAACAATAAATGATAATATTCGTTGTAGCGTTTACAGATTTAATACAATTACTATTTCTTCTTTGTCTAAGATATCGAGCTGTCTCTAACTCTGATAGACAAACCTTGACAGTCTAAAAAATTAGTCCATGAAAATTCACTCGTAAATTTCCCCACATTTTGGTCAACATTGAAATACCGAGAAAATGAGACACCCAAATATGCCATTATCTTACATTTTAATAAATTGAGATGAATCTGAGAAAAAATTATTTCATTAAATTTTTCTTTCAAATTTGTACAATTTTTTTATTAAGAACTTTTTCTCGTTCTTATAGAAACTTATTCAATCAGAAAACCACTTATTGATGAAAATAATAAATAAATTTTATAAAATTAGAATCTAATAAAAATTTATAATATATGTATATAAATTTTATTGAAATTGACATCATATTTATTTATTTTATGATAGAAAAGCTGGCAACGCCACGACAATACTGATTTCAAGACAGTTATAGATGAAGGACGTTTGACAACCTGAGGTGGTTTTTCTACTGCTTTTACTAGTGCGCATTACCAAAGAAAGAAAATTATAATTTCAAGACAGTTTTCAAGGCAGAAATATAAATTATAATCGCAAGACAGTTTTATCCTTGAAAATATGGTGGCAGATATTCTGACTTTGATTTTTTTTTGTTCTTAGCTATGTTTCAAGAAAATCTGCACAGCCGTTTGAAGATTATCATCTCTTTTCTAGTATTTATCGGATACGGAACTTTAAATTTGCAATTGAAATATAGCTAAGAATGATGAATGATGAAATCAAATTTCATAATTCGATCTTTAGGTTTCTCAGGTTTGCTCCTAAACGGTTTTACGTACTATTTTACTCTCTCTTTAAAGTGTTTTTCAACTTTTCCTCACGGACTACTAAACCAAATTGCCTTTCAAAAATAAAAATCAAATAAAAATCGGTCCATCGGTTATGGAGCTACGATACCACAGATAGACACACAGATACGCAGACACGTTATATTTTAACACACTTCTTTGTAATTCTGTAATATTTTTACCTCTGATTAATTTTTATTTTCGAGATAGAAATTCGGTTGCTTGACTAGGTGCAAGATGTACTACTTGTCAACTAAAGTTCAAGAAACTAAAGTTGCCAGCTCTCGTACTTTTGTATATATTTTTTTATTTACCATAAAATGTAAAATTTGGAATTTTCACACAATGATCGATCAGGAAGGTTAAAGATTAAACAATTCAAGTTATAATACACATTTTTTAACCACTTATTTCTGGTTAAACGATTTATGTTATTGTTATATTATTATGTATGGATGATTGAATTGATTCGTATAAATGTTACTATGATTTCTGGGTAGAAATTTCTATATTGTTATATGATTATTATGTTAAAGATATTTAAGGTGGTAAAACATGCATGAATGTAGAAAATAATACAAAATGTTTCAAAGATGTTTTAAAGGTATATGTGCGATACATTTGGCCTGTAGCTTTCGCTATCGGCAGACGAAAGAAAAGTGTAAAAAAGAGATTAATAGTCGTTAGTGGATATGTTTTTAACAACTAGAATCTCATTTGAACAGCGATTTTTCGGATCCATTTCAGATAATTTCTTAGAATATATTTGGCTAATAGTTAATTGTACTGTTTTTCGCGATTTTGAAGGTTCTAGATAATCTGGAAAACCTAATTCATACGGTTCATACGTTTAGGAGGTACGATACCACAGACAGACACATAGATATACAGACACGTTAAACTTATAGTACCCCTATTTTTGATCGGGGGTTAAAAACAGGTTAAATTAACGTGAGGCTTAAAATGTATTTTTGAAATATTATTACAATTTGAAATGAATTAGAAAAAAAAATTAAATTATATAAATTTTTAACTTACCACGTTTTTATAACGGACTAAAAAGTATAAAATAATAAATAGCTATTAAAATACTTGTAAGATTGGAAACGAAAATCATGGGGCGCTTGCAATACATACCTATAAAGAGTGTAGTATCTTCTGCATGCGCCAAATGTTTTTCGATTCCGATCTTACAAGTATTTAATAGCTATTTTATACTTTTTAGTCCGTTATAAAAACATGGTATACTCTGTGTACGTATATCCGTTCTTTTTTTGTGACACAGAGGTACATTAAAAATTTTTTAAATTTTTAATTTTTCTGCTTTTTAGGGCTATGTGAATGCATTGTTACCCAATTTTAAGCTATGGTCCCAATTTCAAGTGTCTAGCTCAACCGGGAATTTTTGAGGTCGTTAGACACGAATATCCCGTCAGAATTGGTCTCGAAAGTACCTGGAGCCCAGGGTAAACGGTATTCCTAACGTCTCCTGAAGTTTTCGGTTTCGTACCGGAAAAATTTGTCGGGGATAAATTCTTATAAAGAATTTGAAACATCTTTAGTATTATTACTTATTGTTGTTGTTTACATTTAATCATGCACACGATATTTACATCATGGTCTATTCGACTATATTTTGATATAATATGTTACATACAGGCGTAAACTAAATATTGACAAATATCTTGTCTAGTAATCGTATTTAGTTTACGCCTGTATGTAACATATTATATCAAAATATAATCGAATAGACCATGATGTAAATATCGTGTGCATGATTAAATGTAAAAAACAACAATAAGTAATAATAATAAATAAGTGGATAAACAAATTAAAAAATTCATTGAGTTGAAAAAATTGCATTCGTGTCTAGAACTCGAATAGCCTAATTGGTAGGGCGCTTGACATGAATCCAAGAAGTCCGGGTTCGAATCCGGCTTCGAGTCCTGGTTCGAGTGTATTTTTTTCAATTCTCTTTAATCTTTAGTATTTTTTAATTTGTCTGTTTAAGTTCTGCACCATCTTGTCTAAAGTAACAATTATTATTATTTGATATACTGATAAATAAATGTATGATTTAGTAAATATACTATAAATTATGCACATAATAATTTCTATATCATTCACATATAGAAGAGATACAGATACACATTACTAGACATATTTAAATCCCATTTGTCTTTTGAATTTATGATAATATAATATTTAAGGGTAAAATGGCATGGATAGATATATATTATATATAAATTTTAATTATTAGTAACTACCTATCTTGTTTCCCCTTTCATTTTGATTTTCCTTATCAAAATATTATTCCCTGAATATGTTATAATATTTATCGTTAAAGACTTTGAAAACTTCAAACATCATATATTATTTACGCTGTAAAATTTTATGAAAGTGGTTTTTGGAGTCTTTTTCTTAAAAATCGAATATGTTTTTCAAATAACAATGTTAGTTTGAAATGGTATTTTTTATCTCAGAGTGAAGACAAAAATAGAAAAAAAGTTTTATTTGAAATAATTTTCTGTATTTTATTTTTACTTGAAATGGTACAGTAAATCTGGCATTTTGACTGGAAAAAATTACAATAGTGACTCTGAGGTTATAGATCGTTAGGGGGGCATGAAAAATAACTTAAAAAAAATTAAGAGAATTTTTCGTTCCGCTGTTTTTGAGAAAATCCAAAAAAATGGGGAAAAAAAATTTGGAATGCGTTTTTCTCGGAATCTATTGATTTAAGGGAAAAGTTTTTCAAATAAAAAATATAGAAGACACTATCAGCTACATTTTATGTCATTGGAGCAACGTCATACGAGTTAAATTACAAAAAGTAGGTGGCGTTAAAGTATCAAAAAAAGGGTTTTCCACGGTTTTCATTAAGAAAAAATGATTTTTTTGTAAAAGTGTAAATGAAAAAATTGTTTGACTCAAAATTAGCTTCAACTTTTATTTAAACAATTTTTTTGTAAAACTTACCGTTTTTGAAATACAGCTTGCTAAAAAATCTGAAAGTTAAGTTTTTTAAAATTTTGAAAAGGAGTACTTGATTTCCTTTTTATTTTCTTGGTTTATTTTAAACATACATTGTTTTACTATAGCTCGGAAACGGTAAGTTTTTCATAAAAATTGTTTAAATAAAAGTTGAAGCTAATTTTGAGTCAAACAACTTTCTCATTTACACTTTTACAAAAACATCATTTTTTCTTAATGAAAATCGTGAAAAACCCTTTTTTTGATACTTTAACGCCATCTTCTTTTTGTAATTTAACTCGTATGACGTTTCTCCAATGACATAAAATGTAGCTGACAATGTCTTCTACATTTTTTATTTGAAAAACTTTTCCCTTAAACCAATAGATTCCGAGAAAAACGCATTCCAAATTTTTGTTTCCCATTTTTTTGGATTTTCTCAAAAACAGCGGAACGAAAAATTCTCTTAATTTTTTTTAAAGTTATTTACATGCTCCCCTAACGATCTATAACCTCAGAGTCACTATTGTAATTTTTTCCAGGTCCGGCCTTTTTTTCGTCTATATTGACTGAATCAAAATGGTATTTACCTTGTATCCTATTAGGAACTTTTTTTTTATTAGAGTACTGGTTGTCTAGAAAATATTTACGAAAAATCATGTAATGATTTTGTTAAAGAAAAGCAAAGATGAATTAGTTTGAAGAATTCGGCCATTCTGCTATTTTTGTAGCAGAAGAGAAAACCATTTATCTTTTGATTAAGTGGTTTTGCTTTTGCTTTGCTCACAGTCATACAGGGTGGTGAGTTACATTTTTTAAGATACTTAACCGAAATCTGAACTTTTAACTCAGCCTACTACAAATTGACAAATAGGGAATAAAATATACTCCGCCATTTATAAGGGAACAAAATTTCTACACAAAATATTACCTTAATTTCAAACAGCTGTATCTTCGCGAAAAATCATCGAATTGGGAACTTCAATAGCTCATTTGAAAACTTGTACTTTCTAGTTTTGGCATCTGTTAATCAACAAATTATATTACCCTTTACCGCGTTGCTCGGATAGTTGAAAGGGTGAATGAGGGTGAAATGTTTTCCTTAAACTTTATATAAAGTTTAGAAACGTACCAAAATTTTAAAAATTATTTTACGGAAAATTTGTTTAAACCACTGGAAAGATTGATTTTTTTTCTTGAAAATGTTCTATAAAAATATTTCCTTACTAGCTTTTTGAGCCAAAGTATTTACATCCCGAGCAAAATTGACACTTCTAGGTTAAAATCCTCTATCTTTTGAAATAATCATCGTACTGAAATTTTTTTATATAAAACTTCAAGGAAAACCTTAACTACCTCCTTTTAAACTCTAGCATATTGTTTTGTAAAATCCTTGATAACTTCCCCAATTTTCGTTTTTAAAACATGCAAACCTGGGTGCCATTAAAAAAGGCGTTATCTAAAATCTTATCATGCTCCTTAGAAAACTTGTACTTTCTAGTTTTAGAATCTATTGCTCAAAAATTGTTATCATCTGTGCTATGAAATGTAAAAGCTGGACAAATTTATAATTTAATAGTATTGTGTATTCAAATATGTCAACATACTTTTGTATAGTGAAAATCGGTACTAAGAATTGTTTTTTTTTTCAAATCTCTAACTATCTCTGATGCTGAGTTTAAAGTTACGATTTTGGTTATAAATAATAATAATAATAATAATTAGCCACTGGACCCACTAAGTGGGTATGGGCCTCTCCTCCATTTTTAAGGAAAAGTAATTTTAAATTTTTTATGTTTTTTAGATTTTTTTTTTTTAGATTGCTGGCAAGATTTCCATGGCATTTTGGTTATAAGTATCTTAAAAAAGCAAAAAACAAAACTTTAAATCGATATTCCTAAAAATAATGCAAATATGAGGGTGTCTTCATCTTAAATGCGACATACTGTATAAGAGAATTTGCTGTATCGTTGGCAGATTTATTGCACTAATACAGCTACTATTTAAAGAACTATATTTTCTCTCTTTCAAAGATATCGCCTTCTTACTCCCTCTGATAGAAATATTTTTTAGGCTTTTTTAAAAATTATTTTGATTTTTTTGTTGATGTTGAAGTATTAAAAATCATTCTGTATTTAAGTTGGTTGGTTTGTATTTATAGTTAAAACAATATGTGTTATTTTATATTTTTAAATTATTAAAACTGATTTAATTGTGTTTTATATTGTTAAGTTAGTTACAGAATTGAAGTGAATTCAATTAAAACTTTTATGAACAATGACAAACATTTTGTTTGTTTGACTGCGACAAATATTTAGTTACTAGCAAATGTTGATTGTAGAAATTGAAGTGGATGGATGGTATGTGATGATTGAATTTATTTGATTTTTAATTCAATGTCAGGACACTGGCTGGGCGGCAAGCATGCTGAACGCGTAGGCCTGGCAGTGTATCACGACTACTGCATGAGCTGTCACAGTGTTGACGAGGAGGAGACAATGTCTCATCTTCTCTGTCACTCCCCAGCTCTTGTCATGAGGAGATGGACTTACTTGAGCCAGCCTCAATTTGACGACCTCTCAGACCTAAAATCAGTCGACGTCAAAGCCCTCCTGCTGTTCTTAAACAGCTCCAAATGGTTGGCCGGGGATGGGCCAACCCATTTACGGTATCACAACAGACCCTATGGTCTAAGCTTGTCCCACCCCAGGACAGCCACTCTAACCTAACGTAACCTAATTCAATGTCATATTGACACTTTAATTCCAAAGGGTCGATAAAAATAGAGTGTATTTTGAGTGTGAAAGAAAATTAAGCTTAGCTATCTAAATTTTTCTATCTTAGAAATTTTTCGGGACGATTATAAACTTGCTAGTGCATCTGTTTTAAAGAAGAAGTTTCTTAAATATCAAAGCAACGTATCGAGAAGCTTTGATATCTTGACAAGTTGTACAATGTGTCATGTCTGAAGATGGTGAAAGCTTATATTATAAATATCAAAACAAACAAGTGAAAAGAAACAATTGACTGAGTTAATTGTTGAAATACCATGCATAGTCAGTGTTGATTTCTTTATCACATAACACATACAAAAATGTATAGACAGTGTTGATGCGCAATCGTTTGTTTTTTTGACGTCACGTAAATAACAAAAGATATTCACTTTTAAATAGACACACACACAACTGATATTCCTATATTAATACATACTATAAAATTTGCACCTAATTAACGCCCTCGTGAGTAAACAGTGATGTTTACAAATAAATGTTTCAAACGAAAGTTTTTTTATTTTATTTATAAGGAACATTTTTTACATTTAAACTTTTGTTCTATCTCTAACGGTTTACAAGATGGATCCTACGGACCCAAGACCCAATTGACCTATGATGCTCATTTACGAACTTGACCTCACTTTTTACGTCCTGACTACGCTGTAAAAATTTCAGCTCGATATATTTTTTCGTTTTTGAGTTATCGTGTCCACAGACGGACGGACGGACGGACGGACAACCGGAAATGGACTAATTAGGTGATTCTATGAACACCTATACCAAATTTTTTTTCGTAGCATCATTATTTTTAAGCGTTACAAACTTGGGACTAAACTTAATATACTATGTATATTTCATATATGCATGGTATAAAACATTGAGCCTCATATTTTCTATGTATATATCAAGATCAACTTGTACTTGTATGGCGATTCTTTAGTTATACATATTTCATTTTATAATTAAATTTCTTACTTTCATACTTTCGTTTAAACAAAAACGATAATAAAGTATATAAAATCATAAATGGCGATAATCAAAATAATATTATGAATTAAATGACTTTCATCGAATATAAACAAAAAAAAATTCGGAATCTATTGTTTTTGTTTTAATATTATTTATAATAATATTTTAATAACGTATTATTCGGTTTTGAGACACTTAGATAGTGACTTTGTTATGATTTTAAATAAGTGTAAAGGTATTTGAACGAATTTTAATGGCAAATAAGCTTTCATTACGTTCCACTAAAATTCCACTCATGCAAAAGGTGTTAGCTTTTGGGCGCTGTGATAGAAGTTGATTCAAATATACTCTCGTTGGAATTAACAGTGATAATTAATTTATGAATAGATGAAATTATACTGTAATAATGCCTGAATACTTAAATTGTTATTTAATAATTCTTCATGTACCATTTCATCTTTCTTTCTGATATTTTCTTTGGCTTGTATTGATATTTAATTAAACAAGTCTTGTAAGAATTTCTCGAAGTACTTTTGACTTCACTATTTGGTCGATAATAGTTCTGCCTCATTATGGTTAATAGTGCTTTTGACCGAGAAATTTAATAGTCAATTTACGATCAAAAGTGGTTTTGACTGACGCTTCTGGTTATGAATAACTCGGTCAAAAAAACTTGGTCATTATAACTCTGGTAAAGACAACTCGGCCCAAAAATAACAAGGTGTCGATACAACTCCGATCAATATAACTACGTACAAAAACAACTCGCGTCACGGTCTCTGATGCACGGGTTATCCATGACTTATAAGAAATCGAGTTAACACGAATCTGTGGGTTTTTTGGCCCTTGAGGTAATTATGTGATTGCATTCACTCACTGATCCACGGGTTATGGGCCATGCTGTTAATAGAGTCAAATTAGAATGGGTTTGTGGTTTTTTTTTGGCTTTTTCGCTAGAGATTGTTTGGAATGGAAATAAAACTATGTATATATTTAATATTTCAAAATTGTTTATTACAAATGTTTGGTATTGTAACTAATACAAAGAAAAAGTAACAAGCACTTAAAAAATTGACAGTAAAATAACGAAAAAAGACAATTACCGATTCTTTGTTATTCTATTAGGAAGAAAATTAAACAAAAACGGATGTTCGTTCTTCGACAACTTGAAAATAGGTTAAAATCGCAAGGGTCAAGTTGTTCGACAACGGAAACCGCCTTTAATTCACTAACGAACAAGACGATTTTTACATTGGTATTTATTATTCAATTATATTCTTAATTGAATAACGACAGATATTCATCAAATTGTAGCTTGTACATGCAATCTACATTTTTCCAGACTGCATAAAAGACAAAGCCCTACTGATAACTGCTTTCGTGGGTAAAAAGTTCCCAATACCTTACAAATAAGATTAGATTATTAGACAACTATAACTCCAAAAAGTTTAAAAACAAATTTTAATCAGTATATTGTTCTATACTAAACATATCTGTCTTTTCGAGAAGTAAAAGTTTCGAGAATGTTGGTTGATAATAGTGGTTGTATAATACCCGAAATATCAAAAACAGATTATGTAAACAAAAGAGACACAATTTTATTATCATGAAGTATATAGTGACAAATACAATATTATATAACCACTTCACTTCACTCTCTAGCAAATGTTACATGTAAATATGGTTATCTTTGTTCAACACATCTGGGGACGAGTATTGTACCCTGTTGATAATGTATCAATCTTCGGTCGATCACCTCATAGTTTCTTGGAAGTTATTGATGGCTATTTATGAGATAACAATTAAAGGGTGAGATATATTTTGGTACGCTTTTGAAGCTACGGTTAGTTCGTCACTCAGAGTCCTAAGTTCTTCAATGAAGTAAAGAAAAATTCATTCTTTAAAAGGGTCAAATTGGGGATCAAAGTTTATATGAAACTCTATAGTTTTGGTTGTGAAAAAGGGATGATAGTTTGTATAATTCGTCATTTTTCAATTAACTACTTAACTGATTTTAAAGATTACTTCACCTATAATAAGTTACAATGCAGAGTTTCTGAGATATTGCAATATTTGGATCGATTTTAGTCCGTATTTCAAAAACTATCCGACTAGTCAACAAATGCACACGATTTTTGTACTTTTTGGGTCAAAATTACCTTATATACTGAGTTTTATCGAAATTGAAGATAATAAAAATTTTTCGATTTTTTGCAATTTTTTTAACGGGTACCCATTTGTAAAAATCGAGAAAAACGCAAAAAAAATTTTATTTTGCAATTTGATGAAACTCGGTGGATGGGGTTATTTTGATCCAAAAGTATAAAAAACAGGTTAATTAAATGATTGGATGCAGAGTTTCTGAGATATCGCAATGTTTGGTTCGATTTTAGTCCGTATCTCAAAAACTATTCGACCACTCATCAATTGCACCCAATTTTTGAACTTTTGGGGTCAAAAGTACCTTATATACTCATTTTTGTCGAAATTGGAGATACAAAAAAATTTTTTTTTTTAAGATCCTAAATTTGTATTAAAAATGTAAAAAATTAATATAACAAAACAAATTACAAAGTTTATATAAAAAACTAGGAAAACTATCGCAATTATAAAAGAATTGGAGAGAAAATATAGCCCAGGATATTAAGATGTATAATGAAGTAGAAATTTTTAGTATTTTTATTCAATGAAAAAATCAGCTGAGTGTTGAAAGTATGGTTTACATTTTTTTTTTACTCGTGGCGCTGACATATTAGTGTTAAAATAGAATAGGTATATGTAAATTGTCAACTAAGGTACAACAATACTCTCCCATATACATCTATATTTGGTATGTGTGCCTACAAAATGGATTCATCATTAACTAAAATGATTATGTATGTCAATTTGGAAAGTTTTCGAAACAAAATTCTACAAGGTATTAACGATATATAATATACATAGGTAACCTATAATGTTTATATAATAAATCTTTGATATAAACCATATCAAAGTTTTCTTATGAGATACACACTAAATGTTGATGAAGTCTGATATTTCCCTTTCAATATAAAATCATCTTTATACCAAATTTTCAATATTAATAGGTTAATTTCCGATGTTAGGTATATGAAAATATACATATCAAATTAGAAAATGAAATCGGTATAACTATATCGAATTTAGAAATATAGGCACATTACACGGTGTTTGAAAAGGGGTGAAATTACTTTGATGATGTTAACTATCGATATTTATAGGGTAAATGTTTCACCAGGTACTTTACTTACTATTTCGTGTTTATAAACGAGATTGTAAAACGATTAAGGCTGATTCAAATTGAACTTTCTAACGTGCAAGGTAAGAAATTAGCGTTTAGGTGTTCCAACGTTGCAGATTTGTTGATATAGACTCCATAGGAAACTCCACAAAAAGAAATCTAACGGCGTATTCTTGGCTCCTCGCTAAAAGTTATTTAATATTCAATACTTAGAGTTTCCTCGAAATTTACACAATGATGCGAATTTTTCGTTAACATGGACGATTAAATTGACCATAGCTTTCCCGTAAAAGTTTACGTACAGTTCTTACAGAATTGTTATTTCTGAACAATTTAATAAGTTTATTAACCAAAATTTCTAGCTTGAAATCAGATAGAAGCTGGAAGATCACACTTTTGTACAAGCTTTTATTTTATCTGATATATACTATTATTGTGAAAGTTTGGATGGATTCATTCATCCGGATGTTTGTTACTCTTTCAAGTAAAAACTACCGAACACGTAGGCTACTTTTAATCGCGGTAAAATTTATGGTTCCCGTGGGAAAGATTTGTTTGATTTTTCATAGAGCAATGGATCGATATGACATAATTTTTTTCATAGGTAGTGGTAGTTTAGGGATCAGAAAATGACATAGGCTAATTTTTACCCCGGAAAAATACACGATTCCTTCGGGATAGCATACAGGAACCGTATTTTGTTAGAGGTTTTTGAATCATCTTTGATATTTTAAATGGAGCACATCCATATTTTACAAATATGGATGATTTATAGATAGAAATAATTATTTTCTACTTTTTAATACAATAAAAGCTTGTCCTTTAAAAGTATTTTTTTACTTGATTTGAAAATATTCTATTTTTTCTTTTAGAACATTTTGCACACTTTTTTGACTCTTTGTATGTAAATACATATTAGAAACCACATTATTACTGATATTTCTCACTTAGAATATTTATATTTAGTGGTGGATTATGATGTGGCAAAGGGTGGGTTGAATAATAACCAGAAAATGATAGTATGAGAATTCGAAAGTTGTATGAAAACTTGAAAACATGTAAAACTACTTTTCGCATATATATTTAACTTTAGTTTGGAGGTTTTTACTCCCAATGTTAAAATCCATATAACATTTGTTTAGAATTTCTGCGTAAAACCTAACTCATATCATATTGTGTTCGGTTATTCATTTAATTTTATATGTATTTTCATGGTATATATATATTTGTTGTGTTCGTAGTCATGGTAGAGACAATAAAATCGATGCCAGCGCTTCCAGTGAAAAATTTTGCCGTTAAAGGAGGCTGTTATGACTAATTTGCAATTATTTACATGTTAACTTTATAGAAAATGTCAAATTAAAATTATTGAAAAACACTAATTAATTAAACTTAATGCATAAAAAATTGTGAAAATAAGAAATCAAATTGCGCAAATACTATTTTTCAAATGTAAATTATCATAATTATTTATTTAAATTTGTGAGACAATAATATTAAATTTTCAATGTAAGTCATAAATTCAATACAATCGTTACCATGGAAACGCCTCCAATAAAACTCACACACGGTGCGAATATAACACATATATTGTTTGAAGTTGAGGAAAATATTCGTGATATTAATTTATTATATATTGTTTAATTCGAGGGAAAATATGTTATATAGTTAATTAGCTAGATTTTACCTCTTGGTTGATTATATGACGGTAAATGAAAATGAATATTTTTGGTGAAATTATTAACATTTAGGGGAATTTTTTTAATATGTAATAAACTATAATAATTTCTATATCGGGCTTCTAACTGATATTTGTAATTTTGTTCTCGTTATATGAAAATTGGAAATTTATTAAGGAATATAATAATTTATTTCAATTTTGTGGAATTTTCAACTTATAGTTAGTTTAGTTGGTGAGATACTTCTTTATTATGCTTTAATTTTTCGTAATTTGATATTTCGATGAATCAATCTTGTTTTTTGATCAGCCAGGTTTGATCAGCCTTAAATCTCTAACATTAATTGATTTTTTTCGACTATGTTTTTTCTAAACATCCCTTTTTCGATTTTATCTTAAAAAGGTATTTAACAAGTCATATCTTTTCCACCAAGACAATGCACGTCTCACTCTTTTGTAAAAAATTACCTAAATAAAAGTTTCTATCTGTATAAATCTCCGCGGTCGCTAAAGACATAGACGTTAAAAGCGACATTAAATAAAAACAAAAAATAAAAAAAAAGTTTTTAAATTTTGAAACATCACTTATAAGTTGTAAATTTGACCTTGCCTTAAAAAGTTGTTGAAAAATGAGGAAAGATAAAGCAAAACTTTAAATAAGAAAGTTTTTTTCTGAAAATTGATTAAATTTCGTTAGATTCGGAATCGACTAAAAAAACTAGTATTGATAAATTTTGTCATGACGAAAGATAAGAATTTTTCATCTGAAGTGATAAAAAAATTTAGTCAATATGCCTATTGTTTAATGTTTTATAATAGGGTCTGTAAAATTAAATAATGGTCTGAAAATAAAAAGGTAAAATTAAATATTGAAACGATGTGCAAAGTTAATGAACATTAATAAAAATATCTGCTAAATCAATTCATTTATAAATATCAGTACCTAGATGACGGAACTTTACTCGGTATTTTTTGAGTTCCAAAGATTCTAATTTACTCACTAATATAAGAACCATTTAAAATGTTTTCACAAATACGCGGTTGTCTCTTAAAATGAACCCCTTAATTATCGATTATTATAATTATATAAAAATTGCTCATTTAAATATATAAGATAGGCACGAAAATAATGAAATTGAATGAGCCTATCGCAAGAACTCAAAAACGTGGAATACAATCAATATAAAAAACAATTGAAAACAAACAATTGGCTGAGTTAATTGTTGAAATACTGTGCATAAATAGTGTTGATTACTCTATCACATTGCACATACATATACAATTTGTATAAGACATACTATAGAATTTACGCCTAATTTGCGCCCTCACGGGTAAACAGTGATGTTTACGAAAAAATGTTTCAAACAAGGTAAGGAACATTTTTTACATTTAAAGTTTTGTTTTATCTCTAACGGCTTACAAGATGGGTCCTACGGACCCATAGGTCAAGACCCAATTGACCTATGTTGCTCATTTACGAACTCGACCTCTTTTTTTACGTTTTGAGTACGCTGTAAAAATTTCAGATTGATATCTTTTTTCGTTTTTGAGTTATCGTGCCCCAGACGGACGGACGGACAACCGGAAATGGACTAATTAGGTAATTAATATTTTTAAGCGTTACAAACTTGAGACTAAACTTAGTATACCTAGCATATTACATATATGCATGGTATAATAAATTTTAAAGTAGAGTTTCAGGTAATCATTTAATAATAATAAAGGTATTCGTATATATTTATTATACATTTATGTTCAAACGTTGAGATTGTTTGATCGTTTAAATAACAATTTTGAAATATGAAACACATGAAACTTGTGTACTTATATGAAAATTTAATGAAGTGAATAAGTTGTTATCTATCATAAAACTTTTCTTTGGAAATCTATGTATTATATATAATACATAATATTAAATTAAAAATTTGACAAAACCCCCGGCATAAAATCAGGTCTGATTGATACGTTTGAGCCATCATAGCTTCCAAATGAATAAACCGATTTGTATTTTTGTTTGTTTGACAGATAATTTAATCGAGAATGTTCTTAGCTATATTTCAAGAAAATCTACTTAGCCGTTTCAAGTTCATCGCCTCTTTTCTACTCACACATGATGCATAGCTAAGAACATTCTCGATCCAATTATTGGATTTGTTGTGAAATGTAACTTGATCGAGAGTTTCATCCAATAGAAGATTACCACCTCTTTTGTAATTGTTATCTACTACATAATAGTCTAAGATCCCAATTAGGATCGACCTTCACCCATCTGCTTACCGAATGAAAGTTATTTTTTATGAAATATAAAATGTTAACAAATATCCCTGTAATGGGTTGCCTAAAAAAAATGTGGTCAAGACTACTTTTAGTGAAAATATCAAGAGTAAAATTTTTTGAAATTTTTCAGACTTGAATATCTAACGAATATTGATCTACTCGAAAGTAAAAGCCATAAAGAATATGCAGCAGCTATGCTGTCTGCCTCTTTTCGTTCACTATTTTCGCATTTATACAAGTTGTGAATAGTAATTACGTTCATCTGTTAATTCATTGCCTCACATATATAAATAAAGATAATTTTATTGCAAATACGGTGCTATATGATTGTCCACAAAATATCAGTCAAAAAATAAAATTTACAAGCTTTCCAAGTTTTGATATTTTTATTAAAAGTTGTCTGGACCATATTTTTTAGGGCAACCCACAACAGGGATAATTGTAAATATTTTACATTTTATAAAAAATAACTTTCATTCGGTAAACAGATGGGTGAAGGTCGACCTTAATTCGGATCTTGTACTATAACTCTAAGGTCGTCCTCGAACATAGCTGAGAATACTCTCGATCAAATACCTTTCAAAAGAAAATAAAAATCGGTTGGTCATTTTAGGATCTACGATGCTACAGACAGACACATAGATACACAGACACGTTAAACTTATAAAAATCCCTCTTTTTAGTCGGGGGTTAAAAAATACATACATACGTACATGTTATTACTCACTTAGTAATATGCTTATCAAATACAGATTACGTAACACTTTTATTGTTCAGAACAATTATTAGACCGTGAGTTCGATAATGGAGCTAAATTTAATTATTAATTATATTTGCCAGTTGGATTACTTTTCTAACAAAGAATGAGTTTTTTTTTTAATTAGGGACTTGCCTATTATAATAATAATGGGGTTTAACCTCCGTTTCTCTGACATATACGCCTATAACAGAGGCCACCCACATCATTATTTGTTAATCTTTACTTATTTAATTACAAACATATTTACAATTACATTTTGATGTGGGTGGAGTCGGTTACTTTGTTCTTATCCAAGCGACGACAATGTGATCAATTCTGCACTCCCATTAATTATAAATTGTTCACACTGCCGCTGCCTGGATTCGAACCCGCAACCTATGTCTAAATGGACAAACATTCAAAGGCAAACGCCTTAGACCGCTCGGCAATTAAGGCTCTATTAGACTTGCCTATTAATATTTTGTATTTTTTGTTTTCTTTAAGCTCTGGGTGTTTGAAATTATGCTTAGCTTTGTAGAAGTAATATAGATTTATAGACGGGAAGAAAGAGAGATGTATTCATTGGGTGAATATGTTATTATTTTATGCATAAGTGTTTCGAACTTTGCGAATAGTTTCTGCTTCGATGAAACATATTTCGATATGTAAATTTGTTTTGTTTACTTGTTAGTTTGTTGTTTTTGACACGAATTTTTTGGTGAAAATAAATATTTAACCTATATTCAGGGATTTTTCACAAACTAGTAGATAAGTAAGTAACTAGCAGATACCCGCCCGCTTTGCTTGGCAATTTTTCCTTTAGACTATCACGTTATAGCACTCTCTTATCTACCCTTTTGTTCAGAATTTTATGGATTTTAATTTTTTGGTGGGAACTCTTTATTGAAAATTAAGTTTTGCCCATGATACCCGCTGACATTGTAACTTTCTGTAGGTCCAATCATTAAATTAACTTGATTTTTATACTTTTTGGATCAAAATTACCCCATCCACTGAGTTTCATCAAATTCAAAAATTTTTTTTTTCGCTATTTTCTCGATTTTATCAAAAGGGTACGTACCCCTTAAAAAAATGCAAAAAATGGAGAAATTTTTTGTATCTCCAATTTTGATAAAACTCAGTATATAAGGTAATTTTGACTCAAAAAGTACAAAAATCGGGGACATTTGTTGACTGGTGTAATAGTTTTTGAGATACGGACTAAAATCGATCCAAATATTGCGATATCTCAGAAACTCTGCATCCAATCATTAAATTAACCTGATTTTTATTCTTTTTGGGTCAAAATTACCCCGTCCACCGAGTTTCATCAAACTCCAAAACAAAATTTTTTTCGATATATACCATAATTTTTGAAATATTGACGACTAAAAATTTACCAAAAATCGCAAATACCATTCATTTCATCACTTTAAATGTATTTTATGGAAAAAAGAGAGCCGGTTGTTAAAATTTTCTTTACAGGACAATATTTTCCATGCTTTTAACTAATGAATATTAATTTTCCAAATAAATCCTGAAAAAATTAGCCTTATTACATAATAAAGCATACCTTTAAAAACACTACAATATAAGATTTTTATATCGCAAACTTTAAATAAAAAATCGTAAACTTTAACGGCTCAAATCTATAAATTTGACACCGTTGGGGATATTAAAATGCATATGTACACGATTTTATTGTTTTCTAAGTTTGTGAACGTTTATGCTTGAATAAAATTGCAATAATTACCTATACAAGTCATAAACTACGATAAAATATTAAATATCGATATTAATATACATATTGATATCTTTAGTTAATATCCGTTTATAATTAAATAAGAAAATTAATTTCCTTTTACTAATATCAAGTTATGATATTTATGAGATATATTCTAATAAATTATTGATATATCTATTTCATTTGAAAATAACCAGCATACACAAGCAGTAAAATTTAATTATTTAATCAAGTTTTGGTATATGTAATAATTTTTGTGTTGTAAAGTGAAAAGTCATAAATTTTATATAGACAATTAAATTTTGGTTCCTGGTTGATATAGTCGTTGTAAAATATTACATGGAAACAGCTTATTGTGTTGTTTATTTACATATATCTAGTTTTGATTGCAAAATTACTTTCTATTGATAACTGGGAGTTACAACTCGCCAACTAGTGATAATAATTGGTACTAATTAAAATCAGAAGAAGACCCGAATACAGTAGTTACTATTTCGACTACCAGATGGTAATGCTTGTCAGGCGAGCGAAGCGAACCTCTACTAGGTTAAATTGTAACTTTTTGGTGGTAAATTTTACAAAAACAAGTGAAAACAAAAAATAATACCATGTATAGGCAGTGTTGATAACTCTGTCACATTTCACATACATACATATCTGACATATTTAACTGATATTCTCATATAATGCGCAAGTGTTGATGCGCAATCGTTTGTTTTTTTGACGTCACGTAAATAACAAAAGATATTCACTTTTGATATTCCTATATTAATACATACTATAAAATTTGCACCTAATTAACGCCCTCGTGGGTAAACAGTGATGTTTACAAAAAAATGTTTCAAACAAAAGTTTTTTATTTTTTTATAAGCAACATTTTTTACATTTAAACTTTTGTTCTATCTCTAACGGTTTACAAGATGAGTCCTACGGACCCAAGTCCCAATTGACCTATGATGCTCATTTACGAACTTGACCTGACTTTTTACGTCCTGAGTACGCTGTAAAAATTTCAGATCGATATCTTTTTTCGTTTTTGAGTTATCGTGTCCACAGACGGACGGACGGACGGACGGACGGACAACCGGAAATGGATTAATTAGGTGATTCTATGAACACCTATACCAAAATTTTGTTCGTAGCATCAATATTTTTAAGCGTTACAAACTTGGGACGAAACTTAATATACTATGTATATTTCATATATACATGGTATAAAACTTAATATACTATGTATATTTCATATATACATGGTATAAAACTTAATATACTATGTATATTTCATATATACATGGTATAAAAACACAAAAGATTTAGACATGAAATGAAATGTTATAGTTCCATATTTATGTCTAGATGTGTTATCAATCATTATTTCTGGAAAAAATTATATAAATAATAAATAATTTATTTTTTATTTATTACAATGTATATATCTATATATATACAGAGACAGTGGCACCATCTGTGAGCTACATCTAATACTAATATATAATTGGCTGCATTTAATATGAATTTTAATTGAGTGGCCATCTGTAGATTCTTTCAAGTATTAAAAAAAGTCATAATGAAAAATTCAAAAAACGTGATAACAAAACATAAACAATTAATTTTTGCAGTTCTACAGTAGAATAACTTAAAAATTTAAGTAATATTAATACAAGTAATGAAAAAATTGTAATTATATTTATTATAATTTTAAAGTTATTTATTAATTAACGATGTTCCAGCATGGTATTTGCAGTTTCTATGTTAAAGCAATGGTACAATTTTTTTTTCGACAGAATTTAACGAAAAATTAAATTTAAGAATTTAATAATGCTTACTATTAATTCCCAAAGTTTCAGAAATTTTGACCGTTTAAAATGGGAAATAATTATGCCAACGTCCCAATTTCGATCAATTTACGTCAAAATTAATATCTCGAAAGTGAAAATTAATTTCTAAATTTTTTTTTTAGAATTTTATTGTATAAACATTTTTTTCTACTTTTTCTTCAATATATAATAATATCATAAAAAATAGTTGGAGAGACCGGACATTTTACATGCTTTAAATGGGACATGACCCTCAAAATCGCGAACTTTGTCTTTAAATATCTCGCGATCTAAACGGTCAAAAATTATGAAATTTTAGGAATTCATAAATAAAGCTATTATAAACCCGAGAAAAAAAATTCGGCCAAATCTGTCGAAAAGTGATTTCATGCTGGTACTACCTTAATTGTAATTTTAGCAATAAAATCCCACGTCGTACGTTGACGGGTCGTAAAGAGCGTGATCGTAATCGATCATTAATGCGTGAACATCGGAAACGACGAAAACAA
This sequence comes from Chrysoperla carnea, assembly GCF_905475395.1. NCBI lineage: Eukaryota > Metazoa > Arthropoda > Insecta > Neuroptera > Chrysopidae > Chrysoperla > Chrysoperla carnea. The sequence continues at coordinate 127,408,762 of NC_058337.1, read as the reverse complement.
GATCAAGAAGAATTATATCTTTATCAAGATGATATTAATTTTAAAATGTACGCAGAAAATTTTGAGATTGCTCTAAAGAATTTAAATTTTGAAGTGTGTAATGTATGTCATCGTCGTTGGTTTGATTTACAAATTAATAAAGATGGGTTTTGTTGTATTTGTCGTAAATTTAAAATCAAAAATGAATTGAATATTTTCACAGCGGATAATAACATGGATCCTGGTTTACAACCTGATGTTTTAAAGAAATTAACGTTTGTTGAGGAACAATTAAATAAAAAATATTTTTCAATAATTGAAGTATAATTTTATTTTAGAAATATCTATTTTATGTGATACCATTCGCGAGCCATTACAAAGTTATACTTTTAGCTAGTATTTACCATTTTATTAGGCCAATAAAAGTATTCAATTCAAAGTGGAACGATTTTTCAGTAGTTCCAATTTAGACCACCTGATTACTTACCATTTATCATACGAACTCAAAATGTACAACTGTTCTTTGAAACAGTATGGATTTCTACCCTTTACGAGTTAAATATCGACAACTTTGAAAATTTAAAGCAAATAAACAAAAACGATCAATTTCTCTACAATTTTTGAAATTATGTTTCTTATCACACGATATTTTTTTGTTGATTGGGAGTTAAAACCAAAAAAAAACTGCAACAGACACCAAAAACCGACATCTACGTTATCTAGGAAACTAAAACATTATCAATCGATTCAGGTTGCCTTGAATTTTGTGAAAATGCAAAAATCTTTTTATAACTGTTATGTCAATTTGTATTATTTTGTCAAAATTTTATGTTTTATCATTAAAAAAAATTGAGTTGTAAAAGTTATCAGAAGTTAAAGAAAACCGAGATACATAATATAAAATAAGTACAATGAAATTTTTATGTTATGCCATAATAAATATCCTAATCAAATAGAACAATAGGGTTGACTACTAAATCAGAAGTATATCTTTTTTAAACTAATACTACAATTATTTCATTCAGTAAAAACTAGAAGCAGCTATAAAATTCAATTCTTTAAAGAATCAAAAAAGTATTTGACTTTTAAAATTAATACCTTAAATTTGCAAAAGCGTTCAATTTTTAGCATACAATTCTATGATTAATAAATATGTATTTTTATACCATGCATATATGTAATATGCAAGGTATACTAAGTTTAGTCCCAAGTTTGTAACGCTTAAAAATATTGATGCCACGCGCAAAATTTTGCTATAGGTGTTCATAGAATCACTTAGTTAGTCCATTTCCGGTTGTCCGTCCGTCTGTGGACACGATAACTCAAAAACGAAAAAAGATATCGAGCTGAAATTTTTACAGCGTACTCAGGACGTAAAAAGTGAGGCCGAGTTCGTAAATGAGCATCATAGGTCAATTGCGTCTTGGGTCCGTAGGATCCATCTTGTAAACCGTTAGAGATAGAACAAAAGTTTAAATGTAAAAAATGTTTCTTATAAAAAAATAAACAACTTTTGCTTGAAACATTTTTTCGTAAACATCACTGTTTACCCGTGAGGGCGCCAATTAGGCGGGAATTTTATAGTATGTACCATACTTGAATATCAGTTATGTATGTGTCACATGTATGTATGTGTTATGTGATAAATTTGTTTTCACTTGTTTTTTATTAAAAATTAAATTCAAGTCAAATGGAAACAAGTAATTATTTAATGTTTGTTTATAAAAAAAAACCATGAATTATAAAATTAGTAAAATTATATGTTTTTGTGTATACGTACATTATACGTAATAATATAGTATTTAACTCCGGTTTAAGGTTCTGGTTAAAAATCATATACCAAATAAATTAGGTACTTCAGAAATAATCACCAAATTTAAATTCATCTTTTTAACTTAACTTTTAACTAAGTGTTTATAAAAAATGACACGATTTTCGCAAGGCCTTATAGAATCCGTGTAAACGGACATCGGATTCGCAAACAGCGGCCAAAAATACCTCCTAGAACATAGTTTAGACGACAAACACTTAGTTTGCCGTTTATGTACCAAAAAGGTGAAATCTGATATCGGATTCGTATTCAGCGATCAAAAATAACTATACTAGAAGACAATTTTTAAGCCAAATTATGCAATTCGAAAAAATTTGGGCTATATACGCCCCCCGTTGGAGCTCTATGACCTTTTCGGATTAGATTAAGTTGACTGAATGGTCCTATAAATCCGTTACCAACCCCTCTAAAATTTTCCGAATGGAGCTTAACTTAGTCAAACTTCATTAAAAAAAAATTAAGATTTTTATTGAAAATTTTTTTGGTGCTTTACAGAGTTTCTTAACAATTAACTACGATAGTTATGTCTATCTTTTGTTTTGCTTATGTATATCTGTATAAGCGTGTTATAAATTAATTTTTATACGAATGCTTATGTGCATAGAAAATTTATACACATAATACTGAATTAATTAAAGTAATTTTAATGAATAATTAACTAATTACCATGATCGTGGAATTAACCTTGTTTGTATATGAATTTTGATTGTTTTTAAATTTTTTAAAGCGTAAAGCATATTTAAAGGTTAAAATTGCTACTTATATAAATTTTAATTTTATTCATTTATAAGTAGTTGTAATCATGCTATGACCCTTGATCCTTGTTTTTTTACTGTAAATAACAATCATTTGGCTCTACCATTAAATTTATTTTGAAGAAATTACTAAGAATTTCAAAGCTTAAAATTATCAATGTACAACAGTCGGCAATCTATTGCATTGGGTGTCAAAACTTTTCGAACAAATATGGGAATCAAAACAGAAGACACATTGGTATAAAGATTTAAAGAAAAAGCCGCACTATCACGTCATAGTCCTCACTTATCCTCCCTTTTGTTCACAATTTTATGGATTTTAATTTCTCTAACTTTTTTTAAAAGTTTTGCCCTGATTTGCCATGATACTCGCTGACATTGTAATCTTCTATACGTCCAATCATTAAATTAACCTGATTTTATACTTTTTGGATCAAAATTACCCCACCCACCGAGTTTCATCAAATTCCAAAACAAATTTTTTTTTGCTTTTTTCCGGTTTTTTTCAATGGGGTACGTACTCCTTAAAAAAATAGCAAAAAAATCGAATAATTTTTTTATCTCCAATTTCGAAAAAACTCAGTATATAAGGTAATTTTGACCCAAAAAGTACAAAAATCAGGTACATTTGTTGACTGGTCGAATAATTTTTGAGATACGGATTAAAATCGATCCAAATATTGCGATATCTCAACAAACTCTGTATCCAATCATTAAATTAACTTTATTTTTATACTTTTTGGATCAAAATTACCCCATCCACCGAGTTTCATCAAATTCCAAAACGAAATTGTTTTTGCGTTTTTCCCGATTTTTGAAAGGGGTACCCCTTAAAAAAATAGCAAAAAATCGAAAAATTTTTTTAATCTCCAATTTCGATAAAACTCAGTATATAAGGTAATTTTGACCCAAAAAGTACAAAAATCGGGTGTATTTGCTCACTAGTCGAATAGTTTTTGTGATACGGACTAAAATCGATTCAAATTTTGCGATATCTCAAAAACTCTGAATCCAATAATTAAATTAACATGCGATTTTTATACTTTTTGGATCAAAATTACACGATCTAACGAGTTTCATCAAATTCCAAAACAAAATATTTTTTTGCATTTTTCTCTATTTTTTCAAAGGGAAGGCTCTCAATAGAAAGGCGTGGTGTATTCTGGAGGAGGCCTTTGATCAACCTTTGGGACGATTGGCTCTTATTATTATTAATAATAATAATAATAATAATAATGGGGCTTAACCTCCGTTTCTCTGACATATACGCCTATAACAGAGGCCACCCACATCATTATTTCTTGATCTTTATTTATTCAATTACAAACATATTTACAATAACGTTTTGATGTGGGTGGAGTCGGTTACTTCGTTCTTATCCAAGCGACGACAATGTGATCAATTCTGCACTCCCCTTAATTATAAATTGTTCACACTGCCGCTGCCTGGATTCTAACCCGCAATCTAAGTCTAAATGGACAAACACTCAAAGGCAAATGCCTTAGACCGCTCGGCCATTTAGGCTATTATTATTATTAATATTATAAGGAAAAAATTTCCAAGCTTCTAGACCCAACGGTTTCAGCTGTGCGTTGATCGATCAGTCAGCTTCCATTCTTATAAATATAGATTATATTGTATTAATATAGTAGATAATTAAAGAGCGTAAAAATAGCCATTTTAAATAGATTTAACTATACAATCTAGTATATGTTTAAAAATATTCATGAAATGGGTAAATTAACAATAAAAATGTAATAATAACTTTTTAACATCGATTTATAGATGAAATAAATTAAATGTAAGCTGTGCTTGTTTTTAGTACTCTAAATGACATTAAACACTTTATAACATTTATATAACGTAATAATACACAAAAATGATTTATTTATTATTTTTATTTATAATATTTGTGAATAATAATAGTTCTTATTGTTTTGAAGTGGATAAAGCTACTCTAATAGAGCCGATAAATAGTAAGTAATTAATCTTTGAAAAATTATTTTAATGATCTATTATGCATTGAATTTAATTTTATTTATCGATAATAAAATACAATTTTGCTTTCATTTTGTAAATTTCACTTATTTATCTAAATTTTACAAAATAGTAAGTAATTAACTCTTGAAAAAATATTTTAAAATCGTTATTTCAGTGATATATTGTGAATTGAGTTAAATATTATTTATCGATAATAAATGTTAAATAAATGTTAAATTTACTTTCATTTTGGAAATTTTACTTATTCATCTAAATTTTTCATATTTTGCTTTTATACAAGATTATTTTTAAAAAAAAGTTTCTATTATTGTATTCCAAAAACGAAATAGAAAATCAAAAAATGTGACAACATAGAGGGAATTAAAATACATAATTTGGCTTTTTGTATTCGGTCTTTATAGTCAAACAGGAGTGTAGCAATCTCTTTTCTTTCGTAGCAAAAAAACATTTTTTTTTTTGAAATTAACAAACCTTAATTTTGGGCAGCTAATTATACAGTTTTTGGTTTAAAATATATCAAATATATGTATACTTGATACAATTCAACTAATGTGCACATATTATTTAATGTTTCTAACGTAATTTTCACCCTCACGGTTAAACAGTGATGTTTCAAACAAAAGTTGTTTGAATTTTCTATCTCTTACGGTTTCTAAGATGAGTCCTACGAATCCAAGACCCAATTGACCTACATTGCTAATTTCGTCTACTTACGTAAGCTGAAAGAGGGTGGGGTGAAATTTGAATCAATTTGATAAAAAATTCAAGATTAGCCACTTTAAAAACCCCCGTGGATGCCTCAGAAAGGCTTAAATTTTCACAAAAATTATATTATTTATTTAGGAAGCCTTCTTATGTGTTATGTGAGCTAAAAAAAGGGAGGGGTCACAAATGAAACATTTTGACTGGCAATTCGAGATCAGCGAGCCCAAAAATACGCTTATACAACGTTAATAGTCTTACCTTGCAAAAAAATAGAGCCCTTCACCCCGAGGCCCAACGGCGCGGGGTTTAAAACTAAAAAGTTCTGCTTTAAACCATATAGACTTTTTTAGGATAATTTTCGGAAGCCAATGCAAAAAACTATAAGTCAATAATCCCAACAAACAATTTTTTCGAAGGAAAAAGGTTCGTCTACTATACTAGCTGATTGAAGTCAATATTTGATTGTTAAACGATACGCTAAACGATAAAGCTGTAGTTTCACACGTAATAATGTCCTGGTTTTTCTAAAAATAAGCCAAGGAATCGTTCAAAATCTTTAAAAAAAATCGATCAGTATTAACATTTAATAAAGAAATTTATAATAGAAACATTGGGGTTTACAATGAAACATTGACATTTTGGCCGGGCCATATTTGTATGAAAATTAAAATATACCAAACACGTAAAGTCATTTAAGGTAATTGTTTCTTTAATCCTGCCTAATAAGGTTATTTACTTGATTTTTTTGTTGTATATAATTTTTAATAATAATTTAGACTTATTTATTATGTTTTTATATTTTAGACATATTATTTATTTCAATTAGTTCTAATTATTTTTAAATTATTTCATGTCATACCAGTCATGCAATCCGCTGGATATAATAAATGACAATTAAGCGGACAATTGAACAAACTGCAATTTAAAGAACGATCAAATTGCGTACGTAAATGATTCGCATGGAGAGATAATTCATTAAAAATAATTATGTACTCAGTGGCGGATTAGGCATGTAGTAAAAGAAGCAAATGTTACGAGCCTGCGCAAAAGCCCTATCGCCGAATTATCAACGGCTAATTTTGGGTCATTTTTTTCAGCTGTGATGCCAGTTTTACGCTAGCTATCACTGACGTGGTTAATTCTGGGACCAGGACTCCACATTCTTGAAATCTATTAGAGCTAGGTTAATTTTAATCACAAATTTGAAAAGTATCACGAAAATTTAGTCGGATTACATATTTGGTTTATCAAAATTGGATAAAATTTGGATGTAATAGAGGAAAATTTTATTTTTAGGATTCTGGTGACGTCATAAAGTTAAAAAATTCGATTTTTTTGATAGCACAGGCAAATTTGATCCGATCTTATTGAAATTTTTTTTGAAACCCACTAATTTTGGGTCATATTTTTCAGCTGTGATGTCAATATTTTGCTAGTTATCACTGATGTGCTTAATTCCGAGATCAGGACTTCACATTCTTGAAACCTATTAGAGCTAAGTTAATTTTAATCACAAATTTGAAAAGTATCACCCAAATTTAGTCGGATTACATATTTGGTTTATCAAAATTGGATAAAATTTGGATGCAATGGAGCAAAATTTTATTTTTAGGATTCTGATGACGTCATAAAGTTAAAAAATTTGATTTTTTTGATAGCACAGGCAAATTTGATCCGATCTTATAGAAATTTTTTTTGAAACCGACTAACTTTGGGTCATTCTTTTCAGCTGTGGTATCAATTTTTCGCTAGCTATCATTTATGTGCTTGATTCGGGGACCAGGACTCCACATTCTTGAAACCTATTAGAGCTAGGTTAATTTTTACTTGTTTTATCAAAATTGCCAATATGTCGTTTTATCAAAATTGCCAATATGTCGTTTTATCAAAATTGTTCATCTTAATATATAAGTTATTTAAACAATTAATCCTGTTAGTTGTAACTATCCTTTTTATCTAATCTTGTATTCGTTTTTTCTTCCAGATGAAACACATACATTCGTAAGAATGTTTAATCGATATATTAAATGTAAAGAACTCCAAAGATATAATTTATCTAGAGGATATGAACAAGCAGTCTGTGATAATGTATGCAAAGGATTATTTGATGAAACGTATCATGGTGAATGTATATCCGAATATTGTGTTTGTATAAGAGATAAATTATCAAATTTTATATTTGACGATACGGAAATATCAACACAGAATTCATTGACCAAAACTGAAGAACCATTGCAGTATAGATTTACAAAAAAATTATTATAGTACAATTAAAAATATGGTACAATTTTTGGTTGGAAAATTTTTAAAGTATTATGGCGTAATTTTTAATCAACATTTTTGACTCATTAAAATATTTCAGAAAACAAGTTAGTAAATCAAGTCATAGGAGGAATTAAAATTTATTAAACTATGAACGTCAGACACTTATGATCCAAAATAAATTTTAATTTTATTTTTAAAATATAAAAACGCAATTTTGATGTTGAGATATTACTTGTAGACATCAAATATTTATACAGGATAGTGAAGCAACTGGAGTCCTATTTTTATTTGAGTGTCTCAAGTGAATTTGTAAAACTTATAATCGAATGAAAACGAATTTGACTAAATCTCGTTTACAATCGAGTTACCAAGTCAACTACGTGTGACCGAGTAGATTTCGTGACAAAAATAAATAATGTTTTAACTAATTTTTTGTTTTTTATTTCATATTTATTAATCAAAGTAGCACGAACACCAAGGAAAGTTTTGACTTGTGGATGAAATTATTTGTACCTTATTTTCAACTTTGATAATTTTGTTATAACTTTATGAATGTAGAAGAAAAATAAGAATACAATTTTTCGATATCTGCCTTGGTTTTCGAAATATCGAAAGATAAATAATTAAACAAAATTTTCAATTTTCGATATTTTGAAAATTACTCCAGATATCGAAAAATTTTATTAATACTTTTCGTCTTATATTATCAAGTTGCAAAATAATTCACGATCAAAATTGAAAATAAAATTTTTTTAATTTGTGTTCCCACTACCGTGCTCATACATCCTTAATTAGTAGGACACAGCGGGTTTTTTTTTGTTTTTAATAATTTATTAAGGTTCTCATTTTAATTTATATAGTTTATTTTTTAAATTTCCATCAACTAGTTTTAGAGAAATCTATGAAAACATATCATCAATCTACCGTTTTCCATAAGACCAATGTTAACTTGGTAAGATGATTAACTTTCTTATTGCAACTACGCCTCTATGTCTTGCCAGTACCGAGCAAGGGTTCAGTTTTAAAAGATCTCGTTAATTCAAGTCAATCTCATAATGCTGAATCAATATAATTTTTTGTGCCCTATAATTTTGCCTATAAAATTTCCGTCACATTCAGTTTTTTGCTCCACACAATACCGTCATCAACATAGCTTCACTATTTAGCGGAGCAATTTATTTTCATTTTTTTTTTTTTTAATTAAATAAATCGAACTTTGACCCTGTATAGATTTGAGACGTTTGTTTCCCTACAATATTGTAAAAAAGTTGTGGTTTATTGCACGTTACATACATATAACCAAATACATGCTTTGTAGTCAAGTAATTGGTTATTTTTAGCTGTACAATACCACGCAACTACAAAAATATATAACATATTGTGTGTAAGTGCTGCTTATAAATTTGATAATATAGATATCTCTCTTTAATCATGAATACTCTAACTACAGTCGTCTCTGTTCATCAAACGATGAACTCATAGAGTTTGATGAACTCATAATTAAATTAAAATTTTGTTTTTATATCATAGACAACCTTATATTTTTATGGTATTATTATGAACTACAAGATTGTCTAAATATTTTAAGATAGCTTTTTATCACACTCTTTAGATTTTTTGATATGGAAATATCCAATTGAAAAGGATAACCTATATGATTCATCATTTTTTCAGCCAACTTTGAACGATAGACCTAGGAATTTCTTGTCTTTTAATCGCTAGAACTATTTAATCCTTGCATATCTTCTTAAAAATAGTATGAAAAATTTGATTAAGAACAAAGTTATTACAAAATAATAATCGTAAAATGTTATTGAGTAATAAAATTTAGTATTGTGTAGTAAGAGAAGTAAGCAAGTCATACATTAATAAGCAAAAATAAATTTTTGACATTATTAGTTGTTTTTAATTTTTTGAATCCTTCAAGAGTCCTTTGCGTCGAAATCGGCTGTAGATGTATTAAAAATACTATCATTTTGTCTAAAGGAAGGTAAGAAAGAAGAATGTTTTCATGGATGACCTGCATTTATTTTGAAATCTTCATATTTTGAAACTAATTTTGATATAGAAAATATTTGGTCGCTTCTAAAGAATATTTCATTGATACAAAATTTCTCTCTACTTCATTATATTTTATATAGATTGAGTTATTTTTCGATACTTGTTTATTAACCAAATTCGATACATTTTTCTAGTTTTCTATATAAAAATTGGAAAAATTTCAATACTTTTATATCTTTTTCTATTTCAATATTAATAAAAAATGAATATTTTTCTATCGGATAAAATCAATATGAAAACAAAATAATATATATATTGTGTTAAAATATATATACTCTTGGAAAAATATAAACAAATTTTCCATTATACTGAAAAACCACATAAATATTAAAATGAAAAAATAAACAAAAGTTAAGTAATATGTAATAGTCCTAAAGCCAGTATACATTTTTTGGAATTATTCTTTTATACCTAAAAATATGTTCAGGCGAAGCTATTAGGTAGTAACACCGACCCAACAGCTTAAAATATATTATATTTTGATTTTCTTATTGTGGACATTGGTCAGAATTCAAAAAATGGCATGTCTTTAGTCCGATGTTTTGAAAATTTAAAATTGAAACACGCCACTGAGTTAAGTGTCGACTCAAAGTCTATACATTGCCCGAGAGTGGATTGACTGCCTACTTAGGTAAGAAAAAAACAAATATGTATTCATCCCCAAAAAGATGACAAGTGAAATTAAAATTAAAATCGACCAAGACTTACGGATGATATTAGCACAGTAGTTTTAAACCAATTCGAAAGGAGTTAGACAGAGAGGCCGGACATAGTATTTGACGTCATATACTCCTTTTGCCATTAGAACCTCATGCTAAATTCTGTTTTGTTAGAAAGAGATAAAAACAAATTTTTCTGACTTTTATCTTGGTTGTTTTTATAGTTTGAAAAATAATTTTTCTCTGCTGTTCGTTATACAGGGTGACCCAAAAGTATGGAAATCCTCCTTTAATTTTTTCATGATATCTCGCCTTTATTGGCCAGGACTATCCCCCTTGCCTTAGAATTTCCTATGAAATAAGATCCTTGTCCTTGGAATGACTTTGGAGGTTATGGTCAAAGTCATATTTGTACGTAAGAGTAATTCTACTCTTTTCAAACCCGCAATAAAAAATAGGGGTTTCTATTTAAAAAATCTTTTTTCTTTTTCGCTGTAACTTTAAGGTTATGTTCAAGATCAAATCTAAGGTCACCATTGGATTCCCCGGCGAAAAATATGTCGCATATAGTGGTTATACAGGGGTTACCATTGCAAAAATAACTTAGACCTTGGAATGATCTTGTAGATCATGGTCAGGGTCATGGTCAAGATCATATTTTTACGTAAAATTTCTCGCTCTTTTCGATATTGGTTCGCTGTAACTTTGAGGTTGCGTTCAAGGTCAAATTCAAGGTCATCATTGGGATTCCCGTCAAGAAATACGTCGGATATGATATTTTTCATTTTTTCCCCACTGACTCTGCGAATGTATGAACATGCAAAAAATAATTAAATCGATATTTTCTATTGCCCTGTCTACTTACAATAGGAAAGAATTTTACTCTCAATATTGTCCTTGCTCATTTTAGTTAAACTACCTTATAATTTAGCCTAGACAAATTATTAGCTATAAAAAATTAGTTCAAGAAAATGTACGCTGACTTTATTACTATAAAATGTTAAAATATATGTTTTTGATAATAGTCTTAGGGCTTACGGTGATATTTTCATCAAAAGCTGCATTTTATGCAGAAAGCAAGCCACTTCGCACAGTGATACTAGGGACCAAAATAAATGATTTCGTCCGAGGAAACACAATTTTCATCCACTGGAATTCAAGATGGCGGCCATTTTCCAAAATGGCAGATGCATAATTTAAAACATTTACAGGATCAAAACGGTTGCACCGATTTAAGCGAGTGAGGTGTCAATCAATTCGTATTGACACCTCTAATCAAAAGAAAAACATACCATTCGAAAAATTAAAGATGGCGGCCAAATATTAAGAAAATTGTGTAATTTATCAATTAATTTTTTCATTATAGTGAAAATAACAGCTAAATATCCTATGATGAAGGTCAAATATTTTTCGTTTAAATAAAACTTGAGAATATTACCTACAAAATAAAAAAAATTTCGTCACAATCCGTCGAGTAGTTTTTGAATTATACGCATTACAAAAAAAGGGTGGTTTTAAAAGCCTTCATTGTACGTAATGTGATGCATTGTCTAATCAAAACGAATTCACTGATTTCAGTAATTTAAATAGGAAATGATTTTTCATTGCATTGTCATGATATGACGTCTGTGAAAACCGGCTTAGTGCAAGTTGAACTCGCGCATAAATTCGTACCGATACACACACAATTTGTTTTGGTCACAATTTACAAAAACTTCAACCTAGAATGCTTTTCGGAGTGGCAACAGGGAATTTCTAACAACTTTTGGAGGAATTAGAGAAATATATATACATATAATAAATATCATATTTTTCCGCTTATTCGTACTCCTCTTTTTCTTCTTCGTCCGATATGGTTAAACTGAAAGAAGAGAAAATTCATATTAAATCAGTAAGTAAAAAATTATATACCTTTCGTTTTTGCAGCTGCCTTTACATATGATGCATTGAACTGTGCAGGGTAGTTTCACTCACCGACACGTGCAGCGCATTGTTTCGCAGCCTTTTTTACAGCCGCAATGGTCCAAGTAAGACAACTCACGCCATATTTTACTGACTTCCGACCACTGCGGTACCCAGCTATCATTAAACGTCTTCCAACCCCAAGAGGATGGTAATGGCACAGAGGCATCATCAAGAGTAAGGGCATTGCCCCATAAGTGGCCCGCTTGATATACAACACGGAGTGCATGTTTTTGTAATGCTGCCAATGTTGGTGGGATATTGGTTACCAATTTATTTTTTGTTACAAATAGTTCTTTGCGTACCAAGTTAACCGACGAATGTGTTGTTTGAGGATCATATAGGTAGCAAGTGAACTTTTCCAGCATGGCCATTATTCCTTCAGGAAGACTTTGTAATGGCTGCGATATTTGTTTGAAAGATGGTGTTACTTCAGGGTGTGATAACCACGTTTTGAAGCATGATTTCTTCCCTTTTGTATGGAAATAAGAAGTAGTTATACACCCTGTAAAGGCATGAAAACCAAGAAGAGCAGTCGATCTGTCCGGACCTAAAGTATTAGGTATTTTGTGAACTTCCACAAAACGGCGTTTATTTTCCGTTCTGGTCAATAGCCATAGCCATCAGCTTCTTCTGCATGTGTTCCTATTTCTTTTCCAGATATCGTGGTACAAGTGTAGTTTGAGGAAGTCAATTTATTAGCAAGATTGGTCACCACATTAGCAGCATCAAAGTCACTTAGGAAGGCTTGCCCTAGAAAATGAAAACGCTCAGCTTTATTTTTTTCATTTTTCAGAAAATCTGACCAATCGGAAGGTAAGCTATTATTAGCAATAACTTGACGTCGAATGCCAGCTCCTCTTCCTTCTCGTTCTTGTCTTTTTAGGCTATTCGGCAGATAAAGATCCCATACTAGGTCTACTCTCTTTGCATTTAATTTTTGCACTAGTTGTAGAACATGAGGCCTAAGATCTGATGAGTAATACTCTTGAAAATTTTTGGAGTTCTTTGGCCGAATCATTTGTACAAGTGCGGCTAAATCAAAGATTATTCCTTCAAACTGAATGGGTACGCTTTCTGTTTTTACTAAAGATTCTAGTTTTTCAGCAAGATCAGCCTTAACGCCTGAGCGAAGTTGCCCATTAGCTGACAAAGAAGGTGGGCATCTTTGATTTTCATATTGAAAAAAGTGTCCAGATCAAGCTCACGTTCTCTTGCAACTATAAACTTTTTAAGCAATAATGCTCTTGTTTTGATAACTTGTAATATCTCATCAACATTCAACAGGTTACTCACGTCACCAAAGCTCGAGTCATGCATCAAGTGACTGCAACTGTGCTTCATAGTCTTATGCAAGAGGCTTATCAGGCGGAAGACAGTGATGGTCACAAAGATTTCGATATCTGGTTAGCAGAAAAATCTTCAAAATCTCCTACCGTCATGTTCTGGCTTACTGTTCTAAATTTGGAAGTTTTATAATTTCTACTAAATTTTGTGAAAACTATGCACGTTGGATTGCAGATTTTCTGAAAAATGAAAAAATAAAGCTGAGCTTTTTCATTTTCTAGGGCAAGCCTTCCTAAGTGACTTTGATGCTGCTAATGTGGTGACCAATCTTGCTAATAAATTGACTTCCTCAAACTACACTTGTACCACGATATCTGGAAAATAAATAGGAACACATGCAGAAGAAGCTGATGGCCGCATCGTACTTCACGCTAAAGATATGGCCGAACAGGGAATAACGCGTATTTTGATCAGATCATCGGATACAGACGTTTTGGTGTTATTAATATCATATTTTCACCAAATTTCAATTGAAAGCAGCCTAAAAGAGCTATGGCTATTGACCAGAACGGAAAATAAACGCCGTTTTGTGGAAGTTCACAAAATACCTAATACTTTAGGTCCGGACAGATCGACTGCTCTTCTTGGTTTTCATGCCTTTACAGGGTGTATAACTACTTCTTATTTCCATACAAAAGGGAAGAAATCATGCTTCAAAACGTGGTTATCACACCCTGAAGTAACACCATCTTTCAAACAAATATCGCAGCCATTACAAAGTCTTCCTGAAGGAATAATGGCCATGCTGGAAAAGTTCACTTGCTACCTATATGATCCTCAAACAACACATTCGTCGGTTAACTTGGTACGCAAAGAACTATTTGTAACAAAAAATAAATTGGTAACCAATATCCCACCAACTTTGGCAGCATTACAAAAACATGCACTCCGTGTTGTATATCAAGCGGGCCACTTATGGGGCAATGCCCTTACTCTTGATGATGCCTCTGTGCCATTACCATCCTCTTGGGGTTGGAAGACGTTTAATGATAGCTGGGTACCGCAGTGGTCGGAAGTCAGTAAAATATGGCGTGAGTTGTCTTACTTGGACCATTGCGGCTGTAAAAAAGGCTGCGAAACAATGCGCTGCACGTGTCGGTGAGTGAAACTACCCTGCACAGTTCAATGCATCATATGTAAAGGCAGCTGCAAAAACGAAAGGTATATAATTTTTTACTTACTGATTTAATATGAATTTTCTCTTCTTTCAGTTTAACCATATCGGACGAAGAAGAAAAAGAGGAGTACGAATAAGCGGAAAAATATGATATTTATTATATGTATATATATTTCTCTAATTCCTCCAAAAGTTGTTAGAAATTCCCTGTTGCCACTCCGAAAAGCATTCTAGGTTGAAGTTTTTGTAAATTGTGACCAAAACAAATTGTGTGTGTATCGGTACGAATTTATGCGCGAGTTCAACTTGCACTAAGCCGGTTTTCACAGACGTCATATCATGACAATGCAATGAAAAATCATTTCCTATTTAAATTACTGAAATCAGTGAATTCGTTTTGATTAGACAATGCATCACATTACGTACAATGAAGGCTTTTAAAACCACCCTTTTTTTGTAATGCGTATAATTCAAAAACTACTCGACGGATTGTGACGAAATTTTTTTTATTTTGTAGGTAATATTCTCAAGTTTTATTTAAACAAAAAATATTTGACCTTCATCATAGGATATTTAGCTGTTATTTTCACTATAATGAAAAAATTAATTGATAAATTACACAATTTTCTTAATATTTGGCCGCCATCTTTAATTTTTCGAATGATATGTTTTTCTTTTGATTAGAGGTGTCAATACGAATTGATTGACACCTCACTCGCTTAAATCGGTGCAACCGTTTTGATCCTGTAAATGTTTTAAATTATGCATCTGCCATTTTGGCAAATGGCCGCCATCTTGAATTCCAGTGGATGAAAATTGTGTTTCCTCGGACGAAATCATTTATTTTGGTCCCTAGTATCACTGTGCGAAGTGGCTTGCTTTCTGCATAAAATGCAGTTTTATTTTGCTAAGCCCTATGACTATAATATATATATCTTCATTTCATTCATACATTTTTGATACTTTAAGAGCCCGTTTGTGGCTTGTATTGAATTTTCAGTGGTCAAGATAATAAAAGAACGGAGAAGGGAGATATTTATTACCGTTTTTAGAAACTTGTAGTTTGAGAACTTCCATAAAGATTCTAAGATTGTAAAAATAATATTTTATTTCTTTTAATTGAAAAAGTCAGGTAAGTAAGATATATTTACTTAGGATATAATAAAACGAAAAAATCATGAGTAGATTTAAACAGTTCGTGATTCGAGGGCATTAAATTTTTTAGACAAAAAACATGATGCATCCTATCTATTTTCTTTTTTGAATTACTTCGTTGAAAGAAGAATGGGGAAGAAGGGTAATAGGCTATTAAGATTTTAGGATTTGAGGAAAATTGTTTTTCATGAGTGATGTTTCCATACCAATTAACCTGCCAACACTTGCGTTATGAGCATTTTGCTCATGCATTTAAAAAAATTATATTAAATTATGAAATGGTATTTGTGGTTGAAAATTTATTTATTTTTTTATCTATTTTTGAATTATGAATTTTTCAACCTTTCTACAGTTTTAAAAAAATTTCCAGATATTGTGAGAAAAACTCCAGTTATTATGAGAATTTCTCTCATCACGAGAATAAAGGTGTAAACAAGAAAAATATTAACTTCGAAAATTTACGGGTTTATTCGTGTTCTTCCGTTAGTAGTTTAGTGCACAGTAAATTAAAAAGACTTGTGATAGAAATATGGTGAAATTAGTTAAAATGAATGAATTATTCAATAATTACGTAGCAAAACCATTTTAATTAGCAATGCATTAAAAATTAACGTTGCCGAATGGTTGACACGAGTGAACACGGGTTAAAAACTAGTAATGACTAAATCTTATTTCTTGTATCTTGGATATATACCTAAATTTCGGACGACTGTTTTCGTTAAATATAAAACAAACAATAGTGATTTGTTTGTCTCCATTTTCCATTTTCATTTATTTATTAACATTATACAGACATTGTATGTTCCAGAAGTTTTTAGTCTAATGGGGAAATATATGGGCCAAGCTTGAAATAGAAAAATATTTCAACCAAAAGTTTTTAGGCTTTAAGTAGAATATCCCTAAAAGATCTAGAATTGACTTCAACCTTCAGTGTCATCCAAATTCCACAAGAGTTGCTTAATTGCAGATACATGACAAGATCCTAAATTCTTTATCTTTATAATTGATTTCTGGTCGATTATTTTTGGACCTATGACAAAATATTTCATACAAAAAAGTTAGTTGTTTTACAACGAAAAACATTCTAATTTAAAGAAGGTTTTCGAGCCGAGCGCAAAATGACTTTAAGATGATCTTGGATGACAAAGTCAAATTCCATATCTTTTCAAGATGCCCTTTTTTGAGTCAAACAAACTTTTTTTTTTGAAACATTTTTGTACTTAGTTTAATTTAAAAAATAGTTCCATTATGGGGTGACTAAGGACTTCTGAAACATACTGTAAGTGTATTATTATTTAATAAATAATTTTTTTTTTTGTATTTATATTTATCTTATTATTTGTTGAAGAAAAATTATACTTTCACTTTATATCATAAAGAAAGAAAGGAAATATTTTTTGACTTTTCTTTTCCTTAATATTAAATAAATATGTTATTCTTTTGTTATTGAAGGGTTGCCAATCACTACACTAAAAGACAAAATGGCTTTCTAACTTTTAACACGAAAACTTTT
Source organism: Chrysoperla carnea (assembly GCF_905475395.1). Lineage (NCBI taxonomy): Eukaryota > Metazoa > Arthropoda > Insecta > Neuroptera > Chrysopidae > Chrysoperla > Chrysoperla carnea. Next base: position 127,391,412 of record NC_058337.1, on the reverse strand, counting down.
TCTTATTTACTTTTTTTGTTTCTGGTTTTTTACGGAATGTATGTGTATATATAAATACAGTGTGTCCAACTAAGTCGACACCGTATGTAAAACTTTTTTACTATTATTTTTATGGAAGAAAGGTATTTTTCATAAAAAGTCCTGCATAGCATAGAACGAGAGATACAAAATTTTTCCTAAAAGTAAAGTACCTTTATTTTTCACACTGTCGACAACATTTATTGAAAAAAAGTTGATTCTAATTCTCATTGGCTAACTATGGTTAGATATTCTATATTATCCATTTCCCATGATAAAACAGATTTGATTATTTTTAATAACTCTTCTCTGTAGTGTCAAATTGATATTCCACATAATTTGTCATTGCATTCTAGATTAAACGTCGAGACATAATTCATCAATGATAATACAGACAAGAGTACGTAAAAACAAGTCAAAACAAACAATTGACTGACTTAACTGTTGAAATAAGTAGAGGGAAATTGCGGATTCAAAAACATTTTGGACTTTGGACTGTGACGTAGTTTTCTTATATGACCTAGAAATGAAGGACCTTGAGTGCATTGACCTAGATTGGGAGGATGCATTGACCTAGTTTTGGATGCACTTTCTGGGAATGCATTTTTGAAATGCTAATATTAACAAATTTACAAATTAATATTTAAAGCAGGTTTTTTAAAAAAAATACTTATTATGTAAATATTTATGTTTATTTTTTCAAATCATTCTTATGATAGATACAAAATAATTGTATAGTTGAAACAAGTGAAAACAAAAAATTGACTGAGTTAATTGTTGAAATACCATGCATAGTCAGTGTTGATTTCTTTACCACATTACACATACAAACATATGACACATACATAACTGATATTCAAGTATAGTACACATGTAAACGACTTTATAGGTTTCTGCATTATCGACCGACATTTAGTGTACACATATTATAAAATTTCCGCCTAATTGGCGCCCTCACGGGTAAACAGTGACGTTTACGAAAAAATGTTTCAAACAAAAGTTGTTTAATTTTTGTTAAGAAACATTTTTTACATTTAAACTTTTGTTCTATCTCTAACGGTTTATAAGATGGGTCCAACGGACCCAAGACCCAATTGACCTATGATGCTCATTTACGAACTTGACCTCACTTTTTACGTCCTGAGTACGCTGTAAAAATTTCAGCTCGATATCTTTTTTCGTTTTTGAGTTATCGTGTCCACAGACGGACGGACGGACAACCGGAAATGGACTAATTAGGTGATTCTATGAACACCTATGACAAAATTTTTTTCCTAGCATCATTATTTTTAAGCGTTACAAACTTGGGACTAAACTTAATATACTATGTATATTTCATATATACATGGTATAAAAAAGTCATCATCATGATATTAATAACATATAATATGTTAACCTTAAAATAGGATATACCATGAAATAAAAAAACCTGTTTGATAAAAAAATATTTATTTCGTTACATAATTAATATTCAAACATCTTATTGTGATATTGAAAAAGCATATGTTAATATTTTTTACAGAGTATAAAAAAGTTTATTTTACTGTCTAATATTAATCAAATTCAATAACATTTCCTTTATTTTTAGATAATCACTAATATTATTGCTTGCTGACCAATTTTCAATCTCGCAAACATCTTCTCCAGTTTGATCTATTTGTATAAATTCACCATTATTATTTGTAGGAGACTTAATTTTCTTCATCAACCACCTCCAAGTATCTAAATTTTTTGAAAATGGATAAAATTTTAAGTTTATATTTCTTGCTTTACATGCATTAATAAGGCATTTTAATATCGTAACTCGTTTATAGTATATAAAAAAATTTACCTAGTCCCATGCCGTGATGACATCCACCATCTTAAATAATTTCTGGAAAAGGTTTCTCTCAACCTCCTCCTCTACGTAAATCGCCCCTACTTCTTCATAGGCGAGAATAGTCTTCACTATTCTCACCATCTCCTTTATCGTCACCTCATTTGCCCATCCACCAAACCACTTCAGTCGCCAATAGTTTGATATATACAAATGCTCCCTCGCTTCTCCATTCATATATACCAACACTTCCTTGATTTTGTTATTTAAAATGATCAATTTCAAGGAAATTTTCACCATTTTTAACTTTTACAAATAAAACTTGAGAAAAAATTTTAACTTGTGTTAAAGATGGTTATGTGGTAAAAGTATTCAAGCTTATATACCGACCCTATTCGAGAATGAATACATTTTTTCACAAATCTTTCTGCCAAAAAGTTCAATTACCTATAAAAACATCCGTGCAAAACCTAGATCCATGAGAACGTTCGTGTTAAATACGATATCCGGGATTGTTATGTAAGGAAAAAAATTCCATTAGATATAAAAAGTAAATGAGAGAAATAATAAATTGAAATGAGATAACTATATACAAAAATGGCAAAATCAATTTTGTGCAAAATAGCAAAAAGAAAATTGTGCTACTAACCTTACATCAACATATCATGGGAGAAAAAAAATTTTCAAGGTTGTAATTGTTGGATTGATTTAAAATGTTGCGCCATATATGTGTAATATAATAAGTGTCGCCAACTATATGTATAATACTGTAATATAATAAATAAAAAAGATACAGTTGTTTCCGTATTCTCAACATAGATACACGTGTTATTTTTAATCATTCTCTGCAAAAGATAGTAATAAAGTTAACAGTAATACCATGTATATATGTGATATATTCAAAAATATTTATCAAAATTCATCTTGTATATAAACTGCCTCATTAGTGAAATACGTTAAAAAATTTTTAAATTAGTTATTATATCTAAAAAAAAGCAGGTGTATACTTTGCATATATGAGAGACAGGTTATTGATATGAGAAATGGTAATTAAAAAAGGATATAAATAAGTAGAAAAAAGTTTGTCTTAGAATTAGTTGTGAATTGCTTTTAAAAAAGGTTTAGTGCTACAAATGGAAAAAATAATTCAGGTAAGTTTTTATATAATTATTTTAATTTTTTTATCTTTTTTTTCCATCTGAAAACTATACACCTCTAAACTTGGATGATTACATATATTTTCCATCAACATCTAATGATGAATCCAATTCCTTTACAGAAGTAGAGCCCCGGTGAATTCGAGAAATATTTAAATCCGAAAGTCCAAGAAATCAACCTTTCATCTAACACCCTCCCAACCAGTGAACACGCAAACCCAAAAATCTGTCAATATAAAAAAATTGGAAGAAAGTTGCTGTGTATAGGTATTTAAACAAAGAAAAAAATGAAGAAGATAATATTGAAAAGAAGCTATAAAGAAGCAGGTAACATGTTATTTCTGTTGCATTTGGGGTTACCCAGGTTAAAATAAACCACTTAAACACTGTATTATTAGAAGAAATAATATTTATTTATTATATTTAACACAAGTATCAATTATGACATTTTATTCAGCACATGGTTACACACACACTATTCTTAGGTTATGTTAACAGTATTCTTAAGAGTTCAGAAACATTAACAATTATTATTATGACAAACAGATGTCTCTACAAACATTATTTTTAGCTCTCTTCAACAATTTCAACCTTTTTTTTTTTTAAATTTCATAATTGCTATTTGTTTTTTTTTTTTTACGTTATGTGTTTTAATTAAAAAGGTCTTCCATTGCACTATTCTCTATCACCATCAACATCAACAGAACATGAGAATTCTGCAAATAGAATTGATGAAGATTCTCATCCAAGCTGTGTGTCCATCTCTCCATCAGAAGAAGAAGAAAGCAATGACTGGATAGCAGTAACTTGCTTCAATAACAGAGTATTTGCAGGGAGATTAGAGAACAAGGAAAATAGTAAGAATTTTAAAACTTTTTTTAAGCATAAGGAAACATTAGTTCAAAATAAAATTATGGAGTACTTATCATTACATAACTCAATTAAAATTTCACTAGGTTTAAAATGTGATTTCATAATAAAAAAAGGTGATATGGAAGTTATCGACAATTTTCACTTTGTGTTAAAACTTGTTCATTACGATCAAGCGTCTGATTTTAACACATGGTATTATGATTCATTAACTAATCTTGACACTCGCTTGGAAGAGTTTCAACAAAGAGGATCGAATGCTGCTTTAGATAAAATAGTATGTTTAGAATTAAATATAGCAAAATTCGATCCTATGAAAGGAGGGAGTTATATTGCACTCTCCAAAAAAATCAAACGAAATCATCACCATATAATTGATTGTTTAATTAAAAATAAAATAATACACATCCACCAACTCAAACAACATTTTCAAGAAATTAAAAATTCGTTTAATGGATCTACAGAATTTGATGGAGTAATTGAAGTATTTTTAAAGAAAAATAGCTTAGACAAATATTTGTATGATGGATTAATTACATGTATAAGCCATGGTAGAGTTAAAGCATTGGAATGCCTTATTAATACATGTAAAGCAAGAAATATAAACCTGAAATTTTATCCATTTTCAAAAAATCTAGATATATGGAGATGGAAATGGATCATTTTAAATAACAAAATCAAGGAAGTGTTGGTATATATGAATGGAGAAGCGAGGGAGCATTTGTATATATCAAACTATTGGCGACTGAAGTGGTTTGGTGGATGGGCAAATGAGGTGACGATAAAGGAGATGGTGAGAATAGTGAAGACTATTCTCGCCTATGAAGAAGTAGGGGCGATTTACGTAGAGGAGGAGGTTGAGAGAAACCTTTTCCAGAAATTATTTAAGATGGTGGATGTCATCACGGCATGGGACTAGGTAAATTTTTTTATATACTATAAACGAGTTACGATATTAAAATGCCTTATTAATGCATGTAAAGCAAGAAATATAAACTTAAAATTTTATCCATTTTCAAAAAATTTAGATACTTGGAGGTGGTTGATGAAGAAAATTAAGTCTCCTACAAATAATAATGGTGAATTTATACAAATAGATCAAACTGGAGAAGATGTTTGCGAGATTGAAAATTGGTCAGCAAGCAATAATATTAGTGATTATCTAAAAATAAAGGAAATGTTATTGAATTTGATTAATATTAGACAGTAAAATAAACTTTTTTCAATATCACAATAAGATGTTTGAATATTAATTATGTAACGAAATAAATATTTTTTTATCAAACAGGTTTTTTTATTTCATGGTATATAAGAATGATTTGAAAAAATAAACATAAATATTTACATAATAAGTATTTTTTTTAAAAAACCTACCGAGTGAGAAGGTTCTCATTGTTGAAGTACATCCATTGTTGAAACAATACGTCATCAGAGTTTCAGTTCAATGATCTCAAAATTGCATTCCTAAAAGGGCATCCCAAAAAAATAAATGCATTCAAAAAAGTGCATCCCAAAAAAAATGCATTCCCCGAAAGTGCATCCAAAACTAGGTCAATGCATCCTCCCAATCTAGGTCAATGCACTCAAGGTCCTTCATTTCTAGGTCATATAAGAAAACTACGTCACAGTCCAAAGTCCAAAATGTTTTTGAATCCGCAATTTCCCCATTCTGAAATACTCTGTATACAAACTGTTGAATATCAGTGTTTGAACTAGTTTTCTTTTTACATTAGAAGAGTTTAAAACACCAACACAATTTATGTGGTTTTCGAAAATTACGAAAATTTTCGAAAGTTTTTTATATGGCACCGGCTTAATTGGACACACTGTATACATGTTATTCTATTATGTGTTAAAATTATAGAGATACTTGAAAATTGGAAAATTTTCGAGGGTAAAAATAGAAATGAAAAATTTGATACTCCATTGATATAAACATTACACGTCGATTATTTCCGGTAGAGTGAATTTTTTTTTTGTATGTGTTTTCCATATGTATATCCATTTAAATAAAAGTGTCAAGAACCTTTCTAACACTGTTTCTACGAATGTTTTTGATTTTAATTTGATTTGATGATTGATTTATGGAAGATTTTTTAATTCTATGTACGTGTTATGTTCGTTTGTGGTGATTTTCCATCTTCAGTTGTTCCAGAAAAGAAGATAAGTGTTTCTATGGTTTTAAAAAAATGATGATAATGGCTTTTTAATGAAGGTAAGTTATGATTTTTACTTATTCATCAAGTAAAAAGTAAATAACTTGTTATTTAAGGTATTTCTATTGACATGAGACTAAAAATTGTTAAAAAAAAAATTCAATCACTTTCAATTGATTGAAAACAAAAGACAGCCTGATGTGCAGTACAAAGTACGCAACGACCGTGGACTAGACCTCGCCCAGATAGGCGCCTTCTTTCCTGCTACCACTTGAGTTTCACGGATACATGGGTTCATGATTTGCTGATTGCTAAGTTGTATACAGATGAGTAATATGTGATGGTGTGCATTGTAGTGTTGCCAGATTTACTGTACTAATACAACTTCCATTTTGTTTCTGTTTTCTCTTTCTTTTTAAGACATCGCGCTCTCTCACTCCAATAAAAATATCTAGATAACACTAGGTAGTTTAAATTATTTTCAAGAAACTATTTCAAAGAGCGTAGGACTGCAGATTCCAAGAAAAGGTTCAAAAAAACTTTCTTAGATAGAAATGGTTGAATATATCAGGAAATCATATGGAAAGAGAGATGGTATCGTTACATTTTAAAAGAGTTGGATTTCGGATTTTTTTTTTTTTTGAAACTAGGAATGTAGTACGACTACCACTTAAAAGTGGTTGCGTAAACTGCGTTTACTAGCTACCATTCCTGAAAATGTTATAAAAATGGCTGTCTTTAAATTCATTTCAAGAAAATATCTGAAAATCACCCTCATGTCCTTTAAATTCAAATTGCCAGCTAAGGAAGTACAAGCGCCAAGGCAAGTTTAGACTTGTGATTGAAATTATTTGTACCTTATTTTCCACTTTCCTGATAAATTTTGTTTTAACTTCATGAATGTAGACGATTAATAAATCACTCTCAATAAATAACTTTCTGCTAAAAAGTATCTTCAAAATCGAATACTTATCGAAGACCAAGATAGAGAAGTAAGTTGCTTGGATAACACAAAGAAAGTGTACCTAATTTTCATTAAAACTTCATGCATATAAAAATAATAATTTTTCAAACTCTTGATTAGAAAATTGATGTAGCAAAAAATTTGTTTGAAAAGATTTATCATATTTAATTTGATAAAAAGTTTCTTTTAGTGTAGCTCATTCAGAATTATCCATTAATATATATAAGTTTTGTTAAATGACGAACTTACTTTTTTATGAAGTTATTTGATGGTAATGAATTTTTTTAGCCACTGAAACCAGGTAAACATGCCTACATTACCAGAAGATTACATAATATGTATACCGTTTGTGTATTAAATCGTTGGGTATGGCTTTAAAAGTAGTAACGAAAAATTAAAGAAAATATTTTCAAGGCAAATTTTGAATAACAAATTTAAAAAAAAAAAACGATAAATAACTTTTCTTTTTATATTACGCAAATTGAAATAAAATCAGAAAAGGAGATGATCCGAGGAGAGGACGAGATGAAATTTAAGCACGATTCATTCGAAGTAGAGCCGCTGGAAACTTATCCGAGTTTTGAAAAAAGTTGATCTTTTGGTCGTTCTTAAAAGTTTATGTCTCAGCTTCTAGATCTGTAAACCTTCTTTTCTGTAAACCTTCTACTTTTAAGATAAAAATTCATTAGTCATTGGTTTGTACTCCAGTTTCACAGGAAGGTGCGAACTAAGCCAGCGTTTCAGAGAAAGTTTGTCAATTTTTAAAATGCTGTCATATTGCAGTTTACGAAGTAGGAAATTGATCAGCGGCTGATATTTTTTGTTCAGGTATACTTTGAAGAAATCTACCCATTTTTTACTTGATTGCTTCTATATGGTTAGATTATGGAAATCTACAGCCGATCGATTTTTTGAAAAATCAACATTTATAAATAACCAGAACTTTTGTCTATCCACTCGAATTCATTTGAAGGTTTTGGGGAGTATACTTCATTGGGATAAATGGGGCTCAAATTTTCAGGATCATGTTTTTTTAAATGTTCTTTCGAGGTAAAAGTTGGAATTAGAATCATCCCACCCCTGGACACTTTTGTCGAAAAGTAACGTATCTGCGCATATATTTTAGGGCAAGACAAATTATTCAGCAACAGTGATTCTTTCCTATCCAAATTACCTTTTAAACAAATAAACAAAATCAAAATTGGTTCATCTATGATGCCACAAACGAATCGATCAGACAGCTGATTTAATGTCGGCGATATCTTTAAAATTTTAATTTAATATTATTAAATACCTAATCTTGAAAACACACACTGTACGGTAGATGTTAGAAGTTTTCTAGAATATCTTAATAAAAATATTTTTATGATCAAGTAAATAGTGAAATGTTTTTATTTTCGTAACGAAATTACCAAACAGAAAACTTTAACCTTTTTACTCTCATAAACATCTCATCAGACATCTTATATTCTACATCTATACAAATAGGTATGGTCACACGTGTTACATTAGTTACAAGCTACATTTGGCTACGTAATTGTTTTTTATATCATACGATGATTGTATTGAATGAAAATGTATCGTTCTAGATTCTATGTGAAGGTATATGCGATCCGTTAAAATATTTCGAGCCAATTCTAATAATGATGCACTTTATTAATTTTGGAAGTAAAGGAGGCTCCAATTTAAGGATGCTCCAATTTGCAACTCTTTTTAATTAGAATACTGTGAATAGTTTCGCTTGTTTCAAACGTCAAATGCTAGCTTGATAGTCGCAGAAAGGAAAGACTAAAAACGGTCAAAGTTCGAAAAATTTGAACATTAAGTAGGATTTGAATGCGATTTTCGGTGTTCGATTCGTTAGAGCGTCAAGAAATTTAGTGACCTAAATCGATTTTTAAGTTACTAACTAAACTATTTACACGGTGTTTTTGGGGATGCTGAACAAGAATATCGCGTCAAAATTGGCCTCCAAGGAACCTGGGGCCCAGGACAAACGGTATCCTCGTCGTCGGTCCAAGCTCGTTTCTATGGGATTCTTGGGGCCGCTGAACACGAATATCGCGACAGAAACGGGTACCTCGGATATCAATTCTCTCTCGATATTTGTGCACATCGACCCCAAAAGCCTCCGAGTATCGAGTTTGGATCGATTATATAACTAATTTCCCGAAAACTCTAGAAGACTAAGAGGATACCGTTTACCCTGGGCACCAGGTACCTCGCAGGCCAATTCTGACACGATATTCATGTTCATAGATCCCAAAAATCTCCGAGTAACAAGTTTTAAAGTCATTAGATTTAAAATTGAAATTATAAAATTCATATTATTTATGCCAATTGCTCTAACGAATCGAATGTCGAAAACCACATTCAAATTCAAATTACTGTTTTTTTTCGAATTTCATTGCTTCGAAGTCGTTTCTGCGACTATGAAATATTCCATTAATTTTAAGTAGAACTTAAAAAGCACAGCTTTAAACTTACGTTTTGCACTTTGGCACGTTTGAATTTTTGACTTGAAATGAAATGTACGGTATGTTTTATACGTAATATAAGGAAGTTAACCGGATATTATACGTATTTTTCTTATTCTAAATATTTTTTCTATTCTGTCGTCATTAAAATATTAATCATTATATCAAACATGTCCATAGACATTCAAGGTCTAGCATGTGCATGTATAACGAATTTTAAACTTCAAAAAATTGTAGAATTAATTAAGTTTTATTTGTCAAGGGCAAATATGAAATATATGTAAGTATTACCTAAAAAATAATGACCTATATTTCAAAACAAATCATGTAATCCAAATTAAAATAATTAAACTATTAATCATTTTTTCTGGTATGACAATAAAATTAGTGCAGTGGCTTACGTTATTCATTTGTGTTAAATGCAAAAGGTGTGATAAGTTAAAATTTATGTAAAAATATACTTAAATATTCTGATTTCGAGTCATAAAAGCACATTTTTCTTTAAAATATTAAAATTAAAAATCGTAATTTTTAAACTGTATATCACGTGACCTAAAACGCGGGTAGACCATCAGTTAGTTCAGTATAGACAGCTGGGTATAATATATACATAGATAATAAGTATTTATATTTATTATAATCAGATGTCTATGAATATATCTGTCAAACTTCTTTGTGTTATTTCATATAGTGATACCCATATTACGTCATCAAATTGGATGCCCACGTTTTTGGCAGTTTAAAAAGGTTTAAAATTTAATTTAAGTTTTTGGCAAGAAAGCGTGTATTTTTCCGAAATTAATTTTTGGTGGCTTTTTATTAGCAAAATCAACATTTCGAAGTATTTTTTCAAAAAAAGTGGAATACCTTATTATTCGATATACAGACAACCGATATTCGAGAGATAGATAAATATTCGAGAGGCAGGCGACAGATTTTCCAATCAAATTTTATTAATTTTTAAACATTAAAAAAAAAAACGGACTGAGTCGGGGACCTAGGACAGATGTGAAACTTGCTTTATACTAAAACAAAATTTATACAGGGTGTTACATATTTGACTGCAGACCTCTAGCTTTCCTAAATAAGCTAACCAAGACGACCGAAAAAGTCTTTTACCAAATATTGTTAAAGGAAAAATTTTAAAAACTTTCCATTTAGAGAGAACTTCAAGTCAGTAGGCGTTGTAGGTGTGAACTTGTTAATATGGAGGCGGCTACCAAATAAATATAAAATGAATTAAGTGGGCAGTGCAAATTTGAGAACATATTTACTATCGTAACATATTTACTATTTTCAAATTTAATATTTTTTCATTGGAACACGAGCGCACCCTATGAATGTGATAGTGAGAAGAAATAGGATCAAAGTTTCGTAACATTCCAATGTGATGACGTCACGTCTTTTTACCGTTTCATTCTCTAAATTACTTTTTCGAGCAGTGCACGCAAAGAAGTTTCACTTAAAAAAAAAATAAACCGATCAAATATTAATTATCTATTTTTATTTTTATTTGAGTATAATGATAGTTCAATGATAGTTGAGACAAGCGAAAACGATAAAAAACTTTCACAAATCGGGATAGTAAATGAGAGACATGTTACTATCCCCTCGTCTTGTAGCAACACAACTTAATACTCATTTCCATCGAAAAGAAAATTGGATCTCGTCAGGAAAAACTGATTTTCATAGTTTATGAAAACTATATATATTCAGTTTCAGAGCTGTATCCAAGAGGGAAGTATCAAAAATCGTACCGGCAACGCACTATTTGCCGGCATGGTTGTGTCTATAGACAAATACATAAATTCAAACGGCGTCAAAATTCGAAACGTTAAACGGAAATTGTGTGTTAGTATTGAGATGATATATAATAATAACAAAATGGGAGTATAATTTAAAAACTTGACGAAATTGATGGGGGGTATGTGATTTATAATGTACATATTATATATAAAAATAATACCATATATATAGTGTGTCCCAGGATAGAGGTAACTATACTTGTATCTTTTAGTATCTTTTATTTATTACATGTATGTATTCAAACTATATATATGCAGAGACAGTGGCATCATCTGTGAGCTACATCTAATACTACTATATAATTGGCTACATTTAATATTAATTTTAATTAAGTGGCCATCTGTAGATTCTTTCAAGTATTAAAAAACGTCATAATGAAAATACAAAAAACGTGATAACAAAACATAAACAATTAATTTTTGTAGTTCTACAGTAGAATAACTAAAAAAGTGAAGTGATATTAATATAAGTAATGCAAAATTTTAATTATAGTTCTTATAATTTTAAAGTTATTTATTAATTAATTGTAATTTTAACAATTAAATGCCACGACGTCGTACGGTGACGGGTCGTAAAGAGCGTGATCATAATGGATCATTAAAGCGTGATTATCGGAAACGACGAAAACAAGATAAAAAAGAATTATATCTTTATCGAGATGATATTAATTTTAAAATGTATGTAGAAAATATTGAGATTGCTCAAAAGAATTTGAATTTTGAAGTATGTAATGTATGCCATCGTCGTTGGTTTGATTTACAAATTAATAAAGATGGGTTTTGTAGTATTTGTCATAAATTTAAAATCAAAAATGAATTGAATATTTTCACAGCGGATAATAACATGGATCATGGTTTACAACCTGATGTTTTAAAGAAATTAACGTATAATGAGGACCAATTAAATAAAAAATATTTGTCAATAATTGAAGTAAAATTTTATTTTAGAAATATCTATTTTATATGATACCATTAGCGAGCCATTACAAAGTTATACTTTTAGCTAGTTATTATTTACTTAGTTACGTTTTTTTGTAATAACAACTTTTATTTTTATTAAAGTACACGGATTTCCTTGATATTTTGTATCGATTCATAATTGTTAATTGCGAGCAACTTTTCTGAATAACATTTTGTCAACTTATAAAAAGGAAGGGCAGTTTACCAAAAAGAAAAATAGTGATTTAAATTTTTTAGAAGTTTTAAATACTCCTACATACTTTTCAGAATAAGCAAAATTTTTTTATAAAGAATCACTTTTTTTCTTAAAATTCAAATTAACAAAATTATCAATTATAGTTACCTCTATCCGGGGACACACAATATATATAGAAGAATTGAGGATATGATTTTCAAAAAATAAAAAAAGGTATAAAAAGGTGTAGGTATAACAAACACATATAGATAGATACATACCTTTTCACCACTATCCGAAGGTAAATAGAACACAAGAACGGTTAGAAACGATATACCCATACATGGTATGATTAAATTCACTGTATAAAATAATGTTTTACGACGCATTGTTATATTGAATGTAATATCCAAATATGGTTCGTCACAGCATGTATAAAATTTTTCATTTCTGAAACAGAATAAGAATAAAAAACATTATTATTTTCTATCAATTTTACAGATAAAAATATTATATTATATGTTTTTAGTTTTGTCTACGAAGAAGACAATTGTTTTTGGAAAAGTATTTTAAAATTGTCTTTTCACCTGAAGGTAAATAATAAAGCTTTTTAAAACGGCTGTTTTATATTCTTAACAATTTTATTATTATATTCTAAACGGCAGATGTTTTATATTCCCATTTATTATACCATGTATATGAAATATATCAAGGTATACTAAGTTTAGTCCCAAGTTTGTAACGCTTAAAAATATTGATACTATAAACAAAATTTTGGTATATGTGTCCATAAAATCACCTAATTTGTCCATTTTCGGTTGTCTGTCCGTCTGTCATCACGATAACTCAAAAACGAAAAGATATATCAAGCTGAAAATTTTAAAGCGTGCTTAGGACGTTAAAAGTGAGGTCGAGTTCGTAAATGAGTAACATAGGTCAATTGGGTCTTGGGTTCGTAGGACCCATCTTGTAAACCGTTAAAGATAGAACAAAAGTAAAAATGTTCCTTATAAAAAAATAAACAACTTTTGTAACATTTTTCGTAAACATCACTGTCTACTCGTGAAAGCGCAAATTATGCGAAAATTGTTTAGTATGTATTATATGGGAATATCATCAGCGTAATCAACACTGTCTATACATGATATTTCAACAATTAACTCAGTCAACTTGTTATTTTTGTGTTTAAACTATTCAAATTTTTATAAGGATGAATTTGGTCAATAAGGGTAGAAAATATTGAATGCATGAATTTTCACCCACTGAATTTTCATTTGTGAACCGATTCTTATATATCTTCACCAATTTCGTCACCAAAACCAATTTGTTTTATTTGCAAGGATATACTATTTAGGTAGTTTCATTTCATCAAAATCGGTTGAGTAGTTTTTAAGATTTCAGTCTCAGTTAAAAGTGCAAAGTAATTTTTTGCAAAAAATTAGAACCAACGAAAGATGCTCATAAAAGTAAATTGTATATTACATTTCTTACATATCTAGAGAGCAAAAGTAATCAATGTCTCAGATCTTATGTTCATTGTCGCCTGAAATGAAGCCTAGTTTGACAAACATACAAACATATATGATCTGAAATATTCTTTACTTGCTCCCGTGGTGTGTATACTATTTTTTAGCTCGATGGAGGGCGAAAACAGGAATTTCGTTTAGCACAGCAGGGCAAAAACTGATACTTTTAGCCCAGAGATGAAAAAAAAATTAAAATACTGAATCTAATCAATAATTTCATTGTGAGAAATTACGATTTGCGGTCGACGCTAACTACGTTCTCAGTTAAAAATCAATTCGTTGGCGTCTACTTCACAGCGTAGTTGCTCATAATTTTTTTGTGAATTTTTTTTAGTTGCTACCCGTACTGTATGTATGTAACACTTCTAAGACATATATCTATGTTTAAATGTGTTTTTGTTAAACAACGGAAAAACGATATAATATATCGAAAGTAGCTTTTAGATTTATCATTTGCTTTAAACAATTCGTTAAACTTCAAACTTTTTCTAAAAATAAAACAAGAAGACATTAATATCAAAAGTTTCCATTAATTACATATAAAAGATTGATCAATGTTTGTTCCTGATGACCGTTTTCTATTTTAAGTTCATAATATACTTTTTATTTGTTTAAATTACAGCAAATCTACTTTTATTTTTTAGATTATTACAAATTTCTTATTAAAAGTAGGGCTGTCTTTAAACCTTTTAGAGGTTCTAGGCACATAAGAATCATGGAAGGACTCGTTGCTAATTTGGTGCAGTAACGAGTAACAGCACTACATATTATAAAACAAAGTCGCTTTTTCTGTCCCATGTACGCTTAAATCTTTGAAACTACGCAACGGATTTTTTTTAATAGATAGAGTGATTCAAGAGGAAGGTTTTTATGTATAATACATCCATATTATAGTAGAGTAAGGGGTTGAAATAGGGGTTGAAAGGGATATGCTTCAAAAAATAAAAAAGTTGTGCATCGATTAAGCTCAAATATTGACACGATATACAACCAGCTTCAAAGATCTATTGTTTTTATATACTTTTAACCTTCGGAGGGTAGAAAGGTGTAGCGAGAAAGTGGGAAGGAATTATCGAATATTTACAAATATACCTAAGTGGGGTATCAAATAAAAGAGCATGACGTGCACATTACAAAACTGTTATCCCACGCAAGGAAATGTGGAGGGAGGGGTGCAAGTGGGGATGTTGTCCAGCAAAGCGGGTAGTTCACAGCTAGTACACAATAAGAGTAATTACTATTAGCTAATTCATACTACTTGGTAGTCGAAATTCGTATTTATTAAATACAAAAAATTGATCTAGGAAGTTGGGGAAAGAATCGAAATTTATTTCATTTAACAACTAGATCAAGAATACACTCCATTTTATATGTCTATGGTCATGTCATTACTCACATTCAGAAAAGAAATTAGCTTAATCTTTGTGTTAGAGAGTATAAAAAAATTTATGAGCGAAAAAAACTTCTTTTTTCTGCCACAAAGTATTAGGCATTTAGTTTAGACTTGATAAGTTTTTCAATATAATTAGTGTGCAAATTAGCTTTTTTGCCCGAAATTAGTCTCATGTATTCGTTGTAAAAATTTTCATTTGAAAAGCAACAGTCAAGTCAAAATGAGAAAATTAGCCAAGAGTAAGAAAGAAAAAAGCATCTTCTTATAAAAAGGTAGACTTTATAAAGTCAATTTACTTTTGTACACAAATCTAAATGAATTTTTTTATTTACACTTTTCAGTTAAATATGATGAAACTTTTTAAGAATAAATTCTTAACTTCTCTTCTTGTTTTTAATTGTTTGAGTTTGGTAATTGTAGGATTAGATGGTTTTTTTTTCTTTTACACAAGAAAAAGGTGCATGCTGCAGACCGTGAACCCACAATGAAGTGAAATTTCTGTGAGCCCACAATGTGAATGCTTTTAAGGAGATATGCAAGGATTGGATTATACAAGGGATTTTAATAAAACTTTATGAATACATTTTTTGATTAACAAAGTTTCCAAAAATCACAAAAATTCCTAAGTCATCGGGCTTTTTATTATTATATTATCGTTCAAAGTTGGCTGAAAAAATGATGAATCATGTAATCCTTTTCAATTGGATATTTCTATATCAAAAAATCAAGAGAGTGTGATAAAAAACTATTTAAAATATTTAGACAATCTTGTAGTTTATAATAATATCATAAAAATATAAGATTGCCGATGTTATGAAAACAAAATTTTAATTAAATTATGCGTTCAACGAAGATCCATCATTTGATGAACAGAGACGACTATAGTTAGAGTATTGATGATTGAAGAGCGATATCTATATTATCAAAGTTATTAGCATCACTTGCACACAATATATTATATATTTTTTTTGTAGTTGAGTGGTATTGTAAAGCCAAAAATAACTCATTACTTGACTACAAAGCATATATTTGGTTTATATGTATGTACCGTGCAATAAACCAAAACTTTTTAACAATGCTGTAGGTTTACAATCACCTAAAAGAAATGTTGGTCACTAATTAGCTCACGGTATACGCTAGATTAAGACGAACACAAGAGAAGAAAATTATCTTAAGAAAACTACAACGGTGGAAAACATTTTTGTATTATTATGTACATTTTTTATGATGTGTAAACAATTAAAGCTCATTAAAAATTCATTTTTACATTTTCTTCTTACATCCATGTAGAGACAGACAATGAAATTGTAATAAAGACCATATCTCAAATAGCTATTAAAAAGACACCGCACATTTAACATTTGATTTTGGTTTTTGGTTACATTTTTTTTTGCAATTGTATAGATTTAGAAAGACACTTGGAAACTATAGCCCTTAAAAGACCAAAAGAGATAGTTTTTATCGGTAATCGGAAAAAATAGATCGAAAATTTCATCGACCCCGAGTATTGTTGTAATTATGAGTTGGTTGGGTTGAGTTTGTCGAATATAGAGGAGTTGGTTGTGTTTTGAAGTTTTTAGCCCTTGCGTTTAAGAAATTTAAAACAAAAATTCGTATTTGGGGATGCTATTTAGAACTGATATAAGCGGCAATTAAATTGTATTTTTGATTAATATCCAAATAAATTTAAATTTGATAAAAATTAATATCCAAAATTAAATAATTGTAATATCCAATTTAACAATGTATCACTTTTATTTGATCTTTCTTTATTTGTGATTTATTACCCCCGAGTTTAAAAAAAAAGGGTGTTATAAGTTTGACCACTAGTTGTGTGCGTGTGTCTGTCTGTCTGTCTTTGGCATCGTGCGCCTAAACAGGTGAACCGATTTTGAATTTTTTTGTTACGTATGAAAGGTAATTTAATTGAGAGTGTTCTTAGCTATGTTTCAATTGCGAGTTTACCCCAAAAAACTTGGGTTCCGTACCCAAAAAACTAAAAAATTGGCAATGGTCTTCAAAATAGGTACAATTTTGAAAAGGTTTGAAGTAAAGAGGTAATTTAATGAAGAATGTTCTTAGATATGTTTTAATTTTAACATTTTGTAAATTTTACTTGCTATATTAACCCCCCGACCGTGTGCCGGCCTGTGGCTTCGTCAGTCCTAATTGGATGAACCGGTTTTTGAAAGATAATTTGAATGTTTTAAGAAAATCAGTTCATCCGTTTAGGAGTTACGATGCCACAGAATCGAGGGTTTTTAAATTTTAAAAGTATATTTTCAATATTTTTCGTATAGAATCGATTTTTCACCTTTCTCTGTATTCTTTATCATGACAATGAAAATTGATTGCCTCAATAAATTTTTTGTTTTTCTTTTAACATATTTAAGTGAAGAAAACCATTTTTCTGTGTAGAGTAATATTGAATCGACGTAAAAAAAACCTATACAATGAATAATGATAATTCGATTAACCACAAAGTGAAGCCACAAGCAAAGCTATTCAGTTATTTATATATAATTAAATCAATAAAACATAAAACATGTATTATTTATTTGTTTCACAAAATAATAATAAAACAATTATTATTATTATAATTCTGATATATTCGAAATTATGGTTTAATTTCAAGTTTTAATATGAACAAAAACAATAGTTAAATGAGAACATTTGATATTCTTTACATATGTACAAAAACAAACCCACATATCCCTCATGGAAACAAATCGTTGTGAATATGATCTTTTGAAATCAGATTAATAACTTACAGAAATGAATTATTGCATTCATATTAGCTTTTTTATATAAAGCATTCAAGATTTTATAAGCCGTGCCTCTTCAATTCATTTGATATATATTTGTATATACACAAAGAAACGAAGCACAAAAAATGATCGCATGATATGATATGACGAATTTCTCAAAAATTCGAGTAGGCGACGAATCATCGTTGCACCAGGTACCTCTGAGACCAATTCTATCAAAATATTCGTGTTCAGCGATCCCAAAAACCCTCTAGTAACGAGTTTGGACTGATTATATGACGAATTTCTCGAAAATTCTAGGAGGCGACGAGGATACCGTTGCACCAGGTTACCTCTGAGACAAATTATGTCACGTTTGTCGTGTTAAGCGACCCAAAAAAACCAATGTGTAACGGGTTTGGACTGATTATATGACGAATTTTTTGAAAGACGAAAGATTGGTCATTTGAAAGTTTCGATCAACTCCAAAATGCATGGAACTCCATTCAAATGCATATTTCGGTGGATAACTCTTAACTTCTAGATTTTTTGTAGGTGATTCGTATTTTATAGGGGAAAAAAATAAATTTGATCTGGAATAACATTTTTTTTAAAGCATCCTTTTTTGGATCTGAGCAACAAATAACAGATATTTTAATTGATTTCTTAAATGCGAACCTTTGTTTTTTGAAACACGAAATAATTGAGAACTTTTTCAAATTTCTTTCATACATTTTCTGCAAAGGTTCAAGTTAAAAAGACACCTTGTAATACTGTGTACAAAAAATAAGATGACATTTGAATTTAAACTGCGCGCGTTTGTTGTGCATTATGAATTTCTTCCGCCCGGCCAAAAAGTCAACAAGGAATATTATTTGAACGTTATGCGTCATTTGCGTAACGCTATCCGCCTAAAAAAGCCGGAATTGTGGAAAGAAAATTCATGGCCTTTACACCACGATAATGCACCATCCCATACTGCACTCATAATTCGTGATCATTTCGTCAAAAACTCAACCCATATCGTTCCGCAACCACAGTATTCATCTGATCTGGTGCCGTGTGGCTTCTGGCTGTTCAGCAAGCTCCCCGGTGCAAGACCGCACCGGGGACACCGTTTTGATACGATAGAGGAGATTCAAGCCGCAGCGAAGACGGATCTGAAGTTGTAGTCACTTTCAATCTCGGAAAGTGACTACAAACCAGTGTTTCGAAGATTGAAAAATCCGTTGGCATAAGTGCATTGTTTTGGGAGGGGATTACATTGAAGGGGATGAAATTGATTTGGAAGAATAAATAAAGAATTTTCAAATTCAATACAATATCACCTTATTTTTTGAGCACAGTAGTATATTTCAAAGACTATTAAAGATTTAAGGGTTTAATTAATTTTAGAATTTGGTTTTCAGGTTTAAAACAATGACTTTCTATCAGATAGTTAAATAAACTGTTGGTTAACGCTCCCAATTGAATCTCATACTTTCAAAAATTTTATCTCCCTGTATTTCCCCAGTTATATTGGTGCATATAGTATAGGATCTGAATATATGTGTGAGTGTGTGTTATTATATAAATAAAATATATACCATAATTGAATTTAGTCAGAAATAAAGTGCTCTGTACCCCAAACTCCTATACAGGGCGTTCTGTTATTGACTGCAGATCGTTATCCTGCAGAAAAAGCTCATAAAGACAAAGGAAAAGGTTATTTTCCACTTTTGGATCTGAGGCCTACTTTGCGAGATAATTAACAAAATAAATTAATATATCTTTAGCAATCACAATTCAATAACATTTTGAATGAAACCAATAAAACACTACTTAAAGAGAGGATGTATTTTATCATAGTGGAAGGCGTCTCTTAATGCAAAATTATTACAAAAAAAACTCTATTTGGCTACTTTTGTTATTATAAAAACTAACCCATTAAAACCTACACTATGTTTCTTGGTAAATTAAGTGTTGTACGCAACTTATCGTGCGAATATCACATACGTTAGACATATATTTCGAAAGACGGACAATAGTCCGTTTTGATAAATAAAGTATGCATGTTGTGTGTTCAAGTTGTAAAGTGATACGATGTTTAAGATTTTGTGTTCTGTATTACACAATTTATTCCCCCCTGCCCCGTACCTATATTAATATATAATTTGATACCTCCCACATCTAACTGGCTATTGGTGATTTAT
Organism: Chrysoperla carnea; assembly: GCF_905475395.1. NCBI lineage: Eukaryota > Metazoa > Arthropoda > Insecta > Neuroptera > Chrysopidae > Chrysoperla > Chrysoperla carnea. The sequence goes on along the minus strand of NC_058337.1, from coordinate 127,371,156 downwards.
ATTTTTGTTTTCTTTATAAATAATAACAACAAAATATTTTTTTTAGTATTCACTACCCAATTAAATCAATTATTGTTTTATGATAGTCTCCTCTAAGTGACACCTACTAGTTTAATGAATTTGATTGGTCTGCGAATTCATAAATCTTTTTCCCATAGTCACATCTCCCGAATCAGGCCTCAGATCGAAATTTGGTAAAGAGCTTTTTTGTTCGTCTTTATGAGCTTATTCTGCAGACCAACGATCTGCAGCTAATGGCAGAACGCCCTGTATACTGAAGGACGATTGTCAGTATATTCGCATAGTGAGGTTTTATAATTTGATGTAACAGTCAACAACTTGTCTAAGTTTTCAATCTAAATTCGTCAATAAATTCACACATCCATAGGTTGAGTAAAATACGGGTTATATTATCTTTGATGCTCAATTAACAGTTGAATTTTAAGAAGGCAAACCGTACGTACAACAAATCTTAAGGTTATAGTAGAGTATCGATAACTGGGGCCGATTATTTTTAATCAAATAAAGCATTTCTATTTTGTGATATCTCATTTGAAATGGCATCAAATTCTCTCTTCTATCTTTTGTGTCTACTCTTTGACCGTGATAAAAAAAAAGCGATTGGTTCTTAAGATAGACTACACAGAAGATTGAGATTAAGAATTCAATCTTTTAGATTTCTTATTTTAAGAACTAATCGATCGATTTCATTTTTTATAATGGTTAAAGAGATAATTTTTTGCCCTTTCAAATGAGGTATCACAAAGTAGGAAGTGCCATTTGAAATTTCAAAGTTGAGATGGGTGGAGGTGAAGTAATGAAACCTAAAACTTTCTAGGAAAAAACTTTTTGGAACTCCGTCGATACCTAAATCGACGTGTTTCCACTCAAAACAATAATCACATCAGGTGAAGAGTTATTAAGGGTGGATGCCCTCCACATTCTATGTAGTCTATCTTGAGAACCAATCGATCGAATTCATTCTTCATTATGGTTGGATAGAGAATTTTATGCCCTCTCAAATGATGTATAACAAAATAGGGGCTGAAATTTTAAATTCCAAAGTTGGGGTACCTAAGGGCGAAAGAGTGAAGCTTAAAATTTTCTAGATAACATTTTTGAACTTCCCCCTCGATATCTGAATCGACGTGTTTTCACTCAAATCACTAATCACATCAGGTCAAGAGTTATTAAGGGTGGATACTTTTGAAATGATCACACAGTATAATGTCAGTTGATTTTCTTTAATAACCCACCGAAAACTCTCATATTGGTATTTTTAATTTTCATTTTATTTTATAGCCAATACTGTAAGAATTGCAGCGCCATAATAGGGAATATCGATGATTTTTTTTCGCATTTCTTAATAAAATATCGAAAAAGAAATATCAAAAAGTAGAATAAATCACTTAAGCATTTTAAACTTATTAGACAGATTTTAGACAGAAAGGTCGTATTTGACGTCATATACTATGTTCGCCTTGAGAACTCCATGCTAAATTTTGTTTGCTAAAAAGGGATACAAGCAATTTTGATGGTTTTTTTCTTGGTTGTTTTTATAGATTTCTCTTCTGTTTGTTACACGAATGAGCTTTTATTAAAGCAAAAAAAGTTCTTGTTTTACTTCTCGTTTTAATGAGGAATCAAGAAACACATAATCCGTGACCGATTATTGTAAATTAGATTGGAAACGTATACTCTTACTTTGAACGTATTTATTTATACAAGAGTGTTCATAAATGAATGTATTATATAAATTAAAATAATTGTATTATAATTATACATAAATTAATATTATATTGTAAATAAATGTATCAATTAATTAAAGTAAATTACATATGGAACTATTCCCAAATTGTTCTATTTGAAAATCATTAAAACATAATATAGTTTTATATGAAACACCTTATACTGAATAATAGGTATACCTGTATAGAGGTGTATTATGTACTATAAATGTACATACATGTTTTATATGATGCGAGGGGTGGGTGGTAAATGTGTAATGTTTTTCTATATGTGTAAGATGTATTAAGGTTGTTGTCAAACTATGGGCATGGTATCCGAAAATTCTAAATTATTGTATACTTATTAAGGATATTATAATACAATTACTATAAAAATTTGAACAAGTTTTTAACAAGTTTTTTAATTCTAGAAAAAAACTAACTGATCATTGATGTATTTGTTCTGAGTTAAAAAAAGAAAACGAGAGGTGTCGTGGGGCACCCGGTAGGAAATATGTTCTGTTCGTAAAAATAACTGTATTATTACGCTACCTTACAGGTTTAGTGTAATTAGTTTCTTTTAATTGTTTTATTTTTTATTTCTTTTCTCTAGATACTTTTTGCATTTCTATGCGTTGGTAATATTAGTTTTAATTTGTATTTTTTTTTAAATTTTTCTTGCATGATACTGTTTACATATCTATGCATTGGTAATTCTGAAAGTAAAATACTTGTTTTATTGTTAAAAGAATTAAATTTTATAGCTACTTTAACTCTAAACTTTATGAATTAATTGTATTATAAGTTCAAAAAATACATACTTACCGATACTGATTTAGTAGTCAACCCAATATGTGCGTACCTACATTATCAACAATTTGTTTGATCGGGATATTTAATATGACAATTTGAATGAAACAACATAAATTATGGACAAAAAATACAAATTAAGAGGTTGTAAAATATTTTGATTGAAAAGTTTTAGTTGCCCAGGTAACCTACATGTCGGATTTTGGGGTCGTTTTTTTTTGTTGCACTTTCTTTGGTTTTACCCCCCAACCAGCAAAACAAAAAGGAACATAGTTCCAAAATAACAAAATTATTAATTGTTTCATTATCGAAATATAATAACGCAAAGTTAATCAATTTTATTGTTGAACAGAAACTACGTGGTTAGAGTATTGTGGTAGAAGTGATATAACTGTATTAACAGAATTTTAAACAAGTCATCTTATACCGTATATTGTATGAGAAATATTTGAGTGGTACAGCATAGAAAAAAATTACACATTATGTCATTAAAAGCTTATAACTCTTACTGTTTTTATTTTAAAACATAACAGTCTTTTGACAATTTGGTTACATGGTTGATCTTTGATAATTTATCGGAATATACATATAATCAGCCCCATATATTTGAATCATTTTGTACATGTGAAATGATGTTTTATGTACCTAAACTAATTTTATCATTCCATTGTGACAGTTAACTGATTTAAATTACACTTTATACACAGGTGGCTCTATTATTATTAAATTATTTCACTAGAAAATTTCTATGTGAAAAATTAGTATATCAAATATCAAAAATTTTTAATTAAATGTAGGTAATGAATTAACTTTTAGTTTAATTGACCCGTATCATGAGTAATATAGTTGGTGGTATATTATAGCATTACTTGGATAAGTACTACCAGAACCGCATTTACCAATTACTCAGCCTAAGGGGCTTCCAACAAGGAAGGGACTCCTGATAGATTTACTAAAATTTAAAAAAAAGGCGGCGGTGCCAACCGTGGCGTAGGAGTAGAAAAACCTAAACCCGCTTCTGATTAAATCCACAACGGTTATAAATGCGGCACTGAGTGCTTAGAACTGTGTTTAGCGCTTATCGCGGACTCTATAACTTATAACTTCTACATCGTTTCATTATCATCAATTTGTGTTTTCACACTATGATTTCATTATTTATGCCTCCATAAATAAATAATATCATTATTGAAAAATATAGGCAATACTATTACATAAGCATACACATATTGCATGAAAACTGTAACTATAATATAATGAAATGATAGAAATTATACATATTTCCACTAGCGCCACTGAATTCAGTTCTGCACGCAAGGAATAAACCGAGAAACAGTGTTGAAGTGAAAATTCGATCATGCGTTTTACCTGCTATTTGAAGAAATGATACGTTGATAGGTTTGAAATTCAACAAATTTTCTCCCCTTAGGGTGGAAACTTTCGTCACACTGTGCTAAATAAAGCAAGTAAAGAATGTCTCTAATCTCATGTGCTATAAACGTCAATTGTTTTTAATACGAAACTAACCTGAATAAGAAGGTCTTAACAGATTAGGAGATAATCTGAAAAACCAACAATAAAAGGCATGGACCAGCTACGAGGGAAGGCGAATCGCCAAAAGCCTGTTGGGTGAAGGAAACTCGCTCGGTAACAAAGCCGAGCAGATCTTGAAACAAAACAGAACTGATATTAGAGTCATCGTAGTTACTCACAGGGCATGATAATCGGAACAAGTTCCAACATCCGATTGGAAAAAGACAATCTCCCGCGTGTGACAGATGCGGAGAAAAATTCAGAAGAAACATCGATCCACTTTCTCTGTTACTGCCCGGCGCTCATACAGCAGCGAAGGAAATGGTTTGGTCCGACCATAGTCGAACCAGTAGAAATTAGGAAACTCAGCGCTAGGCAAATTCTGGGTTTCAGTACATCAGTTGGTTATAATAGCCACTGAAAAGCGTAGCTGGCATAGAGTACAAGGGTGCTCGGGCATGGCCCGCTAACCTCCATACCCATACCCATACCTGAATAAAAATAAATAAAAACGAATTACATAATTTTTTAGAGAAGGTTGTAGGAATAGGTAAACAGCTTAAAAAAATAACTTTTTGAATGCTCTCGTTATGCTAACAGTAGCTGAACAGTACTTTGTCAAACTTTCTCAAAGTTCGTTTCAATAAAAGTAGCATTTTGATGAATCCTGTCTGCAAACATATCGAACAACTAACATTGAATCAGTATATTATTTGGAATGATTAATTTTTGTGCTCAGATAAATTTTGCTAAAACAACATATAGTTTAAAAGCTTCAACCAGGAAAGGAACTGTTTCATAAAGTCCAATATTTCTGGCAAATGAATTATTATTTTAATACATTTGTAACAAACGATAAAATAGGTACAAAATATTTCGGCTCAACAAATTTCAGTAAAACTATTATATTTCATAATAGAATGATAAATATATTTTACCTAGAAACGTAAACCAGATAACATATAATTTTACATTGTATGTTGACTATAATGTTTTGAGTATAAATATAAAAGAATTACAGCAAATGAGGTCCACAATATCATAATTCTCCCTATATCGAAGGACAAGAGGGTGGAATGGGAATGAATCATAAATCTGTTTTTTGATCTATGGGGCTGTCAACTTTTCAACGCCTCTACCCTATTTTAATGTCGAAATATTAGGTTTTTCCGCAATTTTTAAGTATTAATATTTATTTGTAGATTGAATTATCAATTTAGTTTATTTAATTGAATTATAGATTGATTTTGTCAAAGTTTCTTTTTCTGTGCTGTCAGCAAGACAAGTTGTAACTGATAAAAGATATATTAAAATTTATTTTTAAAAAATCAAGAAGGTGTTATATAATTTTTTTCGAAAATGGTTCAGTATTTACTACAAATTGTGTAAATTTTAAGCAAGAGTTTTGGAAAAACATGTTTTTTTTAATAAGGGGTCATTCATTACTTACGTAAGCATAATTTTGACGATTTTTGACTCCTCTCCCCTCACGTTAGGATACATAAGATTTCCCGAAACCCCTCCTCCATCGTTTTGCCGAATAATAAAACGTTGTTAGAAAAGGATCAGTTACACTTAAAGTCACAATTTTGGCATAAATTAAAAATTTTTATTCTTTAGTACAGAGACTTCTGTTCGCGATGTACATACGTTATTTCTAATGTTCAAATTCAACTCATAGCCCCCCATGTGATTAATTAATGGCCGCTTAATTAAAAAATGTATAAAAAAAAAACAATTAACAAATTTTTCCTAGATGGGGCGCCGTTTTTTGCCATGAGAGTTTAGACCAAAATATTATTAAATTATCGAAGTTAAAACAAAATCAGAGAAACATTTTCATGTTCATTTATGAAAATAGCCGTTTTTGGAGCAGAACCCTTAATATTAGTTGACTTTATAAATGTCCTTAACTGTACAATTGTAAATGTTAAATTCACATATACGATATATAAAGCAAGGATGTCTGTATTATTTTCACATATTTTCATATGAGGTATCACTTGTAATTATGATACTAAAAACCCTTTTGAAATGGGTAAAAAGGACAACGATATATGATATTACTTTATACTCTTTGCTGGCTGGCTGTAGTAAGTTAACTTATTATTTAATGTTTCCCTTATGGGAATATACATTATCATTGTTGTGTTTTATTTTTGTGTTAAATATAGGAAAAAACACAATAAACAATAATAATTTTCATTGGAGAATAAAAAACAGAAGAGATGGTGAGTAAACCTAAATGTTTTTACTTTTTGGTTTTGGTTTATATTGTCGATACAGGTGTTTGATTAATGAATTTTCGTTACAATTTATAAAAAATAAATAAAATTTTCAAGTAGATTTTTTTTTAAGGTAGTGCGAGCACCAAGGCAGTATATTTATACCTTATTTTTATCCGACTGAGCAACGCAAAGCAGTAGTAATGTGTTCATAAGTCTATATATTTGTTCCTATATGGCACACTAGAGACTAAACGCGCGGGCCGATTTTGATGACTCAGACATCAATCGATTTTTCTTATTCTTGCAAGTATTACTGAAGAGGTGGCAGTAATAAAAATTCAAGACAACCAACAGACGCTATATTGTGAAAATGTTAATTCCTATGCGGCACACCAGAGACCAAACGCATGAGCCGATATTGAGGATTCAGACGTTAAACGATTTGTCTTAGCCTTGCAAGTGCTACTAAAGATATGACAGTAACGAAAATTCAATATGGCGACCACCAGAAGCCAAATTGTGAAAAAGAATGTATGTGTGTTTCTATGTGGCACACTAGAGATCAAACACGTGGGCCGATTTTGAGCATTCAGACGTCAAACGATTTGTCTTAGCCTTGCAAGTGCTACTAAAGATATGGCAGTAACGAAAATTCAATATGGCGACCACCAGAAGCCATATTGTGAAAAAGAATGTATGTGTGTTTCTATGTGACACACTAGAGATCAAACACGTGGGCCGATTTTGATTATTCTGACGTCAATCGATTTATCTTAACCTTGCAAGTGCTACTGAAGATATGGCAATCATGAAAAATTCAATATGGCGATCACCAAACGCCATACTGAATTATGTCAACTATATCAAGAGGGGTGTCATTGAATAGCTGTTAAATAGACTAATCGATTAACGTAATAATCATTAAAATAGATTAGATTCACGCGTTAGGTCTCAAAGGACCAAACATACATACTTATACATAGGCTGAAAATGACAGACTTTTTCACCCATTAAAACCGACTTTTAAAGTCGCTATGTAAACTGCTGGTATTATTTTTTCTTTTCAATTTATACTTAGCTCAGTCGGGTTTTTTGATTTTTTAAATAATTTTTTTTCAACTTTGATGATGATTTTTATTAATTTCATGAATTTAGACGAAAAATAAGAATAAAATTGCCATAGAGACTTGTTTAATTTCCATTTTAAATCTGTTTTAAAAATGTTTATAAATTCCCTCAGCATACAGAACTTAACGACTTCTGAACTAACTCACATCATCTATAATCGTGAGTCATGGAAAGCCATGTTAGCCAACGTTAGTCCGACAGGACTGTTACATAGAATACAAAACTTGTATGTTATTTTGTCAATGTTAAGATAAAAAGAAACATTAATCAATATTTCTTACATTTTAAAGATTAACTCTTATATGTTGAAGGTTTTTTAGTGAACATTTTACTTGTTAATAAAGCTTTACTCTGTATTAAATAAGACATTATATGTTAATTAGTTTTTTAAGGTAAATTTTTTTTTTTAATGAATTATGAAGAAACATAGATAACTTTCTGAACGAGATACAATTCCTTAAGGTTTTACAACATTCCAAAAAAAAAAATAAAGTTTTATTTATCTTTGGGAAGTTTAAACATATTACTCTTTAACAAAGGTGTGTTGTAACACTTTTAATGAATATGTCAAACTTTTGTTCATGAAGATGTGTTATTTTGATAAAAAATTTTATAGTAAATTGGGGTCATAATGTTTTATAAAATATAAGTATTTAAAATTTAATTGTGTGTTTGAAAACTTTGTGATTTTAAATTTTTTGTTTGACTAAAATAGAAAAGATAATTAAAAATATTTTTCAATACAGGATGTTTGTTAGTAGTATTCAAATAAAAGGATATTATCAATTCATCTCGTTAAAATATGAATCGATTAAACGTGTATAAAATGACTACGAACGAGGAGTCGTAGATAACTAAATCAGACATTTAAAGAAGTAGAAAATATTTTAAATTTTAATTTTCTCTTCAGTTTTTATAAAAATTCTTTGAATCATTCTGTAGTTTTTCGGCAAATCTTAATATTTACTGTACGGTATCTGCAATTAAATGGATGATATTTTGCCAGTAATACAGGTAGGCTGAAAACTGGTGGTCAATGTGATGTTGTTTTATTAAACTAAAAATAAAATTGTTTTGGAAAAAAAGAAAAAGAAAGAAAAAGAAGTTTCGTGAGTTCCTACACCAGGTAGGAACTATGTTCCTGTCATATCATCGCATATTATAAATGTAGCGCTTACTTTTTTCCTCAGATTTGCTTTGATGTTAAAGTTGACGTACAAACTTAATAAATAGGCAACTCGAATTACGTATACGTTAACATGTATAATAGTTTTCGATTCTTTGAAAAACACTTAACATGTACGCCATAAAAGTTGTTTATTTTGTTAGTGAACTTTAACATTGATCGTTTTATTGAAATAAAAATTTATTGTTTTTAAACAAATAAAAACATTTGCAACGCAAACACATGCCTTACTAATGATATTTGACACCTAAGAAACGCATTATATGACGTTTTAGCAAAATGCGAGTGGTTTCTTTCATTTTTTTATATTAGCCAATTTTATACCATGTATATATGAAATATACATAGTATATTAAGTTTAGTCCCAAATTTGTAACGATTAAAAATAATGATGCTAGGAAAAAAATTTTGTCATAGGTGTTCATAAAATCACCTAATTAGTCCATTTCCGGCTGTCCGTCCGTCCGTTCGTCTGTGGACACGATAACTCAAAAACGAAAAAAGATATCGAGCTGAAATTTTTACAGCGTACTCAAGACGTAAAAAGTGAGGTCAAGTTCGTAAATGAGCATCATAGGTCAATTGGGTCTTGAGTCCGTAGGACCCATCTTGTAAACCGTTAGAGATAGAACAAAACTTTAAATGTAAAAAATGTTCCTTATCAAAAATTAAACAAACTTTTGTTTGAAACATTTTTTCGTAAACATCACTGTTTACCCGTGAGGGCGCCAATTAGGCGGCAATTTTATAATATGTACTATACTTGATTATCAGTTATGTATGTGTCACATGTTTGTATGTGTTATGTGATAAAGAAATCAACACTGGCTATGAATGGTATTTCAACAATTAACTCAGTCAATTGTTTGTTTTCACTTGTTTGTAATATGTTTTGCTATACTATAAGGAATCTTGAAAAAGTGAATTTCCATTACTTTAGATTTTGGTGGTTGAATGCGTAGATTGAATGGTTGAATGCGTGTTTAGTTTTTCCATCACAAAATTCTGGAGAGATGCTACAATAAAGATACCTACAGTATCCTACAATATACAGGCGAATATAAAATATGGTCGATTTGTTGTAGAATCCAATTGTTTTCAAATGTTACACCCACAACACGTATTATTCATATGATTGACATATTAATTTTGTTAATTGACATTTATGTAATTATTATTTTTCATTAAATTTTCCTCATTTATATAAATTTATACACAATACAATTACAACATGTTTCAGAATAAACGATCCGGATAATTATTTTTGGAAAAAGTATAAGGGTGGTTGAAACAATCACATTAAAAGATTGGAAGGAAATTTTTTGAGACATCATTGTAATTAAAATTCTTACGAAAAACTATTTCCAACGAAAGTTGTTTGTTTTTTCAAAACGGTCAAACTGGTCAACAAAATTTGATTATTTTTGGTACCATTGATGTGATGGATTATTTTGAAATTTTCTAATACATAAGGTTTTCGAAATATTTTTATCTAAAAAAAGGAAAGGTCTGTTTTTCCATTAGATTCGAAATTCCGTAACACTACTATGTATGCCCTCCTTTTTCTTCCCTCTTCCTTTAAAATACTTTTGGAATCTTTCCGATATTCCTTTTGCTCTTCGAGAAATCATGTGATATTTATTATAGTAAAATACATGCTGTATTACTTCTAATATCAATAATATCTATGATTAATTAATTCCACTTAGATATTAGGTACCTTTATATTCTACTAGCTGGGAACTACCCGCTTTGCTGGGCAACATCCCCACTTGCACCCCTCCCTCCACATTTCCTTGCGTTGGATAACAGTTTTGTAATGTACACGTCATGCTCTTTTATTTGATACCCCACTTAGGTATATTTGTAAATATTCGATATTTTCTTCCCACTTTCTCGCTACACCTTTCTACTCTCCGAAGGTTAAAAAAATTTCTAAATGTAATTTAAAACATTCTGACCAAGTTTTGAACTATTAAAAGCCATAATTGAAAAATATGAATTTTTTATTCATGAACACCCCCGCAACCCCCCTTGTGGGTGGAATTTCGTAAAATCCGTTCTTAGCTGACCTCTACTTGGCAAAAGGAATATTCCTGCCAGATTTCAAGTCTCTAGGTCTTATAGTTGCAGAGATATCGTGATGAGTGACTATCTATATCTATAGAAAGTCTCCTATATATTTATAGATTTCCTAGGAAAAAGTCTTGGAAATTTTTCAAATATCTTTGGAAGGGAAATAAATGGTTTTTTGATGACGTAAACTTGTTTGTGACAAAAAATTATTCACCGGTAAAACATGGCTTCGAATTTAGATGAAAAACAAGTTTTTTCCATAATAAGAAGCGACTTTCTCGAAAACATAACGTGTTGAAGCAATTTTGCGCCGAGATTCATGTTCAGCACGCCAAAAAGTACACTCTTGTTTCAAGTATAAAATATGTGTTGGTTAGTGTTATGTATTTCTTAATAGTTACCACTTTTACTCTTTCTTATAGTTTTCTCATTCATCAATTCCCCACACAATCCGGCCTTGAAATGGCAGACCCGATTTTACTAAGCTATAGAGTAAATAATTTGGTCAATAATTTCTCATGTTCTTCTTGACTCCTGGTTATACCATGTATATATGAAATATACATAGTATATTAAGTTTCGTCCCAAGTTTGTAACGCTTAAAAATATTGATGCTACGAACAAAATTTTGGTATAGGTGTTCATAGAATCACCTAATTAATCCATTTCCGGTTGTCCGTCCGTCCGTCCGTCCGTCTGTGGACACGATAACTCAAAAACGAAAAAAGATATCGATCTGAAATTTTTACAGCGTACTCAGGACGTAAAAAGTCAGGTCAAGTTCGTAAATGAGCATCATAGGTCAATTGGGTCTTGAGTCCGTAGGACCCATCTTGTAAACCGTTAGAGATAGAACAAAAGTTTAAATGTAAAAAATGTTCCTTATCAAAAAATAAAAAACTTTTGTTTGAAACATTTTTTTGTAAACATCACTGTTTACCCACGAGGGCGTTAATTAGGTGCAAATTTTATAGTATGTATTAATATAGGAATATCTAAGTGAATATCTTTTGTTATTTACGTGACGTCAAAAAAACAAACGATTGCGCATCAACACTTGCGCATTATATGAGAATATCAGTTAAATATGTCAGATATGTATGTATGTGAAATGTGACAGAGTTATCAACACTGCCTATACATGGTATTTCAACAATTAACTCAGTCAATAGTTTGTTTTCACTTGTTTTTGTTTAGAAACGATAAAATATTTGAAAAAAAAAAGAGAAAATTTGGAGATATTCAGTGTTATAATTTTTAATTGATAGTGATGAAAGAATTTAAAGTTGAGATTTTTGAACTTGGAACACTCATCATATTTTGATGTATAAAATAAGCGTATACACGTATGAATGTATAATTATCAAGCTTGGTATAATAATAATTCAATGAACGATGTTTTATAAATACGTTTGTTGTTGTACTAGGTTATATTTTTTATTTTTTCCATTTAGTCGGGTAATTAGTGAAATTAATTTTTACGTATTTTATATATATTATTTAAAATTTAAAACAATTTTATTCAACTGGATACCTTTTAATTTCTATAATAATAATAATTAAAGCCTGTGATTCGCAATTTATTTTAAATTTTTTGTTTTAATCAAGTTTTTTTTATATTATTTTAAAATGTAAGTATTTAAACAATAAATGTCTTTTTTTATACGTGTAATAAAAACTAATTTGAATGATCTGTTTAAATAAGTCAAATACTGGAGTAAATCTAAGCAAAAAAAGGCTGTTATATGGATTAAAAGTTCGAGCAGCGAAACTTTGGGGTTTTTCTTTTCACATCAAAATAAGTATTTTTTGAAATTTTTTACTTTCCCGGAGTGGTGCAACATGTTTAAAAAACAAAATGGCGTCAAAAATGGAATTTTTTTCAGAAATTTTATCATTTTTATTTTATATTCGCAAAAGGGGACATCGGTGGATATCCAAATTTGGTAGGTTTGTAGTCAATGTTAAGAACTACTCCTCATATTTTTGGGGGGGGAGTTTCGTCCCTTCCCCTTCCAGTTATATATATATGTATACATACATATGGTAAAACAGTTCATTTGACGGTAACTTGAAAAATATTTGATTGATTTTAATGAAACTAATATCAATAGTAGGTTTCATTACTTACAACTTTCGGTTAAAATTTTAGCGAAATCCGTTAAATAGTTCGACCAAAATTTCCAATTTAGTAAATTGTTTAAAATGGCTGCCATTTTATGCCATTTTGTCTTACGAGGTTAAATTTTTTTTTAAATTGGAGCATTTTTTATTATCTTTCGATTTTATAATAAGTGGCTTACCCGTAAAATGACTCCTTGATCCATATTTTTGCGAAAAACGGAAAATTTAACACTTTCTGGAAATAATTGTTTGGGGGGTGTATGGACTGGCTTTTGGGGGTGTTTTTTGCTTTGGCTTCAGAAAACCAAAAATTCGAGATCAGCGACCCCAAAAACCCCTTTATACGTCATAAAAATTTTGAATTTGCAAAAATATGAAAGCGGGACGGGGAGGGGTGGATGTTGTAAAAAGGGCTATATTAATAAAATCATCTAAAGTTTTGGGTTACTTTAGCATTTTAAACTATTTTGACCTCTTTTTAAAATCTTTTAATATACATTTATTCCATACACCCCTTCCCCTTAACAGCGCGGGGGTTAAAACTTAAAAATTTTGCTTTAAAACATATAGACCTCTTTTAAAAATAGTTTTCTGAAGCCAAAGCAAAAAACACCCCCAAAAGCCAGTCCATACACCCCCCAAACAATTATTTCCAGAAAGTGTTAAATTTTCCGTTTTTCGCAAAAATATGGATCAAGGAGTCATTTTACGGGTAAGCCACTTATTATAAAATCGAAAGATAATAAAAAATGCTCCAATTTAAAAAAAAATTTAACCTCGTAAGACAAAATGGCATAAAATGGCAGCCATTTTAAACAATTTACTAAATTGGAAATTTTGGCCGAACTATGTAACGGATTTCGCTAAAATTTTAACCGAAAGTTGTAAGTAATGAAACCTACTATTGATATTAGTTTCATTAAAATCAATCAAATATTTTTCAAGTTACAGTCAAATGAACTGTTTTACCATATGTATGTATACATATATATATAACTGGAAGGGGAAGGGACGAAACCCCCCCCCCCAAAATATGAGGAGTAGTTCTTAACATTGACTACAAACCTACCAAATTTGGATATCTACCGATGTCCCCTTTTGCGAATATAAAATAAAAATGATAAAATTTCTGAAAAAAATTCCATTTTTGACGCCATTTTGTTTTTTAAACATGTTGCACCACTCCGGGAAAGTAAAAAATTTCAAAAAATACTTATTTTGATGTGAAAAGAAAAACCCCAAAGTTTCGCTGCTCGAACTTTTAATCCATACACAAGGCGTAATTTCACTCTACTAAAAAACAAAAGTTAATTCTTTCATAATAATTGATCGTTTCCTCGCGAATTAACTTAATTACTTTTCGAAATTTTGTTTTTTTCAAAAGTATAACGTTAAAGATTGTGTGTGGTTAAAACAGTCCAAGAATTTTTGCCACAGAAGTATTAAGCAGAAATTTTTCTAACTTAAATTAAACAAAATGATATATATACATTCATTGGGACCGCCGGCAAAAGTAAAGACTTAAAACTTTGGAATAACTGTGTTTTTTTTGAATTTTTATCATATGAATAATTTAAATTTCATAATTTAAAAATTGAAATTATTAACATTCTAACTAAATCCGGCCACGTTTCAATAATCAATGCTAACTTAAACAAATACTATTTAAAGCACCTTTCAACCTGATTTCATCTTCTGGCGTAAGAGCTTCCGTAACTTTACTTTTATAATGGAAAAAAGAAAGAAACAATGAAAAAAAAGAAAAAGAAATATAAAGATTTTGCTTCATAAAGTTTTATTGTCTATTACACTTTATAAAGTATCTATTAAAATGAGAACTATGCTATTTGACGAGTTATAAATTTTTAATATTTTATTGAAATCTTGCTTTTTATAGAAGAAATAGAAGATACAGTATATTGTGTCGCATTTAAGATGAAGACACTTTCATATTTTCGTTATAGGAATATGGTTATAGGAATATCGATTTGATATTTTGCACAGTCATACAGTGTGATGGGCTTACTTTGACTACTACAAATTGACAAGTAGGGCTGACTCTCAATTAAACGAATTAAGTAGTCACGATTTGAAATAAATTCGTAAATTTTTGTATTTAATGAAAATAAATGTTTATTCAATAAATAGTCATTGTTATCTGGAAAAAAATCGTAATATTTTATTTTATCATTATGACATATTTAGTTCTTATCACAATCTGTTCTTTTCTGCATATTACTTTTAAAAAATAATGTCAATGTTTCACATCTGACAGGCGTCCCGTGACGGCTCACATTTTTTTCATTTTCAAAGACATATCAACTTATTTTGACATTATCAAATCAAGAACTTCTTAAAAAAGGCATACATTTATATGAGTAACCATATTAAGCGGCTATGTCCGCCATCTAGAAATGAAAATTAAAACGAAAATATGTATGCGTTATCAGATTATTATGTCACAATTGTTCGATGCAAAAAGTAAAATTTTTTTTTAATTCAATTTTTCAAATTTGTGTTATTTAGGTTCAGACTTGAGTGGTAATCTATTTCTAATATTTTAATCGATTTTAACATTAAAAAGTAATTAGTCTATGCTTAACATAAACAGCTTAAGGTCCTGTAATGTTATAATTCTAATATTTTTAGACAATTTAACTTGATTGTTCACATTTTCAGCTATTGGATAATACTTCTTTCAATAATAATTAACATAAGTTTTGAAAATATTATACTTTCAGTATAAAATTCTCCGCAAATTATATAATTGTAAAAAGTAAAAAAAAAAACCCAGAGTTTTTTTAATCAAATCAGCATTAATGTGTCTTGGATTGGATAAAACTTAAAATCATTGGTTCATTTTCTACGTGATTCACCTTTTTTGATTGCGATGCATTTAGTTTGCACGTTTATTATTATAGTAAATTAAAATACAGTGTGTCGCATTTAAGATGAAGACACTCTAAAATTCTGTCATAGAGGATGTTGGGTCACATTTTTTAAGATTCTTAACCGAAATCAGAACTTTAAACTCAGCCTACTACAAATTGAAAAATATGGTCGATTCTTAATATTTTGTCTAGCGTCAGAGATGGTTAGAGATATCGAAAAAAAACTATACGCAAAGGTTGCTAAGAATAATTTTTTATACTTACATATCCAATTTCATGACAAAATTTGCATTTTAATTTTTTTATTATTTTGGTTTACACTCAAAAAAATTACAAGTTTATTTAAATATTTGAATACATAACACTATTAAATTATCAATTTATCCAGTTTTTACATTTTAAAGCACACTAATTATAAAAGTTCATTTTTTAATTTTATAACTAGTGTGCTATGGAATATAAAAACTGAACAAATATTTCAATTAACATGTAATAATTATAAGTCATGAAAATCGGTATATGGGAATAAAAAATATTCTATGTAACTTTTTCTTATAATCGGTTTTACGTGCGTCTATAGATGTTTCACATAAAAAAAAAATTGAGAAAACTGCATTTTAATTATAATATTAAAATTATTTACTTGATTGAGTCCATCTGGTCGCTCCATCTGGTATTGACAATAACAACGAGAATGTGTAAGCATTTTAATATTATGTCATTTTTCATATAATATTCCACATTCGATGCTTAAAATAAATAAAAAAAAGTCAGATAACTCAAACTTCCGTTATTTTCAAACAAACTTGATCGTAAGGCATTTCCACCTGGGTTCAGATAAAGAACTCGTCTACTATAGACAAAATCAATTAAGGCATTTGAATATTTTGTGAAGCTCCATCATAAGGATCAAATCTAAAAGACACATTTTCTAATTAAATTATAAAAGAATTATCTTAAAAGTAATGAAACAGTGCTTTATCGTTATTTTATATAACCGGGTTATAACATAAAAATATTGTGATTTAACATTAAATTAAAATATTAAAGATTATATTTGATATAAAATATTCGTTATAGATTTATAATAATATAAATATGATATTAAACACTGTTTAAATTATATATTTATCTCTCTTTACCTTACTTTAAAACTTATCTATGTTTTATGGGATGCGATAAAATTTTTAACCGATGAAAAAAAAGAAGGTTCTCAAGGTGGACAGAGTAGTCTAATGACGACCATTCTTTTTTTTAGAATAGACTATATTGTTTTATCAAAATCGTTTCAGCAGTTTTTAAGATATGGGCTAATACGTGTAATATAACGTTAATTACGAAGGTACGCATAAACTCATTTGTATAATAATAATAAAGCCTAACATCCCTATTGTGGGACAAAGGCCTTGCCTAAAGATTTCCACAGATTGCGATCCTGAGCCTTTCTTATCCATTATTTACCCGTAATCGTGACAAACTCGTTCCGCCACTGTTTGAGCGGTCTTCCTCGATTTCTTATATTGCTCATGAAAATTCATTTAAAAGTATAAAATAAAACTTTTTTACAAAAAATAGATATATTTTTTTTATATTTATGTCCTATGATCCCGAGGGGGACGTAGGGCCTCAACAAATGCTCGCCAACGAAGTCGATTTTGTGCCATGGACTTGACTTCTCCCCAGGATTTGCCTTCTTCAGTAATTTCTTGCTCCAGGGTTTTCGCCAGGTATGACGAGGTCGGCCTTCCTTCTTTTTCCTTGGGGATTCCACTCAAGTGCTTCTTTAGCAATGCTGTTGTTTCGCCTGAGTGTGTGACCAATCCAACCATATTTGCGTTGCTTGATGGTGTGTGCTACTGGAGTTTGGTGACAGGTGTCCAGCAGGTTTTCATTGGAAATCGTGTTGGGCCAATAAATGTTGAGGATGTGTCTGAGACAACTGTTGATAAAGACTTGCAGTTGTATGGTGATGCTTTGCGAGACTTTCCAGGTTTGACATCCATACAGAAGAACACTTTTGACATTAGTCTCGAATATTTTCAATTTAGTGTGTCTTCTGAGTTGGTGTGGTCTCCAGATAGGTCGAAGTTGCGCAAACGCTGCCTTGGCTTTTCTGATTCTTTGTTCTACATCTTCATCAGTGCCGCCGTTTTCAGAAACAATACTTCCGAGGTATTGGAACTGTCATACACGCTCTATGGGTTGGTTGTTATGATAAGATCTTCGTTGTTGGCGTTGTTTATTCTCAGCTCTTTGGTTTTTCCTTCGTTGATTTTCAGTCCCAACTTGTCGATCTTCTTCGACTAGGTCGTTTATTGTGCCTTTAATGTCATTGATATTAAAGTAAAAATAGAACCGACGGTAATTGTACAGAAATTAAGTAAAAGTAATTACGCTTTGGAGACGACGCCAATGAATCGATTTTAAGATAATGATACGACTAGCATTGATTTCAAAGCGTAATTGCTTACAAGAAAATTATTGATTGGAGTCGATACGTAAAAAAAAAACGATTCTTATTAGTTTTTTGTGCATTTTTTCGCTTTTGGTTCTATTTTTTGTAAAAAAAATTTATATTAAATATTGACGATAACATGTAACCTATCCATCATATTATATTACATACAGTTATAAAACAAGAGCCGGGCTACTAAATTTTGATTGCATGCTGGCATGTTTTTATTAGAACCAATCAATTAGGTAGGTGGAGCATAAAGCGTTTTCTCTTTAAAATGATAGAAATTTTTCAACTTAAATTTTACAACTTGTATATGAGATATCATAAAATTTTTGTTTTTCATAGGATATTTTATTTGTTTTCAGAGAAATTTGTGTTCGGTATATATGATACTAGTCAAATAAAGCCCGCAGCTTCGTCACAATAAAATAAATTTAATATTGGGAAAATCATTTCCTGCAATGATTCGACTACTTATGTTTTGGTCATGATTTTAAATTAACTAGGTCAGTAAATATTCAAACAACATACAAATGTGGTTAAAACGTTAGGTTTGATTGGCTGCTCTTAAAGTTAAGCAAACACAATGTCATCGATTATATTGAACGATTAATTATGCAAAAAATTGAATTTTTTGCAGACACTTGGCAAAGAAAAAAATTAAATTATGTATTATTGATAACAAGCTTTCATTTATCAAGTTATAAAAATTATGTTTTTAAAATTTTAGGTCAAAAGCAATCTATGAACAGCAATCAAAATTTACCAAAGATCAGAATCAGGAATTATTTAATAAAATAGAATTTAAAAGACAATCTATTTACGTGGATGGGTATCTGGTTGGGCAGCAAGCAGGCATGTTGAACGCTTGGGCCTGGCAGTGTATCACGATTACTGCAGTAGCTGTCACAGTGGGGATGAGACAATGTCTCATCTTCTCTGCCACTGACCAGCTTTTGCCCTGAAGAGGTGGACATACTTGAACCAACCTCTCTTTGACGACCTCTCCGACCTTAAGTCAGCCTACGTCAAAGCACTCCTAATGTTCTTAAACAGCTCTAAATGGTTCATGGAGTAGTGGCCGGGGATGGGCCAACCTTCTTTTCGGTAGCACTACGGACCCTATGGTCTAAGTGTGTCCACTCCAGGACAGCCGCTCTTATCTAACCTAACCTATATAAATGGGTTTTAACTCGACGACTTTCCGCATGAGAAACGAGCACTGTAATACACAAGACCACGACCTTATTCGAAATGATACTAAAATTTACGAATAATAAAAATAAAACAAAAAAAAATTGTGGATCCGACACGGTCAAAACTTGGCAAATAACGATCAAAACCTGGCTCTTGATTAACAATACACACCATCCATGATAGTACTACAAATATTTGATTTTCATTAAACTAATGGATGTCTCATTTGAAAATAATCTCGATTTAAAGTCAGTTTAGTTATACAATAATTACATAACATGTGTGTTTTGTTTATGTTTTTTTTTTTATTTCAAAAATGTAACAAATGTATCGAATTACATTTCAAGGTATTCTATGTCTCAATTGATCTCAATAGTTAAGGTTAAATAAAACGTATTGGTTTCTTCTTTGAAGTTATACAGAGCTATTGCTGTTTTATTAACCCTCGTACTTAAAAAAAAGGGGTGTTATAAGTTCAGCCGCCATGTGTGTGCATCGCAGCGCCTAAACGGATGAATCGATTTTGGTTTTTTTTTTGTGTACAAGGTAATTTAATGGAAAGTGTTCTTAGCTATGTTTCAAATGTTAGTTGAGGGTTCGCGGAGCAACTAAAAAAGACCATGATCCACAAAATCGGTTTAGTTTAGAGAAGGCTCTAAGGAAAAAGTGAATTTAATGGAGAGTGATTTTAGATGTGTTTCAAGTGCGAATTTAGGGTTCCGTACTCTAAAAAAACTAAAAATTGGTGATGATCTTCTAAATCGGCTCCGTTTGGAAAAAGTTTGAAGAAAAAAGGCAATTTTATGGAGAGTGTTCTTAGATATGTTTCAAATGCAAGTTTAGAGTTCCGTAGCTAAAAAAAATTTTCGGGGTTTTTTAAATTTTGTAAATTTCACTGGTAAATGTAAAGGGTATTTTTTTGTATATAACGACCAACTTTTTGATTTTAATTTGATTAGTTACAAATGGTAGTTGACTAGGCTTGTGTAGTTGTGCAAACGAATTAGTTCAAAAGAGTGCCCTTTCAGATAAACTTTACTAACTAGTTTATCGATAAACTTGCCCTTAGTTACATAAAGCTTTTTATAAACTTATTTCTTTAATAGTTTAGTATACTAGCAGTCTAAAACCTAAAAATTATTCAATTCTCATGATAAAATTTTATAATATCCAAGTTTATCTCTAATTTCCAAAAGCGCGAACGAAATACAAGAGCGAACTAGTGAACGAATTAAGATTAGTGATTTCAGAGGTGAACTATAATGTTCAATATTATAGTTGACTTTCAAATGATTCCAAATTTGTTATAACAAGCTACTAATTATAGCAAGCGGCCTTCGTTTTTCCATAAAATACATTTAAGTGATGAAATGAACGACATTTGTGTGTTTTTTTATTCCTTCTATAAGTGATTTCCTCTAAATCTTTGGGCATCAATATTTCAAAAACTATGGTATATATCGAAAAATTTTACTTTTCTCAAGTTCAAACAGAATTCACTTTCAGATATTTTCATACACTCATCTTTTTGGGAACGTCCTGAATGAATATTGAAATGGAATACTTTGCTTACATGCATTTTCATTATAGTTAACTTTTACTGTTTTCTGTTATCCATAAAATGATCAATTAAGTACGTAATTTAATTTATCTGAAGATTCGATACGAAGTTAAGTATTCTTTATGATTATACTTGTTGGAGAAAATCCATTAAGAAATAAATATTTGATTGGTTTTGATTTAAAAGTTAAACTAATGCAATAAATAATCTATACTAATTATTTTATTACCAGATGTAAGTTTTTATTCTACTTATAGGGGTTTTTTATTCTACTGTATTCCAGGCAGAGTTGGTAGCCATCATGAGATGTGCTGACCACCTCCAATTGGCCAATTTGAAGAATGATGAGACAACTTTACAGTGTCATCGCGACTCGTCAAGGTGACTAGAAACAGTCTAAACAACCTAGCGAGGCACAATAAAGTCAATATTACCTCGATCCCCGGGCACTCTGGTTGGAACGGTAATGAGAGAGCATACAAGCTGGCCAAACTGGGAACCACCATGCCTCCCACTCAAGAAAAGCTTGCGAGGATGCCATACCAAGAAGGTCTTTACAGATTACGAGATAATCTGAAAAACCAACAATTAAAGGCATGGACCAGCTACGAGGGAAGGCGAATCGCCAAAAGCCTCTTGGGTGAAGGAAACTCGGTCGGTAACAGAGCCGAGTAGATCTTGAAACTAAACAGAGCTGATATTAGAGTCGTCTTAGAGTTACTCACAGGGCATGAAAACCTGAACAAGTTCCAACATCAGATTGGAAAAAGACAATCTCCCGCGTGTGACAGATGCGGAGAAAATACAGAAGAAACATCGATCCACTTTCTCTGTTACTGCCCGGCGCTCATACAGCAGCGAAGGAAATGGTTTGGTCCGGCCATAGTCGAACCAGAAGAAATAAGGAAACTCAGCGCTAGGCAAATCCTGGGTTTCAGTACATCGGTTGGTTATAATAGCCACTGAAAAGCGAAGCGGGGAAAGAGTACAAGGGTCTATTTGGCTGGGTGCTCTGAACCATTGCTTCGAGGCGCGATGCTCGAGCATGGTCCGCTAACCTCCATACCATACCATACCATAAAGGGGGGATCAAATTGGGTTTATATATTTTTAATTTCATATAAAAGAGTGGATACTGACAGAGCTGGAAATCGTGTGTGGCTAGGAAAAAGCCCAGTAGCTAGTGGCACCCCTAAGTCAATATCAGCTGCTTGGCTATTTAACTATAGTCGTTTCATTATTGATTATCATTGAAGGAAGTGTTGTGAAAGATAAAATAAAATAGACTATTATTATTTTAAATTTATTCTTAAACATGTGGAAATAAAATGATTCCTGGGATCATTTTACGCCAACCTAAGTCATCATTTAGACACCCAAGTGTATAAAATGATCCTTCTTTATACTTAAAGAAAACTCTCGCACAAAATCATATCTTGTGGATTCGTTTGTGTTTCAAGCAAATTTGATCACCACCTTGAATATCCTTTTCCTCTTTAATATCTAGTAGTTATCGCATACGGAGATATGCATCCGCTTGCTCTAGATAGACGCACAGATATACAGTCACGTTAAATTAATAACACCCCTTTTTATAAATCGGGGATTAAAAATGAAACTAGCTTTGTTTGTTTTTCTTCAAAGAGGCGATGATTTAAACTATATGATTTTAAAGTAAAAATGATATGATACAATGTTTTTAATTAAAAGAAAAATGACATTGATATCTCATACTGTTCTGTTTTATTCCAATTTTTTAAGACATATCACAAGAAAAACCGTTTGATTATATTTTTAACCGACTTCAAACCAAAAAAAGGAGGTTCTCAATTCGACTGTATTTTTTTTTTTTTTAATGTTTGTTACCTCAGAACTTTTGACTGGGTGAACAGATTTTGATGATTTTTTATCAATTTGAAAGCTGGTGGTTTCCGTGTGGTCCTATTTTATTTTGGTTCAGTTCTGACAACGGCATCCATGAGAAAACCATAAAAGTATTAAATTTGCATTAAGTATGCACGACAAGAGGACGAATAACTCAATATCACGCCAACTGATTTCGATGATTCTTTTTTAGTGACAAATTAGTTAGTGTACTTCAGATTCACTAAAAATCAAAAAATAAAAAAATATTTTAACAAAAAGAAAACCGACTTCAAAAGAAAAACTTTTCCAAAACAAATTAATATTCACTAAAAATTAAAAAAATAACGATAATATAATGCAGTTAAAATTCTTGTTATTTTTGGAGCCGGTGTCAGCCAAGCTAATGTAGCAAACTGTTCTGTCAGAGTTGTTTCCTTGGCTGAAACCGAATTTTAACTGCATTATATGATCGTTATTTTTTTACTTTTTAGTGCATATTAATTTGTTTTGGAAAAGTTTTTCTTTTGAAGTCGGTTTTTTTTTTTGTTAAAATATTTTTTTATCAAATATAATGTTATTTGACCAAAATGTCAATGCCAGCTAAGACTGCGTACGTGATTTGAGAGTCTCTCTAATAATTATAGGATAAGATAATATATTATATTAGTTAAACTAAGTTACTATACGTAAATCACTTTGGTAAACAAATAATCATTTTTTTTGAATTTGGTTGTGTCAGTTTAATTTAAGTCGAAAAAAGGACTTAAAAAGTCGGTGAATATTAGCACTCATTAATAATTATTATTCTTATATCAAAGTTGTCCAGAAATAATAAAATATGTTCATATAGTTAACTAACTATAACTATATTATTACATATCGTCGACTTGTACTTTTTCACTTTTTCACAGTTATCCACAGCTGCTCCAAATCGTTTTCTTTGACTAAAAAAATAGGAAAATATTTTTTTCGAGAGAATTAAACATTTTTTTTTTTGATATTAAAAAAATATGGTTTAAAAAATACTCTAACTAGCAAGATGGAGTTTCATAAACAGCTAGCTAATCCAATATGATCATTTTACCAAAATTATTTTTTATAAATTTTGGCAAAAGTTTTTTTTTAGTTTCAGCCTTCATACACTAATGTCTAACGCTTAATTAAATTTTATATTTGATAAATTAAATTTAAATGTGAAGCTAATTATTTATTTTTCTAACACTAATTTTTATTATTTTACTTTATATTTCATGTTAAATTTTAATTGGTTAATTAAAAATATTTTACTCGAATTGTTGTTTCAATTATATAAAGTAGAATTATTTTTTTTTATTTTTTGTAAAAGTTATAATTAA
This sequence comes from Chrysoperla carnea, assembly GCF_905475395.1. Classification (NCBI taxonomy): domain Eukaryota; kingdom Metazoa; phylum Arthropoda; class Insecta; order Neuroptera; family Chrysopidae; genus Chrysoperla; species Chrysoperla carnea. Next base: position 127,347,016 of record NC_058337.1, on the reverse strand, counting down.
AGTACATTTCTTTTCAGTTAATAAATAATTAAATTGACTACTTCAAATTGGTATGAGTATAGATGCTATTCAACATTTAAAAAAAAAATAAAATAAAGAATTCTCTGAAATTACTTTATGTAGCAATGATTTACCGACCACTTTAAACATAATAAAAATAAGTGAAAATAAACAATTGAATGAGTTAATTGATGAAATACCCTATATATAAATTGTCGAATACCAGATTTTGTATTGTTTTATAAATTAGATAAGTGTAAAAGAACCAAAAATATTTATGTAGAATAAAGACGGCTCAGTGAGCAATCAAGTAAAGGCGCAATCGCTCTTAACCGTTTGATTACTGACTGGCAGGTTGCGGGTTCGAATCCAGGCAATGGCAGTCTGATTAATTTTATAACAAAAGGGGTGGTAAATTAATCACAGTGTCGTCGCTTGGATAAGACCGAACTAGCCGACACCACCCACATTATAAAAATTGTAAACGCGGATGTAGTTTAAAATAAATAGATATTAAAAAAATGATGTGGGTGGACCCTATTATAGATATATGTCTGAAAAACGGTCAGTTAAACCCCGTTGTTATTTATATTAACTGAGGAGATTAACTGTTTGAAGTCCTCATTTGTGCCTTTACGGCAAAACTTTTGTGTTTACGAACAAATTAGAATATATCTTTGTAAAAAATTGCTTTTTTGTTATTCTGAATTATGAGCCATAGTTATTGATTAATTTTCATTCAAATCCATTCAATAGTTTTTGCTTGAAAGCGTAAGATGCAAACAAACAAACTCACTTTCACATTTATAACATATGCGTTCTCTGTCCTTTATGATTCAATCAAATTATACGTAAAAAGGGGGTGAACCTTGCATTAAATCAGTTATATTTGTTTTTTCGATATGTTGTTTGCAATGTAAAGGCAATGTCAAATCCAAGTTTTCGACCTCGGCAAACGACCGGATCATGCCGAAAATAAAAAAAGAAAACGCAAAAATTTTGACCTCATTTTAGTTTTTGCCGATTTTGATCCGATTTTGAAAGGGATATTGTATATTTTTAAAGAAGGTTAAATTTTTAACAATTTGAGATAAAACCGGTTTTTATAAGGCCAATCGTTTCGGAGATACAGTTTTTCAAAGTTTGTCGTGTAACTTAAAAAAATAGACAAATTTTGAAAACCTGTATCTCAGAAACCATCCTATAAAAGTCCTATAAAAACTGATTTTATCTTAAATACATACCACAATTTTGGAGGAAAAACGAGTTCTTCTGGGTCAAAATCGGCAAAAAATGAAATAAGATCAAAATTTTTTAGGTTTTTCTTATTTTTCGGCATCATTCGGTCTTTTGCCGGGGTCGTAAATTTTAATTTCACATTGCCTTTATATTGCGAACAACATATCAAAAAAACAAAAATACCTTCAAGGTTCAATTTTATTGGCCTATAAAAGGTTGTACGTAGCACGGCTGGCTTAAAATAGCAATCGAATCATACCGATATAAATACGTTAATTATTATAATTCCATCTGGAATAATAAAAAAAATTCCATGACAATTAACGCATACATTAAACTAACTAAAAACTTACCTCTTATATAACCAACCATACATAACACACACTTGTTTTATGTATTTATTTAATAATATAATAATGTATTTTAAATTGGTCACATTAGCCCTATTATACAATAATGGGACACAATCTAACCCCAAACAAAACCTTATCTTGATTATACATAATAAATATATGTATGCGGGAATGAAAGAGAGTAGAATGAGATGTTGTAATATTATATTTATTAACGAGCTTTATGTTTTTACTCATAAATTTATGAGCATATGTACCTACTTTTACAGGCACATATGGTTATGCCATAGAAATAATAACATGTACCCAACTGGTATAAGGTACAACAAATACAGTGCCGTAATATTAGGATATCAGAACGGGTAAAATGTCAAGGGGCTCTAACCGAAATTGTCCTCCGGCTCAAAAGGGCCATTAGGACAGGAGGATCCTTACATTTATTATTACAACCTTTAGTAAAATTTACTAGCATTTACTCGCCCGCTTCGCTGAGTAACTTAAATTTTAAACACATACAAGTATTTGAAAAATGGTGAAGTTACGTATATGCTTTTATTTCCTATTTTACTTCCAAAAAGAATGCATTTTGAAAAAAAAAAGTGATAAAGTAAAATTTTGCCTCAAATCATGAGAACATATATATCAATTTTTACATGTCTAACTTCAAAATTGACCAAGATTCATACAAACTTTCAACCTTCAACCTTCATTTTAACCTCTTAAGGGATGAATTTCCAAAAATTCTTTTAACTGCGCGCTTACGTCATTTGAGGATCTTTTGTACAAGATTTTATTCTTCTGTATTCAGTGGTTTCAATTGTGCGTTAATCGATCAGTCAGTGAATCAGTCAGTCAGACAGTCAGTTTCTTCTTTTACATATATAGCTCGATTGACTTTCGCATTTGTAATATATAGACTGTAGTTTTTGTGTTAAAGCGCTAAAAACAAACAAACTCACTTTCGCATTTATAATATATAGGGATTTTACGTTCTGTAATTTATTGTTAAAAAAAAACTTCAACGTTAACGTAGGTTGAGTTTCTTTATATTGGGTGGAAGATGGCCCCATTTGATTCATTTGCCAAGGGCCACGAACGGGTACGCCAAAAACTAGCTTAAACAAAAGTTGCAGAGTTTGATAGGAGACATAATATTCTGAAATTCGATTGAACCTAGGTTTTCGGGTTTCTTCAAAAGCCCATTTAGATACTAACCCGTAAGAGATAGAATAGCACATTAAATTAGAAAGTTGATCCTCAAAAAATCTGTAAACAATTTTCCCAAAAACTTTAGCTTTCGGAGGAAATGCGACTTAAAAATATGTCATTATTCCATTTAATCGAAACAAAATACAAGTTTAAAGTTTATCGATAATTTTAGGTCAAAGTCATGGATTCAACCCTTTTATACAACTCTTAGCTGAAGCAATTTTCTGAAGCTAGTGTGTATTCTTTCGATTAAAATCCGCAAATGACGTATTTTTAATTCGCATTTTTTTCGGAAACTCAAGTTTTTCGAAAAATTTATTTTACAAAAATTGTTTGTTTTCTGTGAGGATCAACTTTTTAATTTAAAGTTTCATTATATCATTTACCGTTTAGTTGGTTATTAAGGAAACCCGAAGAACTATAGGTCCAATCTAATATCAAAACATGACGTCTCCCATCAAACTCTGCAACTTTTGTTCTGATTGCTGCAATTAGATAACTGATATAATAATGATTGATCTGCAAGTCATTTTTTGATTGATTAACTACAAAACCAGATACTTAGGTGTATAAATTAAAATGACCCATCCAGTATACTTATAAATAAAAATAATAGAAGAATAATATGAATAACCAAATTGCATTCATGTTTACAAGTTTACAACACAATTCCCAAAAAAAAAGTTATATATTTCCAATATGTTCTTGCACATACAAAATATATATTATTAATAAATATCTTTTCTTTTTTATACTATGTATATATGAAATATACATAGTATATTAAGTTTAGTCCCAAGTTTGTAACGCTTAAAAATAATGATGCTAGGAAAAAAGTTTTGTCATAGGTGTTCATAAAATCACCTAATTAGTCCATTTCCGGTTGTCCGTCCGTCCGTCTGTGGACACGATAACTCAAAAACGAAAAAAGATATCGAGCTGAAATTTTTACAGCGTACTCAGGACGTAAAAAGTGAGGTCAAGTTCGAAATGAGCATCATAGGTCAATTGGGTCTTGGGTCCGTAGGACCCATCTTGTAAGCCGTTAGAGATAGAACAAAAGTTTAAATGTAAAAAATTTTCCTTATCAAAAATTAAACAACTTGTTTGAAACATTTTTTCGTAAACATCACTGTTTACCCGTGAGGGCGCCAATTAGACGGAAATTTTATAATATGTACCTACTATACTTGATTATCAGTTATGTATGTGTCACATGTTTGTATGTGTAATGTAATAAAGAAATCAGCACTGACTATGCATGGTATTTCAACAATTAACTCAGTCCATTGTTTGTTTTCACTTTTTTTGTTATATTTTTATATGTTTAGTGTATCGTAGTACATGAAGTTTGCATCAAAATATAAACAAAAACCAAAAACACATTTAGATGTCTGCTGTATCAAATGAAAAATTTTTACATTATGAACTATATTTTATCTGTTTATGTTGTCTATCTATTTTCGTTGTGTGTGAATTACCCAATGTGTCGTTATGTTGTTTGTGTTTATATACAGAGGGTTTCATGAAAACCTTTCTGGTCTTTAAATATTATAGAATTTAGATGATATGAGATGCAGAGTGTTCAAGAAGTTTCAAATCTTCCATGAATTTTAGAAAATAATGACTAAAAATAAATGACCAAGACAAAAGTTGCAGGATTTCGATCGGGCAGCCTAAAGATGGCCTTGGATTTGACCTTAACCTTGATAATGATGAAGGTATCTTCAAGGTCAAGTCGATTTTTTAATCATTCATTTATACGCGTTTTGTGAAAAATTCATATCGATTCTCTGTACGGTTTGTGAGAAATTAATTATCAAAGTGAGTGTTTTTACCAAAAAGAGTTTCATTTTTATGCACAGTTCTTAATTTTGGTATGATTTAAAAGCTTAAAACTTGACGAATATTGATAAAAGTTTTTGTGTAAATGAATTTGATTTTAACAAAAATGTGTTATTTTTTCAATCTCTGAGGAATTCGCTTAAATAACGCAGCTCCTGCACTACGAGTTTTTGATTATACATATTATTTTGTTACCGATTTGTAATATAAATATCCAGAAATGTCAAATCTTATGTAAGTAGGCTAAAAATGTTTTTTCCGCAACGTTTCAATGTAGTTTCGATTTTAGAGAATAATTTATAGCATAACCAATTTTTTCAGTAATCGCACTAAATAAACCAGCCTGCAAATCATCAACTACATTTTTGAAATGTTTGTAGTCACGGTTTTCGTAGCACTTAGTAATAGGAAAACATACATATTGTAGTACTACGTAGTTCGTATACGGTTAGTTGATTTGGTCGCTGTCCCCGGTTATTATTATTCCCAAGGCACTGTTATTCTCTTTTCAACTATACAATCTTTTACACATATCTGCTTTATATTATGTTTGGTTGCAACGAGCGAACAAGCCCATTTATACTTTTGGTGCTATTATTATTTACACATGTTATTTTTTGTTTATAAATATACGAGAAATTGTTAGCAAAAATGTACAAATATAAATGGTTTTTAAAATTTTTTACAGGATGTGTCAAAGAATAGGTGATATAATTATTTGATGTCTTTTTGATTATCTTTAGGCATAGACAATAAATTATAATATAAATATTTATTATCTATGTCTTGAGGGCAACAAAAGAATATTTTAGTTTTAAACGACTTTCTCCAGATCCACAGAAATTAAGTTAAAATGAAACCTTCTTTAAAATATTTAAATAATCGTAATTACAACATGAAAAACAATCAATCGTATATTCGAAATGAAAATGAAGCATTTCATTCCCTTGCTAAGTGATGAAATTATTAAACATGGAATTATTTCTGATTTCCGTTTCAAATTTTCCGGGTGGATTCTGTTAGAACACGGGAAAATTATACGAAAATTAAAAGTTAAAATTTTTCAATAGATACCAGAGTTTTCAAATATGGATGCCTAAGGATTTACAGAAAATCCCTAATAGAAGAAATAACACACAAATACATGCAGTTTTATCACTTTAAATATATATTTAATATTTATGAATCAATTATTGATTTACAACGACAGTCAATCCAAACTGTTATCGATCACATGACAACATCTCAAAAATTTCGGGACTTTTAAATGTATAATAGATTTTAAAACCCTATAATCTATAGTCGTCATCATATATAGACTATAATCTATAGTCGACGTTATAAGGCTGCTATTATGGACAGCAAGAGGAAGAGTTGGCGGGAGTTTGAAGGCTCTGATGGTGGACTTCCCTGGGGCAGAGTATACAAGGTATGCAGGGGTAAGTTTGGCCAGGGCCTCGACTTAGTCGGGGTCGGGGACGGATATGAATACAACTGACGGGAGTGCGCCAGAACGCTGCTACAGGAATTCTTCCCAGACTGTGTAGAGTGTGAAAAACATGAGACCTTGGCAAGCCGCGATCGAGGACCGAAGACAGAAATCGAGCCGATCGAGCTGGACGAGGAGGTGGACGAGGTCAGGATTGGATGGCATCTCATTGAATGAAATGCTCTTACAGCTGGGAGAAGTGTGCCCTGAGGTGCTTAGAATCATGTTTGGTAGATGTGTCGCGGATGGAGTATTTATAGGACAATATTTTTCATACTTACTGTTAATATCCAATTGCTGATCTTTTAAGGCAGTTCAAATCAAGATAAATTTTTCGAATTGTTTCTTATTCGAATAGTTATAGAGTTAACAACAGGCATTATTAGTGAAATTAAGAAATATAAAATCGAGAAAAGTTACTCTTAAAATACTTAAAAAAAATTAAATTAAAATATCTAGATTTACCTTACAGCTGGAACTTCAAGAATATCCCATTCAACTGATGCATAAAATTCTGATAAATCCACACCAATTTCAACGATATTTGTGCCTTTAACTTCATCAATATGCCGTAAGTCCACCTGAAACAAAAAGGTTTCTATTACAATTGTAATAAAATCATCGATAAAAAATCAATAGTTACTTTCTGAAAGAAAATTTAAGAAACAATATGCTTAGATTATCCAGTTTATAAAATTCCATTAAAACACAAAAAAAGTATTGGTAAACCAAAGAACGTATAGTAAGAAATCAATTTTTTTCTTTCATTTCCATTATATATTACTTCTCAATATTCGTTTGAGCATTTAATTAGTTACAAAAGAGAAAAAAAATCATCGTGTATCTTTAAAAAAAAAAAAGTATATGCTTTCAACACTTTTATAAAATACAATTAAGAATATTAAAAACTAAGAGTTTAGGCACACGCATTTTATACCTTGTAAATACAATTAATTTTGACAAATGATTTTTTTTACCTTCGAGAATAAAAAGAAAAACCAATTAATTAAATCAACAAAATTAAACAACAATAACAAATAAAATGATTATGCGCTTAATTCTGTTTGTTTTTCTAGGTTTTCTTGTACATTTCTATACTTTTCTATACAATGTACACGGGAGAGTTGCTTAGGTGTAACCCGGCTATCGCAATTTTTAGTTTTTCGACCACCTATGAGAAATTTAAGTATTTATTTATGGATTTCCTGTGGGTTCAATGAACTTTATCCTTACATAAAAGTTTGAGCAACCAGTGACGTAGCTATCGAAAGGCTAAACGGTACAAAACATTGGGGTCCCTAAGGTTAAGGGGCCTCGAATCCTGATCAGTAGACTTCATATAGAAATAACTCAAAATTATCCCTTCTTCGAAATGCAAATCAAATAGGTTTCAACACGATTTTAATCATGACAACTCATTTGAAGGAATGTCGGTGAATTCCCAACAAGTTTCAACTTCTGTTCGAAATTTTTAGGGAATTTAATACCCTGTATTCTTTCTGTTGTTTGTACAGTGCTATGTTGCTACCGTTTTCTTATTGCCTTAATCCACGGCAATAAGAAAACGGTCTATTGGTAGCAGGAGCATAATAGCTAAACTGGACAGCTAAAACGACCGTAACGCTGTTATCTTATAAAATCTAGTGATGCCAAGCAGAAAATGAAATTCCATAACTAAGTGGTTATGTTGAAATGTAATGACAGCAAAAACGTTTGTCATTGCTATGGGCCATAAAAATGGGTCAGCAATCAAGCTTGGTCCATTTTTTTAAAGGCAAGTTCATTTCATTCAAACTTTGGCTTCTTTTTTAAATTTTTTAATTGTTCCCTACTTTATCGTTCTTTGTCTAATTATTTTGCGAAATGTGGCAAATACTTCTTTACTTTAGACCTTTGAAACCGCGGGTGGCTCGATTTATGAAATTCGTTAAAAAAGAAATTGATTAACATAAGTCAAAAGTATAGGTAACCTTGACAACATTCCTATACTTACATTTTCTTATTAACAATAACGGTTGAATTCGTACATTTATATTCTATATATTGTTTTTTTTTCTTAGGTTTTGTTTATTTCTGGTTCTTCTATTGATTTGTTGTTTTTTGTTTTCATCTCACACCTGTTTATTATTTATTTAGTAGTAAATACCGAGTGTTAATTAGGTAATAAAAAATTGAAATCGCTCACTAAATTCTAAAAAGATCTTTAGTCTCGATCGTATAATTTTAAAAAACCTTGCGATCGTGGAGTCCCCGTTAAAAACGAAATTCCTTACAAAGCCAGAAACCAGAAACGAATGTAAAAGTTAAATAAATACGATTGGGTAATCTGTAGTGTCAAGTAGGCAGGAAAGCACATAATTATATTATACGAATTTTGCCATTTTTGTACTATTTTCACCCAAAGTTATGCATATGTATCCATAACTAGTTTAGGATATAAATAGTACAAAATTCAAAATTCGTTTACTGTATGCAATAAATAAATAAAAATAATACAAAGTAGGATAACATATCGTGGTTACCGTGGATATGGTGCACACACACAAATCATTTCTCATTTTGTTACGTGATGGTTTTTGATAGTTTGCTCACCATGGCAACCTGCGTTAAGGAACTTGGTTTAAAAATCTTTAAATTTCTTTTCGAACACACAATTAAGATCTGCGAAGTCTAAAGAACTGAAAAGTCTAAGAACTGATGAAAAAATTTTATTTCCCAGTACTGTCTATATTTTCGAAAATCATTTTAGTGCCATTTTTAACAATTCAAGCATTATAGCCTTCGACTAAATAACGAGTATTTAAAAAAAAATTCAATTATTTTCAGATTCAATTATCAAGTCTGAAAATTTCAGCATTAAAAAAAAACATTTCCAAAAATATAATTTTTTTTTAAACCGAAACTATAAAGCATTTCATGTTCTTTTTTAATGGTTTACTAAAAAGCAAACTCGTTTGTTTTAAATTTTGAATTACATCACACAGAAAAATAAAAAAATAAAAAACGTGACATGTGTTGTGTGCATTTTCAAACAAATGTAAAATTTAATTTCGTTTGGTTGTTTTATTCCCGTTTACTTTCTCTGTTTATGACGTCTACCAATAAAAATGTTTAAAGGATTTTATATGAGTATTGCATGAAAATTGTAAATGAAACAGTTTGAAGATATTACATGTTTAATCAAAAAACAAATTGAATCAGCCTATTCCTGTCATGATGAATTGCAAATAGATAGAAAATACTTATGTGACCAGTATTTACTTTCAGTGCCATTATTTCCGCCGGGGTTGTAGACATGAGAAGTTCCAAAGGCATCAATCGATTTAAATTAGTTTTTTCCTGATCCTTGTGCATTAAAATATTGTTTATTTCGACAAAGTGTTGGTGAAAATAGTTTCACTGTACCTTTCTTTACGCACATATAAAAATAATACCACAGAAAGTGAATTGGTAAGAAAAATTAACGTCATCATACCTCAAAACTGGCGTTTGGTTTGTTCTACGCTCCCACACCACCCTTTTTCGCACTGTCTCCAACATAAATACAATGCAACATATGCATTGGAATTAATTTTATTTCCCATTCACAGGTGGTGCTCGTGTTTTAAAATTTAACAAGAGTTCTATTTCCGATAGCGCTCACGTACTATCATTTGACATTAGTTCTATTTACTATTCACAGATGGCAATTTAATTTTATTTTACATAACCAATAGGGGATAATTCTTATGTTGAATAGGCCATATTACCCATAAAAATGTAAAAGTAGACTTGATACCATGACAAAATTTGAAAGCGAAATTAAAATTGATTTATAAACGAAGAAGTTATAAGCAATCAAAGATTGTATTCAGAGGTTACCCATCTCCTTTTAATAAAACAAAGTTTTATATGTAATCTCTATGGCGATACCCACGTATGACGTCACGAGTGGGTATCTTCCTCTTTGTTTAATTATTAATTTTAAACGTTCATATCTTGTATACAAGTAGAGAATTTTTACTTTTATATTCGTGAAGTGAAAATTTAGTCCGATACCCTATTTTAATAATTATGTACAACTTATATCAATTTTGTAGTACTACAACTGCGTTCCTCTCTCCATCTAAGATTGACCTTTCTTGAGAATTAGTATTACTTAAATCGCTTTACGATCGTTTTTAATTCGAACGGAAAGAAAAATTCAAAATAAGCTATGTATTCTATCCATAGAATCATAGGATATTTATATAAGTATGATTCTCTTAGCACTTTTTAACTATATATTTTTCTTGGCGAAATCGTATTTTGGAGCAATATTCGTTTCTTTTTTCAAAAAAATCACCACCTCCATTCAGAAAACTTTACCTTTGAACCATTTTTAGATTTCTATGATTTATGCAAAGAATCCGGTCTTTCGTTATTACAAACGTATGCCTGCCTTCTATAAAATGTTTTTCTATGTGATATATGTAAATAACATGCGGTAGATATCTATAAAACAATTCTCTAAAGACAACATCTACATATACAACACAGTCATCAGATAAAAACATTAATTATATAATTACGAAAGATTTATTAAATTTAAAACAAATGAACCAAATGTTTTAATGTTTAGACGTATAACGGTGACATTTGATATGGAGAAAATGAGAAAAAAAAGTACAGAAACTTATTATGGAAAGTTATATGTTTTTATATCATTGTAAATGAAAATTAAGTAGAGATTTTAAAGGGTTTTTCATTTAAAGAGTGCAAACATTAAATTTTAAATTAAGCTATTTGTGAAAAATGTCTTGTTAACTTCCCAGTGGGATAGTTATTGTAATGGATCCGATTTTGCAAATTGAAAATTTAGACATATCTCCACGTTTCAAGGCCTTCAGAGTCGAATGGTATGGTTTTTAAAAGGATGTCCGTGTGTGCACATGTATGTATGTTCGGATTCGCATATCTCGAGAACAAATGATGATATTGACATGGGACCAGTTTCATTTAACGCATAATTATGTAACTTAGACCCGATTAGTTTTTGAGCAAAATCGATCAAGCCCGTTTTTGTACCGAATGAAAAATTGCATAATTTTCACTATAATTACTTGTCATTTATATACTTTTAACGTCAGGGGTATGCAAGGGGGGAAGCCATCTCTGGGGAGTCCACGAAAAATGCAAACAAAAAATTTTTACAAAAAAAATTATAAATATTAAAACATATGATATTTTTTTCCTTTCCACTGGGAAGTTATTCGTGAGGACCTTTCGGCACCTACATCGCTATTTTTATCGTGAATCATATTTAGTACAGGGTTAAAGTATCAGCAAGTGTACCTTGTTTAAAGTATATACAGGAAAAAATTGAAACAAATATAATGCATTAAAACTGATGGCGAAAACCAGCGCAAGAGGTTACCACATGTTCAAAAGGGTATCCTAAAATGGTTAAGAAATTCCCATTTTTGGACTCTTTTATGAAAATTAAAAACTGCAGAGCATTAATTTTTCTAATAGTCCTGCGATTCTCTTAAAAGGGATGAACAACGGCTTTTCATAATAACAAATTCATCTAAAATTTGAAATAATGTAAGCTGAATCTTCGACATTTTTGTTAAAATTGATATTATAAGCGATTGGGCAATCTATACGGACCTTTTCTTTTACGGTTATTTCCAAACAGATTCACCTTTTTTGAATGTGTAACGACGAGCAATATTTAAGCAACGCCAAATTATTTTAGCTAGTATTAAATACATTTTTGGAAAATCATATTTTTCATAAAAGTATTTCATATATCTATAAAAATTTTAATCAAAATTTCTCTTTTTAAAATTAAACAAACAATCATGAAAGTTCAATGAATCGGTAAGGGTTACATTCCGTTGAAGAATACGCACAGTAGAAAGGTATATTCATATGGCGAGAAAGGTAGCGTATACGTATGAATGAATTCAGTACAATTATTATTAGTGTATAAAAAATCGATTTGAAAAAAAATATATGGATGTGTACAAAGTGTAACAGTAAGCAATAGGGAAAATTTCATGTCCATACAAATGCGAAAATTCTATTTGTTCGAAAGGTAAACAGCTCATCGGTAATTTCGTTTGGCATGATTACTTTGGTTGTGAAAATCGTACACGAAAATAATAATAAAAAATTGGCGATGATCTTTAAAATCGGCTCAGTTTGGAAAAGGCTTTAAGAAAATATGTAATTTTATGGAGAGTGTTCTTAGATATGTTTCAAAAGCGAGTTTATTTGATCAATATGATCTATCATGTATATATTCGTTGTGTGCGTAGTCATGGTAGGGACAATAAAATCGATGCCAGCGCTTCCAGTGAAAAATTTTGGCGTTAAAGGGGGCTGTTATTACTAATTTGCAGTTCTTTACATGTTAATGTTATAGAAATGTCAAATTAAAATTATTGTAAAACACGAATTAATTAAACTTAATGCATTAAAATTGTGAAAATAAGAAATCAAATTGCACAAATATTATTTTTCAAATGTAAATTATCATAATTATTTATTTAAATTTGTGAGACAATAATATTAAATTTTCAATGTAAGTTTTAAATGCAATCCATACAATTATATATGCATCCATACAATTCTATAATTAAAGTAGTGTTAAAGATTAGTGTTCGTAAACAGATCATACCATAAAATGATCAATGAACAAAATTTTGCTACTCTGTTTTCAAATATTTCTGGTACATTTCGTCATTATTTCGACAAAAATAAATTTTTCATTCAATCGTGGAAAACAGTATTGTTATAGCATGGAAAAATGTATAACGATTATATGTACATATACAAATGTGTTTCATTTGTACGTAGTTACCGTTTTAGTATTATATGAGTCCATTGATCCTTGCGGGTATTTTTTAGATTGTTACCTGTAAAATAGTATTTTTATGTATAGCTGTTATTTGGCCACTGATTTTAACATCAATTTCCTTTATTAAATTTCCTGAAAATTACTAAAAAAAGTCATTTTTTATGAATTTACAAATAATAACTATTTTGGAATTAGAAAAAACAACAAACAATTCTGTTAATTTTTGAAGTATCATGTATAGACAATGTTGTACCATGAGACAAATATGTAATTCTCCAAAATTTAGGTCATACTTTACAAATTTGTAAGCAAAATTAACGTAGCTCGAATAGGTTTCAAGAATGTGGAGTTCTGGTCTCGGAATTTACCACATAAGTGCTAGCTAGCGAAAAACTGACAACATAGTAAAAAAGAATGACCCAAAATTAGTGGATTTCAAAAAAAATTCCTATAAGATCGGATCAAATTTGCCTGTGCTATCAAAAAAATCGAATTTTTAACTTTATGACGTCATCAGAATCAAAAAATTTAATTTTGCTCTATCTTATCCAAATTTTATCCAATTTTGATGAATTAAGTATGTAATCCTACTAAATTTAGGTCAATCTTTTCAAATTTGTGATCAAAATTAACCTAGCTCTAGTAGGTTTCAAGATTGTGGAGTCCTGGTCTCGGAATTTACATCATAAGTGATAGCTAGCAAGAAACTGACATCACAGCTGAAAAGAATGACCCAAAATTAGTTTGTTTCAAAAAAATTTCCGATAAGATCGGATCAAATTTGCCTCTGCTATCAAAAAAATTTTTTAACTTTATGATTTCATCAGAATCCAAAGAATTTAATTTTGCTCTATCACATCCAAATTTTAGCCAATTTTGATAAACCAATACTTTTCCAATTTTAACCTAACAATAACCTAGCTCTAACAGGTTTCAAGATTATGGAGCCCTGGTCTCGAAATGTACCACATACGTGATAGCTAGCGAAAAACTAACATCACAGCTGAAAAATTCGAATTTTTTAACTAAATGTCGTCTTCAGAATCCATAAAATTTAATTTTACTCTATCAGCTTTTCGATAGAAAAACTATATGACAGGCCAATAAACCAATAAAATGTCAAATAAAAAAATGTCTCATCTGGTTATCACATGGGTGAAGTTCGACCTTATACCGTCCCTTGTACTATTATACTTATAATTTCAAAATTGATCTAAGAATTTATGCGGTTTTGAAATATAAACTCAACGAATACTTAAAGCATGAACAATGATATGTATACAGAAGAGTATTCCTAAAAGAACATAGACATGCACTGACACGTCATTATTGTTAGAAATGCACTTTTAGTTTGTATTTTGCCTGAAGTTTGATAATTGATGAGCATCGTAAAAGAAAATAGTAAAACAAAACACAGTGCATGAGAAAGCATTTAAAACGAAATATATCTACTTTTGCATTCGACAGTTATATGCAATCAATGGAGAAATGCAAGATTATTATACTTATTGGAGTGTTGTTTTTTTAATGTCCTTTCTTCAATTCCTGCGCTAGGGAATAAAAAGAAAATGTGTATACCTATAGTGGAATAGAACTGGAGAAAGTTAATAAACAAACATCGTACATACGAATGTATGAAGTAAATCAATTTGAAAAGAAAATATGCCGATAGCAACGAGAAACCAACGAACCAACAAACCGCATTCACCGCCCAGTAGATCACATTCACAAACCGAAATCTAATTTTTTACATTCTAAAAAAAAAAATAAAAATATACTCTACTTGTGTTCAAATGTGCTTTGATGTCGTTTGATTTCTTTTTTGTAATAAATACTATCGGGGTTTTCTTTATATTATTCATTAAAATAAAATTATTGTTTTAAGAAATGTAGGAATTTTTTTTTCCCGGTTTTGTACTGACTGTTTTCCCCAAAGCAATTTTTCAACCAACCAAAATGAATAATGCATAATTAATCATTAATACAATGTGAATTAGTTTATTCACGTCCGATTACAAAGAGGGTGATATTAGTTTAACTTGTCTCTGTGTCTGGCTGTGGCATCGTTGCTCCTACACGGATGAACCGATTTTAATTTAATAATTTTTTTGTTTGGAAAGATAATTTGATCGAAAGTGTTTTTAACTCTAAAAAACAAGAAAATAAGTGATGATTTCAAATGTTTGAGCAGATTTTCTTAAAACATGGTTAAGAACTATATGCTATAAACGAAACGATCCGACCTGATTCTGATTCTCATCGTAGCTTCGAAAACGAGAATGTTCTTCCTTTGTTTCTAGTTCAAGTTTAGGGTTCCGTACCAAGCTTTGAGGGAATTCGCTAAGCGAACGCCACGAATTTTTTTTATTATGCGATATTTTAGATATTTGAGAGTCATGATATTTGAGCCAAGACATAACTATCCGTTTGAAGTGCCTAGTTTTATGTCAGTAGATACCTGCTGGTGTAGAAAGAAATAGGTTTACCATAAAACGATACACTTTCGCGTATTCGATATTATTAAAATTGCTGAATTAAATTTTTCATCTGCCAATTGAAATTTAATGGAGATATTTTCAATGCAACTGTTCTTTTGAATATCAATCATTCTATAGACGTGTTCGTTTCTTTTTCTATCATTCCCTTTTTGAACATTATTATTATACATTATATACCGGGTATTTCTCTATAGATAGTCTAGTGACTTTACAGATTTCTGTAAAAATAATCAATATAAAATATTTCACGGCC
Organism: Chrysoperla carnea; assembly: GCF_905475395.1. Taxonomy (NCBI): domain Eukaryota; kingdom Metazoa; phylum Arthropoda; class Insecta; order Neuroptera; family Chrysopidae; genus Chrysoperla; species Chrysoperla carnea. The sequence goes on along the minus strand of NC_058337.1, from coordinate 127,331,304 downwards.
ATCTTTTCTGATATACTGAATGGATATTTACGACAATTATACATTTACAAAAATAGAAAACGATACATATATTTTACCTGTGGAAAACAATCCTTACCATTATTTCGAGTGTTATAGAAAGGGGATAAGCGAGAGCAATCTTTATCAATCTTTACTTTTAAACCCAGCGAAGCCGGTGGGTATCACTCTAGTGTAAATCTATATATATAAAAAGAGAGTGTTTGTTTGTATGTCCCCGATTTTCCCTAAAACTAACCATTGACCTTCGGTAGGGGATTATGTCATTGGGTAGCCCTTAGGCTCCCATTGTGAATAAGGGAGTTTGGTGGGGGTGGAATTAAAAATGATCTAGGAATTCATAGAAAATAGATTTAAAAATATTCTAATAATTTTCAATAGATGACGCCACTGTCAATAGTACAATTTTCACTAGATGGCGCTACTGGCGCAAATGTCTTTCGATTTTTCTCGAAAATTCTGGAATGTTCCATGGATTTCTATCGAATTTTCTAGAATTTTCTCGAACATTCTGGAATGTTCTATGGATTTCTATAGAATTTTCTAAAACTTTCTCGAATATTCTCGAATGTTGTATGGATTTTTATTGAATTTTATCAAACTTTCTCGAACAATCTGGAATGTTCCATGGGTTTCTGTCGAATTTTCTAGAATTTTCTCGAACATTCTGGAATGTTCTATGGATTTCTATCGAATTTTCTAGAACTTTCTCGAATATTCTGGAATGTTCCATGGGTTTCTATCGATCTTTCCCTAACTTTTCCGTACACACAGAGAGAATTAAAAAAAAAGTCTTTCATTTAACAATTTTGATATTTAAATGTGCAAAAACAACCCAGCGAAGCGGGTTTAACAGCTAGTATATTATTAAAAATATAGTTTAATGTTATCTTATGACTCGCCTTAAACGCCTTAAACTAGCTATAGAGAAATACTCTGTATAAACATTGAAAGCATGTCAAACTGTGTCAAAGTTAATATTAGTTCACTTGTTTTATGTCAATGAATATTAAATGGAATGTTGATATTCAATGTTTACTCTTATTTCAATAGATACAAATATAGATAGATATATAGATATATTTTCGCATATTATTCGAAAATTGTTTATTGAATGCTTTACAACAACAAATATTCTCATTATTCTCAATCACAAGTAATGTCATGTTTATAAATACGGTGTGTTTTGTTGTATTGTTTATTATTATTTTCAGTGCCAAATGCAAATTTACGATTATTCTGTTTTTCATAATTTAACTAATAAAACAGGTTATATAGAAGTTCGTTACTCTTGTTAATAATGCAGTAAACCACAGGAATTATTTTTTATACCATGCATATATGTAATATGCAAGGTATACTAAGTTTAGTCCCAAGTTTAGGTGTTTATATAATCACCTAATTAGTCCATTTTCGGTTGTCTGTCCGTCTGTCCATCTGTCTGTCAACACGATAACTCAAAAACGCAAAAAAGATATAAAGCTGAAATTTTTATAGTGTACTCAGGACGTAAAAGGTGAGGTCAAGTTCGTAAATGAGTAACATAGGTCAATTGGGTCTTGGGTCTGTAGGACCCATCTTGTAAACCGTTAGAGATAGAAGAAAAGTTTCAGTGTAAAAAATATTCCTTATAAAAAAATATCTAACTTTTGTTTGACACATTTTTTCGTAAATATCACTGTTTACCCGTGAGGGCGAAAATTAGGCGTAAATTGTATGGTATGTATTATATGGGGATATCTGTTATGTATGTGTGCTATGAATGTATTTTTAATGTGATAGAGTAATCAACACTGTCAACAATTATTTGTTTTCACTTGTTTATTTAAATAAGTTTAGTCTCTCGTATTGATTGTAAATGCACAAACAGCTTACAAAAAAGTGGAAAAGGTTTCGATGTATTAAAACTATTGTATTCACTTCTAAGATGAAGTAAGACTAAAGAAAGATTCATCAAATGGCAATAAGAACTGTGTTGAATTCTTAGAGACATCAGTAAACAGGATAATTATATTGATAAACAAGGATATAAACAAAGGAAATAAAACAATATACAATGATTTACAATATATTGTATAGGTATGTGCATTATTAATAAGCAAAGATACATTTTATGACAAAAGAAACTCTTTGTAAGAAAGTGGGTACTATTTAATGTATTCAGTATCGAATTTATATTTTTCTACTCTAAATATCGATCAGCCACTAAAAATAATCGTAGAGTTGAATTAATGACCGAAAAAAATGGTAAAACACAATTTGGTAACAAAATGGACTTCTATTATTTATCAAATGAGTGCCATGTATTGTCCAATCAGCTCTTCAACCTACATGGTAATTGCAGGTTCTATGCTAAAGCTATGGTAAAATTTTTTTTCGACCGAATTTAACGAAATATAAATTTAAGAACTCAAGGGTGCTTACGATTAAATCCCAAATTTTCAGAAACTGTTACCGTTTAAAACACGATAATTATGCTAGATAACAACTAGAAAAGAGGCAATGATCTTTAAATACCTCAGCAGATTTTCGTAACTAAACCAAGAAACAATCAAAATTCTTTAACTTCGTCTACATCATAGATAAAAAGAATCTAATACTATTATTCGATTTAAATTTTTTCTTATTGACAAACAATTTCTTTCCCAAAACGTGTCGGTTTTTTCTCATCTTGTTTGTGAGAAAATCCGGTACTGTATATTTCTAAGTATGAAATATAATAATATTATTAAGAAACCCCACAGACAAGCAACAAAATTCTTTCAAAACAATTGTTTTACGTAATATATAAATTATGTTATCAAAAGTATATTCCATTACCTATTGAAGTTCTATGGTAAGACGAATCAATGTCATTCAAAGATGATTTTAAAATAGCTAACTGTCATGATTGTGGATAAGCGGATAAGCATCTGTCTTTCTTATGTTTTATAATTTACATTTATAATATTACCGGTTTTAAGGTAAGGAAATATAATCCTGCTTACAACATGGTAGGACAGACACGATTAAAATTTCATGTGTATGCTTTGTCGATACTCTTTTAGTCCACATATTTAATCTACCTTTAAAAAATTTTTTAATCGGTTCATCTATTTAGGCGCTACGATTCTACAAAATCAGGTCCGATCGATTCGTTTGTGACATGGTAGCTCCTAAGTGGATAAACAGATTTTGATTTGTTTTTGTTTTTGGTTTGAAAGATAGTTTGATCGGGAGTATTTTCAGCTACATTTCAAGAAAATTTGCTCATCTATTTGAAATTCATTATCTTTTTTCTAGTTGTTATCGGATACAGAACCCTAAACTCGCATTGAAACATTGCTAAGAACACTTTCGATCGAATTACTTTCAAACGAAAAAAAAAATCGGTACATCCGTTTGGGAGCATTGATGCCACAAACAGACACACAGATACACAGTTACACGGCCACGTTAAACTTATAACACCCTTGTTTGTTAATGAAAATATTAGTTGCAAAAAAATATTTACTAGCTATACTTTCATTTTATGCAGTCAATAGTTATTTCCTTGAATTAAGTATAATATAGGAACATCAACAGAAATCTCCTTTTAGCAAAACAAAGTGTGGGAATCTTCCTCTTTGTTTAATTGAGAATTAAAAAATAGCTAAAATTTTAAACGTTCATATCTCGCATTCTAGTAAAGATTTAAAAAAACTAACTTTACTTTTCTATTCGTGATGTAAGAATTTTTTATCTGAAGTAAGAAAAAAAATTTAATATGATCCTCTATTATATGGAAACTAGAAATTAGAGGGATGTACGGCTTGCGATGGGATGGCGCATAGAATTTTGCGAGAATAGTCGGCTACTTCAGTCTTAACCATTAATTAATCTATCCGCGAACTATTATTGACACATTGTTGGTTCTAGGTCTCGATTTTAAGCCTCAAGTAAGCAGGGTTTGTATCTTAGAATGCTGATAGTACAACATTACTCTGATTATTGAGCATCGGAGATATGGGAGGTGTTTTATTTTTCCGAAATTGAGAGTCTCAGGTATAAAGATTTGCCAGTGTCCTGTAATAGCCACAGCGACTTTACTTATAGAGGTTCGTTGAAGTGAACTTCGGAACGCCTACGATTATACTAAAATCATAGCTGCCTAACAGCACCAAAAGTACGTTTCTTCTCTCCATCTGAGATTCGCCTTTATTAAGATATCTTCATTTAGGAGCAGACATTTTTCAAAAAAGGTAGCCTACGATTAAAACGAATCAAATTTTCGTAAAATTATAATTTAGATGTGCTAACTTTATACAGATTAACATATTCAACGAAGACGCCAGACATTGATTGTGCAGTACTTTCAGATAGAGAGACTACTTCCTTCAAAGCTTTGTATATAATAATGCAAGCATAGATAGATATAATAATAATAATAATACAAAGAATATGCAAGCATATTTCCTATGATAACCGAACTAACAATTGTTTTTAGTTTAAACTATGTACAATGATATTATTATTTTATATATACAGATATATATTATAATATTATGATGTTAAAATGGAGCGTTAGTACCTACTAGAAAACTTGGAAAAGGTAGTATAGAAGTAGTAATAGGAGATAGTAGTATAGTATTGGGTATAGATATGTCCTAAGTTAACTAACAGTAGGTACTTAAAACAAAGGATATTATTACTGAACTTTCTTTAATATTTAAAAGTATCAATGTAATTTTTATAGATTTTTATATTATTTACTAGCGGACCCGACAGACGTTGTCCTGTAGAAACCTAACTTCAATTCATTAATATCTATACTATGTTTAGCTGCCCGCTATGCCCGCTTAGCCCACCCGTTAGCTCATCCCAACAGGCCAACTAAACCCAAATTTTACTCTTATCTATTACCTCTTTTCTATCCCGCTAAACCCCAACCCATCAACCTTCGGCCTATCTGGAGCCTTTAGTAGTGGAGCTCGCTGCTAAAAATGCATAGTACATAGTTATTTGTAATAAAAAAGTAATTTTAATATTAAACAACACCTCAATACTAATAAAAATGCATAGTATACAAGTTGCAATAATAATGAAATATATCATTTATATGCGCTCCCACCATTTAATGAAATTTAGTTTCTTTGTTGCGGAACCCTCAAAAACAATTGTAGCGGATCTAATGGTGAATCTAAACCATCCTCGAATCCCCTTGAACACACACACAAAATATCATCAAAATCGGTCCAGCCGTTTTTGAGTTTTAGCGAGACTAACGCACAGCAATTTATTTTTATATATACAGATATATGATATATATCAAGGTATACTATGTTTAGTCCCAAGTTTGTAACGCTTAAAAATATTGTTGCTATGAACAAAATTTTGATATAGATGTTCATTACGTCGTCTGTTTGTCCATCAACAAGATGGAAACTTAAAAACGAAAAGATATATCAAGCTGAAATTTTTATAACGTACTCAGGACGAGAAAGTGAGTTGAGTTCGTAAATTACCAATATAGGTCAATTTGGTCCTCCATCTTGTAAATCGATAGAGATAGATCAAAAGTTTAGAACGTTTGAAACAGTTCCTAAACATTACTATTTATCCGTGAGGGCACAAATTAGGTTAGAAACATTTTACGGCCGCAACACAGTCGTGTTGTTATACACGAATGTGGCTATCTAAGAGTGACTGATTATCTATCTTGATCTCCATGACGTAAAATAACAAACGAATGCGTAATCAACACTGATTGTACAAGGTATTTCAACAATTAATTCAGCCAATTGTTTGATTTTACTTATTTTAAGTTTAAGTTCAAATAAATGGTTTATATCAAATTTTTATCTAGATTCTAGATAGAAAAATGCATAGCCAGAATTTTATATACCAAAGCTAATATACAGATTAATTCTAGGGATCGTATGAACTTTCAATAATGTACACCTGATTTAAAAATTCACATGGTACTTCATTTTATGATGAGCCTTATCTCCGACACTATGACCACTTGATAACATTAACAATGTACGTATTCTAAAACAAAAATACTTAAATACGGCATATTCGAGGTAGTAGATAAGCTCATCGGTGCAGTATTTTTGTCGCACAAAATATTTTAATGTTTTATAATTATTAATGTTATCAAGTGGTCATAGTGTCCCTCTAAATGCTCTGCTGCGTTTTTCAAAACGATAACTCAAATATGATATCATGATGCTCATTTGAAGATGTAGCCTCTTCGAAAAAAATTGTAGAGGAATCTTTGGTAGACTCGTCAAAAGCAAGCCACTCACGAAGTTTCAAGTATGTATTCATTGTTTAAAAACCTGGGGTGTCCTACGGTCTAGCAGGCGCGGATCTAGAAATTTTTTTCGGGGGGGGGGGGGGTCGTAGGATTTTTGTCATTTTTGTTTTTCAATAAAATAACAAAAAAACCAAATAAACAAAGATTTTTTTTGTTTTTCGGTTTGTAAAATATTGATTCAGCTCTTTTTTTTGAAATGCGGGCTGTTTTGGGGGGGGGGGGGGTCGTGACCCATGTGCCCCCCCCCTTAGATCCGCGCCTGCGGTCTAGTATCTTTCTACTGATTACATGACGTGATTTTTATTTCTCTTCAAAACGGGACATAGTCATATTAAATTTGGTACTCTTACAAATTAAAAAAAAAATGGCCGCTCATTTTGTTTTCCTTAGGCTAGTTCGTATTTTTAAACAATGGATAGATAGTTTTAATCCAGATCTTCGGAAGGGTCCCTATTCACGTGCAGCGTTTTCCACTCTTCTTCTAAATTATAATTTTTGGAAAAACCGATTCTCTCCATCATTCAAGTGAATAAAATTCAAAACAAAATTATATTTCATTACAATATTATAAATCGTCTAATATTTACTTTACAAGCTGCAAACGGGACATTCTGCATTCCAAAGTTTTTCTTGGGGAGATGGAACAACGGAGTATTGAAAAAAAGAGATACTCCCATCCAAAACGGGCCAGGAAGTCAGTGTATCAAGAGTAATTAAAACTTTTGCAGCTTAAAAATTTATTTTAAAAATAATTTTAATATTAATAAAATATTCAGCCTTTAAACACTGCAGAATACTAAAATTCTTTGTATGATAAAATAATTTTATTATTATTATTTTTTTCTGGCTATCATACTAATAACAATTATTTGTAATAAAAACAGTATGCATTGTTTCATTTTTTTTTATAGTCGCAGTTCTAAAATAAAAATTCCACATAAAAATTTAATACTTTACAAATAATAATATCATTTTCATAGTTACTTATTCTAGTGTATAACTAGGATAACTGAAAATTTAAATGAATTTTTTTAGAAATACGTATATGGGTCGTATTCGTTGTGTGCGTAGTCATGGTAGGGACAATAAAATCGATGCCAGCGCTTTAAGTGAAAAATTTTGGAGTTAAAGGGGGCTGTTATGACTAATTTGCAATTCTTTACATGTTAATGTAATAGAAATGTCAAATTAAAATTATTGAAAAACACGAATTAATTAAACTTAATGCATTAAAAATTGTGAAAATAAGAAATCAAATTGAACAAATATTATTTTTCAAATGTAAATTATCATAATTATTTATTTAAATTTGTGAAACAAGAATATTAAATTTTAAATGTAAGTCTTAAATGCAATCCATACAATTATATACGCATCCATACAATTCTATAATTAGAGTAGTATATCGTTGCCATGGAAACGAAACTCACGCACGGAGCGAATAGATGTCCAAATACCCTGCATTGGCAAAAAAAATGTATATTTGTTAGACTATTTAAACATATGAATCGATTTCGTTACCGATTTCTTAATTTTTAAAGAATTCTCCAAAGAAATGATTTGAACATATACAGAGTGTTTTTTTTGCAATCCTTATACTTCGCACGAAATGGAAAATTAAAAAACGTATCGGCTCAAGATGTATCAAGATGCATCGGGTCAATTTGGGGGAAACGTTAATACATGATTTAGTTTTCTTATACGTTCAATATTCGATTTTAAGAAAAATGCATTTTTTTTCAATCTCTGAGGGAATTCGATCAGCTAGCGCAGCTGCTGCTCTACGAATTTTCTTATACGTAATTTTTTAAAAATACCTATATTTTGTTCCCAATTTTTAATGAAAATCAGTTTCTAGGACTGTTTCTAGGGCTGACCCGAAAATCAGATACTTTTGAATGTCTGACTTAAGGATTTCTTGATATTGAAAGTCTCCAGATTTGGAAATTCGATACTATGATAGTGATATCATGAAAACCTATTAAATTAGATTGTATTTTATCCTGCGGAATCGTTTTTGCCGAGTCTAAAACCATGTTTTTTTACAAAATCGGTGATAATCTCGCATTTTTTGATTTTTTTTAAGGTGCATCCTTTTGAAAAATTTTGAATTATGAAAAAGCATGTTTTGTACCCGATTTTAATGAAAATCAGTTTCCACGATTATTTCTACCCAAAAATAAGGAAAATCAGATGCTATTGGACGTCTTACTTAAAGATTTCAATTTATTTCAAAATGTAAAAAGACTAAATAACATATTGTCAGTCCCCAAAAATGAGCCGATACATCTCCCTCCTCCACAAGTCATCCTATATATTTATAACAAAATTTTATGTTTCCAGCGCCCCCATCCGCATTATATTATTATTGAATGAAATATGTTCTGCAGATCGACGACACATATTTTGTAACTTAATTTTTTTTTAAATAAATCTATTATGAGTTTTTTTTAAATAATATTTATGATTGTTTACTAAATTTTGTATACAAATTTAAACGTCAACGTCTTTCGATTTTTTAGATGTTTTTTATGATACAATGCCACAAACTATAAAGATAAATAACTAATATTTGTGAGTCAAAAAAATCATGTTTTTGTAGGAATTTGAAAATAATATTTATGATTGAATTTAATCTCTATATATAAAGAATAAGTGTTACCTAAATATCCGGTTACAATTACTATTAATGCTATATGTGTTCAAATTTCATTTTTTTCTGTGATAATGTTTATTACGTTGTAAATATTTGAAAATAATATTTATTGATAATATTACGGGGATTTTCCTATGACATTACTCATGACTTTTCAATTTAATTTGAAAAAGTTTCTTATCAGCAAGTAACACGAAAACGAATTTTAAATGTTTGTTTTTATTGAAAATCAAAAATATAGCGTTAAATAAAAAAGTAACTATCGAAGATCAGACAATTATTACTAAAAGAAATATAAAAATAAAATTTTAAACTTTCAATTCAAGTTTGCCATTGATGGAAATTTTTAATCGTTCCGTTAACTATTCAAAAGCCAAAGACCATTCAATTAAATATCTTTCTTTATCTGTAAATATACAGGCTCTTAGTCCAAAAAGTAGGTTGGGACTTTAATCTTGTTCCTAAAGGCCACCTACTAGTTGAAGCTACCCACAAATTTTTAACTCTATTTTTTATAGTTTTGGAGAAAATTAAGATCAAAGTTTTGTGCTCTCACGAGAAAAAATATTATTTAAGGAAAAATATTTTAAATAAAAGTTGTTATTTTTTTATAAGAAACAACTTTCTCAATTAAATTTTTGATGTATGTCCTATTCGACTTAGAATATGGAGCCTTCGGATGACCTGATTGACCTTCTATATGATTTACTTAAAAACGCTAAAGGCCTTTAAAGTGGCCTATAAAAATTTCAGCTCGATATCCCTTTTTGTTGTTAGTTATCGTGTTGACGGGCAGGCGGACAAACGGAAATGGACTAATAAGGTGATTTTATGAACACCTATATAGTAAAGATTTGTTTTTAGCATCAATATTTCTAAGTTCATAGCGTTACAAACTTGGTAACATAATATACTCTGATATATTTCATATATATATATATTAAAAATTAATAAATGTGAGACGGATATATATCGAATTTTCTAGAAATAATTTAAATAACAAACCTTGGGTTTTTTTAAAATGTAATCACATTAACAAGTAAAAACAAATTGCTTTATAATAACCGTATTGTTGTTATTAATGCAATTTAATTTTTTATATTGGGTGGTACATTTTTTTAGTGATTCATTTTCGATGAATTTTATTGTTTTTGTTTAATGTTTATAAATATGTTTATTTAATATGTATGCAACACACACTACAAGTATGCATAGCTACCGTAGTATAATTTCTCAAAAAAGTGAAAAGTATTTTAGCAAAAAGATTTCTCGTATATCATTAACTATATCACAGGCCCAAAAAAAATAGTATTTCAACCTAAATAATGGGTGTAATTCAAAAAATCCAAGCCCACACCTGATTGACATTTAAATGGATCTTCCAGGTCAAAGCCAAAACGTCAATCATTGAAATCTCTTAAAAAATCCTAAAATTTTTTGTCTTTTTCACTATTTAGCTTACTTTTCGGGAAATTGGACTAAGACAACAGAAATGAAGGCATCCGATATAGAATTCTACAAGATATTTTTAATATATACACATTTTATGTTTAATTTCATAAAATATTGTTTTTCTATAGCATACTGAAAACTGGCCTCACTCTGTAAGTACATTGCACACAAAAATATTATTAAACAAAAACATATGATATTTTTCTCTCGGGAAATTTCAAGGTTGTTTAATTCAAATACAAATTTGAAAATATTTATTTTATACTGGGTAGGACATTTTATTTTGCTAATGCTCGTTGCTACAGTAAGCCAAAACCTTATTATAGTCATCGCATGTGTGTTATAGTTATAGTGATATGAACTAGAAAAATTAAAAGAAATCTGTGAAATGAAACCAAATCTGAACGATTTGTTTGTGAAATCATAGTTTCTTAGCCGTTTAATGCAGGACGCTTGTACTAACTAGTACTTGAAACATAGCTAAGAACACTATCGATCAAATTACTTTAAAAATAATCAAATTCGTTTTATACGTTTTGGAACAACGATGCCACTGGCACACAGACCCACAGAAACCTTAAACTAACACCCCTCTTTTAAGTCAGGGGTTAAAAAAAACAGCTAAAATTTTTCGCCAGACGAGTTTTTAATGACATAGAGTATGAATTCGTTGTTCCAGAAAATGTTTTGGGCCAAGTGATTTGTGAAGCCTGAGAAGAAACGATGAAACAATAATCACCAAGTTACAGAGGCTAATTAAGTCGTCAAGATTAATTATACCAAACTTGAAGACCGACGTTTGGCCATAACCAATACCGCATTTATCTTTTAGGGACCTCCAGCAAAAAAAATTTTAGCTTTTACTATTTTGGCATTAAGTAATAATTGTTGGTGAAAGGGCTCTTATGTGGGTCCCTTGGTAGATATCCGTGGACTAAAAAATTTGTCTGTGGACTGCAACAGTTGTTGCACAACGCGGCACTGGACAAAGCAATAATTATTAGGAATAATTAATAATTATTAGAAATAATTAGGAAAAACCAAATACAACAATGTATTTCAAACCCAAAAAAAAAACCAAATACAACAATGCTTAGCAATCTGGGGAAAGCAAAAGAGTGTTTTCTTTTTTTCGCCATAGGATAAAATGGCAAAAGTTATAGGATTTTACTTGTTAAGCAAAAAGTAGTGCTATAAACAGAAAGTACACAAAAAAAACTCCTCAGTCAAGACACCATTGTCTGTGTAATGTAATAAACTAATGCTCCTAAGATTGATTCTTGCTACCTTGTTTGGGTAGCAGAAATTCGACAATTAGATCAATTCACGTTTGAGTTGAAGAAATTTGATCAATTAACGTTTTCTTTGTTATTATTTATACCCTTTTAAGAAATTTTCTAGGGTAAAATCAATTAGTTTACCTTGCATGCTCCCAGTATTTTCCAGATACAGAAAACAATTTTTTAGGTATTTAATTCACAGAGCTAAATGTTCATTGTAGTATGATTTATCATCACGAACATAAAACTTTTTGATAAGAGAATTTAAAAAAAAAAAAAGTAAAAATAAATCAATAAATAAAAGCGCTGAAATTTCCGTAACCACTATTAATTGATGTTTAAAACTCAAGTTGTTCACAGCACGTACTGATAAACAGTGAAATTAGTAGTTTTTTTATTTTTTATGGCCATATTTTTTGTGAAATAATTATTTTTAATATTGTGTGTATTTTGTTCTTGTATAGTTGTATATTTTGTAACAGTGATGCCCAAATTTTCCAGAATGAAAATTCGGTGGTTAATTTTTGCCATGTTTGCCAGTACAATCGAGGTAAGTTTTTGCAATAAAATCTTTCAGTCAATTTGGTAACATATTTGTCTCTTTGTGCTTTAGGTAATCGGTGCCTCGAGCATGTTTGGACCAGGATGTAAGTTTTCACAAAATGTTCTTTAGAGCTTATTACGCTATGTATACAGAGTGGGACAAAGAAGTGTGCGATTTTGAAAGTGTTTTAAAATAAAAGACCATAACTTTTTACCATTTTAAAATATGTAAAAACATCATTTAAGAAAATAACGTAACATATTATTACTAGCAAACTGAATTTTTAAATTACTTAGTTTAAAAAACAGCTCTAGTAAGATGACATTTATTCAAGTGTACATATTCTTTCGGACGATCCATTTATTCGTCATATTTCGTAAGATTTGAACCACCAAAATGCATTGGAATTTCCGATCTTTCAGTGCTTCAACTGTGGGTTATCCTGATTTTCAGGTAGGCTCATAAGAGAAAGTCACGATTAACCTAAATTATTTAAAATATCAATTTTACAATAAACCCAAAAATTTAATTTATGTCATTTTCTTAGTTGCCTTTTTAAATGTTTTTTAAGATGGTAAAATCATAATTTGGAAGAGATTGAATAATAATTTGATTTGAGGAATCATTGTTTTACACTGTTTTTTTCAAAATCATACGCTTTACTGTCCCATGCTGTATTTTATATTATCTAACAAGGTCACTATTAGCACTTAGTCTAAACGGTGGGAAAAAAGTGTTTTTAGGAAGACAGAGCCCCGACATTATTTACTTTTTTAATAAGAAAAACGTGCTTTCATGTTTATTACGCAATTTGAGGTTGCCAAACAATACACTTGCATCTACTCCTAATTGGTGAAATTTTTTTTCCTTTCAAAATTTTGAAAATCTTATAATTCATTGCAAAATCATTCAATTCGTAATTATGATTCATATTGAATAAATTGGCTTTAATTGCTTTAAAACGATTCATATTATTTTATGGGCCCCGGAATTAGGGCGAATTTTGGACAAAAAATTATTCGCTGTCGGAAAATTTGTATACACTAGTTTTATTATGTAGAAATGCGATAACGGAAATTTATTTTAAATTTCAGTTCTTTTGTTTGAGCTAAAAAAAAATTGTTCATTTTGTAGTTCCTTTTAATAACGATTTCGGAGGTAACATGCGAAAAAATATGGACGCACAAATGGGTAACATGCGAAGAAATATGGAAAACATGCCAGGAAGACGGAAAATCTTTTCCGATGTAATGCCGCCAGAATTTTATGAGAGTATGAATAGATTGCAACAACAAATGGATGATATGAATGCAAAATTCGAGGCAACAAGATTGATATCCTCTATGTTAAAGGGCACTGGTGGGTCAACAAGGATAAGCTACAATGGTAAGTAAAAATATTGGAAGGAACAAATTCCCGAAATAAAATGTTTACGTTCTCAGTGTTCAAAGTCGGCAATCTCTAAAAAATTTACTGATCACATAGGGGCCAGTTGGTTATACACTTGGCATGAATCTAAAAGACCCAGGTTCGACTCCTGATGCCTGTGTATTTTTTCAATTCTCTTTAATTGACTTTATCAACTTAGAACAGTGGCATGTATCTCATCAGACTGTCTGCTTTCCTGCATGCAATATTTTATACACGCAATAACATTTTTTATTTCAAATGCATTCAATATAATTCTAGGAAATAATGTACTTGTGCACAACAATCAAATGACAGGATGCCAGGGACAGGTTTTCCTGCAACCAAATAATGGATTTGTGTGTAATGGAATAGTTGTAGGCGCAAATAAAGTTTGTGTACCAGGAAGCAAATCATTTAGTCAAATAAATGATAGATTTTGTGTATTTGATGATACGGCTTTATCCCACAGTTCTTATGAAGTGAATGGTCGTAAGTATTTTATATGGATTTTTTGTTGTTTTTGGAACGAAGTTTCTTAATGCGGCTTGCCATGGTGAGCAAAATGGCAGAGACCGTCACGTAACAAAGTGAGATATGCTTTGTATGTGTGTGTGTGTGCCATATTCATGGCAAACACGATATGTTTAAGTACTTTATATTATTTTTGTTTATTATAGTACACGAACTTTGCATTTTTGCACTATTTACATCCAAAACTTGTATGAAAACAAATGCATAACTAGTTTTGGATGGAAATAGCACAAAAATGGCAAAATTCGTATGCTATAATTATGTGCGTCTGGGAACACTGCCTACTTGACACTAACGAAATAATCTATTACTATTCTGTTAGCTGTCAAACAAACATCAATTTATATGCGTTAATTAAATTATTATAACTAATTAGTCTACATCTTTATTTAGGAGCCAAAACAGATAACCTATAAAAATTTATCTAACGTTAAGATTTGTTTTTGTACAGCTTCGTAATTAACTTCGTTCCTAACGGGTGTCTCACGACTACTATCTTTGTTTTGTAACTGTACTTTTTGTTTGTAACGGAACTTATTTTTTTGTTTTGTTTTAGAAATTATTTGTGAAAATGGCGTTCTATATACATTAAACGAGCTACAGAAACAATGTGGTACAAATGTAATGTCCGAACAATATGCACATGCTGCTTACACGCCCGATCTAAACAATCCCCAACACATACCAATTCCCTCGAACAATCCATACTTGAATTGCCAACGTACGGATGTTTGTGAATTTGATATCAATTTTAGTGGATTTAAAAATTTTTTCTAATTATTTTGAATTAAGTTTTAATTTAAGAGAATCTAATTTAATAAATTATAAGTTTTGTTATTTTATTTTATAGTTAAATATTTGATGTTTTTATAAAACTACTTTCCATCATCATGAGATGCATAGGCCATTGAAAACCCTAGTTCTAATCCGATCAATGAAGTTAAGTAACGTTGAACACATTAAGTCCTTGGATGGGTGACCACTTAATAACACTGTGTATTTTTGCTTTTTTATTTTTAGTTAGTGACTGCAGTGGTCTTCTTTATCAATTATATTAGATTGTAGTATTGGTAGACAAAAGTACATAAACTAATAATTAATAATATTGTTTAAAATATAAAAATATGTCTCGAACAAACATAATTATAATAGTAATTTTTATTATTTAAAATATTCCATTTGCCTCTTATTTCAACTTTTAACAACCATTGCATTCTACGGAATTACTTCCACCTAACATTCATATACGATATATTACGGACTTGCTTACACTATCATTATTTCATAAATCAACATTCATACTGGAAATGAAGAAGATCATGAAAATCTCATTATTTAGAGATTTCGTGGTTGATCAATGGGCTGTGCTGAAACGTTCCAGATCCTTCAGATTATCTAACTACTAATTTTTCTTCAGAAAATACTAAATCATAATCTGCCATTCCTGAGAAAAGAACTCTGATAATCCTCTGGGTTCATTTTTTTAACGGTTTGGAATTATGGTGTTCGATTAAAGAATACTGGTATAAAAATAGTTAAACCCGCGGTAGGTTCTCTATGATTTTGCGGCGTAAAAAAAAATTTCATATCGATGAAAATTCTATAACTTATCAAAACTTGCTAGCCCGAAGGAAGGAGCATGGCATAAATATTAATTTATAGTTAATGATCTATAGTTGAAACACCAAATGCATGTCTTTCCTATGCAAAAAAGTATTTTATTGAATTATTTCAAGCTGAAGTTTCTTGCAAGTAATTCGCCAGCAATATAAGAGTTGGATGAAATTGTAAGTATTAAAGGAAGATATTATGACTTTTTCTTAAGATTCAAGTCAACAAACCTGCAACGTTGGAGTGCTTAAAACCACTCCGCTTAAAAGCGTCCACTAAGTTATAGCAGAAATAACCCCCTGAAACTTGCGAAGAGTCATAGGAAATTACCTTGAACGAAGAAACTTCTGCAGAAGATGTGGAGGCGATCATTTGGCTGACACCATTTTGCATATTAAATAGAGTATAGCTAATATCTATAGTGCCTAGCCTAAACTTTACCTATAATACATTATATTTTTAAGTACATCGAAATACATAAAAATTTTACATTGTTTCTTAAATGAAAAAATCTTTCATAAAAAACACATTGATTTCAAAACTTAACCTAAGTTCGACGGATAGGCCGTCCCTGAAACTAAACTTTAAAGAAAATTATTTAGAATTTAGATGACACTAAATCAGTTGTAATCGACATCATGTGACAATGCTGTATCGTTTCCGAAAAGCAACAAAATCAGCCCGTTGATTTTCTAGTAAGAATTCCTGCAGGATGATTAAAAATATAAGGTTTCGAAATGGTTTGGATGAAGGTTCTGATTGAGAAGTGCAAACATTTACTTTAAATACCTTTGTATGTATTCAGCTACAAAATTTATTCAAAAGATAATTCATGTAGAAATACCAAACTTGAATTTTAGGTATAGGTATAAAGGGTTGTAATTCCGAAACGAAAGCTGTGAGGGTTCTGTTAATTGAGCGTAATCCAATGCTAAATGTGTGCGGTGTTCTTTCTAGTTTTACGCATCATCAAGTTCACTATACGAAGGTAAAAAAGAACAACTCGGATAATTAAACATAACAAGATGGACGAAGTATGTATATAATATCTACACAGTAGCCAGAAAAATAAAAGAATAAATAAAATTGTCGCATAGCAAAACATAGTTTTTAATTAGCTGGTGTCACACAAAAATAAATAAACTGAATTGTATGTAGTTCAGGGTAAGTCTAGTACCTACTTCTTTAGAGCTGTATGACCATGCAACAAAGTGAAATTTCTGTTGGATTGTTGTCGGTCTTTGTTATGGTAATGGCAGTGGTGAACTCCGTTTGTATATGTTTTTCTAGTTTACTATGTTAATTAGTTCAAATATTACAACTTGATTCTTTGTTTGTGTTTATATCTAGAATAAAGAGTCATCTTTATTATATAAATAGAAGGATATTTTTTTAGAGACAGAAACGTAACAATTTTATCAGGGTCATGAATCTTTCTTCTCTCGGCTTTATACTTCTATTTTTCATCATACGCCAGCGTGAGTCAAGCTCAGAAGAGGAAAAATCCACCGCGAGTCACGTTTATTCTTTCCTCACTCATTTTCATTTTGGATTTTTGGAGTGAGTATAAAGAACACGGCTTTGGAAATATCTATTCCCTCTGAAGCTATAATTAGCAGAGTATGTGGAAATCTCGAAAATATTTGAAGCATTATGTGTAGTTTTTCTACGTTCAAGGCACCAAACAAAGAGTATCCAAAGCTTGTCGCATTTATTCCCTCCTCGCTATTTTTCATTTTGAGTTTGACAAAGGGTATAAAACACTTGTCCGGAAACTCCTATTCTCTAAGTATTTGAAGATTTAGGCAAGAAAAATTTAGTTGAGCTTGTTGAATGCTGCGACTCGTTGCCAAAAGGACATTCTAATTGCAATTAAAGCTCGATTTTATTACATCCTAGGCTCAAAATTTGGCACTCAACACACAATTTACAACATGTCACGTGCATTATTTTCTTTTTTTGTATGAGAATAGCGTATGCTCTTCATTGAGAGTTTCTCTGTCAAACATGCTTTGGTATATGAAAGCTCTCTTTTAATTGTTCTACTACATTATCAAGCTTTCCCTTCACAAAAGGGTCTATTCAATGACGGTTGCATGTTGAATATCAAGCTTTATATCTTCATAAATACGTAACATGGAATAACAATGGAATTTATCAATTTCGGCTTATATTCAACCATATAAGATCTTGTTGCTTTTGGATCTTCTCTTCTATTTCTTTCCTTTTTCTCTTTAATTGAATAAAAAAGGTGGTGCTGCCACTATGACACCCACAGATTCAGTCGCAGTAGTTTTTAGGTACTATAAATACCGTTGATAATATTCTTTGAATCTTACGCAGCTTCTGTGTCGGAATTTTATTTTTTTTCTGTTACTTTGAGGCAAACTTAGCTGACATAAAGTATTTGAAGTTAAAGTTTATTTCATTGAGATGTGCTTTCCATTGAAGAAAAAAGTTTCGTTGACTTGTTTTCTATTAAAAACATATAAAATATCAGTCTCAAAATCAGTTTCAATAACTAATTGTGGGTCGATCTTATATTACATGTTAACACATATTCACAATTATGATTTCATAGAATTGTTTGTTAAAAGTGTCTTCTTCCATGTATAGCTTCGTGAACTTCAAAGACACATATCTGTTTCAAAACATATAGTCTTTATATTATTTATTTTTATTATAATCTTTGACATCAATCTTTATTAAAATTTTTATTTTTTGTCAAAAAACATATCTCATACCATTAGCACTGTATAGAAGTAATTTGTGAGTGATATTGTGTATCATAAATAAACACCAATGAAAATAAATACATATAAGATGCTTTAAAGATACTATGTTGTTCGAAAAGTTACAGGGTGAGTACATGTTTATAAAGTGATATTAACGACAACAGATCCAATGCAATTAAAAAAATCATTTGAGCTATGATACATCTATTTGGTTTGAGCAGAAATCTTAAAATTTTAAAGTCTAGCTCGACCTTATTTAAGGAGATTATAAACCTACAGTATTGTAAAAAAGGTATGGTTTATTGCACGGTACATACATATAAACCAAATACATGCTTTATAACCAAGTAATGAGCTACTTTTAGTTTTACAATACCATGCAACTACAAAAATATAGAAAATATTATGTGCAAGTGATGCTTATAAATTTGATAATATAGGTATCTCTCTTCAATCATCAATACTCTCAATCATCAACTATAGTCGTTTCTGTTCATCCAAATGATGGATTTTCGATGAACTCTACATAATAAAATTAAAATTTTGTTTTTATATCATCGGCAACCTTACATTTTTATGGAATTACAAGATTATCTAAATATTTTAGATAGTTTTTTATCACACTCTCTAGATTTTTTGATATAAAAATTTAATATTGAAAAAGATTACCTGTATGATCATCATTTTTTTAGCCAACATTAAACGAGAAAATAATAATAAAAAGCCCGACGACCAAGGAATTTTTTGTGATTTTTGGAAACTTTGTTTATCAAAAAATGTATTTATTAAGTTTTATTGAAATCCCTAGTATTCAGATAGATATCCAATCCTTGCATATTTCCTTAACAGGCCATGAACATATTTTAATCGACTCGCCCTATCCATAAATCAGTGTCTCACCTTAAATAAAATACCCTACATATTACTTACGATACATTGTAAAGAATATTTAGATAAATATTGTTTCACAAACTAATATAACATAATAAAATAGATGTGCTGAGTTGGCTTCTTGGGGTAGGTGTATACGTGGTAGTTTTCATGTCTTTCTTGTTTTTCTTGGTGATGTTACATGATAGTCATCATATTATTCTCACACTTATGTTTGGTGTTCTTGTTGTGTTTATATCTGTTTAGGTGTAGTGTTTTACAAATAACGTTACAAATATAGATCTAGAGTCAGGAAAAATATTTGATGGTCATTACAGAACAGCAGAAAACATGAGAGTATGCTGCCCACAAAGCGTTTATATACATAGAGATCGCGAGGAATCTGCTAGCCTGTAAGTGGATGCAATATGATGAATGAGAGAAGACTACCAGTGAGTTCTCCTTAATACTTGTCATAGTCGTATGTCATAATCAAATGATGCATTGAGATTATGTGTCTGCTATTATATTCGTTTTGTACAAAGATGTTATATACAGTTCTGTATTATTTTTTTTTGAAAAATGAAAAAGTGTGAATATGCTTATTTGCATATTCTCCAATATGTGGCCGCAGTTTTCACAAGTAAGTAATAAAATAATATCTGTCGACACATGTGAAATAATACCTGAAACAATATGTAGCCAATGACACATATGTTAGACAAGGACACAGGGGACTCACTGGCAATCTTCTCTCTCATTCATCATATCGCAACTTTTGAGCCCTGGCGTTTTCTATTTGTATAAACTATTTGGTTATCCAGGTCGTAGACATCAGCCCTGGGAAATTTTTAACTTGCCAAGATTAAAATTAATGAATATTCATTGATGGACTGAGATAAAGCCGA
This sequence comes from Chrysoperla carnea, assembly GCF_905475395.1. Classification (NCBI taxonomy): domain Eukaryota; kingdom Metazoa; phylum Arthropoda; class Insecta; order Neuroptera; family Chrysopidae; genus Chrysoperla; species Chrysoperla carnea. The sequence continues at coordinate 127,311,009 of NC_058337.1, read as the reverse complement.
GTTTTGGTCGTGATCTGTAGTCCTTTCACTGTAGTTGTCATTATGTAAAGGGGAGTTGTCATTATAGGTGTTAGGGAAACTACAATTTATGGACATCTGTATATAAACTAATCTGGTTCAAAATTAACAACGTTGCTTAGATTTCAAGTTGTTGTGAAATGTCTGTCAAATACTACGCCTGGCACTTGGCCGTACACACATACATACAGGAAAAAGAGATATAAATAATAATTTTTTTTTTTTGATATCTTTCCTAGAACATGTAAAACGTGATCTGTATACCTTTTTTCGGGGGTGTATGTGGTTTGATTATTTTATATCCTGGGATGATCCTTGTTTGATACTGAGATGATACAGTGAAAATTATTTAATGTGATCAATTTTTCAAATGTGATCTAGGTTACCATCGTGTGTCTGTTTCTCAGTTCTTAGTGATGTAAAGATTTGAAAATGAAGGCAATGGAAATAAAACATTTGTCATAATATAATACTATTTTATACAAATTCCCAATCAATGTTTTTTATAAACTCTTATATGCATACAAGAACATATTGATATACTCCCATACAAGGTTTTACAATTGGCCCAGTCATGGTCCATTGCTGGTGGCCAGTTTTGCAGCAATGGCTGAGTACTATATACCATGACTGGGCCATTAAAATAATTTCATCGGATGATAACTTGGGCCCATTGATGGGTTCAGTTAATTGGCCAAAGATTGAAGCCAATAATATCCCAGTAATGGGAATAAATAAAATTTGTACTAAGCCAGCAACGATTTTAATGAAAAAAAAAATTTATTGAAACTAAAAATATTGAATTAAAATTACAATAAATTTTATTAGTTTAATTTTTTTGGTTCGCTCCTTACGACCACCTTCGCGATCCGCTGCACCAGATAACCAGCGACCCACTTTTCCTGATAAATTTTTCAACTCTCCTGAGTCCGCAAATTGGTCAGAAAGCACTCCTGGAAAAACATCAATTTTATATATAAATATTCATCTTCAATAAAAAATTAATTGTTGTATAACCTTGTACGTACACTATAGTGTACATACTTAGCTTACCATCTAAACATTTGTAGGTAGCCGTATTGCTAAAATTTTTTTTCCCCAAGCCATTGACAGTACGACCTGTTCCCGAGTATTCTAACTCCACCGTTTTTTCCATGGTCACTTCCATAATCTTTTTTATAGCAGACATTATTTTTAATTCACCCCTTGTTATAATCTTATATAAAATCATCTACAATAAAAATTTGATAAATTAATTTAAAAACTTCCGTAACTTACTAATTTTTTAATTTATTCAATTATTTAACATTAAAACATGTGAAATGTTTTATGAAAGACTTCTGAAAACATTAAAATTAAAAACAATAAAAATTAACAGATTGATAACTTACTAAAGATTCTTTGTGTTCATCATTCGCTCTGAGTTTATTATCGAAATCTTCGAACTTCTCCAATGTCAACGATCCATTTATCCCTCTCTTTTTAGCTTCTGTTAAATTTATCGATGTCGCAGATCCATTTGTAACTGTAGTATTTTTGAGTTCATCAGTTTTGTGCTGAATATCATACAATATGCTTCTTTTCGTTGATTCTATTTTTTTTTCCATTATCAGTGTGAGGTTATAAAACTTTGTCTCCAACATTGTATCTATTTGATCTGAAAATGTCAAACAATGTATGACCATAAGTGAAAATCTTTGTAAATAATTTAAACATACTGAAAAAAGAATACTCACTTTTTAGTTCAATTAATTGTGGATCCGTCAAGGTTACCGGAGAAAACACTAATAAAAATAACATTGCGTTATACACATATATAGTCAACTGTTTTCTATCACTGCCTCTCTTTCTAATGAAGTAATGTAACAGCACAGATTTTTTGGTTATGGTTAAATAATAAACACAAATAATTTTTAGACATTTTAGTAAAATTTTAAATCAAAAATAATAAAAAAACACTAGACAATAAATACTATTCAATAAACGGCTGTTATTAATTATTTTACGTATTGTCGAGAGACCAATCGTTCTAATAGCACAGGGAACTCTTTCACGACTGCACATGTAAGTCACTGCCAATTGCCAAACAATAACAAAATAGTTATCTAATAAAAGTGAGTGTATAGTTCGTACAAAACCAAGTGGCACCGAGCAAGAGAGAGTGTATGATGTATATGTATGTGCACTTATATCTATACTCTCTCTTGTTCGGTGCCACTTGGTTTTGTACGAACTATACATACGAGCCACACGTTGCTCTTACATGTAAACAAATATTTTAATTCTGTTACGTCATCTGTTATGGTTATTTTTCAAAAATAAAAGATGAAATTTATTTCAAGAGAAGCCTTCGACTGTCAAAACTTAACTAGAATCGTTTTTTCATCGATAGTTATCATTAAAAAAATTATATAAATAACTGATATTTATTCGTCAACACTCAAACAGAGACACGGATTGTTATTTAATAGCCATGGCAAATGCATTAAAATTTCAAATGTATTATCCATTTTAAATTTATTGACTACCTAAATTTCCTAACATTCCTTTCAATTATTACCTTTTATTGTATCAAGAATTATGAAACTTTTTTAAATCTTAATCCTTTTACAATCACTAATTTTTATTTCATTAACATTATGTTTGGAAGCAACCTTTTATACATACATGGCTTAAAAGATTGCCTAAGTTGCATAAGTAATAGTAGATGATGATATGCCATAAAATTGCCGTTGATATGCCATACATTGGCTATATAAAAAAAATATATACTGGCTATCTCTATGAACCGTACATCGGCCTTTTCTTGGTTCTAGCAATGGCCCAATAAAAATTGCCAAGTACCATTAACCATTAATGGGCCAATGCTTGGCCACGTGTCTTAGTCCGGCGAACCCTGCTTGGGCTAGTTGACTTTCGTATGAGAGACTCAGCTATAATTGACTATGGAGAACATGCCATACTGGTCTCTATTTAATTTATTTTTGTGCTAATAGGGAAAATCGAAGCTAAACAGGACTGAATGAATTCGATTTAACAATATAAATACATAAATAGATTCAACTATACTTCCCAGAAAAGACAAATAAAAAACTCATATTTTTTTCTAAGATTTTATGTATCAAAAATAAATAAAATAGATGACTTTAATACTGTTAAAATGATTGACGCACGCGGTGTGATGTTGAAACCAATCGTAATTTATATTTTCATTTGGTTTCTTTTCTTCAATTATTGTTATAATGTTTTTCTTGTGAAATTCATTGAAATAGTCACAAAGTATCATTTTGATTAAAAATTTTTATAGTGTGAATAGAGAAAAAACCACTTCAAACCTTAAAAAAAAGAAGTACTCCAGTATACGAAGAGAAAATAAGACAAAATTTTCATTTGGCGATTGAATTTCTGAGAAAATTACATTTTGCTTAGCAGTTTTTTGAATATACTTTTTATCGAAAATTTTTTGCCGATTTTTTGGATTTTTTTTAAGGGCTACCCCTTAAGAAATTTCCAAAAAAATCTAGATAAATTTTTCGTCTCTGATTTCGACAAAACTCAGTTTAAGGTAATCTTGACTCGAAAAATTCAAAAATCGTGTTCATTTGGCGATTGGATCCAAAATTTCTGAGAAAATCACATTTTGTATAGAATTTTGGACGATATATCAAAAACTATGCTTCCAATCACTAAATGAACGCGATTTTTGAACTTTTTGGGTCAAAATGACTTACTGAGTTTTATCGAAATTGGAAACAGCAATTTTTTGCCAATTTTTGCATTTTTTCTAAGGGGTACCTATAGTCATTTCAAAGTACAACATCTTACCCTTCTTAAAATTAATATTAAGTACGGAGGACATAAATACCATTAGTTTTTATTATTCAATCAAAAAATGTAATGACTACACAAAAAATTTTTTTCTATTTATATAAAATTAAAAAGCTATGCTTGTGAATATAATAAGGATTGTTAAAATAAAACCCCGAAGTTCAAATTCTTTTGTTTTTGAATAAAAAACAAAAGCAATCATTGAATAATAATAAAATGGCGAATATTTAACAAAAAAAAATTTTGAAGTACTGAATGTTCTTTGTTGAGCAAATAAAAGAATCAAAAAAATAGAAGCAAAAATGAGAATAAACCACATTTAGCTCTACAAGAGTGGCCAAGAGGTTTTTTTTATTTTTTTTGTACATTTTAACACTTTTTCTCAGTCATGTATAATAATAAATACAGTGGCATTTTTAACTTAGGGTGTTGTGTCCACAGTAGTTATTGGTTTATAGCACTATCTTTTGCAAACAGTTTAAAGTTTTGATTTGAAATATTGTTCCAATATTATGAATACGGATTTTGAACTTTTTGATGCAATTTTTTGAGTAATTAATGAGTGTTTTCTTCCAGATCTTTTTTTTGAGATTGTTTCGTTGTACTTTCTACTTATTAGTTTTTGAGATATCTGATAAAATTCTGTACGACAAGCTTTTGTTTCTAGGCGATTCTTGTGATATTTTGACAAAAGACTCATATTATTCTCCAATGATCGAGATTTTTACGATTTTTTTGAGTTCTAATTAACCCAAATAATCCATGGACATGACAATTTGGTTGATTTTGTTGTTGAAGACCAATTTAAACGTAATGCTTTCTCCTTATTTGACCGCTTTCTTTTGCTGATAAGTAGAAACAGCCTTGCATCCATGTACTACAGTCAAAGGCCTTGATTTATACTATATGAATGACTAACTTAATCCCCAACCGCTTCGCTGGGTTTTATGGTAAAAAGTTGGAAAGACCACCGCGTTATAGCCTTCACCTCCCTTGCTCTCACTTATCTTCCTTCCAAAACTCAGTAAGTCATAATTCATTGAGTATATAAAAAAAGACGGCCATGAATTTTTTACATTAACTATCTTTAAATGTCAGATTACATTTATTTTTTAAATTTTTTTTTTAAAATGTATCTTTATAAATCATAGTTAATGTTGTTATTCTGATGTATGAGCTATATTATGGTTAAGTTTCATTCAAATCCATTCATTAGTTTTTGCGTGAAAGCGTAACAAACAAACATCCTTACTTTCACATTTATAATATATAGGGATAAATAAAAAAAGCGTTTGTTTTTGAATAACATTGTAAATTAACATTGAATTTAAAATGTGTGTCACGTTTAAATATAAATTATGTATGGAACAGGGAAAAAACATACAAATTTTTATTATGATTATTATTATTATTGTGCTATACGTTTTTATCTGCATCTTCAAAAAAGATTTGCCTTTTTTTTGCCTTTTTGTTTAACTGGTTAGCTATTGTCGATAAGTATATGAGGAGTATAAAGTGTTATATTTCATTTGTGTTTTATAAAGGTAGGTATCAACAATCTACATATATGTAAGTTGGAAAAAATTTGTTTATCAGTGAAGATGAAAAAAAAATAATAATTCGAGAATAATTTACTTGACATAATAATAGACGAATTTTAATATTTCAAGTATTATAAACCTTTTTTAATCATTTTTTGAATAGGCACTTTTAGACGGATCTTTACAACGAAAATTCGTCGTTGTATTCAACCGTTCTCTATACATATAAAAATAGTTGAATTTTAATATTTCTGGCCTTACAAATTTTTCTTAATCATTTTTAAAAGAGAGACAGTTTTGGATGAATCCTGTCACCGAAAATTCTTCTTTTTAATCATCCGTTTTCCATACGTGTGAAACTTCACTTATAATAGAGAACATAACTCAGAAACCAAAAAATTTTACCTGGCGATCTTTTCGATTTTTTTGGCCAAATATTAGGTGGAAAAGTGTTTTCAGCTATATACCGGACTTAATTTGGAAATTTAATTTTCCAATTTTCGTCTTTTTAAAAGGATTGTCGTATGGTAATTCTAAAAGAAACAAAGTGAAAACAAACAATTGACTGAGTTAATTGTTAAAATACCTCATCTGGACAGTGTTGATAACGCAATCGATTGCTTTTTACGTTATGCAAATAAAAAAAGAGAGTCACTCTTACACACAAAGTAATAAAAGTATCTTCTTTCTCAATTCCTCAGTGGAAATATGTTACAAAAAAATGTTTCAGCAAAAGTAGTTTATTGTTTTTAAGAAACATATTTTACGTTTAAACTTTTGTTCTATCGCAAACGGTTAACAAGATGGGTCCTACAGACCAAAGAACCAATTTATCTATATTGCTCATTTACGAACCTAGCCTCGTTTTTTACATCCTGAGCACATAATAAAAATTTCAGCTCGATATCTCTTTTCGTTTACGAGTTATTGTGTTCACAAACAGACAGCCCCACAACCGGAAATGAACTAGTTAGATGATTTTATGAACACCTATACCATATTTTGTTCGTAGCACCAATATTTTAAGCGTTAAAAACTTGGGACAAAATTTAGTATACCTTGATGTATTTCATATATTTTCCGACACTTTCAGCAGCTGAAAAAACTTACCATTTTAACATTTAATAAATACAAAGTGGCCAAGATAAAAGGGGCCCGGTAAAAGTAGTAAGTACAGAATATTATGAAAAACACTTTATCTTGATCACTTTGTATAAGGTCAATAACTTTCTTATAATAGTTAGATACTACTCAATCAATAATCCTCCAATCAACAATTAGGAAAAATCATACAATTTTTGCTTCATTACGGGCTATAAACTTGGAACGACATTACCAGAATCACATTTTATAGATTGTATTTAAAAACTATCATCAAATTTAGTTACACGCCAAGTATCAAAAAAAGAAAAATAGCTATAAAAAGTTTTCACTTTAATTTAGTTTGTGTTCGAATTTTATTATCACCAATAAACATAGATTAGAAAATATAAAAAACAAAAAGAAAAAACACAGCATAGAAAAAGTATATCGATTTAAGTGTTTTATTATTACCTATACATCCAAATAGTAAACTATTCCAAATTAAAATAATCTCGAATATACTTTCGAGTTCGAACATATGTTTTTTATGACGAACTATTTTATTATGATTAATTGTTTGTATGCCTGTTCCACATTAAACATTTAAAATATTATAATTTTGATAAAATTTTATCAAATTGCGAATCTATATTCTTTATTTTAAGATGACATTGATTTTTTATCACTCTTTAGTCTGAAAAACGGTTAAGGATTTAAAAAAAACATTGATAGCCTATTCCAATAATTTTGTGTGTATAGACTTTTACGGGTAGGGCATGGTCAATCGTCCTGGTCATGGTCAACATTCCAAATTGTTGTGCAAAAGTTCGAGAAAACTGTAAGGATTGGAGATACGATAAGGCGTGTGTATAATCGTAGCGTGCGTTCAGTCAAGAATAAGCCATTGGATCGCTTTTTTTAAAAAAAGTCGGGTCTATATCAACAATCCTACAACATTAAAGGAAGGTCGAAATAACTCCTCTAAGCTTGTGAAAAGACATAGAAAACTACCTCGAACGAATATACTGCTGCAGAAGATCCCCAGGTGATCATTTATGAGATAACATTTTTCATATTAAATGGAGTAAACTTATAATGTTCGGTTAATAAAAATATAGCTAAGATTATGTTACATTTTGTATGTAAAAATTAAAGCCCTAAAAATTAAATTGAGTAAAGATATTCAAGCTCGATCATCCCTTTCTCTTTAACTTATTTCGCGTTATTGCTTCCTGGGATCCACCAAAAATAAAAAAGTTCTACTGTGCCTCGTCATCTTTACCATGCGTTTTGTATGCACTTAAAATTCACAATTTATAGCTCTTATATTCGCACTGTGTAAGAGGTTTATTTCAGGCGTTTCCATGGTAAAAATATATTACTTCATTCATATAATAATATGGATGGACATATAATTCTATGGATTGCATATATGGTTTACATTGAAAATATAATATTATTTTCTAACAAATTAAAATCAGTACTTATGTTAATTTATATTTAAAAATATTATTAATGCAATTTCGTCTCTTATTTTCACAATTTCTAAATTTCGCCTCTTATTTTCACAATTTCTAATACATCAAGTTTAATTAGTTGTTATTTTTCAATAATTTTTTTGATTATACTATTTACAAGAATCGAAAATAAGATATAACATCCTCATTTGACACCAAAATTATCCACTGGGAACGCTGGCGTCGATTTGATTGTCACTACCATGACTACCACTGGGAACGCTGGCGTTGATTTGATTGTCACTACCATGACTATACACCCAACGAATAGGCACAGTATCTTATGTATAGTATGGATAAGATTGTATACGGATTTGTTTTGAGCTAATCATAAAAAATTTGAAATTATCTCTTGTTAGATGGTAAGTAAAATAGTTCCTTTGGGAACAGACAAGAGATATAAAATATAATAGTTTATAAAATGTAAAGAATAAAGTGCCTAGTATTTACTGAAATTTTATTTTATTTAATAAAAATTAAATAGTTTTTAAGTGGCATATAGTGTACGTCATTTGTGTAAGGGACGTTGTACATTTATTTATTTTTTTTATACTCTAAATGAGGATGTTTGACCGTGAGCCCGTTTTGCAGCGAAATTTTTATGATTTCTTTTTTTAAGTTTAGTAGGTAATAAGAAAAAATCAATTAACTTTATGGAATAAAGTTATAATACTCTTTTGGCGGAGGCCAACTTTCCAGTTAATCATGCTGCTCGTGATTTCAATGAATAATAATAATAATAATAATAATAATAATAATAATAATAATAATGGGGTTTAGCCTCCGTTTTTTAGATATCTATCGATAACAGCGGCCACCAATATCATATTCTTTTAATCTTTATTTATTTTTCTTAAAATTACATCCAATATACAATTAAATTTTTATGACGTGAGTGGTGTTGGTTACTTCGTTCTTATCCAAGCGACGACAGTGTGATCAATTTTACCGCCCCATAATTATAATTGCGCACACTGCCGTTGCCTGAATTCGAACCCAAAATCTCCCAGTCAGTAGCCGAACGTTTTAAAGGCGAAATTATCAATGCTCATAAATTTCGTTAATACAAAAAACAGGAAAAAAATCTATCCTCCAGCCTCAATGATGGTATTTTTCTGAAGTAAGAGAGAACGCGATATTTTCGAAAGTTAAATAATAAAGTTTTCTAAATAGTAGTAATAAGTGTATTAAATTTGTCATCGCTACAACGAATACTTTCATATATTGCTCATCTGTGTACACAGTATAGCAAGCAGTTCATGGTCACGATGTTCAATTTACCACATAGGTAAATTGAACATCGTTGTCGCTTATACAATTCACTTCTGGATTAGTCATCATCTAAAAATTGATCAATAAGTAATCCTTGTTTATTTTGTTATTTTCATAAACTAAACGCTCAATTACATCCTATTTAGGCTCAAATCATCCTTAATTTGCTTATTTTCATATACAAAAGTTTTGCTTGCAAAATTATGTTTCTGTATCGAACTAAAAATGTTCAAAAAGGTCTTCTTATTAATACGGATTCCTATTTCTTACTTAACGCTTTTACTATTTCTAATTACAACTGCACGTCGTTCAAAACTATCTCTCTGCATCATTTCGTGCAAAACTACTTTTAGTCTAATGTCGTTAGAAATACCTTAATCTTCCAAATGACAGAAGAATAATAAATATTTCCGTTCGTTATGGGTATACGGTTTACGTTCGGCGGCCGCGGTGGCTGTTGTAATATCATCCATCGTATTGTTGTAGGTAAGTATAAGTATACTCTAGTGAATTATTTTTTCCTATTCACAACTGCGATAAAATGCATCGCGCTATTTTATTCAATTATTATTATTTTAATTATATGCGGTTTTTATTTTTTTACAACTTGGTACAGTTTTTTTCTTATGATCATTTGTACAATTATTTTTTATTAGGATAGGAGAATGTGAGCCTTAGTATATGTATAAACCGTTTCTGATAAAACTTCTGAGTAATTGTACTTTTGTTTTACAATTGTTAAGACGGTTGTGTCGTTATGGACATAGAGACAGAAAATTGTCAGTTTTTTTTAATACTTATTAAGGATATTATAATACATTACCATTTTAAGTCGAATGAACATCTCGAGATAAATTTAGTTAAAGTTCGGATAATTAACATGGAGATCATTTGGGAAAGGTTGTGTTTTTAACAGGTTTTTAATTCTAGAAAAAAAACTAGATTTACGATTTTTTCAAAAAACTGAAATAGGATTAATACATTTGTTTTAAAAAACCAAATTATCGACCGTTTAATTACTGAGATATAATTACTCCAAGTTAATGAATTTTGTTGTTGAACAGAAACGATTATACTTAGAGTATAAGTAGTTGAAGAGAGAAAAGAGACTTTCATATGTGAATACACTTTCTTTTTACGAGAATATCTCTGCATTATACATTAGAGTTAAAAAAAAATTTTCAGGGAAAAATGACTGTTATTTTATCCTACAGGAATGTTTTTGCTTTCTAAGCTCTTCTATCTTAATTTATAAAAATAATACAACCAATAATATTCATTCCCTGTCTTTATCGAGTATTTCAACAGTTAACTCAGAGTCAATTATTTATTTTTACTTGTTTTTACATAAGATATGATTCTAAAGGGGTGCTCACGAATTATACTCCATCATTAATGAGAAATGATTATTAAGGTGAAAACTGTTTTTACCAATCACCTTTGAATACATACCTTTCAACTTTTTCCAATCACCTATAAGTACCCACAAAACTTTTTACATTGGAAGTAGAACACCTAGAATGTAGGTATGTAATACCATAAAGTGCGTCGGTAAAAACCATTTTATAATGCTAAGGAACATTACGATTTAAAATAAATTGTACGACATTAAATAAATTAAATTTTATATAGAATTTTCAACACACACATTCTATATTTATGTGGTCGCCAGATACAGAGTTCGCCAACAAAGTTGTTAACCATGAAAAAAACTCTCTTTTAATGGGAAACGTAAAGCTTTTGGTAAAACTTTTCAAACCGTGTATATAGATTAAGATCAGTAGATTTCACGAGTTAAGAATTCCATTAGACTTTTTTAGACTGAGACAGGCAAACAAGCAAAAGTCTATGTTTATAGTTTTTTCGGCTCTTTTTCAAATTGGTTTTCAATTTAAGCTAAATAACTAGTCCATATACGACTAATCAAACACTTAGATTTATATTGACACAAATGGCGCTCAGAGCTATAAATAAAAATCGTGATATTTCGTAATTAAAGTGAATGAAAATTATCGGAGTAAGCTTTAACTGTTCCTTGAAGGGATTCTGACAATTAGGGTTAGATTTTTGCCTATGACTGAAAAAAGTGTTATTATAATTTAGATCATCCAGTTTAAATAAAAACCTCTACCTAAATAAAATACAAAATATAAATTATAATTTAACAAAGCACAAAACTTACAAAGAAAAACAACTGTATAACACGAAAATATGTGATGCATTGAAGGTTCCGTATAACTGAATAATCCACTTTGACTGAATAAATATTGTTTTTCGGAAATAGAAATATATAGTTTCTCTCGGAAATTTTGAAATTGAACATAAGTTTATTATACTATATACACGAGACTGGTACTTTTTTTTCCCAATGTAGCCCAAATTTTTCCCAAAAGTTTTCAAACAACTCAGATTTACATTGAAATTTATCTAAAACAATTCGAATTGGCTTGAAAATTGGCTCAAAACTTTTTAGAAAGGTTCTAAATGAATGATGAGAATGTGCTTGAGTTACCTATTTCGATGAAAATAGCTCATGGCATACTGAATATGGAGAATGTAAAGGTTTAACTCAATTTCTGGCTCGTAAAGAATTGGTCTTTCTGATTCAGGTCACCTAAATGAATTGGACCTTGGTTTAGCCCGTTCTGATTTTCCGAATCAGAGATATTGACTCAAGACTACATTATTATTTAACCAATGACAAAGAATGTAGCTTCTCAATTCGACCCGTTAATTTTTTTAATGTATGACCACGCATTATATCTTTCATAGTAATCCGAATTCGATAATTCTTTTTGTTTTTGGATTAAGAATACATCGAAGTTGGTACCAGATAAATTAAGAGAAAAAAAACACACCTTTAGTGGAAATATAGGGAATGCTTGATTGTTCAACTATTGAATTTTCATTTAGGAACCGATTGTTATAAAATGTTTGAAAAGATATTTAACTTCATCAAAATTGGTTCAGAAGTTTTTATGATATGGACTAATACGTGGACCTTAGTGACTTTAGCTCACAAGGAAATTATTGATTTGACTCGGAAAGTAATTTTTTACTTTTTTTGTCGGTTCTATTTTTTGCAAAAAAATTTTTATTACACAAAATATCTGAGATAATGTAGTTATAAACCATATGTAGTAAGTAATCTGATACACATATGTTTTCTCGAAACCGATGTTAATTAATATTATGTTGTTGAAAGTTTTCAAGTGGAGTTTAGAATAAAATTAAAATCGGGAAAACTTTTATTATGAAAATAATATTCTGTTCTTAAAACTTTTGTTTTTACTGTTGTTTTAATGGTATTTATTTTGATAATAATTTTTTACAGTTCCGAAAAAAATCAATTATACCCTCGATAAAGGTAATCTACAATTTTGGAACTCATTGGCAACAAGAAAGGTCAATGTTAATTCTCTCGGTAGGATTAAAATAACGAATATTTGCTATTTTCTTATTTTTAGATCGACAGATGGATATTGTTACTTTCGTCTAAATAATAAAAAAGCAATTAATTTTTTTGTTTTGAAGTGTAGGCATTATTCACTCAAATAGTTGGATAAGATATAATAATAAAAATCGAAAACATGAAAAAATATTTGTTGGTGGTGTAGTTCATAAACTTCCTAAATTTAAAAACTTGCACATTCAAAAAAAGTATTTTTGTAGGCCTTTTATTACAGGACCATTTTATGACCTTATTTTACAAGAGTGATGGGTTTGGTTAGGTTAGATTAGAGTGGCTGTCCTGGGGGGAGGGAGACTAGGATCATAGTATCTGTTACTCCATGAACCATTAGCAGCTATTTAAGAACAACGGAAGTGCTTTGACGTCAATGAACTGCAGGTCGGAGAAGTTGTTAAAAAAAGAGCTTGCTCAAGTGAGCCTATATCCTCATATGAGCTCGATATAGACTGGTAGGCTCAGTAATTCGGCGTGATTTTATTTATAAAAGCTCTTGGTCTAAGATTGTCTTTTCTTAAGACATCTTTATTCAGAAGCTGCTTGACGTTCGCAAATGGAACTCACAAATGCTTATTAATGCGTGTGTCCAACAGCCTCATGCCGTTCCTAGCAAGCTCATCGACTTCACAATTCCCTGGAATGTCTTTTTGGCTCGGTACTCATATCAGGCTTACATTCATTTGTTCCTTCAGCTCATTTAAGGATGTTTGGAACTTCTGTGCTACTTTTGAGACAGAAGTCCAAAGATGCCGATAGAATATTTTAAACAAAAATTAAAAATATTTCAACAATGTTTGAAATCTTGACAAATTTGACAAATACTATCTCCTAATTTTCTTCCATTATATTCTTCCTATATAGTTACGGAACTTTATTGAATAGTTTTAAGATTGGAATATTGGCATCTACAGTAAAATAACTGTGGTATCACATACGCGAAAATTGGTTACGTATCATTTGTTACTTGTAAAATTAGAAAAAAACAACTGATAAATCAATTTTAATTATGCGTTACGGAATCTTAATCTCGAAAAACAGTAATATTTTCCGAACAAACAATAAAATTTATCATCATATATATATATATATATATATATACTTTTTCATTTTTTAAAATTGTAACGTTGAAAAATAACGAAAATAAATGAAAGATAGAAAAAGTAGAGAGAAATACCTATATGAAAATCAATAAAAACCCACTTTTTGGTTTGAGAGTTTTTTTTTTTTTTTTTAAATTAATATTGTAAGAGTGCTATTTGCAACGAAATATAATGTATATTTATACTTATAAGTTTTAAAAATGGTTTGGCAAAAATTTTCAAATGCCTCATAAGTAATAAGTATCCAAGTTATTCCTAATTTTTTTGCCCTTAGAGCTCTGTTGGATGTACCACAGCTTTCTCTGACCATCAAAAGTACAGCAATGAGGTCTGCATACAGACTACACTGTATAGGACAATTGAGAAGATGGAATAGTGACCTGTCCAAACTTTTCAAAGATAAGCTGTTGGCTCTTTAAATCGAACCACAGGACAAAATCAGAACCCTACCGATGGAGGAGCAACTCTACAAGATATGCTATCCAACGAGAGAGGACTGGAAGGTCAGCGGAGGACCAAGACATGGCCAAATTTGGTTCACAGGCGGCTCCAAAACCGCAGAGGGTGTTTTCGCGGGTTTTTGCGGCCCAAGAAGGGCTAATGACACATCCATCAAGTTGGACAGTTACAATACTGTATTCCAGGCAGAGCTGGTAGCCATCATGAAATGTGCTGACCACCTCCAATAGGCCAATTTGAGGGATGTTGTGATTAGCATCTGCACAGACAGTCAAGCGGCACTCAAAGCGCTATCAAACTGTACAGTGTCATCGCAACTCGTCACGGAGACTAGAAACAGTCTAAACAACCTGGCGAGGAACAATAAAGTCAATATTACCTGGATCCCCGGACACTCTGGTTGGAACGGTAATAAGAGAGCAGACAAGCTGGCCAAACTGGGAACCACCATGGCTCCCACTCAAGAAAAGCTTGCGAGGATGCCATACCAAGAAGCTCTTAACAGATTAGAAGATAATCTGAAAAACCAACAAATAAAGGCATGGACCAGCTACGAGGGAGGGCGAATCGCCAAAAGTCTGTTGGGTGAAGGAAACTCGCTCGGTAACAGAGCCGAGGAAATCTTGGAACTAAACAGAGCTGATATTAGAGTCATCGTAGAGTTACTCACAGGGCATGATAACCTGAACAAGTTCCAACATCAGATCGGAAAAAGACAATCTCCCGCGTGTGAAAGATGCGGAAATTCAGAAGAAACATCGATCCACTTTCTCTGTTACTGCCCGGCGCTCATACAGCAGCGAAGGAAATGGTTTGGTCCGGCCATAGTCGAACCAGAAGAAATTAGGAAACTCAGCGCTAGGCAGATCCTGGGTTTCAGTACATCAGTTGGTTATAATAGCCACTGGGTCACAAGGTCTATTACAAGGGTCTATTTGGCTAAGTGCTCTGAACCATTGCTTCGAGGCCCGATGCTCGAGCATGGCCCGCTAACCTCCATACTCATACTCATACTCATATTCCTAATTTTATCAGCCGTAATTTAACACTTATCATCAATCGACCGTGGATAATTGTTCTTCAACAGACATTGCCTCACATTATTGTACTTACTATGGTACTTACAGAAACCATACTTGCATGACTCAGGCGTATAGCCCTGTTGAAGAACCCTATTCCTAGAGCAATTCCTAATTTCTGGCTCAATGGATGGTTAGATTTTTAGTTTAAAACTTGACCAAAGCTATAAGGCTTTTGATACCAAGAAGTCCTCAGCTCACCTGTTTCTGTTCTGCACACTGATTATCTGAGAAAGAAAGTTTATCGTCTTCTTCAAACTCAAGTTCAAAGAATTTAAGGCCGTATCAACTTTATTCCCTGGGACTATTAAAAAGAAATTGTCAACATAGGCTGTCAACCCTGGAATTTCAAAACTTCCAGTGGTTTGATATCACGTAGTCCACTACAGTAATAGCAATTGGTGGACTAGCTGGGCGGCCCATTCCACAACCTTCTTTCTGGTTAAATTCATTATTTTTAAAAGAATATTTCGAGAATAAGTTATAAAGTACTATAGTTACCGTAACTTTTGTCATATAAAATAAAATACGACAACGAATTTATTTATATCTAAAAAATTGTGTATATGTGTGTTTTATATAATAAATACGCTCTGTTTTGAAATAATATATCCGGATACTCCTGAAAAATAGATCACAATTTTATGTTAATTTTTAAACAAAAATATGTTTAAATTTACATTAAATATAGCGTAACGTTTACATATATATTACATTAATATTATAATTATTTTAAGAATCAGTATATTTTGGAAAACTTTACATTTATAACCGGCTCGGAGCGAGTAAAGGCAAAGTCGCCTTTAGTTCAAGAGATTGTTCATTCTGCAGGTTTCTCCTTATAAACTCACTATATGGTTCCCTGGGTCTTTTATAATGTGCTGTAAGTTAAAGATCTGAAGAGCTTATATTGGGCAAACAAAACAAAAACTGAAGAAAAGAATAAGTCAGCATGCTGCTGATTGTCGACCTGAAAAATACCCAAGTACTAACAAATTTTAGAGAGAAGGGTTTAGTTATTTAAGGGTTTGACTGTGTCAATGATCGGTCTGACACTCGGTTTGAGTTCTTCATATAGTGACATTATTTCATCTGTTAAAAATTTCCCGGCAAAAATTTCTTACCGTGTATGTACGTCATTTTGTACGAATTTTCACTATGAATACGTCATGTATTCTTTAAAATGCTTGTGTGAACAACATTTTACAAGAAGATGAAGTTTTTTTTCTATGTAAATATCGAAAAATGAAAAACCTTTGTATAATATGTGATAAAATGTAATTGAATTTACCTCAACAATATTAAATATACATATCTTGGAGGGCGTGAGAAGCTTGAGCATTTGATAAACAGAGTAAATCCGAGCAAAGGATTGATTAAAAATAATAACACAATAAACACACCAAACCATTTTAATTTTTACACAAAAGTATACAGTCGCAGCCCAGACACTGTAAAAAAGTAGGTAGCATGTAGTTTCAAGAAAATATATTCTTAGAATGGTTGCAAGAAAATATTTTCCTCGACAAAGAACATTTTTAAGTAGTCACGTACTCATTTTCCTGAACTACGTATTGAGTTTGTTGACTCAAGCAATATTTACACTTTAACATCAATAGCCAAGTAAACGTGTTTACTTCAATTCAGTAATTTTTTTGTTTACTGTGTAAGCCAAATACAACTTATCAAAAAAATATTACCGCCTTTATAATGCATTAAATTTCCAGGAAAATACATTACTACCACATACAAAAAATTGAATGTAAACTTCAACGTTTTCAATTCAAGGATCATAAATATAACAGATGTGAAAACATACCAAATTGTGGTCTTATTTGGACCTAATTTAATCAGTTACACAGGCTCAAGCTTAACTAATAGTTATAATCCTAACTTTACGAATACTGTATGTATGTTCATTCATTCTCTAGGTGCTTGAATCGATATAACATCATAAAAAAGTTGAGGACAAAAGAGGAAAATAACTGGACTGTTAAGCTGGTGCAACGGTAGAAGAACCTTTACAATGTGTACAATTTATTAAAAATATTTAAGCAAGGCTAAAAAGTGTCAAATATTCTTTCAGCCTTTTTGTGTGTTTTACAATAATCTTACTCTATACAATATGGTATATCTAATGACTTGACAAAGCTCATTTTATACAAGTTGCCTATGTAGAGACTGTGTATGCTATCCTATCAAATTTTCACATCTGTTTTTGGATTTAATGGGTTCACCCCAGGGATTGTGAAAACGAAGAGTCTTCGCTGGAGTTGAGGTAGGATGGTATAAATGATGAACGATACGTACTACCACTGGTGTTTGATAGGCAGATCAAAATAAGAGCGCAGAACAACTTGGAAAAACATTAAAGCGAGACAAAAAGGGCGCAACCTAACATAAAATTTGCGTCAAAGCATTCGTGAAGGTCTCATGCGTTCTTTTCTCTTGTGGGATACCTAAAATTGAAATAATGTGTAATTTAAGTGATATGTAGAAAGGACATAGAGAACGCGAGGGATCTGCTAGCCTGCAAGTGGATGCGAAATGATGAATGGGAGAGAAGACTGTCAATAAATTCCTCTGTATAGTTATAAGTATTAGATAAGGACACAGGGGAACTCATTGGCAGTCTTCCCTCTCGCTTCACATATCGTATACACGATAGCGTTCTCTACCTTCATATCTCTATGGTTAATACTCTATACTGGTTGGTTAATTTACATCTTGGCATAGTACATCTCCCACGAGTATGAGAGAGTACGTATGTATACATTAAGCAATGCGGCAAGAAAGAGGTGTTAGAGGCTTGTTTTCTTGCTATGAGTTGAATGTAGCTTCGATACGCGTGAGAACTATCATACAGGTTAAAGAAAACCGAAGCTACAACACTTTAAAGAAAAATATACTTTAAACACTTATAACATATCTTTCTTACACGCTTTGTTCAACGCATCTTCTCTGTCATACTCGTGAGATATGCCTATGCCAAGATGTAAATTAAACGCAAGGTATAATCCAACCCTAAAATTTATCCCAGCACAAATCTATATAAAGCCTCGTGTATGAAGCTGCATGGTATGTCAGCTAGTATATAAATAGTAAGATAATACAAACTTAACACGTATTATGACTAGTAAGTACATACAATATAGTATTATCTATGTGGGTATAGAATATATATAATAATATCATGTACCTACTCACTATACCAAGCAAGCAAGCCAGTCACTGCCGCCTGTGCCTGCTTTCATATATGACATAGAAATAGTTCGTCGAATGAAATACATACTTCTTTCTAGTTAGTATTATATAGAATGATAAAATTTAAGATTATTATCATTTATCTTATACAGATGTATGTGGGTGTTGTGAAACGAACGATATAGGTTTAGTCGTTTGTCTTATATGCTGTAGCGGTATCACTCACTCATACCTTTACAGTATTTATCAAAAAATAGTGTTGAAATGTTTTTCTCTTACATACAGAGTGGTGAATTTAATTGTATCTACGTTAATAACCTAAACCAGATTTACCTATGGAAAGGTCTTTTAAAATAGAAAAAAGTGTGTGTGTACTTATGTACACGCGTTAGAAGTTATACTTCTTCGGCGTACTATAGTAATACATACCGTCAACTAACCCCAAATTCTATAAACGTATTCAAAATAATCTGTAAAAACTGTTCTTATCACTTAAAATAATTACTCAAAGTAATATATAAAAACAATTATTATCACTTATAATATTATATAATAATATAATATATTATTTGAGAAAATATGTATTTATGTATATTTTTATATATTTTATTCGGACTGATACAAAACACGTGTGGTAGGTTCAGAAATACTTAAATAAAGAAATATTGTGAATACAGTTGTCAGTTCTCACGCAAACATACGTAGATGTCATTACTTTTACTTTGTTGGTACCTTTATTTGAAAAACTAAAATGTTAACTGTAGCTAACTTCATCTTGTCATTTTTTCGTGACGGTGTGCGCGCGCATCGTAAAAATTTACCCTCATCATTTCTGCCTAACGCGCCAAAAGAAGTATAACTTCAAATAGAAAACAAAATTTAATATTATCCTAGTTATTGAAACTATGATCCGTATCGCACATTATGATGTGTTTGCTGGTTGGGAGGTAAAAACACAAAAAGTATAACAGATCCCAAAAATCCGACATGTATGTTAGGTATTTATGAAACTAAAACTTCGATTCAGCTTGCCATGAATTTTGAGAGAATATATAAACAACTTTTTACAATTTGTCAATTTGTATTTTTTGTCAAAAATTTATGTTTTTTCATTCAAAAAAAATAAGTTTTGATTTATCAGAAGTTAAACATGATAGAGATAATTTAAAGTAAGCACAAGAAAATTTTAATGTTATGTCATATTAAATATCCTGATCAATTAAATTATGGGTAATGTACCCACATATTGACTTGACTTCTAAATCAGTTTTTTGAAACTAATATTACAAATAATTCATAAAATATGGCGTATTCTTGACTGAACCCACGCTATGATGATACACACGCCTTACAGTATCTACAATGCTTACAGTTTCTTGGAACTGTTTTTACGCAATGATATAAATATTTCGATCACTTGGACGAATTAATTGGTCATAATCATTCTGTAAAAGTCTATAAACAGTTCTTACAAAATTATTATTCCGACTAGTTTTGGAGAAATCTTTGAAAACATATCATTCATCTACCGTTTCCTATAAGACCAATGTTAAACATGCCTACTTTTGAATTTGAATACTTTTTTCATTTATTTATTATAATAATCGGACATTTTCAGAATTGATTAAGACTTAGTCCAACTTCATATAAAAAAACTCAAGCCTTTTATCCAAAATTTTTGTAGAGCTCGTATATCCTAAAATGAGAATTGTGGTATTGTAGAAGTTTTCCCTATGGATTCATTAAAATGGTCCACCCTGTACTACGGTACTATACAATAGTATATCGATAGGTGAATGTAACCCAGAAAATTATTGTAGTGGTAATCTTTCTTCTTACAAGTAAAAATAAAAACATTTAAAAATCGATGAAGTGTGTTCAAGTGATTTGTTGATAGTCAAATACATTTTGGTTCTGTTTAAATCACTAAAAAAATAGTTTAATGTTTGTCGCTTCGAATATTGTCAACGTTTTAGTAATAATATTCCATCATCGGTGTAACTTACGCCTTATGTGTAGATAAAGTTATTATTTACATACCTCTGATGTAATTAACATTCTTCTCATTTTAATAACTCCTAAAGAAATATATAGGCTGCCTCGAAAAGTATCTCAATGGAAGGGATGTTTTGAATTCTAAGGAGAAACTTTCTATGTAGTTTTTGACGAAATGGGCTTTTCTTAAATAGTGTTTCTATTTTTCAGACTTTCTCGATTAATAGTAGCCGAGTTGAAGTTTGAATATAATAAGAAAAGTTAAAGATCGAAAATTTACTTAACATTTTTTACCCAAAGATTTATATTTATGGAGATATCAAAAACCAAATTATTAGACAAAAACTTACGTCTTTAAATGAGCTGGTAGAACAAATGAATGTAAACCTGGTATGGGTACCGGGACACAGAGACATGCCAGGAAATTGTGATGCCAACGAGCTTGCCAGAAATGGCACAATGCTGCCCTTGTGCCCAAGCATCAAAAGACATCTGGGAGTTTCGTTCGTGAATTGCAAGCTGGAGGACAAGACAAATTTAGTCTGAGTACAATCGTTCCGAAGATCCTATATCCCTTCCGAGGGCTCTGTAAGCAAAGCTATTGCAGGAGACTGGTTTCTGCGTCACGCATGCTGAACGCCTGAACCTAACGGTGTATCCTGACTACTTGATTTATTGTTTCTTTGAAAGGTATTTTGACGAATAGTGTTCTTTGCTTTGCTTCTTAGCACGAGTTTAAAACTTCGTATCCAATAACAACTAGAAAAGTAACTAGAAAAACGTGATGATTTTCAAACGGCTGGACTGATTTTCTTGAAATATAGCAAAGAATACTTCGGATCAAATAATGTTTCAAAGGAACAAAAAAAAAAAAAAAAGTAAAAATAAAAATAAAAATAAAAATCGGCTCATCTGGCTAGGAGCTACGATGACACAAACGTAGCGATCAGACCTGATTTTTTATTGGGAGTTTCTTTAAGTTTTTATGTATTTTTTTAAATGATATCCTCGCTTAAAATCTTCACAAGTTAAATACTAAGCTTTTTGGTACGGCATCTTAAACTAAATCGTCTATATAAATTCTATAAAAGAGCATCGATTAATGATTAGCCACCTATACAAATCGTGTGTCGGTTGAATTCAATTTCTGAATGATTGTATTCTTTTCACGATTGTAATAAATAAACGTTCAATTTAACTTTACGAAAAAAAAAACTAAATGTAAATTTAATATCTTTGTTTGATTTATTAAAAAAAAAAAAAACAAGAGTGAGAGAATATTAAAGTGGGAGGTGTGAAGATATTTTGAGAACAAGTACAACTTGACATTTTAAATTAATGTCAATAAATTGAACAGTGGTTTCGTTCCCCCTTTGTTCAAAATGAATGTGTATTGATTGATGCGTCTAGCGTTTGATTTAGGTTTCAAAATATATATATCATAAAAGTTAAAATTGATTTGATGTTAATGAACCCAGCGGATTAAAAATTAAAGCCATTTGGTACTGATACCTCGATAACCATAAATCATATCAATTATTGGTTGCTTGCATCGTTTCTACTAGGACAAAATTAGTCTTAACTGAAGTTTTTATTAAAATAGGAGAAAATTAGAAAATTATTTATTTTCCAAAAATATGAAAGGCGTAATATTAATGCGATTATTAACTGGAAATTGAACATTTAGGAAAAATTCTTATCTCAATTAATAAGCTTATCTTATATATCATTTCACCGGTTAGATTTTTCCTGTCCACGCGATTCTCCATGAAATCCGCTTCACCCCTCATTTTCAAGCTTTACGTGCTGGCTACTAAAGAAAAATTGACTATCTATTTAACAATGTTCCGCTTAGGAAAAAATCAAGATAGAAAAATAATAATAACATTTAATTATGTTCATTATGTAACTTGTATATCATTTCTGCAACAAAATTGCCTATCAATAAAAAGAAAGTAAATTAATATTGATACTTTGTATCACTTATCTCTAGACTATTTTTTAGCCACGGGTGCTGCACTGCGAAATTCTACTCGGATCGACTACTATAAATGTTTACAATATCTTTATATTTCCTGCATGAAAAAGCCCCAAGTAACAATAGAAAGTGAATGAAAAAGTTTTCTAGATTCTGATGGTTTGAAAATTGGCACCATTAAAAATATAATACCATTTTTATATACCTACCTTTTATATTGATAAGTATCGTTTAAAGTGGATTTCATTGAAAAGTTGAAAACTTACTCATAGTTTGAAATAGAAGTAAAATAAAAATATCTTAATAAATTCCATTAAATTGATAGTTTTTCTTTGATAAATGGATGTGCTATATTTTACCATATTGAAACTATTACATTTGATATTGTGTATGAAGGATTATCTGAACTATTTACAGTTCCGTTATGCTGTTACCACAATGTTTATGACATAGAAACAAGATTTTCAATCGGTTGTACTGTCTGAAACTATTATTATAGAGTGAGATTATGAAGTATTTTGATATACCTGAGTATTTATCGACTTAGTATGTTACCAATAAAAACTAATCGAACTAATATTAAGCAGATTATTTATAAAAAAAACTAAATGTGTTGTTATTTTCGAATCCTTTATGCTAAAGCCTTACTAGTAATATTATAAATGAGAAAATAACTCTGTCTGTCTGTCTGTTTGTTATGCAATCGCGGCTAAACTAATGAACAGAGGCAGTCCAGAGACTGAGAAAGAGCCTAGCCTACTTTTTAACGCAAAAAGGGCTGTAAGGGGTTGAAATAAGGGGTGCAAGTTTCAGGAGGTACTTCTAAAATGTGTGATAAATGAAATTTGGAACAGAGATAGTCTAGAGCCTGAGAAAGGACATAAACTACATTTTAATGCGAAACAAGGCTGTAAGGGTTTAGAATAGGGGTTGCAAGTTTAAAGCTAGATACTTGAAGCTCATTTTTAAGGCTTTTGGGAATAAAATAGGGCATGAAAGTTTTCGTGTGATAAGGTCATCAAAAAAGCTTACGGCCCAGAAAATAAAAATATGGAAGAAAAACAGAGAATTACGGAGTCATCACAAAATGTGAAACCGAAATTAACGCAATAACGCTAAATAGATGTTCATTTAAAAGTGTGCAAGCAACAGAGAATATGAACTAGGCCACAGCCTTCAAGATAATGATGCAAGCACTAGGTACTTAATCGATTTGAAAAATTATTTCTCGTATAGAAAGCTTCATTATTAGCGAGTAATCGCACCAAAATAATTAGATCGACAAAATTGTGAACAAAAGGAGGATAAGTGACGCTATATGAAGTAAAGCTTGTAACATAATAACCTTTGTATTTAAAATTTATTTTATTTTTTATTTAAAAAGTTTCGCATCGAATCGAGTGGGTCACAGCTAGTTTCATTGTATTTATAATAGCAAAAGTTTTAAACAGCTTTAATATAGAGAAAATCATAAGAACAAGTATTAAAAATTAAATCAGGTTAAAATCTTGAGAAGCTTTACGTCTTGGTTAAAAAATCGGGGTAAATTGATTTTATAAAATCTCAATTGAGTAAATTTCGACTATTTCTCGAGATCCAAAAGTTTATAGAAAGCCAAACATTTTTCTTTGAATAAGAACTGTAAGATAGTTGAGCAAAAATTTATGTACCTATTTTAAAACTTTTCAAAAAAAATTATTTCGAGAAAGTTACTTGGTTCCTTTTCCTTCCATTTTCTATGGAAGCAGATCTTGTTAAAAACTTAAAAATTGACATCCAATTTCCAAATAATTTTTTATTATATTAAAGTGTATACATTAAAAATAGCGCCACGACGACGATCAGACGAATGCATTCTTTCAGGCGACCAAATCATTCATCATATTCCGCTGATATATTTTCTCTATATCCTGATATTTATCTTTCCAAGTACACTCACAAGATAAAAGTTATAGGTTGTGAGATCTGACTAATTTATAACTTACTTAATTAACTTTATTAAATTAAAAATTCAATTTACATTTCACTTCTAAAAAATTCAATTTTAAATGC
Organism: Chrysoperla carnea; assembly: GCF_905475395.1. NCBI lineage: Eukaryota > Metazoa > Arthropoda > Insecta > Neuroptera > Chrysopidae > Chrysoperla > Chrysoperla carnea. The sequence continues at coordinate 127,286,414 of NC_058337.1, read as the reverse complement.
TTTTTTATTTGTTTTAAGATCTAACAAATAACTCTGACTTACTGTGTGCTTGTATAACGTTATACTAATGTAGGTATTTGACGCGTTGCCAATATAAATATTATTTAATATGAAAATATTACTTTTAATTATTATTTATATTTAAACAAATCATAATATTGAAATTTTTTTAAGTCTAATTATTATTTACCACACATATTTTAAAAAGGAAATAGAAAATATCAACGGTCTAAAATACTTTTCAATCATTTTCATGATCTGAACTCCTTAGTTAGTACAACTATTGGGCCAATCCTCTACCCGCAACTATCCCTAATCTTTAAACATGATAAATTGTAAAATATTATATGATAAATTGTGAAAACTTCTTTTGACACGATCAGCACTTTTTAGGTGAACAAAAAACATGGAACTTACGCTATCGATGTATGTTACTCCTCTAAAACGGATTTACCGATTTTGATAAAATTGTGTGTGCGTTAAAGTGGAAGAGAGGATTGTTTAGATTCACAATTCAGTCCACTACAAAATGATTTTGAGGTTCCCGCACCAAAAAATTAAAACCAATGAAATAAATGGTGGAAACGCATATTAATAATAATATCTGGATGACCGAGCTTTGCTCGGTATTCTTAAAAAGACACAAATTTTATCACTAATAGAAGACCGTTTTAAATGTCTCCACACAAATACCAATTTGAATGTCCCGGTAATGTAATTATTATTTCATTAACTACGATATACACCAATAGATGACAGGAAGAGTTATAATTTGCATTGTATTTCATTAACTACGATATACACCAATAGATGTCAGGAAGAGTTATAATTTGCATTGCCGGTTTCAGTTTTTCATGAAAAGACGGATAAAACGACGTTTTTTTAAAATTTAAAATGAAACTTTGTTAGATCGACTTATCGCCCCAAAAAACCCCTACATACTCATTTTCATGAAAATCGTTGGAGCCATTTCCAAGATCGTTGATATATATATATATATATATATATATATATATATATATATATATATATATATATATATATATATATATATATATTGCTCGTTTAAATATATAAGATATTACATTATACACCTATTTGAATAGTATTGAGGTGTTATTTATTATTATTTAGGTATTGTGGTAGGTAGGTATTTATTACAGCTTTATGCGAACGCAGATAGCTCCGCTGCCGACGGCTCCAGCCAGACCAACGGCCAGTTATTCCAAAGTTTTCACTTCCGTCGACAGTCCATATGACTGAATATCTTTTTTTTCTATTTACAATTAGGTACCAGCTATTAAATTAGGTAAAAACAACATTACTGTTTTTTAAGAATATTTTCGATTTTTACCGTAAGTTTCAAGGAATTTCACGTGGAAAGCAAAAAAACTGCATATTTTAAGCATATAGAGTTTTGAGGGAGTTTTTCCCATTTTTGGGGTGGGAGTTTTCCCATGTTGGGTAGTTAGGATAATTGCCGAATCATTTTAGCGGAACAAAAATTATTTAAATAATTTAGAAAAGTGTTAAAATCATTTGACTGCGACTGTAGTTTCAATTTGATTTAGTTTTATAATTAACTAGCTGTGAACTACCCGCTTTGCTGGGCAACATCCCCACTTGCTCCCCTCCCTCCATATTTCCTTGCGTGGGATAACAGTTTTGTAATGTACACGTCATGCTCTTTTATTTGATACCCCACTTAGGTATATTTGTAAATATTCGATAATTCCTGCCCACTTTCTCGCTGCACCTTTCTACCCTCCGAAGGTTAAAAGTAGATAAAAACAATGGATCTTTGAAGCTGGTTGCATATCGTGTCAATATTTGAGCTTAATCGATGCACAACTTTTTTAGTTTTTGAAGCATATCCCTTTCAACCCCTATTTCAACCCCTTACTCTACTATAATATGGATGTATTATACATAAAAACCTTCCTCTTGAACCACTCTATCTAATAAAAAAAAACGTTGCGTAGTTTCAAAGATTTAAGCATACAAAAGGACATAGGGACATAGGGACAGAGAAAGCGACTTTGTTTTATACTATGTATTGAAGAATGTATTTTTAGTTTGCCAGATAGAGTTTCGGTTGCCTTACTAAGGCACAATAATCGCTAGTTAACGCAACCGCTCTCAAGTGCGAACGAATGTAATCTCTACCTCAGTCCAACAAATAGGGAAATCAAGTTAAGGCACAATCATCGCTAGTTAACCCATCCTCTCTCAAGTGCGAACGAACTTAATCTTTACCGCAGTTCAATAAATAGGGAAATCTCGTGTTACAATTGTTTATTCTTATGAACAGTTAATTTTAACTCCAATAAATAAATTGCTTCAATATTCATAACAGACGTTTGTTAGTTACATTTTATACAGTTCAACTTGTATAATACATACTCGTACATACATACCTATACACTAGTACCAACATTATAAATATTAAAATTGTATGGTCTGTATGTATGTATGTATGTATGTTGTCATATTATTTGTTCGTACAACTGTAATATTACCAACATAAGTAAGAAACACAAATAGTAGCTACTTAGATAAATGATGATGATGATGATAATGTGACTACGATTGCTAAACTATAATAACATTTGTGTAGTTATATTATACGAATACGATATACATATTCTATATGCTAAACGGTTTACCATTGAGATTGGTAGAAATTTAAACTTAAATTAAACAACTAAGTCGACAATACTGGACTTCTGGCATTAGTACATAGCAATATAGTAGCCAGTAAGCACTTATTGACGTTGATATCCCAGAAAATATTCAAGATTTGGTTCCAATTTTATGGAAAAAAAAGTGCCCGAGGGTGTGGTCTTGTGCATAAGATGAACGTTCCGCATACGTCAAGTTGAAAATCGTCATTTATAGTAAAAGTTAATAAAAAAATGTCTATTTTCATAAACTGGATAAACGCAAACTGAAAAAACAGTGAAAACCAACAATTGCCTGAGTCAATTGTTGAAATACCATGTATAGACAGTGTTGACCCAATCTTTTGTTTTTTACGTGATGTAAGAAAAGATAGATAGTCACTTTTACAAGTTAATACAATACCTGCATACATAATATATAATGGTCTAATCTAATTTTCGCCCTCAAGGGTAAACAGTGATGTTTACGAATAATCTTTCAAACAAAAGTTGTTTGAAAAAAAATTTTTTATAAGGATTCTTTTTTTAAATTTTTTGAAGAAAAATTTTCTATCTCTAACGGTTTAGAAGATGGGTCTTACGGATCCAAGACCTAATTTACCTATGTTACTCACTTTACATCGACCTTACTTTTTACGTCCTTAGCACACTATATAAATTTCAGTTTGATATTTTTTTTCGTTTTTGAGTTACCGTGGCCGAAAGACTAACAGACAGACAACCGGAAATGGTCTAATTAGATGATTCTCTAATTGAGTTGAATGAACTCCTATATCAAAATTTTGTTGGTATCATCAATATTTTTAAGCGTAACAAACTTGGGACTAAACTTACCATTGCTGAAATGTGCTTGTTATACAATAATAAATTAATTATAACGAAAGGAACATAGTCGAAGGACATCTCTCTTTGGCTATGTTTAAGATGGAATAACTCTCAAAGCTACCACTTTACGTAGAGTACTTAAATAAGGGTTTATTGTTTATATTGTCTACTATATGGATGTGTAGTAAGGCTAGAAATCCAGCTTGCGATCAAAATTGGGCAGATTTGGCTTTTAGTATATTGTAATCTTAAACATATAATCTAAGTTGAAAGATCTATCATGCTTAATGGAAAGCCGTTTATATTTTATGTTGTATGTTGAATAAAATAACTAGCTTTGTAGTCTTGCTAATATCTACACTTACAGTTAGTATTCGCTGCTGCTCAGTTTTATTATATATGGTTTCTAAACACATAAACTATAAAATATATAAAATGTCTTAGACATACATTATTAATATACTTGTATACATATATACATAAGTATAAGGGATGGTCTCTACAAGAACGCTAGATTTAAATTTTCCATCAATTTTATAAGCGTATCTCAAAAAGAAGAAAATGTAGTTATCATAAAGAAAGTCAGGGAAAAAAAGCAGCCTTTCATAGTCATGTCCCTACAAAACATCAAAACATAATACTTGCACTTTTTGTATTTGAGATATGATTATTTTTGGATATCGTAAAATTTTATACAGAACTTGCCATTTCTTTTAACTCGAATAAACTATTTAATTTTGTATTACTTGAGTGGAAAATACGACTTTATTTTTGTAAATTTTCAAAACGTATTAATTTTTGAGGCTACTACATACCGAGGGCTTTGAGAAGAAACTCTTTTAAACGTCCAGTTTATACAAAAGTTGTGACGTTTTACAGTTCTTGCCTTTAAAAAAAATTAAGGCCAATTTCATTTCAATCGTGTACAGAACTTGTTATTAATATTAGTGTAAATAATTAAAAAACATCAATACATATTATAAAACAAAGTCGCTTTTTCTGTCCCTATGTCCCTATGTCCCTTTGTACGCTTAAATCTTTGAAACTACGCAACGGATTTTGATGCGGATTCATTTCAATCGTGTACAGAACTTGTTATTAATATTAGTGTAAATAATTAAAAAACATCAATACATATTATAAAACAAAGTCGCTTTTTCTGTCCCTATGTCCCTATGTCCCTTTGTACGCTTAAATCTTTGAAACTACGCAACGGATTTTGATGCGGATTTTTTTATTAGATAGAGTGATTCAAGAGGAAGGTTTTTATGTATAATACATCCGTATTATAGTAGAGTAAGGGGTTGAAATAGGGGTTGAAAGAGATATGCTTCAAAAACTAAAAAAGTTGTGCATCGATTAAGCTCAAATATTGACACGATATACAACCAGCTTCAAAGATCTATTGTTTTTATCTACTTTTAACCTTCGGAGGGTAGAAAGGTGTAGCGAGAAAGTGGGAAGGAACTATCGAATATTTACAAATATACCTAAGTGGGGTATCAAATAAAAGAGCATGACGTGTACATTACAAAACTGTTATCCCACGCAAGGAAATGTGGAGGGAGGGATGCAAGTGGGGATGTTGCCCAGCAAAGCGGGTAGTTCACAGCTAGTAGAATTATAACTCAATTATTTTCCACGTGTGGAAACAGAGAATTGTGATAGAAAAGTAATTTACGATGGAAGTGAGATAGATTCGCACAACAATTGCGTAGGAAGCGTTATCGCTAGTTTATTGTACAAAACCTTACTACCTATCGCTTCTAAAATCTGAAAATAAACTAATTACTTAAAATTTAAAATTTATCGAGTTATTCAGAAAACTAGAACATTAAAAAAATTAACTATACTAACTTGTGTTAGAACTATGTTCCTTTTCGAAAGTTATCGCTTGCATGTTGGGAGATAAAAATTAAAAATATGTAACATCAAAAACGACACCAAAATCAAACCATTTTCGCCTAGATCACCTTTTAAACTAAAACTTTTTCAACCGATTCAGCTTGTCATGAATATACAAAAATATTTTTATGTTAAAATTTTATGTGCTTATGTTAATTTGTCTTTTTAGTCAAAATTTTATGATTTTTCATTAAAAAAACAAGTAGTGTAGTGAAAGAGAGTTGTTCAAAGTTAATAAAGAACTATTAAAATGTACAAGAAAATATTATGCTATGTCTTAATAAATATCCTGATCAAACCAAATATAATGCACGCACATAAAAGGTTGGCTATTAAACCAGAAGTATGTCTTTTTTAAACTCATATTACAATTAGTTGATACGGTTAAAAGTAAAAAAGTCTATAGCTAAAAAATTAAATTCTTTAAAGAATAAAATGGGTATTTGCCTTCTAAAATTAATAAAAAATGTAAATTAGAAAGTAATGGCTACATTTATAATATACGAAGGTACGAAAGGTACATTGTTTCTACCGGTGTCCCAAGGCACCTCTCGTTTGTATTATTTTAGATTTCGATAGTAATTTTGCTAATTTGACTGGTTGCCATTGAGTGTGATAATGAAAATGAATACGGTAGTGAACTATTTATCGAAAAAAAAAACGAGTGGCATAAAAAACTCGGTCAAAATCGTTTACGGAACTCTGAATTACGCTACTGTCTGTATTCAAATTAAACGAATAAATTTTGAAATAAATATGGTAAGATTGTTAAACATAAAATATTTGATGTTATTAGAAATATGAGTATTAAAACATACTATTTGACAAATTGAAATGAACATTAAACATTTTTGTACTTATTTCTGTTTTATTGCATTATGTTAATGAGTACCATCGTCTCGACATTGTGATGAGCATATTTATTTTATCACATGATACTCTTTGTATGACATTTATACGGAATTTAATGAATGTACAAAGAGTGGAATACTAGTCGATGTTAGTTTTTGTTTTTCTAAACAAGAAATCGATTCTATGAAAATAGCATTTTGAATTAAAATAAATTCTGGATAAATCTTTTAAAAATGGTATAGGATTTCCAAATTGTTCAGAAGTTTGAGAGTAATTTTCTACGATTATTTATTTTTTAAATTCTGTTAGCTAAAGCGACGATAATAACTATAACAATGGGGTTTAACCTCCGTTTCACTGACATATACGTTTATTATTTATTTTAACTTTATTTATTAAACTACATCAAATTAAAATAAAATTTATGATGTGGGTGGAGTATAAAATTATATTTATGATGTAGGTGGAGTTAGTTACTTTGGCTTTATACAAGCTATGACAGTGTGATCAGCTTATTAATAATTGCTAACACTGTCGTTACCTAAATTTGACTTCAAAACCTAAGCCTGAGTAGACAACTGCTTGATATATATTATACTTGCTGAATAATTTCAAGTTTAAATACAAAGACAATCGCGTTATAGCTTTCACTTCCTTTGTCCTCACTGATTCCTAGTTTTGTTTACAAATCCATAAGCTTTAATAATTTGGTGCGGAGCCATAGTTTTCTCAGGAAAAAACCCTTGCTACTTGCTGATAATGTAGTTTTCTAAAGGTGAAAAAATTTTTAAAATTGATTTAATAGTGGATTTAAAAACGGCGGTTTTCATACGGACTACCACTTCGGGAGTTAAATTTCCACAAATCCTTTTTTTATTGTTCAATGTCAAAGTAATCCCCATAAAAATTTTCTCGGTCCTAACCACAGGAGTTTGGGTTGAGCGTTGATATGTCAGTCAGTCAGTCAGTCATACTTTTATATGCCCATAGAAAAAGAAGAAGAAAAGAAAAAGAAGGAGAAAGATTACTTCCTTGCGCTTCCATTTGTTCTTAAATACTAATGGAATAAATGAGTGATAGTTGGTATTTGCCAAATTTCCATGAAGCTCGTAGCTCGTAACTGCTAAAAATTTAGAATAAGAATTCATACTATATTAAGAAAATATATTTCAACATATTAAGTTCGCGATTCTGGTACAAATTTTGCAAAACAAAACTAGATATATGTAAATAAACAAATTAAGGATGCTTATTTAATTTACGAAAAAACAAGGATTAATATTTGACGAATATTTAATGACGAATATCTAAGCCAGAAGAAAATTGTACAAACGACAACGTTGTTCAATTTGCCAATGTGTGCACAGATGAGCTGTGTATTCGTTGTAGCTACACTATACAACTACTAGTCTAAGATCCCAATTAGGATCGACCTTCACCCATCTGTTTACCGGATGAAAGTTATTTTTTATTAAATATAAAATGTTAACAAATATCCCTGCAATGGGTTGCTTAAAAAAATGTGGTCCAGACTACTTTTAGTGAAAATATCAAGAGTAAAATTTTTAGAAATTTTTCACTGACTTTCATATCTAACGAATTTTGATCTACTCGAAAGTAAAAGCCATAAAGAATATGCAGCAGCTATGCTGTCTGCCTCGTTTCGTTCACTATTTTCGCATTTATACAAGTTGTGAATAGTAATTACGTTCATCTGTTAATTCATTGCCTCACATATATAAATAAAGATAATTTTATTGCAAATACGGTGCTATATGATTGTCCACAAAATATCAGTCAAAAAATAAAATTTACAAGCTTTCCAAGTTTTGATATTTTTATTAAAAGTTGTCTGGACCATATTTTTTAGGGCAACCCACAACAGGGATATTTGTAAATATTTTACATTTCATAAAAAATAACTTTCATTCGGTAAACAGATGGGTGAAGGTCGACCTTAATTCGGATCTTGTACTATACTATTTAGAGTACCATAGTTTTCTCTTTTAAAGATATCGTGTTCTTTGTTCTATCTTATTTCGATATAAATATCTTAAGGTTATATTGTTAAACGTTAAATTCTGTACAGATATTTTTTCTATAAACATAAATGGTTATCATCAACTGTTAAACGTATACTTTAATCTATATATTATCTACTTATCTTGTATTTGTACGTTAATTTAATCAACAATTTCAATCATGTTCAATAATTATCATACATTAAACATTAATAATATTAGTAGTAAGATAACTAACTAAGTAGATATATAGTAGGAACTATAGTCGATAGTTAGATAGTAATAACATTGATATCACTTACTTGAAAACCATCATACGTCCATGAACCAAATTTCATAACACAAGTTTGTTCATCAAACGGAAAATATTCAACATCTATTTCACAGGAAGATTTATATATAGCTGGAGGTTTCCAATCAACACGCCCTGTATAATTTAATGTTGCTTTTGTTGCTAATGTTACTTCAAAATTACCATCAGCACTGAAACAATATCAAAATAGTCAAGTTAAATTATATGTAGATAGTTAAAATGCTCTATAAGATTAAGGTATATTAATAGAATAACTTTGACAGTCAAACCCATGAAGGTTATAAGAAGGAGAACGATCGCTATAGAAAATATTGTCCCCGAAATATGGATAAAATAAGTGAGGCGCTGCGACCGCTAAGTAGTATCAATAAAAGCGGGCTGTTGTGCGCTAATTTGAAATGATATATCAATTTGTACATTATGCAACTAACTTCATCTACTTGTACTCATAAACAGCTAACTTCGCAGATACTACTTCTTGATGACAACGCGGCTGGTGGCTGAAAAATGAACTATAAATTCTACAAATTTTCAGGGACAGACGCGCTATGCATTAACACGTAGCGATCGTTCTCCGTCTTTATAACCTTCATGGTCAAACCTGTCAAACTGTTTTTCTTTTTTCAATAAAGCAAAAAACAAACATTTAGAAATCAATGGATTTTTTTATCCTACTTGGAAAACTTCTCTCGCTGTTGAATTTTATATTTTAGTTATGTATTTAGTTATGTTTAATTTTATATCTACTTATGTATATTACCTACAAATATTTCTGATAACTTGTTAAATTAACTCACAGAAGGCGAGAAGTTAGTTAACTATAAACCTTAATTGAGAAGATAATAAGTATGAAAAGTAACAGTTATTGTTTAAAACTTCTGAATACAGATATCTATTGAATTTTATGGCAAAAAAGTTCCGAAAAATGTTTTTTTTTTTTTTGTTTATGGTGAACGGACGTTTTTTATGTTTAAATTTTCATTACATCTTTTAAATTTTAAAAGACCTATTTTCGTGGTAAAGTTGGCTCACTAGTTAGGGATTTTTTGGCCTAAAATAATACTAAATTTTTAATATGTTTTGATTAACTTCAAAAATGCTTACAGGAAACTTTCTAGTTTACGAATACTTGATTTCTACAAAATAAAGCTTATTACACAGGAAAATAATTTCTCGGAAATATGAACTGAAAATCGTGATATTATTCAATTCCGCAGAACTTATAATTTTTTTCAGTCTTAATTTCATTTGGACTGACTGTACCTACTAAGACTCCCAATATTTGTTAAATTTCAAACACGAGAAATTAGCATACATAAAATAAACGATTTTATGACAAATTATTCTTAAACGCGGCTTGCGAGGGTTTTAGAATAGAGAATTAGAGAGAACTGGTATCGGATAACTATATAATTGTATATCAATTGAATTGAAAAGTCATATAAGAAAGTCCCGACGTAAGTCAAAGTTCCGTGTAGAAAACACCTAATCACCTATAAATTAGATAGTATATCTAATTTACTGTTTAATTTTTTACATTTAAACTTTTGTTATATCTCTGCTGGTTTACAAGAAGGGTCCTACTGACCAAAGACCAAATGTATCTTTGTTGCTCATTTACGAGCTTAACCTCTTTACGTCCTGAACACGCTATACAATTTCCAACTTGATATCTCTTTTCGTTTTTGAGTTATCGTGGTGACAGACAGACCGCCAGACGAACAAATATTCATACGGACAACTAGAATTGGATTTTATAAACTCCTATATCAAAATTTTGTTGGTAGTATCAATATTTTTCAGCGTTACAAACTTGGAACTATACTTTGTTTACCTTGATATATTTCATTAATACAGGGTATAATAAAGTCATATCTCGTCATAAATCTATATGGGTGTGATCTATCTAAATATTAAAACAAAAATGTGCCTTTTGTTTTACAAAAGAGTACAACAATAAGAACGAAGTTTATAAAAAATATTTAGAAATAATAATATTCCATTATTCATACAAAAAAATTCAATTTCATATTATTTTATCATTTTATTAAAATCTTGTCGAGATTATTGAAGTCATAAATATCATATACGCCATCTTCTTTTACATATAAAACTAAAAATATACTTTTTGCTTGCGTTTTTTTTTAAACTCGCTGAATATTGTTATGAAGTACATGGACTATAACATAAACAACGTACCACGATGATGATGATGTTGTTGTGATGAAAAAGAAATTTTATCCTATGTTTAGCTTATCGTTATTTCCATTGTGGATAATATACAGAATGATCGAACTATCATCGGTCTTCGAGTATAGTTTTATTAACTATTACACTATTTAACCCTCTAGCACTCGCGTTATCAGCATTTGGCTCACGCTATATGTAAATTTTATTTTTCTAATTGTATCTAGTAATACGGTTGAAATATTTATATTTTCATATAATTTTATCTACTTTCAAATTATGAACTTTAAAATTTTTTCAACCAATCTATTGTTTTTTTTAAATATATTTCTTTCCTTCAGAAATTGTGGTCTCCTTTTTTAACCCCCGAATTAAAAAAAAAGGGGTTATAAGTTTGACCGCTATGTGTGTGCGCCTGTGTGTTTGTCTGTGTCACCGTACCGCCTAAACGGATAATTCGATTTAAATTTTTTTGGTTTCATTTTAAAGATAATTTAACTTGATCGAGCTTGCGAGCTTAGAGTTCCGTTCTTGAAAAAACTAAAAAATAGGCGATGATCTTCAAAATCGATTCAGTTTGGAAAAGTTTTTAGTTTAACATAAAAATAATTACTATAGAAATGAACGGTCAAATTAACCTGGCTCAATTTATTTTGAAAAGTGAAATAATAAAATAATTAGGTAATTCAAAACAATAATTCAAAAGAACTAAGTCAACTCAAATATTTCAATTTCAATTAAAATATTTAAAAAATTTTGTTCCATTAAATGATAGCTCTCTAAGTGTCCTTTTCATCTCATCTGATGTCCTTGACCATCACTTGGACATTGATTTAAGAAAGAATGTAACTTTAAAGTGTTTATCTGTGCGTCTGTGTGTTTCTCAAAACAGTCGAGCCATCTTGATTGAAAACATTTTGTAGCTAAGTATTCAAAAATTGGTTTACAAGAAATAAATCGTATTTGTCGGGGGTTTTTTAAATTTATTAAATTTCAAAATTTTAAAACAATGTTGTAGCAAGGCAGCAAACAATCTCAAAGAACTTATTTATATTTGTTGGTGAGAAAATGTTTTTGTTTTGAATGTAAATGCACTTCCTTCCATGTTTAGGACACATTGTATGCATAGGGCAGAAAAAAATACGTATACAAAGTTAATTAACAAAAGACTATAGAGAACAAGTTCCAATATATCCTTCGCTTTTGTGTTTTCGAAAATAATTTAATGGAAAACAAAAGAGCATAGAATATATATTTTCAATATATATAATATAACTGACTTTTTTTTCCTCCATTAAAAGGAAGTGAACATGATGTTACAAAGTTGAATGTTAGGATCTTTATAATCAACATTAAAAGCATCGTATCTATCTATATAGACACAGGTATAGTAAGTAAAGTGTGTATCGATATTTTGATTCCGAGTTCATTAAATGTTGTTCGATTTATTATACCTACAAAAAAAAAAAAAACACATTTCCAGTAAAATGTATATCATTGAATATAGTAGGAAATCAAGTGTTAGCACGGCAACATTGTTTTTGTTTTTGAAAATTTGCCGTATTTTGTAATCTTCATAAAGTACCCGTGGCTTAAAACAGGCTAAAAAAATGATATATAAGTAATTTAATTTCTTTTTATTTATAGGCAATTTTTTTACAGATATGATATACAAATTACATAATGAATTTTAGATTGTGAGTCTATTTTTACCATTAGCCAACACGATAGTCTTGAGTCTGAGCCGTAAATTATAGAATTTGATAAAGGAATAAGGAAGATCTCGCGTCGACTAAAATGAGTATTTTTACCCTGACTGAGTGAGAGGGAAAGAGGGGTGAAAGTTTGAAAATTGTCAGCAAAAAACCATGGGAAACATGGGTTAAATTTTATTTTCTAAAAAATTAAGGTTCCACCAAAAAATTAAAACCCATGAAATTGTGAATAAAAGGGGTGACAAGGGAGAGCAGACGTAGAAAACGCCATAGCAAGGTAGTTTTTAAGAAACTTTTAAAATTTGTTTTTAAATTTGAAAGTGCCCAGCGAAGCGGATGCGTAACTGCTTGTTAATAATAAAAGTTTATAAAACTAAAACACACGCTTTATGGCACTAAAGTCAATAATTTTATTTCTAATTTTCATTGTAAAATGTAAAATATGAGGCATTGAGTGCTACATTAATTACTTTAATTAACTCCTTTGACAGTTATCGGCCATCCTACGCTTTGAAGAAGAAACTAAAATGCCCCTTTTAAACTTCTTTCACAAGTTTTGTTGTTTCTTAAGTCTTAACTTCTTTCAAAAGCTTTTATTAACAAAACAAACATGTAAATTCAATGATTTTATTTAATCTTGATTATTTGATTCATTTTAACGATGCACGTTTTATTGTTATTGAATACAATCGATCTGATTTACTTTTGTTTAATTAAAAAAATGTTTACTAATTGATAGGAAAAATATAATACATTGTATTTATTTATATCAACGTCTATATATTGAAAAAAAAACTCTACCTATATCAAAATCAAATGATTCGAGTTCGATAGATTTACAATCCAGAAAACAAAAGTTTGAATACATTACATTATTAAGTTATCAATTTGTTCAGTTTTTACATTCCATAGCACAGTAGTTACAAAAGTTTATTTTTCGTTTTATAAGTAGTGTTTATAAGTATGGAATGTAAAAACTGGACAAATAGATAATTTAATATAATGTTGTATTCAAATATTTCAATAAATTTGTAATAATTATGAGTGTGGACTAAAATAATGAAAAAATTAAAAATGCGAATTTTATCATGCAAATCGGTATATGAATGTAAAAAAATATCCAAGGCATCTTTTTCTTATAATTTTTTTCGATATCTCTAACCAATAATAAATATTTAGAATCGGCACTATTTGTTTATTTGTATGATGAGTTTAATGTTTCGAATTCGGTATCTTAAAAAATGATTTTCGAGTATCTTAAAAAATGTGACCCATCAACCTGTATGAAATTTCGAATGATATTCTTATAAATAACGAAAATATGAGAATATCTTCATCTCAAATGCGACTCACTGTATAATATGTGCCATGAATAAAGTGCTCCGAATAACTGTTCCATTTTTTAAAAAAATTTGAGTACTTCGGATGAAATTTCATATTATAGTTCCGAAAAAGAAATCTATAAAGTTTCAGATCTTTGACTTACTTTACAAAAGTGCAAACCCAGGTGATTTTCGTCGTGCGTCTTATCTCTCGAATAGTCTTTTACTTAGAATCACTTCATAAAAGTTACTCTGAATGACTGTTCGGTCAGTCTGAATATGGAGGATTTATTTACTCTTACCAAAATATTTTTGTTTTCGTTTCATTTTAATATTCATTTTTTTTTTTTTAATTAAAATGAAATCATATAAAAATAATTAAGATGTTAAAATATTGTTATCTTTGTGTTGTTATATAAAAATATACCATCCTACATATTTATTATGTAATATATTATTTAATTTTTGAAAGCATTTTTATATACAATAACAACAATGTTGTTTTACAACAACCCTATATTTATTAAAAATAATATTGTATTAATTCTTTTTATTTTTTTATTTTATTTTTTTTAATTTAAGAATTGATTTCATTGCATTGAATTCATTAAAATGATGATACACCCCTTTATTAATTTTTTGTAATATTGCTTTAAATTTGATGATTATAAATAATCTAGGATGAATATAATATTTAATAAAACCCTGACAAAATTGGGCACAATGACGTCAACGGATTGGACATTTTGACACCAAGGGATTTCAAGTCAAAAACGTCGTCTTATATAGCTGATTTAAATGTACCCGATCTGTTCATGGTAAGAGCTGGACAGTAAGAGAGAAGATTCTCGATTTATACTAATAATGACTAGATATTTGTTGAAATATGAATTCATACTATAAAAATTGATCCTGCGTAACTCTGACAGTATATCACGGTTATTGCAGTAGGTGTCATAGTGGAGAGGAGATGGACTTACTTGAGCCAACCTCACTTTGACGACCTGTCCAATCTAAAGTTCTTTGACGTCAAAACACTCCTCCTGATCTTAAACAGCTCCAAATAGTACGTGAAGTAGTGACCGGGAATGGACCAATCCTTTATCGGTAACACAACGGACCCTATGGTCTAAGTTTGTACCACCTCAGGGCCGCCACTCTAACCTACACTAACCTACAGCCGTCGACAGCTTGTAAAAATTAGCCAATACTCAATTTTGGTTTTTATTATTCAGAAACTTTTATTATGAAGTTTTCCTTCTTTTTTGCGATTTTTTTAACAAAATAACTAAAAACAGGTAAAATTTTCGGTAATTCAGGATAAAGATCCAGAATAACCCAAAAAGAGTTCAATGAAAAAAAAAAAAAAAATGCGATCAGTCATACTTCAAACGTACTGCATTCACTTTTAGGACGTGCCTTATGAAGAATTCTGAATGCAATAACTCAATCATTATTATTCCTTTCTATCGACCAAAATTGTTATTTGTTGTGTTCTTTTAATACTGGTTTCGATCTCGAAAGATCCATGTTGTACAATAAATATAAAAAAAATTATCAAACTAGCCTTCTTTTTCTCCAAAACCAATCCTTTTCTCGCAGAAAATTAGTGCGGGTGGCTTCAAAGTCGTTGAATATAAATCGAATATCAAAAAGTACAGTAAATTAATAGATTAGGCTTTATATTCGGTATATTTTTAAGAAAATTATCGTTATAGTGATTCTATTGGAGTGACAGAGAACGCGATACATTCGAAAGAGAAAATACAGTTCTCTAATTAGTAGTTGTATTAGAGAAGTTAATGTTGAGCGAGATTCACAGATTAGAATATTTATTCGTCAAAAAGTAATCTTTTTCGTAAACTAAAAACGGTCAATTACATGATATTTAGGCTCAAAGCATCTCTAATTTGTTTATTTACATATATCTAGTTTGATTTGCTTTCTGTAGCAAAAACACGAGATTAAAATGTTCAAAAATGTTTTCTAAATGGCAAGGATATCCTTTACGGAGACAGTTTATGATTCTACAATTTTTTTGCGACTTTATGACGCTTTTTGAAAACTATCTATTTCGCATAATTTCGTGTAAATTTACTTTTAGTATCATATCGTTAGAAATACCTAAAAGGTCGATAATAAATGTATCTGATAACAAAATAATAAAATTTATACTCACTTATTATATAATACAATATCCGGTCTCCAAATATGATCAGATGGTACATGTAACATTTCAACACCACCATACTCTTTTGGATCCCATTTTAACTTATAATCATACCATGACTGTAATCAAAAAAACAAATAGACCAAACATTATTATTATAACAATTAATTAACCCATTCATCTGTTACTTATAAAACTATATATACTACAATATATAGGTATTACATGTTAGACCACATCAAATATTGTGGGCAAACACTAAAACCACATCAAAAATATAAATAAATAGAAAAGAACCCACACACATCTGTTCCATAATAATATTTGAATATTCTCTCCGACAGTCTGACATCCGTACAAATCATTCGTACTTAGCTTGAAAAGTTTTTTCGAATTTTGTCTTCATTTGATGGGATTTTTAAGGGACAATTTTTGAGTTACTAGTGTCATTTTCATAATAAAAACAGGTAGTCCAATTTCAGTTTTCTATGTTTACAAGTCAATAAATTAGAATGTTGTTGAATACTTTCGCTTTCAAACCTCAAATGTTGGTTTGAAAATAATCTACTTAAATTTTTTACCAATCGCTCAAGCTCAAATTGTTCACTTGTTCTATAGAAAAAAACCATTCTGTAAGAACTATGCATAGAATTTTACGGGATGATTATGCCTAATTTAATCGTTCTAGTGAGCAAACAATTGACAACATTGTGCAAAAGTTCGCATTGGAGATAGAGTAAGACATTGTAGCATGATTTCTTTCAAGAATACGCCATTGGATTTTTTTGTGAAGTTTTCTAAAGAGTCGTCTTTATAAGCAAAACCTGAAACGTTGGTGCACCTAAAATCAAACATCCGCCAAGGTATAAACGAAATAAACTGAAACATGTCAAAAATCATAGAAAATTCATCGGCTTACGAAGGCCGGCAATTTGGCTGATATCGCTTTTCATATTAAATGAAGTATGTTTAATATCCGATTAATTTAAATGTAAGAAAGATAATTTTGTGTGTTTTTAAAAAAAGAAATCAATTTGCATTACTCTTTGCATGATGCTCTTACTTTGAACTATACGAATTTATTCTTCTTGTAAATCAATCAATGCATGAACTTGAAACTCAGAAGATGGTTCTCAACTTATCCTTGATAGACATGAGCCCGAGTGCACACGGGTACTACTGGTTTGAGATCAAGCTTGAAAGCTAGTTTGGCTTATGAATATTTCTTTTAAATTTATAAACAAATTTTTGAGTTTGTTGCAGAATAAAATTTATTATTACGAACAATCACATGTAACCTAATGAAACTGGTTACAAATTAGATTCAACTCGACTTAACAATTATCAATTTTTAATGAATTTTCCACTAGATTTCTCTGGGTCTAAAAACAAACACAGGGGTCCGTGACTATATAGTCACAGCTTAAGAGTGTACTCTCTTAACAATTTTAAATCGTTTTGGACTTTTGTCCAGAACCCAATAGTTTATGAGTTATGGGCACTATTGAATTTAATCATCATAAAAAGTAGCATATCTCAACCACTTTTGATGCTAACAATTTTCTAAAAGAAAAAAAATGTGCAGAATTAGATTAGCTATAGCTTCTGCATGGAAATTTTTAATTATTAAAACATTAAACTTCCTTACTTAACAATGATTTTGCTTTATTTTTTTAATTTAATAGTTCCCACAACTCATTAACTATTGGGTTTTGAACAGAAACTTTACAATTGTTCAGAGAATGTACTCTTAAGCTATGACCATCGAGTCATAACCCTGTATAAAATAAAAACAAATAAAAAATTTGAAATGTTTACCAATTGGGCGTTGAGTAAAAATAGTATAATAAAAAAAAAAAAAAATTGTAAAAAAAGGATTTAATTTTTTGTACTTTATATTTTAAAGTAGTTCGTTGAAGTCATAATTGCCGAATTCTATATAATTACTCAATTTAACAAAAAGAAAACCATTAAATTTTCAACAAGTTTTGCATCTTGTTATAAAAATAACATTATATTTTGTAATTTAATTTTTTTTCCTTTCTTTTTTTCATAGTCCGTATAATATATGTATATGTTAGAACGTTAGAAACGCAGTGTTTTACGTTACGAAATGTCGTAAAGTACTTCATTTAACTAGTACAATGGATTTTGTGTGTGTGGATATGTGTGGGGATAAATTAACTTCAGTTGGAATAGACAGAAACAATTCCTTTGGGATATTATTTCAATGTAAAAAGATGAGTTTCGTATACATAGAAGGATAGAAGCTAATGTAAGAGAGCATTTTATAGACAAATGTGTCTTTATATAGATTGATTAGAAAGTTACTGGACACATTCAGCCATATTTTGATGCCCATCAGCCCATCGGTGATAAGCCTCCTCAACACGAGAAAAAACGGCGGTGAAACGAAGACGTTGTCCCGCTTGTCCTCGCCTCGTCTTACTCAACTTTGCTAAAAAGCGGTTTTTTGCATCCGGGTAAATAGTACCTAGTCGAGGACAGGCTTTGATCATATCCACATTCTCGTGATTACTTGTGCAGTTCAGTGACTATTGCGGCTTATATAAAACATCGTTGTATTATTGATAACGGTTGCCACTTCGCTATAAGCCATAGCAATGAAATACATGCGAAGTAAGACTTCGGTTAACTTTGGAGAATATATTCCGCGAGAGTACGCATGAGGGGTTAGGCTGATGGTTAACTATAGTTGACGGAAAATTTTTTTTCTTTGAAAATTCCTGTGGCCAATTCTTTTTGATGCAGCTCGGGAAGTTTTTGATTTCTCGCGCAGACTTCAATTTGACGGATATCCATCACTACAGATGGTCAAAGTAAGATTAATCGTCTGAGAAATTAAAAATGAAATTTTCGAAATATTATCCATGTGGTTCACTCGCAAATTCTCTTATTTTATTTAACACTAAATAAAGTGCGTTTTCATCAAAGTTAGGTTAACTTGATTAAGTTGATAAAAAATAGCGCCATCACATAGATAGCTTATTTCAAAATTGAGCGTAAATTGTTTCCTCTCGAATCTTCCAGATTCCCCATCACTTCGATAATTATTTTGTCGAATCAATGCGACTAGATTTATTACTATTCGTATGTATAACGATTAGAAAAAATTTAAGTTATGGTTTGTTTCACAAAAAAGAGCCGTCACAGTGACATATAGCTTATTTCAAAATTTAGTGCTATCAAAGTTAAGCTTACGCAGTTCAAGTATTTTCCTTTATCGATTAATTTATTACCTTAAAATATTGTATTAAAAATTGTATTTTCTCATTTTCATTTTTATACCATGTATATATGAAATATACATAGTATATTAAGTTTAGTCCAAAGTTTGTAACGCCTAAAAATATTCGTGCTACGAAAAAAATTTTGGTATAGGTGTTCATAGAATCACCTAATTAGTCCATTTCCGGTTGTCCGCCCGTCCGTCCGTCCGTCCGTCTGTGGACACGATAACTCAAAAACGAAAAGAGATATCAAGATGAAATTTTTAAAGCGTACTCAGGACCTAAAAACTGAGGTCAAGTTCGTAAATGAGCAATATGGGTCAATTGGGTCTTGGGTCCGTAGGACCCATCTTGTAAATCGTTAGAGATAGAACAAAAGTTTAAATGTAAAAAATGTTCTTTATAAAAAATAAACAACTTTTGTTTGAAAAATTTTTTTGTAAACTTCACTGTTTACCCACGAGGGCGCTTATTAGGTGCAAATTTTATAGTATGCATTAATATGGGAATATCAGTGTGTGTGTAGCTATTTAATAGTGGATATCTTTTTTTATTAACGTGACGTCAAAAAACAAACGATTGCTTCATCAACACTGTCTATACATGGTATTTCAACAATTAACTCAGTCAATGGTTTGTTTTCACTTGTATACCTTATTTTTTTGTCATGTGGTAAATTATTATATAGCTGTATTTTAATACGATTTATGAAAAGTATGGGGTTTTAGGATACATGAAGTTCCCAGAAAAATAACACATGTATATGGGTTTGAAACAAGGTAGATGATAAGTGATAATGATTAATGTTTCACAATTTGATTGTTAGAAAAATATTGTGTAAAATTGTATTATATACTTATGTGGTGATTATGTATTAAACCAGGATAGAAAAAAAAAGCTTTAATAATGTATTTTTAAAGTTTCTTTTATTCGGTACTTCGTTTATGTATTTACACGCAATAGAATGACATGAAGAAATGACCTAAACAGTGTAAGGATAACGTATATGAAATAATTGGAAAAAATATGTAAAAATCTGAGAAAACTGAAAGGAATGTTTTGATGTTTCAGTTAGCAATCATACACGAAATTTTGCCTTTTAGTATTGATTTTAAATTGTTATATTCAATGCTTAAATCATACTTTGGAAGATGCAATAAAGTTCATATTGATTTGATCATTTTTTGAGTACCTAATTAAGAACATTTAACTGTTCTTGTTCTCAAATTTTGTTTCTTTCGTTGCAAATTGATACTGGAGCATTGATTAAAAAGCCGTTGAAAGATCATCGCCTCTTTTTAAGTTGTTTTGGTTTCGGAACTCTAAACTTTTACGTAAAGCAAAGCTAAGAACACTTTCAATAAAATTTCCATGAAACAAAAAGTAAATATAAAAATCGGTTTATTTGCTGAAGCTATACGCCGCCACGAAGTGGACCAATAAACCGATTTTCCCCAATTAACTACCTTTAGTCGGGAGTTAAAAAATGAGAATTAACGATTTTTCCATAAGTTATTATTTACAAAGCTAGACACTATTTAATACGCGAAATATTTGACGCATATGCAGAACGCGGGAGCAAATCTATCATCATGTGACTAAAGATTACCCAACGGTTGACTATTATATACCTTATATGCAGAATTAAAATATCGAATCAACTTTATATGTCTAGAGTATTACAAAAAATTTCAGACACATTCTAAATCACAATCTTCAAACAAAACTGTGCCCTTTTTCTATTATATTTTTGAATAATGCATTTCAACGCTCATAAAATTTGAAAAATCAAAAGGCAAACTATAAAACGATGAAAAACTATAAAACGACGTAGCCATTATATATGAAAATGAAATTTAGTAAACGTATAGAAGAAGCTTTTTACAACCTGTAAAGTAGCATAGTAAAATAAAATTGATGTAACAAATGTACAAGGAAATATCGTCAATCACGTGGGCAAAAAAGTTGTCTCGTAACGATTACAAAAAGAAATCCTTAATTTTTTATTTATTTTGTGATTAAATATCTTTTTCTTTTTTTTCTTATTATTAGTATCGTTTCGAGTTGAATATTTCGATCAACAAAAATGATCGAATATTTTTTTGTTTGGTAAACAATTTTCGATTGGCTTTCATTTTTATTTTGTGTTGTACGATACATAAAGTAAACATCAGAGTTTTTTTTTCAAAAATGCTTTTTTTTTCTTATATTATTTGATTTTAGGTTATTTGTTTTTGTTTATTTGAATAGATTGCTTTTAAGCTCTTGGGATATCAAAGTAAAAGGTATAAAAAAAGAGAGCAAAAAATGAATTTTTAAAATTTTTATTTTAAGAAAATTGGGACATAGAAATTAATCATAAAACTGTAAACAGAAATTCATGTTTAGGTGACTAATTTTCAACCAGAGGGAAATTAAAGAGTTGGAATGCTGACCCGTTTCTGAATATTGAAAATGTTTAAGCATTCAATATACTCTGGTTTTTAGTAGCTTGATATAACGATTTAACGAAGGTTTTCAATAGATTTTCACATTTAATGGGTATACTAAACGAAGCCAATGGTTAACAACTTAAATATTAGATTTAAAACTTTAAATTAAATTTTAATCTTAATCTTTAACCTTTAATTAAAACTTACCCCTTAGTTTCGAAGTTCTTTTTAAAATCTCACAAGTGAAATTTACAAAATTAAAAAAAATCCCCGACAAATGCGATTTATTCCTTGTAAACCGATTTTTGGAAATTTAGCTATAAAATGTTCGGTTCGACCGTTTACGGGCTACGATGTCACTGAGAAACACACAAACACACAGATAATCACTTGAAACTTATAACGCTCCTTCTTAAATCAATGTCAAAGTAATGGTCAAGGACATAAGATGAAATAAAAAGGATACTTAGAGATCTATATCATTTTTTGGGACAAATTTTTGGAAATATTTTCATTGAAATTGAAATAGTTGAATTGACTTTGTTCTTTTAATTTATTGTTTTGAATTACCTAATTATTTTACCATTTCACTTTTCGAAATGTATTGAGCCAGGTTTTTTCTGACCATTCTTTTCCATAGTAATTATTTATATGTTAAAATTATATGTCATGCCTTCTTCAAACTGAATTGATTTTGAAAATCCTCGCCAATTTTTTAGTTTTTGCGAGTACGAAAATCTAAACTTGAACTTGAAACATACCTAAGAACACTCTCCGTTAAATTACCTTTCAAATGCAACCAAAAAACTTTAAATCATTAGTTCGGGGGTTCAAAATTATCACTAATTAGTTCGGGGGTTAAAAATGAATTTTTTTTTTAATTGCTTAACAATAAAATTATTGTAAAAAACTGTCTTTATTATGTATTTAATTACTAATTAATAGCTTCATTTTAAATTCCTTTCTTTCAATATGTCTACCTTACTTTTAATAATAATACCTTAAGATTTATCCATATAACAAATTCTCATTTAGGTAGTTGGTGAATTCGAATGTCATCTAGAATCATCATGGTACTTATGTTTAATGAGGGTATATTATATATATATATATACTACACATAATAGTAATAATAATAATAATACGTACAACATCAAATAGAATTGATTGTTAGAGAAGTAGGCGTCCATGAGTGCTATACTTTAATTGTTGAATTACTGTGACAATGTATTGTTGGTAGTAGGTACGTTCTATGAATGTAAAAAACTGTTGTATCTAGGATCAAAAATTACAGTTGTATGCGTTTTAAAATCATTTTAAGTAATATAGAAATAGTATTTCTGTAAAGTTCGACTATAATTTACTAAGGATCGCATTGGAATGTTCCTTGGGTCACCCTCACTGATTGAGTCCGTTCATTTCAACATATACAAGTGAAATTTACAAAATTTAAAAACTCTCCGACAAATTTTTCGGATACGGAACCCTAAACTCACATTTGAAATATATCTCAGGACACTCTTCATTTAACTGCCTATAATTTTTCCTTAAATTTAAAGGAAAAGTTTTTTTCGAGTACGGAACTCTAAATTTGACCTCAAACACTGACTCTTCCAACGTAGCTAAGAACACTCTCCATTAAATTATCTTTTAAACCTAACCAAGGAAATCAAAATCGATACATCCGTTTAGGCAATACGATGACCACATGACCACAGACACACACACACACACACATAGCGGTCAAACTTATAACCATTCTTTTTAGTTGGGGGGTTAAAAAGATATCATCCATCGTAAAAGTTATTTATTACATAGACCTGCAAAAAAATTTTCGTTTCATCTTCATGGAATATTTTTGGTAAATTATATGTTTATTAGGACGCTGAATCTAAAATCATAGCCATTTCTTTTTATCTCGTCTGATTTGCTTCTTAAAAGGTCCTAAATTGTCAGTTTACCTTATTTGTCTTTGAAACAAGTTGTTATACCATGTATATATGAAATATACATAGTATATTAAGTTTAGTCCCAAGTTTGTAACGCTTAAAAATAATGATGCTAGGGAAAAAATTTTGTCATAGGTGTTCATAAAATCACCTAATTAGTCCATTTCCGGTTGTCCGTCCGTCTGTGGATACGATAACTCAAAAACGAAAAAAGATATCGAGCTGAAATTTTTACAGCGTACTCAGGACGTAAAAAGTGAGGTCAAGTTCGTAAATGAGCATCATAGGTCAATTGGGTCTTATCAAGGTTCGGTGAAAACTCAATAATTCATTTTCATCCAAGTATATTCACCAAGATAATCAGGAATAATTTAATATTTATTACTTTACTACTAATTTATTGAAATATTGACCCAGATCAACGAACGGATAGCTTAGTGTCTAGAGTATCCGGCCGGTAGGCAGAAGGTTGTCGGATCGAAACCCATACACGTTAATATATTTTTTTTAGCGAGTCTAATAAATAAGGCAATAAATTATAGTTTAAAAAACACGCTTTATTACACAAAAAAGGAGGATAATAATTTTAATTCCCGCCTACGTATCGGCCACACCATGGACTAACAAACCCATTCACATATATTTAAAAAAATCACACAACCAATGTGCGAAATGTGTAAAACACATATCACAGTGGAACACCTCCTCATCTCGCAAAGATCCTAAGCTACAACAATCACGACACAACCATAGTTTACCAAAAAAACATAAAACTTTCCAAAACACAACACTTTCCAAACTGAACCAATACTTGAATGATTGACAACATTAATTAATCAGATATAAATCCAATACAATTAATTATTTATCACTTTATGTAATATGTAAATTTGTATATAACCGGCAGTACATATAACCTCAGTTGTTAAAAGTGCAGCCGTCAAATTAAATAAAAGAAATAAAATGTAATTATTAAATTTTATTTTTAATATAAATGTTAAAAGCACCCCACGCTTTAATTTTACATTATATTACAATTAAAATTATCTTTAATAAGTGAAAACAAATAATTGACTGAGCTAATTGTTGAAATACCATGTGTTGATTACTCTGTTATATTATACAAATATACATGTCACACATATATAACTGCTATAGCCATAACATACATACTATACAATTTGCGCATAATGTGCGCTCTCACGGGTAAACAGTGATGTTTACGAAAAAATGTTTCAAACAATTTTTTTTTTTTTTTTTTTTTAAGGAACATTTTTTACATTTAAACTTGTTCTATCTCTAACGGTTTACAAGATGGGTCCTACGAACCCAAGACCCAATTGACCTATGTTGCTCCTTTACGAACTCGACCTCACTTTTTACGTCTTCAGCAAGCTATTTCACTTTGATATCTCTTTTCGTTTTTGATTAATCGTGACGAAAGACGGACAGACGACCGGAAATGGACTAGTTATGAACACATATACCAAAATTTTGTTCATAGCATCAATATTTTTAAGCATTACAAACTTGGGACTAAACTAAAAAAAAACTTTGAAAAATGATTTTAATGATAAAAGTACCTTTTTAAATTACCTATATAGGTTAATAAAATGTACCTATATATACAATTAAAACCTTATATTCTATGAAAAACTGTTAACGAAAAGAAAACCGACTTCAAAAGAAAAACTTTTCCAAAATAAATTAATACGCACTAAAAAGTAAAAAAATAACGATAATATAATGTAGTTAAAATTCTTGTTATTTTTGGAGTGGGTGTCAGCCAAGGAAACAACTCTAGCAGAACAGTTTGCTACATTAGCATGGCAGATACCGACTCCAAAAATAGAGTTCTTTTTGTTAAAAGTTTTTTTATTTTATTTTGTGATTTTTAGTGAATCTGAAGTAGACTAACTAATTTGTTACTAAAAAAAGAATCATCGAAATCCGTTGGCCTGATATTGAGTTATTGGCCCTGTTGTCGTGCATACTTGCTGCAAAATTTAAGAATTTTATGGTTTTTCCATGGATGTCGTTGTCAGAACTAGACCAAAATGAATGTTCTGAGGTAACAAACATAAAAAAAAAACAGTCGAATTGATAACCTACTCCGTTTTCGTTTGAAGTCGGTTAATTATTATACCTTGGTATATTTCATATACATGGTATAATAAATACTTGATGTCTTATAGAAAGCAACATTTTCAAAAGAATCTGACGAACGATCCAAGGTCGAACACTTTACCTATTAATATACGGAATTGAATTATATGTGGACACTCACAATCAAAGTGTTTCAATGAAATTTTAAGTACCTTAGTCACACACAAACGTATATACGTTAGATTATGAATATTATATAATATTCAATTATCAATTATTGCTACAGGTACAAAACGATAGCTTTGATTGGATTAGAACGATCCATATGGATTATGTTTAAGGAATTTGATTACATGCTTATTGGTGTTTGGATTATCTATCTATTGTGCATTTGTATGTTTACTTTAAGATATAGAACTTTTTTGAAGCAAAAATCTCTTATTAGTGATGGAGGTATTTATCTATCTGAGTAAGAGATAATGTGATATCTTACAAAGGTTATTCTGTCAAAAGAATATTCTCATACTGGGTGGACCATTTTAATTTATTATGGCTAATTCGTTGTGTGCGTAGTCATGATAGGGACAATAAAATCGATGCCAGCGCTTCCAATGAAAACATTTGGCGATATTTGGCTGTTATGACTAATTTTCAGTTCTTTACATGTTAATGTTATAGAAAAATGTCAAATTAAAATTATTGAAAAACACTAATTAATTAAACTTAATGCATTAACAAGTGAAAACAAACAATTTACTGAGTTAATTGTTGAAATACCATGCATAGACAGTGTTGATTACTCTATCACATTATACATATACCCATACATGTCACACATACATAACTGATATTCCCATTTAATACATACTATACAATTTACGCCTTCGCAGGTAAACAGTGATGTTTACAAAAAAATGTTTCGGACGAAAGTTGTTTATTTTTTGATAATAAACATTTTTTACATTTAAATTTCGCTTTTGTTCTATCTCTAACGGTTTACAAGATGGGTCCTAGGGACTCAATACCCAATTGACCTATGTTGCTCCTTTACGAACTCGACCTCACTTTTTACGTCCGGAGCATGCTGTAAAAATTTCAGCTTGATATCTCTTTTGGTTTTTGAGTTATCGTGTTGACAGACAGACGGACAGACAACCGGAAAGGGACTAATTAGGTGATATTATGAACACCTATACCCAAATTTTGTTCATAGCATCAATATTTTTAAGCGTTTCAAACTTGGGACTAAACTTAGTATACCTTGCATATTACATATATGCATGGTATAAAAATTGTGAAAATAAGACATCAAATTGCACAAATATTATTTTTCAAAAGTAAATTATCATAATTATTTATTTAAATTTGTGAGACAATAATATTTAATTTTCAATGTAAGTCATAAATGAAATCCATACAATTATATATGCATCCATATACAATTCTATAATTAAAGTAGTGTATCGTTACCATGGAAACGCCTCCAATAAAATTCGCGCAAGGTGCGAATAGCTCGTTTTGTAGTTAACGAATAAAAAAATAACTCAAAAACAAAAAAATTTGCAGAGTTGGATAGGGGAAATCATGTTCGAACATCAGATTGGACCTAGTTCCCCGGGTTACTTCAATAAACAATTTAGATCCTAAAAGGTAAGAGATAGAATATCATTTTAAATTAGAAATTGATCATCATAAAAAAGGTAACATTTTTTATTTAAACTATTTTTTCGAAAATTGTTTCATTTCAGAGGAAATGTGACCCAAAAATATGTCATTATTGCATTCAAGCGAACGAAAACGTGCCATTTACAGAAAAATGTTTTAGCCAAAAGTTGTCCCGGACAACAGAGGAGATTCGCCTGTGTCCATGACTGACCTGAAATTCTAATTTCAAGGTCATTTGATCTTGTTTTTTCAAATCAATTTGGAAATTTACCTGGGCTTAAAAGTTATTAACACAGAATCATTGTCCTCGATAGCTTTTGTCTAAAAATTTTTTCTAAGGCTAGCGTGTTTTCTTTCGATTAAATACAATAATATCACAAGTTTAAGTTGCATTTCTTCCGAAAGCTAACGATTTTCGCAAAAATGATTTGAATAAAAGTATTTGTTTTTTAATAAGAATCAATTTTCTAATTTAAAGTGTTATTGTATCCTTTACCTTTTAGGATCTAAATTGACTATAAGAGCAACCAGGAGAAGTTCAATCTGATGTCAGAACATGATGCCCCCCACCAAATTCTGTAACTTTTTTTGATTGGCTCAAATTCAAAACTTGCTCATCTGTACACACCGTAAAAGGAAGTAGCACATGGTCACAGCTCACAACGCATAGATTTAACAACGTTCAATCAATTTGTACAATTCACATCTGGACTAGAATGAACTGATGATGAGTATTAGTTTCTTGTCGTTAGAAATACCTTTATCAACAAGTTTACACGATACTCGAAATTATTTGCATCATATACTCTCAAATTTCGGAAAATTCATTAAAATATGGCCCATTGATATAAAATATCAAAACGTATTTTAAGACGACAACAAAATTTTTGAAGATTTGAACCTATCAAAAAGGATAAATCACTCAAACAGAATAAAGTGATTTAAGCTCCTTTAAATTAATATATTTTACTACAATACAATACAAGTATTACGGAAAGTATTTTTTTTTTGTGACTGATAAGTCTTACTGCCCGTCTCAGAAACTCTATTAGATAGATTATACACACAAAAGAAAATATACAATGAAAAATTTACATGAATGAAAAGCTTCTTTTTATTTTTTTTACCCATTTGTACTTACTCTGTCACTTCACCTTCTTGCTTCATTCCTTATAATGAGATTTTTATTATGCACCAACATTTTCGAATATCATTTTATTATTTTTTTTAATAAAAAAATATTATAGCTACTTAGAAATACATTTGTAGTTAAAGTCGAATACGATATTCATATTGTCCGCAAAAGTAAAAAAAGTAAAGTTTTTAAAGTAAATGCTAATATAGACGACCCCGTTACAGCGTTCACTTTTCTTGTTATCTCTTATGCTTCGCCCATGACACTCGAAAAAATAGGTTATAGATGTAAAATATATGCTCAGTTTTCAATTTTTTTTTAACATAACATACTTCATTGAGTATATCAGAACAGTTGGCCATGAATTGTATATTTTTTACCATTTTTACAGTAATCTTTAATTTATGGTTCAAAATGACGATCATAGTTGGCGCAGCGAAATGTCTAACTAAATTTAATTTTTTTATTTTATTTTAAATATATTTTTATAAATTATAGCTCATGTGTTATTCTGATGTATGAGCTATATTATTGTAGAGTTTCATTCAAATTCATTCAGTTGTTTGTGTGTGAAAGCATAACGAAAACACATATAGTGAAACAAAGAAAATATATGAGGATAGGAATTGGTTTGGATTGGTTAGAGTGACTTAAATCGGGACTTTAGAAAATAGTTCAGAATTTAAAGAAAAAAATAACAGAATTAATTTAGCTCTCAAATGTGGCATGTTCCTGTACGTTTAAAATATACACCCATGTGTAAGTAGTTATAATTAGTTTGATCTATATCATCGCCACAAAATTTCACATTTATCATAATACATCAAGAATATCTGGATCAGGATCGGGATCAAGACAGCAGAATCCTTTTGATACGAAAAATGATGTCAGCCAAACGACCTCCTGCAGCAGTTTATTCGTTCAAGGTCATGTTCTATGACTTTTTGCAAGTTTCAGAGGATTATTTCGGCGAATTATTTTTCAGAGGATTATTTTGACTATAAATTGGCGTATGTCAGCTTTTAGATGTCCAACGTTGCAGATTTGTTGACATAAATGCGACTCTTAAGAAAACCCTATAAAAACAAAGCCAATGGCGTGTTCTTACTGACCGCACGCTACGATAATCCATACGCCCTACCCTATCTCCAATAATTACAGTTTTCTCGAATTTTTGTACAATGATGCGAATTTTTCGCTCACCAGAACGATTAAATTGGCGATAAGCTTTCTGTAAAATGCTATACATAGCTCGAATAGTATAAATATTTCTGTCAAACCAATTTGAGTTGAGTGTTAGTAAACGGTTCATATTCGTAAAAAGAATCTTTCAAAGTTATATTTGACGTTTCGAGTTGCAAACATGAAATTGGATTACCCTTTATTTGACAGTTAAACCAAACCCATGAATTTCAACGTTAAATTAAATTTTTTAGAAAAACGTTATGATAGGTAATACCATCATAAATAACATTCACTATAATTGTCACCCTTGTTTAACCACCTTCTACTTACTTACGATCGTCACTTATTCTTTAAACATCAACCATTTTGTGAAAAAATCAAATATAATTTTTTTATTAATACATAAAAGATATTATCATTAGCTTTACTTTTTGTTTTACTTTACGTTTAAGCAGAACGAGCGACTGCTTGTCTCAGTTTACTAGCGGGACTTACTGACAATTTTTTTTCCTGAAATTATAATTTGTTACTCTTCTGCTAGTCTATTCGTTTTCTTCTTATCTTGTATGCAAATTTTTTTAAATATTTTTTCCATCAAAAGTTTACTTCGTGGTTTCTTGTGTTTTTCTTTGTTCATAAAGTTGTTTTTTCTAAAATGGTTTATTTTTCACCTGATGAATTTTATTATGAAAATTATTATTTGTTTTATTTTTCACTCGAGAGAATTACTTGCTAATAAAATGTGAAAATTAGCAAGACTAAATATATATCTAATTTAAATATGTAAAAAATTTGTTTTAGCAATTGGTTTCATGTTTCTTGTGGATCAACGTAAAAATACCCTTCGGCGTCTCATTTAGTCGAAGATATTTAATATAATAGAAAAAGTATCATACTAGAACCTGATTTAATAATTTTTTTTTTCATTCTTCGTTTTTTTTAAATTATTATACCGTGATGATAAAATTTTGGTATTCGCACCGTGTGTGAGTTTTATTGGAGACGTTTCTATGGTAACGATACACTACTTTAATTATAGAATTGTATGGATGCATATATAATTGTATGGATTTCATTTATGACTTACATTGAAAATTTAATATTATTGTCTCACAAATTTAAATAAATAATTATGATAATTTATATTTGAAAAACAATATTATTTGTGCAATTTGATTTCTTATTTTCACAATTTTTAATGCATTAAGTTTAGTTAATTAGTGTTTTTCAATAATTTTAATTTGACATTTTCTATAGCATTAACATATAAAGAATTGAAAATTAGTCATAACAGCCTCCTTTATCGCCAAAATTTTTCACTGGAAGCGCTAGCATCGATTTTACTATCCCTACCATGACTACGCACACAACGAATAGGTGTTCATAAAGTCTCCTAATAAGTTCATTTGCGACTATCCACCCGTCTGCCCGTCTGATGACACGATAACTCAAAAACGGAAAGAGATACCAAGTAGAATTATTTTTTTGCTCAGGACGTAAAAGTGAGTTAGAGTTAGACAATGAGCAACAAAGGTCAATTCTCTTAAACTGTTAAAACGTTTAAATGTAAAAAATGTTTCTTAAAAAAGAATAAACAACTTTTGTTAGCAATATTTTTTCGTAAGCAACGACGTAAATTAGGATCAAACGTTGGTGTCCTTTTTCGCCAAAACTATAGTAGATAGGAAGTTGATAATTTACGCAAAGCTTCAACTGGTGGTCTTGAGCTACATTCCCGACAATCAAAAACGAAATTCAAGAAAATATTTTTGGAAATCGAAAACCATTTAAATGGCAGCCGAAAGGTAAATGTGTGAGATTGAGTTTTCTTTTCGATTTAGATGTTATTGTTAGAGTTAAAGTGACTGAGGTATTAAATACTTCTTTATTTTATAATTACAATTCGTATACACTTTTAAACCTTTATAAAACGATACTTGCAAGAAAGAAACTTCTGTCACATGGATAATCAACACCAGGTTAAGAGATTATTAGACTATCAAAAAGAAATTTACAATGAAGTCTATGGTGCATTAAAAGATTTATACTTTTCTTCATATATAAAAGAGTAAATACATTTTATATTGTATATGGTATAGTTACAGGGTGAGGCATAGAAACCAAGAAAGCTGCTTCCATTTCAATTTTCCATATTTGCAACTCTGTAAGAATATGGAATTCTATGAATACTTTCGTTTTTTCATGATATAAATTGTTTAACTAACGCTCAACAATGCTAAATGCTCAAATTGTCCATTTGTGCGCCCAAATTGTAAAAAATTGTTCAGTATTAACAATTCTGTAAGAACTACGCATAGACTTTTAAGATTATGACCAATTGATAGCATCAAAGTTCAAGGAAACTGTAAGCATTGGAGATAAGGTAAAGCGTGTGTATTATCGTATCGAACGTTCATTCAAGAGAACGCCATGGGATGTTTTTGGGCTTTCCTTAAAAATCGCGTCTTTATCATCAAACCGGTAACGTTAGAGCATCTAAAAGCTTACATCCGCGAAGTTATAGCCAAAATTACCCACCGAAATTTGCAAAAAGTCATTGAGTTAGATAAATTATGGCAATAAACCGTACAACACTCGCTATTTTATGACAATGTACTTTCCAATCAAGAAACACAAGGTTACTATGTCCCACACTGTATAGAAAAATATCTTGTAGAAAATAAAAGATCGTCTTAAATAATTTCTAAGTAAGTTACTTATTTCTTAGACAACACAAAAATACACACAGTAAGCTCACTAGAAAATAAATGAGGATATGAGTTTGTATTTACATACAGTGTGTCTCACTTTGAGTGTTATCACCCTCCAATTTTAGAGTAGATGTGAGAAATATACTACCCGAGGATGAGAATTAGTAGATGCAGAGGCTAATAAAGAAAGGCATTGTTTTATTTAGAAAACTTATGGCATAAACTGTTTAAATCTGAAATACTCCAATATTAAGTTACATATGGAAAAGTTATATACTGGTTATCACCTTCTTAAATTTTTTCTTAAGGTAGTATAAAAGTATCGAAGGTCATAGTACTATTTATAACTACTACTTTCTTTAAATTTATTCAAAAGATCATAGTTTCCTTTGAAAAGAGAAAAAAATATTTTTTACCTTACCTTTTATAGTGTGATCAAATTAACTTTTTGAATATTTTCGGAGAAAAAAATTGAATTTAGTAGATCATTATGATACAAATTGAAGAAACTAAAATCTAACATTTTTTGACCGGAAGGGGTCCAAAAAAAATGGTAAAGTGGCCTAATTCGGTCTTTCGCATCAGACACCGTCGGATTGAGTTAAAAATAAAAAAGCGTTTAATAAGCTTAGGCGCAGTAAAAAGGCGAAAAAAATTTGCCGTTAACAGTTTGAATAATTCCTAGTACTTCCATAAGTGACTGTTAAATATAATTCCGTTAAATATTGTTCCGTTGCTATTAAGAAGCGCGGAATAAAATCGCTAATTAATGCTAGCCATCGTCGTAAAGATAAGATGTACTTGAAGTTTAACAGGCAATGCCCCATTATCGTCCACAATTCTTGCAATTCTTCTTCTTTAATAGTCACTTATGGAAGTACTAGGAATTATTCAAACTGTTAACGGCAAATGCAACAATTAAATTCACATGCAAAGAATATGTGTTAAATACAGTTACAATAAGGTATTATACGATAAAATTTTTACCTTGCCTTACGAAAGAGCAAAACATAATCCATTAAGGCAGCCAAATAGCAGCAAAAGTTCAATATAGTAAGTGCATCACAATATTAAATGCATATGCATCATACTATAATGTCACATAACTTCTGTCTCTTAATAATTGCTCTCATTACTCCCATCCTATTTAAATGTTATAATTTAAAATAATAGTAATTTAAAATTAATATTTTAGTAACTTTTACTAAAGATGAGAGGTTGGCACTTTAGTAGGTATTACTTTAACTATTGAAGCATATGATCGCGTAAAAAAAATAGCGCGTTACCGCACCACAACTTTTTTAGGGCCATTTTACAAAAATCTTTAAAACAACAAGAGCTATGAAGTTTTGAAAATTCGAGCAAAATCGATGGTGTTTTGCAATTTGTTGGGACATCGATGGACCAATCGGGTTCATTCGCAGCTCATTTTTTTCGCCTTTTTACTGCGCCTAAGCTTATTAAACGCTTTTTTATTTTTAACTCAATCCGACAATGTCTGACGCGAAAGACCGAATTAGGCCACTTTACCATTTTTTTTGGACCCCTTCCGACCATCAAAAAATGTTTGATTTTAGTTTCTTCAATTCGTATTATAATGATCTACTAAATTCAATTTTTTTCTACGAACTCAGAATTATCTAAAAATTGACGCCATTTTTTTTTTATTTGATCACACTATTAGGGATGTACGGGCGCTAGAGCAATTTTGGATAAACGTCGGAATTTTTTTAATATGAAGTTGAACTAAGTCTAAATCAATCCTGAAATTTTTGAATCATTATGAACAAAATAAGATAATAAGAAATACTAAAACGCTTACACTCAAAATGAGACACAGTGTTCAAGAAAAAAAAAACAAAGACATACTGATTACATACATATCTTATCATTTCAACAGAAGATGAATGTAATTCAAGAGTCTTCTAGAAAATTCTATATAACATAAAATATGTATGTACAATATAGAATAAAATTTATTAGCTATTTTGTTCGAAGAGTAATCATTAGAGTTATATTCTGTAATATCTTTCTACTGTTTGAATATAATCATAAAATTATTATTGAATACATGAAGCATGCATTCAATAATAAATGCAGATAGTAATAGACGACAAATAGTTATAAGATTGAATGAACACATGGTACACGTTTAAAGCTCACGTTATCGAAAATGATCATAAAATAGATAAGTCTAATTTAATAGTTTTAAAATCAGTACTCAATTCTTCCGATACCTATGAGAACATCAACAGTCAAAAACTGGACAATGAAATAATGAACTTGGATAAGAGACCTAGTCAAAATTAGGATTCAATACAAACATCAAGGTGCAAGTTAAATTTTTAGAACTAATAATAAATTTTGAAATTGTTAAATTATTTAGTTTCATAATTTTAGTTTATACTTTTAATATTAATTTTTAATTTCAAAATACCATCGTTCTAAAAGGATTACGTGATCCACGATAATTCACTTTTTGGGTGAACAAAAATTCATGAAACTCGCGTCATCATTACCATTACCGTCATTCCGCGTGTTTGTAATTGAACTCATTCAAAACGGAAGGACCAATTTGGATGAAATTTTGTGTGTGTGTTCAAGTGGATGCAACGATAGTTGCTTAGTTTTATAATTCGGTCCACTATGAATTTTTTGAGAGTTCCGCACCCAAAAATTAAGACCCATGAAATAAAAAATGGTGGAAATGCATATAAATATTTATTAAGAATTGTAAACATCTATTCGATTAGTATTCAGGTATTATTTATTATTATTCAGGTATTATTGTGAATAGATATTTATAAGAGCTATATGCGATCGTAGAAAGCTCCACTGCCGAATGTCCCAGCCAGGCCAAAGGCCAGTTATTCCAAAGTTTTAAGTTTTCACATCCGTCGACAGTCCTCATGACTATCTTTTTCCAGCTATAACAACAATTCAAGTCTTTGAATTAATTATCGCATCTCCAAGTTAATTTCTGTACTTAAATAACCTAGCTTGGTTGAGTCGAAAAGGATTAAGAATAACAAAAAGTAACTGAAAAAGTTACATGCCTGCAAATTTTGTGTATTTTTAATGCAACAAAAAGTGTAGCGTTCAATGTTTATTTTGAGTATTTTCTGTTTCACATTATAGAAAATCAGCCAAGGCAATAGTTACGTTCTAAAGACTTAATTTTATTCGAAATATAACATCTACACATAAATAGAAAACATATTTTTTTAATTATCTATTCTTTAATGCATAAAATTTATTTCAATTCTTACTTTAATTCTTGCTTCGAAAGCAGACCTTAACATAACAAGTATATGGTTTACCAAACTGAATTGTAAATAAATGATTATCTATTTTCTATGTGTAATGTCAGCCTTTTTCTGGAAAACATGACTTCGTTATCAGACTGATTGATTCTGATAAGTGTGTTTGATTGATGTCTTGATAATTATGTTTATGTACGCAGAAGATAGCTATCGTATTTGAACGTATTAAGATAATTACTTGAAGAATTTTCTCAACGAAAAAGAAAATCGATTTCCATTTAGGTTTTCTATTTGCTTGCTTGTTGAAACCATTTAATATGGTTATTCAATATTAAACAAATATACAGGACCTGTACAGAAGTACCAAAACAGTAATAATAAAGGGGATTTGTATTTGTAACTCTAGAAACAGCATAAACTAGAACACCGTATTCAAACAAAAATAACTTTAGAAATTGAACTGCAGATCACTGTGATCTACGGATTGACCGTGATTCTATTGGGATGGAGTTAGCATGGACATCCACCCTATGATCTATAGGTTGGCCATGACCTGTGGAGGCGTACCCTAATATTATATACATATATCCTAATATTTAAATTTTTAACTTCCCAGAGGAAGTTAATGAAATGGGGCCGATTTTGAAAATCTTCAGTTTTACATATTTCCACGGTTTCAAGGGCGCAATATCCGAATCAAACCTTCTCAATGTGATGCCTGTGTGTGTGTATATGTTCGTATGTGCGTATGGTCGTTCGGATTCTTTCGCCTCGATTATCTCGCTAACCAGTTATACCATTAACACGTGACTAATCTAATTCTACGTGTAATCGCGTATTAAAGACCTGAAAGAGTTTTTAGCAGAATTAGTTGAGCCGGTTTTTAATGGTTATAAAAATACTGGGAAAATTTATCTATGGAGATAATGATCGTTCCAGCATAAGCTGCAGTACATGTTCGAAGAATAATCTATGAAGGATCATTTTTTTAATGTTTTTTCCTCCTCGGAGAAGTTAGTCGTGTGGACTACAGGGGTCGCACTCACTTCAGTACCACACCGACTATGTACTGTCAATTTAAACTTGACGAAGTTTTTATATGTTTTAAGTATGAATTACAAGACGAAGAAAATATTGCAAGATCTAGATGAAAATATCCTTAATCCTCACTATAATATAGCTTTTGTCGATAAAACTGCCCCTATCATTACCTTCTCAGTAAGTTTATACTTTGATATGTTTATTTACACAAAGTTTAAACTAAAACATTCATATATGAATACGTAGGTACAATACATGAATATTAGGGGAAGATGTTGTACGTAGATACAAAATGTACATTAATGTCTGTCTGCAGCATCCTAGCTACTAATCGGGTGAACCGATGTGATTATTTTTTAAATTTTTTATAATTTTTTTGGCCCCTATCAGTTCTAAAATGTATATACAACAGTCTTTTATTAAAGAAAAAATTATTAGTAAAATTAAATCAACAAAATTAGAAGTACATATTAAGAGAGCTAATTTTGGAGTCGGTGTCAGTCAAACTAATGTAGAAAACTGTTCTGTCAGAGTTGTTTCCTTGGCTGACACCGACTCCAAAAATAACAATAATTTTAATTACATTATATTGTCGTTATTTTTTTACTTTTTAGTGCATTTTAATTTATTTTGGAAAAGTTTTTCTTACGAAGTCGGTTTTCTTTTTGTTAAAAGTTTTTTTTATTTTGTGATTTTTAGTGAATCTGAAGTACACTAACTAATTTGTCTCTAAAAAAGAATCATCGAAGTGATATTGAGGTATTCGTCCTCTTGTCGTGCATACTTAATGCAAATTTAAGACTTTTATGGTTTTCTCATGGATGCCGTTCTCAGAACTGGACCAAAATGAAATGGGACCTAACGGGAAGTATCAGCTTTCAAACAGATAAATAATCATCAAAATCGGTTCACCCAGTCAAAACCTGAGGTAACAAACATTAAAAAAAAATACAGTCGAATTGATAACCTCCTCCGCTTTTGTTTGAAGTCGGTTAAAAACTTGTTTTACAAAACAAACATTTTGCTACCAATTAAAAATGCTTTTAAACTTACTATGCCAATTAAACTTAACCAATAACCCGCAAAATAACAAAGAAATTTAATTCTACTTCAAAGGTTTTACCTTATTTTAGTGACAATGCTCGAGTTCTCGAAGCCTCGAGTTTTTTCCCGTCCCGATTAAAGACAATTTTTTCGAGAAATCTTTATCAGAAACCCTATAGGTGCTACATTCTACCCTATTTAATATTATAGCATGTTATTTAGATATTCCAAAACATGTAATAGATAGACAAGGAACAATATATTATATATCTTAAATACCCTATTAAAGGGTATTTTATCATTAAAATACATAATTTATATTATAATGAATATAAATAGAGAGATAGGTTTGATGTTACTTGGGTGCAAGAAGTGAGAATATAGCGGATGGCATGGAAAAGTTTCATCGAAGTTGTTTATAAGTTTTATTACAAATAGAGTGATAAATTAACTAATTCAGAGAAATTGTCAAATATTTCACCTGATCATAAACATTAATTGTATTTTCTATTGCATGTTGATAGAAGCTACGATTGTCTGTTGAAATAGTCTAAGAGCTGGTGACACATTTAAGGTACCGATATGAACCATCTAGTTGTATAGCTTAAAAATATTATCCATGATACTTCTATCAAACCAAAGTGGCACTGAGCAAAAGAGAGTGTAGATATGAGTGCACATACTTATATATCTCTTTGGTTTGATATAACTCTTTAGGGAATGATTACAGCATAAGCACAGTCAAAGATGTTACAGATTAAGCAAAATGAAATAAACTGCTCACTTTTGGTTAACACC
Source organism: Chrysoperla carnea (assembly GCF_905475395.1). Taxonomy (NCBI): domain Eukaryota; kingdom Metazoa; phylum Arthropoda; class Insecta; order Neuroptera; family Chrysopidae; genus Chrysoperla; species Chrysoperla carnea. The sequence continues at coordinate 127,247,843 of NC_058337.1, read as the reverse complement.
TTGTCGAATGTGTTTCTTAAGTGTCAAATATAATTCGCAAATCATAAGTGAGTTGTGTAAATGTCTCTACTTCTAAAAAAACAATAAATTGTTTATTATTATATTTTTAACATTTATCTTATGGGAAAACGGTAGATGGGATGATATGTTTTCATAGATTTCTCTCAAACTAATCGGTGGAAATTAAGAAAGAAAACTAGTTAAATTAAAACAAGTGAAAACAAACAATTGACTGAGTTAAGTGTTAAAATACCATGTATAGACAGTGTTAATGACGCTATCGTTTGTTTTTTGACGTCACGTAAATAAAACAGATATCCACTTTTAAATAGGCACACATACTTAACTGATATTGCTATATTAATACATACTATAAAATTTGCACCTAATTAGCGCCCTCGTGGGTAAACAGTGATGTTTACGAAAAAATTTTTCAAACAAAAGTTGTTTAATTTTTGATAAGGAACATTTTTTACATTTAAACTTTTGTTCTATCTGTAACGGTTTACAAGATGGGTCCTACGGACCCAAGACCCAACTGACCTATGATGCTCATTTACGAACTTGATCTCACTTTTTACGTCCTGAGTACGCTGTAAAAATTTCAGCTCGATATCTTTTTTCGGTTTTGAGTTATCGTGTCCACAGACGGACGGACGGACGGACAACCGGAAATGGACTAATTAGGTGATTTTATGAACACCTATGACAAAATTTTTTTCCTAGCATCATTATTTTTAAGCGTTACAAACTTGGGACTAAACTTAATATACTATGTATATTTCATATATACATGGTATAATAAATTAAATATCTGGATGACCGAGCTTTGCTCGGTATTCTTAAAAAGACACAAATTTTATCACTAATAGAAGACCGTTTTAAATGTCTCCACACAAATACCAATTTGAATGTCCCGGTAATGTATTTTATTTCATTAACTACGATATACACCAATAGATGTCAGGAAGAGTTATAATTTGCATTGTATTTCATTAACTACGATATACCCAATAGATGTCAGGAAGAGTCATATTTTGCGATGTATGTTTCAGTTTTTCATGAAAAAACGAATAAAACGACGTTTTTTTAAAATGAAACCTTGTTAGATCGACTTATCGCTCCAAAAAACCCCTACATACTCATTTTCATGAAAATCGTTGGAGCCATTTCCAAGATCGTTGATATATATATATATATATATACAAGAATTGCTCGTTTAAATATATAAGATAAGATAAATTATTGAAAATAAAAAAACAATCCTTTGTGCCAGACTAATTAAGGATGTATGAGCATGGTAGTGGGAACAAAAGCTAAACAATATATCTTTTTCAATTTTGATTGTGAATTATGTTCTAATTTAAGACGAAAGTTAAGAAATAAATTTTTCGATATCATTTATATTTTCAAAATATTGAAAGTTGAAAATTTGGTTTAATTACTACGCTTTCGATGTTTCGAAAACCAAGGCAGATAAGAATTTTATTCTTATTTTTCGTCTACATTCATGAAGTTATAACAAAATTGTTGCAAATAAGGTAATAATAAATTCAACCACAAGTCTCAACTTGCCTTGGCGCTCGTACTACCTTAAGAATATTGTTATCAATAATTTATACTAAAGACATTCCAAATAACTAACCTTGGTAATCTTTTCCGAATCTCAATATAACATATTTTACGGTTATACATATTGAATGAATAAGATTTTAATAGTCATATAATCAGTCAAGTTGGAAAGTTTTGAATGACCACATTCATGAGTATCTAACATGTAAGTACTTCAATATGTAGATACGAATTACGAACATGTGGTTTACATCTCTCATCAGTTTGGATATAAAGTAAAAGGGACTATTAGATGTTAATTGATAGGGATGTATCGTGGTATGTTTATCTTATAGTTACTATTAACCAAAATATTAACAACAATTAGAGGTTATGTTACATTAGTACACATCGAATCGACTATGTATGTATGTCTATAGACGTCGAAACACTGACACAAGATTTCAAAACATTTTATTAGGACTGTTTAATCAAAATTTCAGAAAATTCGATACATCCGGAGATCCAGAAATCGTAGATTTAGCAATCGTAAATCTATCCGGGATTTTTTCTTAAAACTGGAGAGTTTATATTTGTAAGGGTCATTAAATTTTGGTCAGGGACAAAGTATAATAAATTTCAAAAACAGAAACTAGAAAAATTTGTCAAAATTGCTCCTGTGAATCAATAGTAAACTTACACTTCAAGACATTCCTGAAAAATCACGTTTTCATAGGATCATCGTGTAAATTAATTTTGTGTGGGTGTTTCCAAGTCTATAGTAGATACGTATTATAGAATATGTTTTAACCTAAAGGTAGGTAAATAGTATCTCGAAATGTTCTAGAAGTTCTTAGATAAGTTTTGATCGTTTGAGACCCAAAATCAAATAACTATATTTGCTAAACAAATGGTTTAAATTAATTACTTTCTACGATCGATTTTTTAATTGTTTTATAAATAACAAAAACCGCAGTCTTTCCAATGAAAGTATCTTAAGATTCAATCTCGTTTTGCCGAATAATGAAACGTTGCTGGAAAAGGATCAGTTACACTAAAACTCACAGTTTGACGTAATTTAAAAATTTGTATTCTTTAGCATAGAGACTTTAATTCCCGATGTATATACATACATTATTTCGAATATTAAATTTCTACTCATCATAATTTACATAAAGATGGGCTTAACCACCTCTCATACATACGCATACATGAATAGACTTTTTAAAAACCCCTCCCCCTAAAATGCTTACGCAACTAAAGAATGATCCCTTATACCGGTGTCAAATAAGTTTTCAGGTACTCTGCGCGCTTTAAATTTCAAATTTGTTCTTCAAAAATACGGAAAAATTTTTAGTTTGTAACATATTTTTGTAAGCCGAATAGTTTAGATAGTAGTTGATAGCAAAAATTTAACTTATTGCGTGTTAGTTCATTCAATTCGAACAAAAATGGTCTTTATAGAAAAATGAACAACTCTTAATTTATTGGAAAAATTTTTCCAAATACTGCCTAGATTTCGCAGAAACAACTATACGAAATTACAATTTCGATACGAAGAAACAATTTTGGGTAAAACTTCTCAGTCCATTTTTTCCTAACCTGTATGACTTGTAGAAAAATGTTTTGAAGTAAAAATGTTACTTTTTTATCAATAACAACTTTCTAATTTTCTAGTGTCATCTAAGGGTAACCAGTTACGTAGTAAAGTAAGCTTTTAATTCAGCTTGAAAACCTAGGTCAAGTTTAATGCCTGTGTAAGATGTTAATATCTGTGTCTACACACCCAACATTTTTGTCTTGAGGCATTTATATCGATAACACTCATTTTTCGAGTTTCAAGCATATTGCCAACTAAAAAATTTGGAAAGCGGTTGGCCCTGCAGGTCATCCCTGTAACTTCCCGCTAAGTATTGACTCATAACGTGTAAAAATTTTTATCTATTCTGATGTTATATCCACTCGCATTTTATTGTAATTAGATGTGATCTTCGTAATATTTTTTAAATTTTCAAATCGCGATAACTTTAGAATTAATAAACCGATTTTCACGCGGTTGGTGACATTTGACGCAGTTTTTGAAGCTTCATGAAGAATCTTTAAGTTTCAATTGATAGAACAAAAAATTTTGAGGTTATTCCGAAAAAACGCTTTTTTGGGTTTTCTTTCGTCAACGATAACTCACGAACGAATCAACCGATTTTGACCGAACTGGTGGTGATCAACGTGGTTTTTTGATGTTGAGAGCTGATTAGTTTTTGGAATTGATCGATACAGCCGTTTAAAAGTTATTAAAAAAAAACCACTTAAAAAAAATTTTTTTTTGCAGTTTTTTTGAGATTTCTCGAAATCTATCGGTTCGAATCGGTCCAAATAGGCCTCAAAATCTAAGTTTGGTCAAGCCCTTTCGAATGGCACCAACCGCGAAATCGGACAAGCCGTTCAAAAGTTATGAGAGGTTTACATACATCCACACACACACACACACACACACACACACACACACACACACACACACTCATACATACATACAGCCATACAGACACCCTCGTGGAAGTAGTCAGGGAAGCTTCCTGACACCTTAAAACGTCGAGATCTGATGAAAACTCGATTTTGGCAAAACGGGGTGAAAACAATAACTTCCCTATTTTCTTAGCGGGAAGTTAAAAAAACCATGTATATTAAAAAATTTTAAGATTTTCGCACTTACTAATTTGTATATTTGTATGAAGAATTAAAGAATTCCTCTAATTTTGTTATTCAAAATAGATTCAAAGAAAAATATATTTTAAAATTAAATTATTAGAATTCACTATCGTTCAAATTAGTTGCAAGAATTTGTCTGAGCCATTTCATTGACAAAGTTATTATCCCATGTGAAACCTAAATACCCATATGATACACAATTTATTAACATCGAAGGTCGTCTTAAGAATGGATAAAGATATCCTTTTCATTTATATGTTGTATGTTCATACGGTTTGATGACATAGAATTTTCCGGATAAATGACTCGTCATCTTGTTACTTGATATATTAAGATACATCAAATATATATACTAAATGTGTCGCAAATCATTGGGTACAGTACGTCAAATGTTTCAAAAAGGATTCTATTTAATTGCTTACATTCGAAAATAAATAAGAATTTTATGTCTGGGATCACGTTAATTACAAAAAACATATCTTTATTTAATTGGGTTTGCAGAAAACACAGTTATTATTCCGATCAAAGAATTCATCAGATAAACCATATTCATTTGCTGGGGAGCTAGAATGAAATATACAGATTAAAAATCCTAGTCTTCAAATTGATAACACACACTTATTTTATGCCAGGAGTATATTTTATATCCCAAAAACCGAATACTATCGTTACAGCCTCTATGAACATACTGATGTATAAAATATATACCCGATCTTTGAAAGTAATGTCCTTTGATCAAAAAATAATTAAATATAAAGCATCTGATGTTATTATCGAAATAAGATTCGGAGAATGGATCATCTTTTAGAAATGGACGAGAAAATTTACTATTTCAATAGGTATTTTCATTTTCTAAATAAAAATATATACGCTAGAATAATATTACTTTATACATACTTGAAATATTGTGAGTGGCTTCTTTTGGCGATTGGCGAGTCTACCAAACTGCTCTTTACGACTTTTTTCGAAAGCAATAATAATAATCATTAAAATCGGTTCACGCGTTTGATCTCTAGAGTACCTCAAAGGACCAAACGTATATGGGTTGAAAAGGAAAGTCGACAAACTGTGGTAAGTGGGAGATAATTTAAGTGGAGTATTTGAAAACCCTAACTAAAAAGGGTAAAAAATAAAAATATTAACAAAAAAAGAAAAGCGACTGAGATTAATATAAACTGAAAAGAAAAAAACAAGTCCACCAGTTTACATAACGGCTTTAACAGTCGGGGCTCATTCTTGGAAAGAATAAAGCCGTGTAATTTTAAATGGGTCCCGACTGTTAAAGTCGTTATGTAAACTGCTGGACTTTTTTTCATTTCAGTTTACATTAAACTCAGTCGGGTTTTTGAATTTTTAAATTTTTTTTTTTTCTGAAACCATTTGTTAATAACCAAATTTGAAACTTTGATTTTGACGAATTCTTTCTTTTGAGTATATGATGTTGTTTCATGAATTAGTAGGACTAACTTAATTTTGGAATACTCGGTATATGTACACGTTTGTTTTGTATTAAATGAAGATATTATAGATCCATACTAATATTATAAATGCGAAAGTAGCTCTGTCTGTCTGTCTGTCTGTCTGTTACTCTTTCACGCCTAAACGGCTGAACGGATTTTGATGAAATTTGGTATGGTGATAGATGATAACCTAGAAATGGTCATAGGCTATAAATAATCACGCCATCGTTCTTAGGGGGTAGGCAGTAGGCAGATAACTAAATTGAGTTAGTGATTTTTAGTCGTTTTTGTTGGGACTTTTGCTCTTTCACGTCTAAACGGCTGAACAGATTTTGATGAAATTTAGTAAGGTAATAGATGGTTACCTAAAAACGGATATAAGATCAAAATGATCACGTCATCGTACTTAGGGGGTAGGAAGTAGGCAGAAAACTGAATTGAGTTAGTGATTTTTTTTTTGGTTTTTGCTGGGAGTTTTGCTCTATCATGCCTAAACGGCTGAACGGATTTTGATGAAATTTAGTTAGGTGATAGATAGTAACCTAGAAAAGGATATGGAATATAGGGGGAGGGGTGAAAGTGGGAATGTTGCCCAGCAAAGCGGGTAGTTCACAGCTAGTGCTTATATATATAAGTATAATTATATGATATGAGTAAGATAAGAGAGATACTCTAGTTCAGTCATTACTTAAACTTACAGTTAGTTATGTGGACTGTACCAAAGTTTTAATGATGATAATGTTCTGTCGTTATGGAATGTTTTGTTTAATTTGTATTTGAAATACAAATTATAATGATCATATAATTGACAGTGATTTTGACTGAATTGAGATCAATATTGAGTCATACATATAGATAGATTTATGTAGATTTATTGTAAATGATAATTATCGTTTATTTTCACATTTTAGAGGCGTGGATAAAGTTTTGTACGATACACGTGTGATAGCGATTTATTCACGTACTTCTGCGATTGTCCAACTCCTGCAACGCAACTCGCTGTGCAAATTTCGTAGGCGTACGTTAATAATGCTGTTATCAGTAACGTAAATAACTGTCATCTTGCAACTAAAGTATTTTTTAAGCTCCCTATCTTTCATATCGACTTGCAGTTTTATGTGTGAAATTTAAACTTATTCAAACGTCTTCAAGAATTTGATAGATCATCTTAAGAATAGGGCCATCTTAAGCGAAGGTACCTTAAGGTGGGAAAAATTCGCCATTCATCAAATAACTTGAAACGTTTTCAAGAAACGAGTTTGCAATTTTATAAGCTCAAGAGGACTAAATACGGAGGTCTTTAAATGAAATTAAGAACAATTCCAAAAACATGAAAATCAATGAAATATATAATGCAAAGGCAGTGAATTTATCTTCAATTTCAGGGAAGGCGAATATAAATTTTTCTGGGTGATTGGCTGGGTTTAAAAATAAAAATAAAGTTAACTAGCTCTTAAGAAAAATATATATATAAAAAAAACAATACATACCTGCTCTACCCATAAATTTGTAGTCATAATTTGATTCTTAAGATTCTGCAAAGAAAAAGAGAGAAAATCCATTAGTAAAACAATAAGATATATGCTCGAAATGAATTATGTTTTTTTATCTTTCCATTAGACATATTGCGAGTAAATGCGTTATTACACTTAATGTCTAATTTTATACATTATTTTCGGGGAAGGTTCAAGAAACTTAGAAAGTGTTATATTGCCTTTGATAATGAATTTGCAATTTTGAGTGTTTTAAAAACATTCGATTTATCTGTTCATTTTATCCAATACTCAAAAATTCTCAAGAACTTGTTGCTCAAGAACTATCGCAAATGAACCCATTATTTCTAGAGAACCATAATTATAATAATCATAAAAATATTGGGGTTAGCTCCTTTTCTCAGACCACGTCTATAACAGAGACCACCCGCTTTAATCTTTATTTATTTCTTAAACTACATCCGAATAAAGTATTAATTTTATGATGTTATTGGAGTCGGTTACTTCGTTCTGTTACAAGCGACGACAGTGTGATCAATTTACCGCCCCCTTAACTTATCTGTTCACATTGTCGCTGCCTGGATTCGAACCCGTAACTCTAGCCAGTAGTCATAACAAGTTAAGATGTCTTAACAAGCTCGGCTTGAGCTGTTTATTTTTGGAAAACAACCTATCATTATTTCCTGTAACACTATTGCTTAACAGGTTGGATGTTATCAGTCAATCGCTTTCGAGCATCTATTGCTTGCAAAACTTAGTTTCACACTCCCCTAAGGCGCCCAAATAACATATCAAAAAAGCAGTATTACACCGCTTTATGTTATTTTAGTTGTTTTTTTAGCCCCCGAACTAAAAAAGGGGTGTTATAAGTTTGACCGCTATGTGTGTGTCCGCCTGTCTATTTGTGGCATCGTAGCGCGTAAACGGATGAACTTATTTTAATTTTTTTGTTTCGTTTGAAAGTTAATTTAATGGTGAGTCTTCTTAGCTATGTTTCTATTGCAAGTTTAGGGTTCCGTACCAGAAAAATCTAAAAAAAATTGGCGATAAACTTCAAAATCGCCTCAGTTTGGAACATACTTTAAGGGAAAAGGTAATTTAATGGAGAGTGTTCTTAGATATGTTTCCTGTGCAAGTTTAGGGTTCCATATTCGTAAAACTTGTCGACGCTTTTTGTAAATTTTGTAAATTTCACTTTTTTGTAAGATTTCACATGGCGTATATACAGCCAAATAAAATCCGTGGTGTTTTCTTTGACAAGAAGTCTAGCAACTTAAAACATATTCTGAAATTATACCAAATGAAGCTACAAACAATACCCTGTGCGTCCACTCAAGTCCTTTCAACATCCGGGTACCATTAGTTATATCAATCATACGCTTGAAAACTTTTTTATTATAGTAAAAGGTATATTCCTGTCCAGTATCTCATAAATATATGGTACAGAAAAGTACGAAGAGGAATTTATACCAAGTGATTGTGTATCTACCTACTATCTGCATTTAAAACGTTTGAAGTAACTGACTGGTAGAAATTTTTATTTTTATTTTCCATTTACATAAATTGTGTCGTTTCTTGAAGATGAAAACTAGCTATATCGTTTTATTTATTTATTTTTTTTTTTTATATTCTAAATGTGGTTTAAAGAAAATATAATTTGAAATGGAATTATAAAAAATATGGAATTTAAATAGGAAATTTTATTTGTATATGAATATGTTTGTATTGGATGTTCTAAATTAAATTTGGAACAGACACTACTTAATTCAATCGGAGTATGAAGACAAAAAGAGAGCATACGGTATCTTCGAAAAAAAATAAATTTTTTTTCTACGTAGTAGTTGTATCTGTCTACGCTATAACGAATACTCTCATATATTGCTCATCTGCGTACACAGAAGGAACAAATTGAACTTTATTGTCGCATTAACGATTCTCTATTGACTTAATATGCGTCCTATCCTTTACGTGTTAAATATTGAAAATTTAGCAAATAGCAGCTTATAGACGGTCAACGCCTATTTGCGCAGTTTTTGAAAACTATCGCTTTGTGCAAAACTGCATTTAGTCTTACGTCGTTAGAAATACGTTATAAGAAAAAATTGAAATTCCAAGAAAATTGATCACAGATTCTTTATCTAGAAGAAACACTTTTATTACTATTATTTCCTTGAAGAAATAGTTGCTAGAAACACAATGAGTATTAAAATGACATCAAATAAAAAAATATGGTCAAATACTGACCTCAGTGAGTTAGTCTATACAAGGACAATACCCAAGGATGACTATACCTAAAGACTAAACAAATTAAACTAAATGCCATTTATTTTCCGATATAAAATTATCACCCAAAATAATAAATTTTGTAAGTCATCATTTCTCGCCTTTGCGAATCCCTCGACTTTATTTTTTTTAATTATATACTCATCAAAAGTATTGAAGGGACTTTTTTCAAACACTTTTTCAAAAATTTCAAACAGCTGTATCTCAGTGAAAAATGAATTTGGAACTGCTAGAGGTTGTTTTAAAACTTGTGAAACTTTCTAGTTTTTGAATCTATTGCTCTGAAATTTATATCACCCCTTGAAGCTTTGTACGGAGGATTGAAAGAATGAGAAATGTTATCCCAAAATATTATATGAAATTTGAACCACTTGAAACTTTGTTTATTTTTCTTGAAAATAAGCTACTAAAAATTCCCGTACGATCTTTTTGCATCACGATACTCGCTTTGCAAGTAAAATTGACACTTGTCATTCGCAAACTTAAACTGCCTCCTTTTTAAGCCCTTCATAGTGTTTTGTGGTCCCAGTGTTTTTTAATGTGGCTGTAATTTTAGTATAAATAATTAATGTAATTATAGTTAGTCAGATAGAAATTACGTTGCTTTACTAATGCGTATCCATCGTTAATTAATGCAACCGCATCCTGGTGAGACCTACATAGTTTCTCCCTGGGTTCAATCAGTAGAAATATTCAAAACTTACCTATTTTAAAATAAACTATTAGGACTCTCAGTATATTTATGTTTATAACCATATTTGTCATTCATCTTTTAACCAAATGATGTATGTATGAATAATATTTTTGAAGTCCATTTCATTTTAATAAACATTTCATTTATATACACGACAGCACCAGCTGCTGACATAAAGAGATAATTTTCACGTTTTTTACCGTTTTTTTTTCTTCTTTAAAGTACTAACACGGATCATTTCATGATTTAAATGAGTTTTTATACCATGCATATATGAAATATACATAGTATATTAAGTTTAGTCCCAAGTTTGTAACGCTTAAAAATAATGATGCTAGGAAAAAAATTTTGTCATAGCTGTTCATAAAATCACCTAATTAGTCCATTTCCGGTTGTCCGTCCGTCTGTGGACACGATAACTCAAAAACGAAAAAAGATATCGAGCTGAAATTTTTACAGCGTACTCAGGACGTAAAAAGTGAGGTCAAGTTCGTAAATGAGCATCATAGGTCAATTGGGTCTTGGGTCCGTAGGACACATCTTGTTAACAGTTAGAGATAGAACAAAAGTTTAAACATAAAAAATGTTCTTTATAAAAAAATAAAAAACTTTTGTTTGAAACATTTTTTTGTAAACATCACTGTTTACGCACGAGGGCGTTAATTAGGTGCAAATTTTATAGTATGTATTAATATAGGAATATCAGTTGTGTGTGTGTCTATTTAAAAGTGAATATCTTTTGTTATTTACGTGACGTCAAAAAAACAAACGATTGCGCATCAACACTGTCTATACATTTTTGTATGTGTTATGTGATAAAGAAATCAACACTGACTATGCATGGTATTTCAACAATTAACTCCGTCAATTGTTTCTTTTCACTTGTTTTTTATAAAAAATAGTTGAATCGTAGGTAGGAAGCTTGATTAAAATATTACATATATCAATGTTTAATAATCCAGCCATATATTTTTACAAGCTTTTAATTAACTTGTATGTATGTTTGTATGTTCGGCTCAAATCTGACAAGTGAATTTTAAAGCAATTATCCTCAACCGATTGAGCTGAAATTTTGCATACAGGGTTAGTTTAGATGACAGTGCATAGTTAGTTAAGTGACGTTCTAAATCCAATATCACTCAACTATGGCAGACTAGTTATACTCTATGCATGATATGGGTATCAAATAAAAGGTTTTGCTAAGAAAAGATAATGCATTTTTGATGGTAAGCATGATTTGATTTTCCCAGCGCTTTCACCATATTTGGTACACATTTTGAGTTTTAAATTATAAATGGACAAGTGAAAATAATGAATTGACTGAGTTTATTGCTGAAATACCCTGTATAGAAAATGTTGAATGTCGGTGCTTGCAGTTTTTTTGTAAATTAGACGAATTTAAAAAACTATTAGGGCAATTTTTTTTTTTTCGTTTTCCGAGAATGTTTCACAAGACCACTAGTTGAAGCTACCTGAAATTTTCAATTCACTTTGTTTTATGGTTTTGGAAAAAATTAATATGAAAGTTTTGTTTTAATTTGCACGTTCACAGGGCAGTAATGTTTACAAAAAAATAATTCAAACAAAATTTTATTTTTTTTATAAGGAATTTTTTTTTTACATTTAAACTTTTATTCTTCCTCTAACAGTTTACGTCCTGAGTACTCACTTTTTACGTCCTGAGTACGCGATGAAAATTTCAGCTTGGTCTCACTTTAAAAAAAAAAAAACAGAATAATAATTTTCTGTTTTTATTTAAACTATTTTTTTTCATATCCGCCATACTATATTTGCAATTAGGTTTGGTAGTGAACAATGTAGGAATTAGGAACTGCCACCTCTTGAATTCTGTATATGAGTGCGATAAATTGTTAATATGAGTTTTTTTTTTTAATTTCGACGTTTTTTGTTTCCCAAAAGTCTGCCAGCCACTTAAGGCATAGACAAACTCGATCACTAGAAACATTGCGGCGATATTTGAAATAACTATTTCATTTTCCGGAACTGGCATTACGAAAAAAATATAAAAATTTTCAAACGATAGAACTTTTTCTAGGTAGGATCAAAAAGTTCTTTAATTTCTTATTACAAGTTAGTTTTTCGTTAAAAATTTTTCCTTAAACAAAGTTAAACATAAGATACGAAAAATAGGAACGACATTCCCACGTGTAAATGACGACCTTGACGACATTCCCACGTATAAATTCCAGTAGAAGTAAAAATTATTTTACATTGAACATAATCGACCAAGTCCACTGAGGACTATACCACATAGAATAGGTATGTATCTGAATGTGTATATAAACGGTACAAAAATACCACAAATATGCGATTTATCAAACAGAGAATACCCAGAGAATTTCAATAATCTAAGTTAATTAAAATTGAAGCTGTTTATTATTTAAAAGGTTTTTCATTTTACCTGCAGGTGTAAAGACACCAAATCAATATTCAAAATATTTTATAAAATATATATATACATACTTGTATTATATTGGTTAGTTACTCCTAATCTCTATATATTATAAATGCGAAAGTAAGCATGTTTGTTTGTTTGTTTGTTTGTTTGCTACGCTTTCACGCTAAAACTAGCGAATGGTTTTTAATATTACTGTACAGCAATATAGCTCATACTTCATATTAACACATGAGATATAAATTATAAAGGTATATTTATAAAAAAATAAAAAATATATAAATTAATTTAATTTGACATTACCATAAGTTACAGATTTCTGTAAAAGTAGTCAATATAAAATATTTCACGGCTATCTTTTCTATATACTCAATGAATAATTACGACTATTATACATTTAAAAAAATAGAAAACCATGCAAATATTTTACCTGTGTAAAACAATCCTTACCATTATTTCGAGTGTTATAGAAAGGGAATAAGCGAGAGAAATCTTTATCAATCTGTACTTTTAAACTCAGCGAAGCGAGTGGGTATCACTCTAGTAATAAAATATAGGTAAGAAAGACAGAAGTCCATAATCTACGTAGGTACGTTTGCGTAGGCCATCAAATTTGATTTTATTATTTACTCTTTCTCTTTTTAAAAAAATGCGGAGTGTTGTACCTTAAATCACGATGTACACTTATTTATTCTTTAAGGTAGTACGAGCGCCATGACAAGTTTAGACTTGTGATTTCCACTTTGATTATGAATTTTGCTATAACCTAATGAATGTAGACGAAAAATAAGAATACAATTTTTCGATATCTACCTTGGTTTTCGAAACATCGACATCTAAATAAACAAAATTTTCGATATTTTGAAAATAAACATATCATTCACCTACTGTTTTCCTATAAAATCAAAATCAATGATAAATATGCCTACTTTTGAAGTCATTTATTTATTTAGAAAATCGTACAACGATCCCTAAAATTTTCAACTAATTTAGACTTAGTACAACTTCATATAAAAAAAAGCTATTAACAGAAATAATTAACTATAAAAATAGTCTCAACGTATAAGCACCCTTATTTCCAAACAGTCAATATTTTTAAGGTAGTACCTACACGAAAGTGATATTCCAAGAATTTCTCAAAACTCAGAATATAAAATATTTAATTCATAATACACTTGCTGTTAAAATTAGAAGATGATTTACCATGCCATACATGAGATATTAGCAATTAAAAGTGACGCAATTTGTACGTGTACATGGGAGAAGTGTATAAAAATACACAAATTTACAAATATTATATTTATTTACCAATGAATGACGTCCACCATCTCTATGAAAAACTAATATAATGTAGAATACTATATTTAGAAAATATATAAATAAAAATAAAAATTATTTACCATATAGTTTCGATAAAAAACTTAAATAAATAACTCGTTTTAGCGATAATTTTTGTGGAAAGCATATAAAAACTAATGGTAAAGGTATATATCAAAGTATGTGTGTGTATACGTATAGAATATATAATAGTGAGTAACTACAGTCTTGTGAAAATAATATATGGTATATGTATAATAGTCATAGCACAGTTAATGCACTGAATGATAGTATTAGTCCAAAACTTTTTGACTGGACGGTCGCGGAGGAACTACCTTAAGAGACTTTTTTTTAAAATTGTGATCAATGATACAAGACCATAATGTACCATAAAGCACACCCAAATGTATCTGAAATCACCGCCCCTGATTGTATCTGAAGGTGCTCTCTTGAACATGTTATCTTTACTTTGAACTTATCTTCTGTCGTTTGTGATTAAAAGATAAAAAATAAACTTAAAAACTTTTCGTGAGTAAGAATGTCATTTAAAACACGATACTCTTTCTTTTAAATAACAGTAAAAACAAAATCTTGTAATTCTTGCAATAAAAAATAATATTTTTATTTTACTTCGAAACAAAAGCACATAAGTAAAAGATCTTTTCATTTACAAAATGACTTTTGTGTTGTTTCGGACTGTTTTCAATCAAGTAAAGACATATCTTATATCTCTATCAATTCAAAAAGCACTACTTCAAAGATAAAATATACTTCACTTTCTTAGGTCGAACAGTTATTTAGCAACTGTCCGAAACAATAGCAAATCGATGAAAAGGTCTATTATTCACTAGGTTGCCTCCCTCCCGGTAGGTAAGTAAAATTAATATGATATTTCGAAGGTACAATACTTTATTCCATATAAATTGAATATTATCAACAAAAATAAAATAAAAAATAAAATAAAGTAGTATATGTTTTTAATTTTCAATAAAAATAAAAATAAGTAAATATCATATAATGTTAAGTAAATATTTTTGATCAAATGTAAATAATAATTCAAACGTCAAATAAAACTTTTAAACAAAAAAATAATAATCAACTTCAAAATGTAAAAATGGGCAAATAGCTTCATATGAAAATATAATTTTATCTATAACATTTTTGTACATAATATCCTAGAATTTGTACAATTCGATGTAAATGTACGAGAAGTTAAGACTTGACAATTTAACCTGCGCTGAAAGCACTCTCTGATCAACACAGCGATGCGTTTCGCCGCTATAATGAGAAATAATGATACTAATGTACAAAGGCTAACAAAGCCAAAAAGTAGTATCAAAATAAACCATTAACCGAAGCTTTGTCAAAATATGAAATGGATTTTGACTTAAAATCCGCTAAATCTTAAAAAAAAATTAATTTCAGACTGAAAAACTCCCTTCTTTTTATGTTTAATGGGTCGGTTAAAAAAACTCGATGATTTGTTGAAATAAAACATTGCTTTTTCATATTTTATTACTCAAAGGACTTCGTCCTTTTTTAGGCATCCTGCAGGAATTAATTTCGAATTTATGCTTGAATGAACTAAGAAATATTTTTATTTTTTAAACAGTTAAACATCTTTATCAGAATGGGATCAATAGTAAAATTCGAGATAAAAATCTCATATCTATAATAGTTTTGAGATTTTGTTGGTTGATTGCATCTTACAGTTGGTATGTTCTGTTATGGATATATTGATTGTCCATCCGCCATATGACCATTTTACCATTTTATTTTCAATTTAGTAATTTTTTTCAATTTTAATGAGAAGTTTTCCATTTAAAATGATCAAACTTTAATCTTTAATCAGACTGGTGTATGAGATACCACGAAAACATTTCGATATTAATTTTTTTCGATTATTCGACCGCATAACTTTGGTTCGAATTAATAGTTCGATATTGTTTGTGTTAACGTTTAACCCGTCAGAACTTACACTATCAAAATTTAGCTCCCGCTTGATTTATAGCATAAATAACTCTTTTTTTCTCTCTTGAATTATTAATTTTTCAGATTTAGCTTACGCAGGCTGAAAACTAATTTTGATTAAGAAAACAATTCAATACTTTGTCCTAATTGTTCCAATTGCCTCCCTGCTAAGCTGCGTGTTACATTTGGGTGGTACACATTGCAAAAATTTACATAAAATACTTTTTCAAATAAAGGAATTTTTTATTTATTTGAATACACGAGTTGTTAAGTTCCATCGCTTTAAATGAAAAACTCTTTATATAAACGGATGGATTTGGAACGGGACAAAAAATCAATTATAAACTTTAAAATATGAAAGCGAAAAATTATAATTAAATTTTCAATTTGAATGAATGAATATAAGGATGCTCTATATTCAAAAATTTATAATAAGATTAAAAAGTTTTTGTAAAATAAAAGTTGACCTCAAAAAATAAATTTTATGATTGAGGATATAAACAATGTACATAATATATTATTATTTCGTTTTTTGAAAATTATGAAAGTTCGAAATAAAAAAAATACCAAAAAACAACTAACGAAAATTTGACCTAAATCCGGGATTGATACTAATATATATGTTTGTACCATACATCGTGTTAAATTGCAGTGATTATTTATTATTTAAAATCAATTTGTACTTTTTACATTGAAAGTAGTAGGTACTGGTGCTCACCTGTAAACATTGTCATTGATAATGCACCTCTAGAAATTGGGATGGAACTTAGTTATGCTTGGTATTACTACTTTTTTAGTTACCAAAGTTCTCGTTCAAAGTCGATTCCGAAAGTTTGTTTTGTTTGGCTTGTACAAACTTTAACTAGACAAAGCTTGTCCGCTATCCTAATGTGAAGAAAACCGAATAATATTTGCAATATAAAAAGTAGGACATAAGGAAAGAACAGAGGCTAGATTTGGTTGCCAAAATAAAACTTGAAGGAAGTTGAATAGGGGATAAAAGTTTTTATTGATCAAAAGACAATAATTATGACATTTCATTTTGTTCTGTTTATTAATCATAGATGACCATGCACGTATTGAATCATAACTTTGATAATAGTTTCGTATAGTATTAAAAGATGTCGTTATGCATTTGCATTTTCATGTTAAAATAAAAGAATATGCATATGTACACATGTCTATCTGTCGGCTTTGTGGACTTAATCCAATGTCTATTGGTTGCTCTGACCGTTATACGAGTTAACTAGGCTCAAATTAAAGTTTATATGGTTGAAAATAGTATTATGATATTGTTTTGTTTAACTAAGGTAATATGTACATGTTAGAACCGAGTTATACAGAATTGACCCTTTTAATCTTTTATTGCTCATTTAATAGTTAACCAATCAAAAATAACTTCAACAAAAGTTGCAGAGTTTGAAGGGGACATCATATTCTGACATCAGGTTGGATTTAGTTTTCCAGTTAACTTTAATTATCAATTTAGATTGTAAAAGGTTGTATATAAGATAACACTTTAAATTAGAAAATTGATTCTCCTAAAAAAAACTAACATTTTTATTTAAAATATTTCTTCGGAAGTTTCAAGGTCATTTGAAATTTTCATGACTTTGACCTTGATCGTCAAATGATCTTGAAAATTTACCTGGACTTAAAAGTTATTAACATAGACGAATTACCTTTATTGCTCTTGATAACTTTTGTCTAAAAAATTGATTTTTAAACTCAGAAAACTAGGTCCAATTTGATGTCAGCATGATGTCCCCCCACCAAACTCTGCAACTTTTGTTTGGTTATTTTTGAACTACAACACGAGCTATTAGCCATAATAAATTAAAAGGGCCCATTGTGAATATAAATATATATAAATTTATGACAAAGACAATTATTCCACATCCAATAAGCTTTTACCCACTGAAACGGGTGGGTAACAGATAATATTTTCTCAGCAATTAATTTTTTGGAACGACAGCTGAAAAGTTACCCAATCGATCCGGTATGAACTATTTACTATTTCAATACATTTAACGACACATATTTCGCATATCATTAGGAGCGGCTGTGTTACTTTTAAAGACACTGGATATACAATGGATCAAATAACACGAAATAAAATTTATTATTAATTTTGTTTTTAAATTCTGTATCTTAATTTAATATAGGTAGATAGATATGTGGTAAATTGATTGTTAATGTTAGGATGGTAACCTTTGCATTTCCTGTAAACTTTTAGTACATCTTTCCGGTTTAAATTATATTTGGTTGGCTTTGTTTAAAGTTTCACAATGTTTATTATTTAATGGAACTAATAGACTTATAAAATATTTAACGATTAAGGATATTATAGAAACTTTGAAAAACCTTTATGGCTTTAATCCAAGAAAGACTCTATTTTACAATCTATCTTTGAAAGGTAATCCATAGTGCTCTTAGCTATGTTTTAAGTGCGAGTTTACTAGAAAACTAGAAACTTCTAACGTAGGAGCAGATTTTGTTGAGCTAAGAGTCAAAGACCACTCTATAAACCTAAATAATAACACGAGCACTCTCATAAACAACTTTTTCAGACCTGAGTTATGTCAGAGGTTTCTTGAAATTTTTTATTTATTTAATTTATTTTCAACTCTTGACAGCACAGAAAAAAGTACTTATGTAAAAAGTAGCATGTCTCAGCCAATTTTGATGCCATAAATTTAAATAAAAGACAGACACTTTAAACGAAAGGATATCATAAAAATTGTTTAATTTTTAGGTTCAACTTTCCTTCACTGAATATCTAAAAAGTAAACGAATACCACGCACGATAGTTCTATTCGATTTTCATTCGTCTATTTTCTTAAAATCCTCACAAATCTATAGAAAAGTTTATCGCAAATATAACTGTACTTCCTTTTGTTAACGCGGAAGTAATAAGTAATAAAAATTAAATAATTTTTTGGCAAATATCTTTTATTTGAGTTACACCCATATGATTACTTCATATTGGTTTAGGATTTTCAATTGAACAAAAAAGGTTTTATAAGTGAATGGAAATTTAATAACATATCCTGTTATCATCAAAGAATGAAGTTCTTATACGTCTATGACATGTAATTATGAAGTTTGCCAACATAGCAATATATATAGATAGTACTAAAATTATATCTCCAAGGCAGATTTGGTAAATTTATAAATAAGGTATGCAAGAGGCAGGAATAAACTATAGAACTTCTGATGGTTAATGATTACCATCCAATGATTTTACTAGAATATATTTGATCTATAACTACAGAATGGTCAAAAACTGTTGTGTTTATTATTACTTCTAACTGTTGTGTCTATTATAACTAATAATTTTGGTTTCTTTTTGTTTTTGAAAGGTCGCTGTATTTTTGTGTATGTGTTTCAGTAAACTAGCTATTTAACCGTTCGTTCACTTAACAGGCTAGCTTTTTTTACTAAACGCCTCTGTTCAACTAGCAGAATAATATTAAGCCGTAGCGAATACAAAATTCCTCCCATATAATAAGTTGACCATTTCACAAGAAATGATGAAATACCTGACATTAGAAATTGTTTATTTGCGTAAGTTAGAAGTATAATATATTGTTATTTGGTGATTATGAGATCAGGCAGCGAAATTCAATGACAAAGTTGACATGTAAGTAACTTAAATATTATTTGTTAACGTATTAACTTCCATGGCATTTGGATCCGCAAGGAACTTTGTTTTTAAAACAAACACATCTATTATTGCGACATTGATTCCCAGCAGACTGATTTGTCACTGGTTCTCTCAAAGAAATTAGGCTTTCTGAAATTTCCTCTACATAGATTGCATCTGAGAACTGAAACTCTTGCCGTGAAAACCAATTTTGAAAAGTATCATAATTTGTTCCAACTTTCTGTAACTACGCATTTGCTAAAACCTCTTGGAAGGTGTTTCTTAGGTGTCAAATATTATTAGTAACGCATTAGTAAGGTGCGCAAATGTTTCTGTTTGTTAATAAACAATAAATTTTTAATTCAATAGAACGGTTAATGTTATAGTTGACTCACAAAATTAATACATAGTCAACTTAAATTACGTATACGTTATACATGTATAATAGTTTTCGATTATTTGACAAATAGTAAACATTTACGTCATACAAGTTGTCTAGTTGCTAATTTTTAAGTGAACTTTAAGATTGATCGTTTCATTGAATTATAAATTTATTGATTATCAATAAATAGAAATATTTTCTCCACTAACTCATGCTTTGCTAATGATATTTGACACCTAAGAAACACTATGAGGTTTAAGCAAAATACGAGCGGTTTCATTTCCTTTATTAGCCGATTTATGTAACCTTTTTTACTTTACTAATTATAGAAGATTTGAACTATCTGAGACACTTGGTATCAACATATATATTATATTTATGTATATAATAATAATTTAAGATTATGTGGTCTTCAAATACGTATATAATATTATATAATATATGCAATCATACATACATTTATAAGTTATAACTGTTAAGTTTGTGGTAATGTTTGAATGCATTCACAGTGTTTTGTGGCTTTTCATTATTTGTTACAAAATTGAATATTTAATTGAGAGAAACTAAGAATTATAATACTTATGTTGTTTAATAATAATAGATATAAATGTAGACTAAAGTGGACTTAGTTATAAAAATAGATTCTCTTCATATAGAATTAGTGCATATCATATTGGTTTGTTTGTAGAATGATAAATGTTCTTTCTTCAATTTTCTTTATATTTTTGTTAAGCACAAAGACCGAAATCGGGAAGAAAGAATTTTAGATTAACCAAACAAAAGTTTGAAAAACCTTTTTAAAGTACATCATACTTTAGAAGTGATCATAAAAAAATGTCAACTCAACTGAATTACTGACTACTTTTTAAGAAAATCGGTTGTAAAATTAAAAATGCACACACAATATGTGGATTATAAAATTCTGCTTGAGCGCTTTCGGTTCAGAGCCCAACATACAAACTGAATTACATTTCAAGGAATGCACCATCAAGAATATAAATAAATTCATGTTATTTTTATTGCTTTTTTAGTTAATTTTCAACATACATACTTTTGTAAAGAATATCTTAGAATTAGATTCTAAGAATATCTGTAGTAAGTAGGAACTTGAAAGGAAGGATAAAACTCGTTAAAATATCTATAGTTACTGTTTACAATACTTTTCTTGGAAGAAAAATAACTTATCATTATTTATGTAAGAAAAATATAAATAATTTAAAAAAGAGGCTCTAGAAAACTCCCGTTGCTCCACTTTTGCGTTCTAAGCTGTTTTTTTGCGCTTTCTTAGACAAAAAGAAACTTTTCCTCCGCAAGTAGGATTTTCGATAGGAAATTAAAACGATTAATTTTCGCTGATAACATTTTCAAAATATTAATTCTCGATTTTTGTTACAGGAAGGCATGAGTTTTTTCTTTTTGCCCCTCACACATACTTTGTATATAAGTATGTAACGATCTGGTGATTCTTATTTCTTATCGATCGTATGCAAGATCAATGAGATCCATAGCTACCATCTCTTATATATTACTTTGGTTACACAAAAAACCAATCGCCCTTAGAAAGGGAATTTTAAAACGTCAATTAGTCGTCATACAAATACCTATTTGTTTCTTCTTACCTTTATTATCATGTTGACTACGACCGCTAGAGATTTTACAGACACATAAACGTATAGATGCAGATGTATATAAATTTTAACGATGATCATTTGTGACATCTTTTAGATAAGATCGATGAAAATTTGAAAAAATTTTCAAAACTCCATCATCAGTACCTACCTACAAAAGCAAAAGCTCCATTTCCTGAGACAAATCGCTAATAAATGTAAAAATTTAGTTTCTATTGATTCTACCATTATGCCTTTTTTGTTTGCTAATGTTGAACGGTCAAGAATTTCTAATTTTTATTTGCTTGCTATAGTCTTTATAAATAAACACGAAAATTGATCCTAATTTTACAGATTAATCAATTAAATTTTGTGTGTCGTTTATTAGCTTAATACAAAGAGAAAATGAAAACGATAAGATTGAACTAAAAAATTTTCGATAATGCGGGCAAAATTTTCGAGAATATGAAACATTCTTTCATAAAAGAGTATAAAGTTCAGAAATATTAACTTCTAGCCAATATTATTACGATAAAACTAAAGCTATAGATAAACATATATAGTTAGTTAATAGGTAACACTTTTAATAAAGTAAACAATAAATTTACATATGAAAACATAAGAACGTGCTATAACTTAAAGTAAAATATTTTACTTATTCACCAAATAATAATTGTTGGTTGTTGGTGTTGGTATATTGGTTGATTTTATTTATTGATTCAGTTTATACACTTTTCATGTATAAATAACAATCCATACCAACATAGTCTAATCCATTAATGAATTACAAAACCACAATATTTAACCAATAATTCGTGTTTTATCGTCTTTTACATTTAATAATAATATATTCAAAATTAATATAATTGAAAATATTTAACATGATTCTAAATTTTCTATAAATAAATTATACCTTTGTTAAAGCAAATACTGCACATTATTGGTTCCAATAAAAAGTATCTAGAGCGTTCTTTTTAGACCTTGTATAAAGGCTATGGCCATCATGTGACATCAATCTCATGTGACATGACCTCAAACTAAAACTACTTAGTAACAATGCTAAAACTTAAAACTTCTATTCTATTGAAATTTTTGTGTTTTCATTTTTTTTTTTGACTATATGGAATATTTTCATGAAAGAGTGAAAAGACGTTTCACTATTTTAGCGTTAACTCAATAGGGTATTCCACTATTTTTGAAAAAGTACTTCAAAATGTTGATTTTGCTAATAAAAAGCCACCAAAATTTATTTAGGAAAAATACATACGCTTTCTTGCCAAAAACTTGAATTAAATTTTAAACCTTTTTTCAACTGTCCCAACTGTCTATACTGAACTAACTGATGGTCTATGAGTCATACCGCTATGAAATCACAGCAGGGCTTACCCGCGTTTTAGGTCACGTGATATACAGTTTAAAAATTAAGATTTTTAATTTTAATATTTTAGAAGAAAAAAGTGATTTTATGACCCGAAATCAGAATATTTAAGTATATTTTTACATAAATTTTAACTTTTTTCAAATTTCATGATTTATTTTTGACTACCGATAATACCCTATTCTTCGATTAATTTTCAATTCTATAGCTCCATTTGAAGGACATTTAGAAGTTCGTAAAGCTTTAAAAACCGAGACTTCACACAAAAAGTACTTCCTTATAAGGACTGGACCGATACAGACAGCCATAAAAAAGTTGAAAAAAGTGGGTTTTCCCTTCGAAATTTCCCTTTTATAACATCATTCTGCCTAGTAAACAACCCTACATACCTAAACTTATTTTAACTTAACGAGACGTTTCAGATACTGGGAAAGAGCGGGAATAAAGATATAACAATTTGAAACAGTGCATAAGTTAGTACCGTCAATGATATAAGAGGTTAAGGAAAATGAAATGAATCGCCCATTTTTTCTAAAACTTGGTGTAATGTATTTCTTAAGTTTCAAATATCAATCATAAACCATGGACTAGTTGCGCCAATGTTTCTATTTGTTAACAAACCATTAATTGTTAATTAAATGTAAAGTTCCATGTAAAAGTTCACTAACAAAATTAATAAAAAGGCTTGTATTACGTATATATTACACACGTATAAATGTTGACACTCACATATACGTAATACAAGTTGCCTATTTATTAGTTTTTAAAGTCATCTTTATATGAAACGTTTCATTCCACCAGATGCATCAAAAAGTGAGTGGTTTATTTCATTTTCCTTAATAAGCCGATTTTTGTAAAATCTTTTACTATACTATTTATTATTATTATGACTAGAAACTAAGTTCAACTCTATCTGTATATAAAACTCTGTCTGTTTAATATAAAATAATAATATTTTTTTTATGTCTGGCATGCATAAAATGGATTTAAAATATCAACTAATTTTCTGAGCTAAATATTAAATACACTAAGATAGTATTTATTCAACGTCGCTCGTATAATCATAATTTTACTAATTATACACAATGAATTATAATATAATTAAAGTTTATTATATGTATATATTCAAAGTATATATCAAGTATTTTCATAGAATATTACAAACAGTATTAGTAGTAGTTCTATTAATTACAGATAATTAAAATATATTGTCGTCATTTGGTATTATCCATTATTTATATTATATACGTATCATATTCTAAATAATACATTTTCATTATATGATTAAAATTATTATCTTTTATCTTGAAATATTCGGTAAAAGAAGTGTTTCTAAATATATGGGTAAGATGTTATACCTAGAATCAAATGTACCTTGAATCATCATTCTAGCGGCAGGCACTGATATTTATTAGACAGGTTTTGTATTGAAGTTAGGGTATTTTATTAGAATTCAAGTAGGCTGAAGACAGGTTGTCAATACAGTTTGATTTTCAGATACAATATAAAAATTTTTTTTCAGAAAAGTAAATCATTTTGATTTGACAGACTATTGTTTATTTACAAGCTGACCATTGCATGTTGTTTTGAAAATTATACTTAAGGTAAATCGTTGGTTATTTATTATTGGTGAATGAAGTTGTTAAACCATATTCCGGGGTCAAATTTTAAATACGCAAGGTGATGTACCTTGAATCTAACAACATAATGTACCATTGATATATGGTAATATATATACACTAAATTTTAAAACTGCTCATGTTTTTGTGATCTATGGGTTACCAAATAAAGCTAAGCAAAGTAAAGTGGGGAAAAGACGTCGTATTCAACCCGAATCATTAAAAAAATAATAATACGGCTGTTTTTGGACGTTCAAAAGACTGAATGTTTATTAAATCACATACTTATATGATCTTGTTCCCTAGAGCGAACTGTAATGATTACATGTTGTACGTTTTTACCGGTAGCTGTCTACTATTGAAATTCTCGAAAAATACATGGGATTGAGGAATAGCACAGCTATATCTTTAAGTTTAAAAAAAGGGTTTACTAAAACAGGTAACTGTAAATTTTGATTCTAGGTACTACATCTCCCCCCATCGAATGTATAGCAATTTCAATGAATGTTGATCATTTTAAAACCAACCTATAAACTATTTATTAACTTCAAACGTTTCGAATGTTTGACTCATACATTTTATTTGTAATTCAAGGTTAGTTAGGCATAGGGCTAAGATAATAAAAAGGGTTAAAGATTAATGTTAAACAAAATTTCAAACTTAAAAACCCATTATCCTTTAATAATCAATATTTTCTGGTTTGGATAAGAATCGGAAATAATTAGTTATTTTTTAAAAACCATAACGCCATCCATTTTGTCGTTGTCTAACAAACTTTAAGGCAAATTAATATTGTTTTCTTTTACTCATATGCGATAAGTTTTCTCTTTTTGAATTGTTTTCAGTGCGACAAGCAGCTAATCCCAAATGGTAATCTGCGTAAGGTAAGTAAATTTTGTACATGCAATCGTAACGTTTATGCCATTAGCGAGTCCATGATTTTGACTGTGATTTCTTTTTTTATTTCTTTTAAAGAGAGAAGTAGGATTGGTTAGAAAAATGATTTTATCCACAGCTTCAGCATCCCATTAATAGAAATTTTTTTTAACGCATGTTATTCATTTAATTTATTGATTTTGGAAAACTTTTATCTAACATTTCATTTCACGTTATTTTGTATATCCTCCAATCCAACCTCATATTATTTTGAATGCCTTACATAGCTTCTAATCGTTGACCAACTGCAGTGACAAATGGAAAACGTGTATGCAATTTTACTCGTTAAAGTATAGTTTTAAAAACTGCAAAACATCTTTTCTACTGTTTTGGAAAACCGAAGTGTTTTGTAAAAAAAATTGATTTGGCAATCCATCTACGACATATATATTACCAACGTACCTAAACTTGCTGCTTTCCCTACAGCAGAATTGTTTCCATAAAATAATATAAAGTATTTATATAATTAATTGTTATGTATATATAAGTAAACTACTAACGAAGAAGAGGACGCACGAAGTAAGTATATTGTGATAACTTTTTTCATTCTTCTGTTCTACAGTAGTTGAAAGTTTTCCATTTTGTTTATATACTCTCGTAACTTCTTCCCCAGTCTCCACTACTGTCTCTATTCGATCTATTTTGTACTACGTACACTTTTTATATTAACATTGTTAAGTAAAGTTTGAAGAGCATAATAGTGCTTATATATTCCCGTATGTCATTGTAACTACCAAACA
Organism: Chrysoperla carnea; assembly: GCF_905475395.1. Taxonomy (NCBI): domain Eukaryota; kingdom Metazoa; phylum Arthropoda; class Insecta; order Neuroptera; family Chrysopidae; genus Chrysoperla; species Chrysoperla carnea. The sequence goes on along the minus strand of NC_058337.1, from coordinate 127,221,644 downwards.
GAGTATCAAGAAAACATTTACAGTTTTTAGAAAATTTAAAAAAATCCTGCGACAAATGCTGTTTTTTTCCTTGTAGCTCTCTCCCAACTGAACCAATTTCTTGAAACATAGCTAAGAACACTCTCCAGTTAATTACTTTTCAAACAAATACGAAGCATAAATCGATTGGAAAAGGTTATAAGGATTTTTATTATTTAAAAAAATTAGTTATTTCAATTATACATTCGATCACGTGACAGCAAACACCAATCAGATGCTTGATACAAATACTTGTAACATACATATACAAAAATGATTGTATGCCACAGTTTGATGTCATTCAAGACGCCATGACACTCTTTACTATTTTAGAAGTAAATTTGAATTCGTTTTTTTAAAATTTAAAAAAACCCTCCGACAGATGTTGTTTTTTCCTTGTGGCCTCTCTCTTAACTGAACCAATTTCTTGAAACATAGCTAAGAACACTCTCCATTTAATTACTTTTTAAACAAAAAAAAAAAAAAATTAAAACCAGTTCATCCGTTTTGAAGCTTCTATTGTTTTTATCTTTTGTTTTTTCGATTTCATGTGTTATATACCCAACTTTTTTTAATTTTTTGCAGATAATAAGGTAAAACAAGTCAATTACGCAATCGTTTGTTTTTTGCGTCATGTAAGTAAAGAAATATAGTCACTCTTAGATAACCACAGTCATGTATATAACACGATCAATTATGTGTCACACATACATAACTGATATTCCCAAATATAATACGCACTGTATATTGTTTCTTAATGAATTTGCGCCCTCGCGGGTAAGTAGTCATATTTACGAAAAAATGTTTCAAACAAAGTTTGCTTTTTTATATGGAACATTTTTTACATTTAAACTTTTGTCCCATCCGTTGGAGCAAAAAACCAATTGGCCTTTGTTGCTCATTTACGAACTCAGTCTCACTCTTTATGGCCTGAGCACGCTTTCAGCTTTGATTTCAGCTTGGTATTTCTTTTCGCTTTTGAGTTATCGTGCTGACGGGTGGACGCACAACCGGAAATAGACTAGTAAAGAAATTTTATGAACGCCTATACCAAAAGTTTGTTCGTAGCATAAATATTTTTATGCGTTACAAACTTGGGACTAAACTTAGCATACCTTGATATATGTAATATATACAAGGTATAACAGTCTATTCAATTTTCTTTCTTTTTTGATGGCACTGTATGAATAGTAGTTGACTCACTACGAACGGTGATGACATCTACTAACGTCGCACAATATACAAATAAAAAGTACTTAGAAAGACATTTAGAAAAGATGAAGAGATGACGATGTCGACAACTTTGTTTAGTAAATATTAAATACAAAAGTTAAAAGAGAGTTTTCTTGAAGAGTTTTCGAAGAAATAATTTTCAACATATTATTATTATATAATACCTGGATGAATTCAAAACATATAAAAACTTACATAACAATAACATGCTTGCTTTGTATACACTTAAAACAAGTGAAAACAAATAATTGACTGAGTTAATGGTTGAAAGACCATGTATAGACAGTGTTGAGTACTCTGTCACATTACACATACACAAATGTCACACATATACAGCTGATATTCCCATATAATACATACTATACAATTTGGGCTCTCACGGGTAAACAGTGATGTTTACGAAAAAATGTTTCAAACAAAAGATGTTTATTACATTATAACGTTTTTTACATCTTTTGTTCTATCCCTAACTATTACACGATGGGTCCTACGGACACAGAATCAATTGACCTATGTTGCTCATTTATGAACTCGAACTCACTTTTAACGTCCTAAGCACGCTATAAAGATTTCAGCTTGATATCTCTCTTGTTTTTGAGTAATCGTGATGACAGACAGGCCGACAACCGGAAATATTTTGATCCTAGTATCAATATTTTTAAACGTTACAAACTTGAGATTAAACTAAGTATACCTTGGGTATATTTCATATACATGGTATAAAAATAAATATAGTTTGTATTGTAGAAGTAATTTGAAGATTTGGTCGTAAAAGTTATGATATTACCTACCTACGATATCAACATCAGATATATACAACATCATATGCTCTAAAAAATTACAATAGTTGAATTCCTAAATTCTTTAAAGACACAAGTATAAGAATTTAAGTCTTCAAGAATCGTTTCTCTGTATGGTATTTCTTTATCCTTAGTGTAAAACATAAATTTTGAACAAAAGCTAATGCAGGCATTTAATTTAAAGATTCCCTGGTGGAAAAAATATTTGAAGAAAGAATAAGAAATTCTGAAAAAGTCTTAGGAACTTTGAATTTCTCAACGTTTTCGGAATAGTCTAATTCAGAGTTATTCAGAGTTCTTAATACTTTTTTTAAGTTTCTAAGACTTTTTCAGAGTTTCCTAAGACTTATTAAGACTTATTCTTTTTTCAAATATTTTTTCCACTAGGGTTGTCATACCTTTAACACGCACTTAAGATAGTACGAGCGCCAAGGCAATTTTAGACTTGTGGTTGAAATTATTTGTACCTTATTTTCAACTTTGATGATGAATTTTATTATAATTTCATACCTGTAGACGAAAAATTAGAATACAATTATTCGATATCTGCCTTAATTTACTGATAATATTTGAATTAATAATTATTAATTAATTTTAACAATAAGTTTCAAAAATGCCGATTATGTTGATGCAGGTACGTCTTTCTTTAAGTTTATTTTTGACGCATGCACAGAACGTGCAGCAAATCGTTCATTCAGGCGCCTAAAGATTACCAAACGATTGACGCCAGTTCTGGCGGGTTAAACGTTCAAATATTGGCCTAAAAAATAAAAACTTCGCGTTTGTTATGATGATATCATGCATGGTTGCTTACTAACCTTTTGTTGTACAGAAGTAAAAACATTGTCATTTTATATGAATTGCATTTTGCATGTTTGATAACATTCATTTTTTACCACATAATAATTAATAACAGGTCCATAAAATTAACCATATTCATAACATAGAGAATGTTAATTTTAAAATATTTTCACACAATTGTTTTAAAAGCGAACAAACCACAGATTTTAATTATTATGTGTGCAAAAATAGTATTGTGAAAAACTATTATTAAAATGGTTTTTAAAAATATTTCAATTATTTATTCATTCAATTTCCTTCCTCGAATTCTCTAGTAATAGTTTTTTAATAGAAAAGAACGTGGTTTCATCCCAAAAATATCATCACATTTTGAAGGTGTCTATAACGTTAATATAAATTCGTCAGCCCTTTCGTCAATCTTTCCGTAATCTTTAATCATGTGATGATAAACCCTTATATATTCTTTAACTTTAAAAATCATCACCTCTGCCTATCTCATATATATATCGAGTGTTTAGATGTAAGTCACTGAGCACCTACTAAACGTACGGACCGATTTTGATGAATTTTTTTGTGTGTTCAAGTGAATCCTATGATGGTTTATATTGACGGTCCACTACAACTGTTTTTGAGGGTTCCACACTGAAAAAAAATTTGGTTTCGTTAAATGGTGGGAGCGCAAATAAATCATATATTACATTATATTACAACATACAAAGTACTATGTATTTTTAATAGTATTGAAGTATTATTTAATATTATAAAATTACATCATTATTACAACTTACTATGAACTATGTATGTTAAATAGTATTGAGGTATTATTTATTATTATTCAGATATTGAGAATAGGTATTTAAGAAAGTTCCCTCACCAGTAATAGAAAAAAATAAATTAGTAGAAAATGATTAAATAAAAAAAAATTTTGGGTATCTTATCGATCAATTAAGAGAGTAATTAATTAATTAAAAATACACTTGAGAGGATGATTATGTTAGCTATGTTATTTAGTGTATTTTTAATTAATTAATTACTCTCTTAATTGATCAATAAGATACCCAAATTTTTTTTTGGATTTAATAATATGTATCGTTAACTACAACATACTAAAAATTTGGATCATTTTCTACTAATTTATTTTTTCTATTACTGGTGAGGAACCCTCCTTAACATTTATATACCGCCATATGCGAACGCAGCTAGCTCTACTGCCGAAAGTTCCAGCCAAGCCAAAGACCGAATAGATAGTAGTAAAATTTGGGTTAAGCGGGGTGAGATGGAGTGTTACGGGATAGGTTTTGCAGGCCTGGGGGTATGGGCTAACAGATGCGCTTAACGGTCTTAGCGAGCAGGTTAGCAAGGTATTAATGAATTGGAGCTACATTTCCACAAGACATCGTCTGCTGAGTCCGCTAGTTTTAATTATACAGTAGAATCTCGATAAGTTAAAGTCCAAGGGAAACAAAAAATATTTTAAGTTATAGAGGTTTTTAGTTATCAAGGGTCTATGTTATTGAATGTATCAGAAGGATGGGTTCAATAAAATACTGAAAATTAAATACATATGTAATCATATTTATTCACATTACTTACATTACATAAAAATAAAACAACAACTAAAGGTTTAGTCTACTTATAAAAATCTGTGATTTTCTTTTGTTTTAAAAAATTCACTGTTTCTAAATCGATTTGATTTTCAATGACAAATAGAGAGGAGAATACATTATCTTCTATGTTGCTACACTGCTCTATAAATGATCGTACAGTTGACACTCTTTCAAAATGACTCATTCACACAATTTTATGTTATAGAGGTTGTGGAAACATTTCTTTTAGTTACTGAGGGCCTAACAGAAATTATTTATTTAAGTTATAGAGGTTGCGTATTTTAAGCTATAGAGGTTTTGGGCTCTGATGGGAAGGGAACGTAGTATTTTTTGAAGTAACTAAGGTTTTTATGTTAAAGAGGTTTAACTTATCAAGATTCTACTGTAGTTTAAAGAGACATACTTCTGATTTAGTAGTCAACCCAATATGTGGGTACATTACCCACAATCTAATTTATCAGGATATTTAATATGACACAAAATAAAATTTCCTTGTACTTACTTCAAATTATTTCTATTATGCTTAACTTCTGATAACACACAATTCATTTATTTGAATGAAAAAACATAAATTTTCGACAAAAAATACAAATTGACAGATTGTAAAATGTTTTTGCATATTCTCAAAATTCATGGCAAGCTGAATCGATTAAAATTATAGTTTCCTAGGTAACCTACATGTCAATTTTTGGGGTCTGTTGCACTTTTTGTAGTTTTACCTCCCAACCGATAGCGATATGTGAAAGTAATAAACCTCCTCTCTAACGGTCATTTCTATATGACAGCTTGTTATTATTGATTTCCAAATAGTACAAAATCAACAACCTAATATTCCACATATTTGATAAAATAATGACCATTATTAAAATATTTCAATATACATTAATATATATATATAATATCTCTATATCCCTCCAAGTTTATCTCTTACGATTAATATAATAATATTGTTTGAAGAGCATCAATGTTTTAACGGTCGATTGCACATTCATTCATTCAGTCTTCGCATCGTAACTAATAAAATTTTATTAAACTATAAAATTTCATATCTCACTGTTTGCACGAACATACAAAATACCATTGTTAAGTATGTTCCGTTGCAAATATTGAAATCAGTCAATTTTATAATGTCTATTTGCTTTCGTGAAAATATTCTGTCGTATATTTCGTGAAAAAGTCATGAAGTAAGAAACTGTAATCGTGTAACAATAATTTTTTTGTAGGCTATTCATTTATAATAGCATCTGAACCATGTGGCACAGGTATGTTAGCATAAAATTCGAAATACATGTATTATTTTACTCATTTTACTCATTTGCTTGACAGCCGCAAGCCACTAAGTGAAGCGATTTCCAAAAACTACTAATGTAAGATCTCTTCTATAAAGTAAATTTCTCATTCTGTATTTATGTTGCTATTTTTATTTTTCTTAATTTATTTGAGCTATTCAAATTTTCTTATATTCCTCTTAATTCTTTCAATTTTTGTTGATGGAATGATGTTTTACAGATAATTATTTCAATTTCTATTCTTTTTTCATTTTTTTATTGAATGTTTTTTGAAGTGAAAAATTCTTTTGACACGTTGAGCACTTTTTGGGTGAACAAAAATCATGGAACTCACGTCATCATCATCGTCACCGTCATCACGAGGGTTTGTAATTGAACTCCCCCTAAACGGATGGACCGCTTTTGATTAATTTTTTTGTGTACGTTAAAGTGGATGCGAGGACGGTTAAGATTCACAATTCGGTCCACTAGAAAATGTTTTTGAGGCTTCTATAACAAGAACCCATTAAAACCCATGAAATAAATGATGAAAAAGGATTTAAATAATATATTCCATCTGACTATTCAAATGTATTTCTCTGCGTTCCCACCATATTTATCAAGAATTGTGAACAGCTAATATACTGTGTATATACAGGGCGTTCTGTTATTGACTGCAGATCGTTATCCTATAAAATAAGCTCATATAGACGAAGAAAAAAGTTATTTTCCACTTTTGGATATGAGGCCTACTTTGCGAGATAATTAACAAAATAAATTAATATATCTTTAGCGAATCACAGTTCAATAACATTTTGAATGAAACCAATAAAACACTACTTAAAGAGAGGATGTGTTTTATCATAGTGGAAGGCGTCTCTAAATGCAAAATTATTACAAAAAAACTCTATTTGGCTACTTTTGTTATTATAAAAACTAACCCATTAAAACCCACACTACGTTTCTTGGTAAATTAAATGTTGTACGCAACTAATCGTGCGTATATCACATACGTTAGGCATATATTTGGCAAGACGGACAATTGTCCGTTTTGATAAATGTATGCTGAGATACACATACACCGACACAAACCAAAGTATGTATGTTGTGTGTTGAAGATTTTGTATTCTGTATTACACTATTGATTCCCCCCTGCCCCGTACCTATATTAATATATAATTTGATACCTCCCACATCTAACTGGCTATTGGTGATTTATATTTTAGTTTTCTTTATAAAGAATAACAACAAAATATTTTTTTTAATATTCACTACCCAATTAAATCAATTATTGTTTTATGATAGTCTCCTCTAAGTGACACCTACTAATTTAATGAATTTGATAGGTTTGTGAATTCATAAATCTTTCTATTTTCCCATAGGCACATCGCCCGTATCTGGCCTCAAATCGAAATTTGGTAGAGAGTTATTTTGTTCTTTATGAGCTTATTCTGTAGGCCAACGATCTGCAGTTAATAACAGAACGCCCTGTATGTATGTCTATTTATACAATTCACAAGTAACTAAGTTTTCTTTTTTATCGGCAGTTCGCAAAGACTACCCCGCATGTATTTAATAAAGTTTCCTGCTCCAAGTACGCATACTTCTGATCACTGCTATTTATTTAGCCGACAATAGGAAGCACAAAAAAAAATTCTTTGCATTCCATGTATTAGCAATTTGGGCTATAGTATCACTTTGGTTTGAATATTTCTATTAACATTATCCTGAATTTTCTTTATATTTCATGCACAAAATAAGTACTTAATCCGTCAGCACTTGCGTCTACCGTTCGGAAATATTTAGCTTCGTGATTAGAGATTTGCTCATATATTCTGCACATGCGTCAAATATTTCGTGCGTTAAATATTCTTTAACTTTGTAAATCATAACTTCTTCATAATTTTATATGAATTGATTTTTTAATGCAATAGTTAGTTAAAAATAGTTTCGTGATTAATGAAAAAAATGATTTCGTGATTATTGAATGATGTTTTAGTGTGAAAATATTATAGCAGAGAAATAATCTAAATAATTAAATCCATTTTAACCAATTTCACCATATTTAGATCACCAGTTTTTTTAATTTACTGAGAACGACTTTATATTTAACTGACAAAAGTACACGAACGCCTTTACTCTCGTGATGAGACAAATTCTTACAATTTCTGAAGAATTTGAAAGAAATATTATTTTTAAAAACTGTTAAACAGGCTGAAAAAATCTGAATATTTTCAACCACATATGCAATTGGAAAAATAAAAGTTATTTACGTTTTAAATCAGGGCTTCTTAAACTTTTGTAATTCACGACCCCATTTATGATTGCGAGTTTCTTGACGACCCCATACAAATATAAAAGAAAAATAAATTAATATTTTTGATGATTTATTTATTAGGTAACAATATACATATACATATGAAAATATATAAGTTTAGAATTCGTTTTGAAACATCTAAAATTAAAAATTGCACAAAAAATTATAAAATTGTATTTATTATAGTTTCAAAAATAAATATGGATTCTGACCGTCTTAATTCTCTCGAATATATTCAAGTAGTTGCGTGGTAAGTATTAAATAAAAGTATAAGTTAAAAATTTAATGAGATGGATGTGCCTTTTTTTTATTGCATAACAAATCAAATCTTGGTGGAATTGTTGAAACTGCTGGACGTAAGACCTCTTCAACATTTTTTATCGCTGTACGATATTGGGATTTAATATGGGTTAAAGCTGTTTCTTTAGCAATAATACCTAGAAATTTTGTTGATAATTATTTCTCGGGATTATTTCGGCTTTTAGAGATTGACAAAAATAAATTTATATTTTTTATTAATTCCAATAATATTTCATAATTCATAGTAAATGTTATTCAAGTTATTATAATACTCTTAATAGAAATGCAGGTACAAACAATCTTTCCGAACTAGAAGATTTTATGTTATATTTATCTACGATAATTGTTATTTTATCTTTATAACAATAATTTTACAAGTTAAAAAACATTTTCTGTTAAATTGTATTTTTACCACTCGCGACCCCAGAATTTTGCTACGCGACCCCAAATGGGGTCGCGACCCATAGTTTAAGAAGCCCTGTTTTAAATCAATCGTTAGTAATGCTGACGGGTTAATATTAGTATTTCCCAATTTCCTAAGTCTTCATCATCGATATAATTTTGACGAACTCATTTTTTTTATATACAAAATATGTTCAATATGTATACATACTTAAAAATAAAATCATTAAAATTCTTTTTTTTCTCCTTTTCCTTCGTTTTATGTACAATTTGTTCAAAAGTAATTATAAAATTTATTATTAATTAATGTGTTAAAGTTCGTTAGTTATGTTATCTTTTATTATTGTATAAATAATGTTTGTTGTTTTGTTATATATTTATTATATAATCGTTAATTTTATCTGTCAATTAAAAGGTGTTTGTTTGTTTAATAGTATTATTTATATCTGTAAATATTAAAATAAAATATTTATTAATGTACAATGACATTTGACTTCTGTTCAACTATAAAAACTACGATATAAAATTCAAATTTTATTGACTTAAAAAAAATATTCAGAAGGTAAATAAATCACCTACCTGTCTCTTTGTGTGTTTGTTTGGGTAAGCGAATTAGGTGTTGTAATTACGAGTTGGTTCAGTGCAGTTTGTTGACTATAGAGGAGTTGGATGGGTTCTGATGTTTTAAGCCCTTGCTCCTTTTCGGAGTTTTTTATTTTCCTAAATTCGTTTCTTCGCGCAATAACTACGCTACCAGACCGATTTTGATGAAATTTAAAATGTATAATATATTAGATTAGATTAAAAACTGATACATGTTATCGGTGATAATGATGTCCGGAGATTTTACCAATAAACCACATTTTCTTACAATAGGAATATACTTTTATATATTTATACATTCTTATTTTCAAAGAAGTGTAAGTGAAGCTGATGGTAAGGGATGGCACAACCCGGGGCTGCCGGATATTCCATGGTGGTATCTATTTTTAGGTTCGCATGGGCTATATTGCGAGGGTTTCGGGAGAGCTTTAAAAAACGGTAATGGAGACCCTGGATATCATGTGGAAATTAAGTTAATTTTTTTGCGTACATTTTTACCCTCATGATGAGAGAAATTCTCACAAGATTTTTTGAGAAAAATTAATCCTCATTACGGTAAAAATTGATACTCACTACGGTTAGATATCCAATATTATTCATCTATCATGAAAAAACAGATTTTGTTATTTTTACTTACTCTTCTCTGTATTATCATTGATAATTTATGCCTATCTGTAGACATAAATTATCAGGTAATACAGAGAAAAGTAAGTAAAAATAACAAAATCTGTTTTTTCATGATAGATGAATAATATTGGATATCTAACCGTAGTGAGTATCAATTTTTACCGTAATGAGGATTAATTTTTCTCAAAAAATCTTGTGAGAATTTCTCTCATCATGAGGGTAAAAATGTACGCAAAAAAATTAACTTAATAAACATGTAATACTATGAGTAATCCTTGCATTTTTTGTGACACTGAGTAAAAGTAAAGGTAACAAAATTTATCTTTACATGGTAGATGGATAGTATTGGATATCTGATTGTAGTCGATCTGACCAAATGTTGTCGATATTATAAAAAATAAAGGTACTTTTCCCTTGGGCAAAGTTTACATTTTTCGACAAACCTCGTATACGAATGAAAAAATTAATATCTGATTGAAAAAAATTAATATTCTAATTTGACACACTGTATTAAATGATCTAATAGATTTAATCTTAAGTTTGTATCGCTTAGGAGTATAGTATGATAGTATAACTTGGGTCAATCCTAGAAACTGTTGTTATCGCAGCAAACTTAGGTACAGAAACTCTTATTTCTCCCCAGCGTGCTACAATAAAAACACTAGTGTAGTCGATACAGATGATCGTGGCTATATGAATTATTCGCATGCGTCTTACTTAAAACTAAATATCAATTATAAATGTCATATAATATTCAAATAAAATTCGAAATAAAACCATAAACTAATACTAATAAAACAAAACTTAACTTTTTTTTAACGTAAAATAAAGAAATTAACACATAAAATAAATGGTTTGGAAGTAAAAGAGAGAACACACAACAAAAACCAAGTATATATAAAACACATTCAATATCAGAGATATGAAATAAAATTTAATATTATGGTTTAAAAAAAAAATAATAATAAACCAACATATACAACAGATATCATTAATTAAATACGCAATATAACAACAACAAAAATAAAAGTTGCCAGAGTAATCTCACTTGTAATTTGAGTCGACCACATGACACCATATAATCTACCAACGACAGAAAAATTTTTATACATAAACAGTTTTTCCAAGGATTAAATTTCTGTTTAGAACAATTCTTGTTTTCATCAAGAAAATAAAAATAAAAAGGTTTTCAATTATCATTAATTAAGATTAACTCAACAAGTGATTTTTCTTTATATAGTTTACGCCATTGTATCACCAAAAACATCAATAATAATCGAAATACTTTGACGTTTAAATTTGTGTACAAAATTTAGTAAACAAAGATATAATAAATAAATAAGTTAAGGTTGACTAACAAATCAGAAATAAAATTCGTTGAGATGATTAAGACGCTTGGCATGCATCCAAGAGACCCGGGTTCGACTCCTGGTTGCTCTGGTTTTGTTTTTACAGGAACTATGTTTCTTATCCCTCCTTATCGTTCTAATTTGCTAACAGGTAGGAGGTAAAACCAAGAAAAGTGTAACATAAAAAACGACACAAAAACCCGGCCATTTCCATCTAGTTCATCTAAAAAACTAAAACTTTTTCAATCGATTCAGCTTGCCATAAATTTGAGAATATGCAAAAATATGTTTATAATTTGTCATTTGTATTTTTTGTCAAAATTTTCTGTTTTTCATTAAAAAAAGAGTTGTGGAAGTGAGTTATCAGAAAAACAGAATAGAGATAATTTAAAGAAAGTACAAGGAAATTTTATGTTATGCCATAATAAATATCCTGATCAAACTAAATGTTATGTAAGCACATATTGGGTTTACAATTAGTTCAGACAGTACAAAGTAAAAGTAACTATAAACTTAAATTCTTTAAATTAATTCTGTTCAGAGATCCAAGCTTCTGGACACAAATCTAACTTAACCTTACAGCCAAAGTAGAAATCGGGAGTCCAGGTTTTATATGATCCGAGCGGGGCTATTTACACAGGTCGATTTCAACCGATAATACTATCAAAACATCCGGTAGTATTTATCAACTTCAATCCACACACTCCAGATTGAGTACCAATTGAATTCGTAAAATATCAAAATAATCATGAAATATCACGGCAAGTAGAATTTAAATGAAAATATTTATCTTAAGAAAAGTTACAGATAATTAATTTTACTATAATTTAGCAAAGGATGCAATAATTTGTTTATTGAGAAAGATCTGGCCCTAAAAGTTATATTCATCACGGTATGTTTTCTGTATGTTTTAGTCTAGATACGTAAGTATTAATGTGTTGTATTATACAACATTAAATTATCAAAATTAATTTTTCAAACGAGTATTATTTTAAAATATTAATATTAAGTAAAAATTTTTTCGCATTTAAAACCATTAATTTAATGACGTAATGCAAATGTAATTTATTTATTTTACAACCATTTGTGTAAAAGTATGTGCTAAAATACGTTTACAGTTAAATTGCTCTAACGCAAAGAAGGAAATTTGTAAAGAGGGTAACATTTGTACTAACGAAAATTTGTTTGTGTTGGTGGAAGCGCTGTTAAAAATATGTAAAAGTTTAAAAAAGATGAATATAATGGTTAGACAAAAGCGGATAAACGATGACCGAAGGTAAAAACTTAAAGAAATTTACGTCTGCGTGTGCGCCTACTTCACATATCCGTGCTCCAAATTGTGTCAACTTCTTACAAGAAACACAACTTCAGCAACTAAACTAGATACTGCATGATCGATTTAAGATAAGAAACCAGTGCGTTTCTCATGTTTCGAAATAAGGTAAAAAAATACAATTTTGGATTAAAGCAATATATCCAAATTCATTGCCAGTAGTTTTTTTTTTTTTTTTTTGCTTTTAGATCAGAAAATTTTAAGGAATAGAAAAGCAATGGACAACACATGAGAATAGATACATTAGTAGCGGTGTTGCAGTATAAATAAAATTTTTTTAGCGGTTAATACAAAGCTATTAATTTCAATGTCGGGAAAAAAAGAAAACTTCTTAAAATTTCGATTAAAAAAAAACGAAATTCAAATAACAATTGAAGTGTCATGATGTAATACAAAATAAATTCATAAGAATTATATTTAAAATGACAACCACCTACTGTGAATTTGAAATGGTTGTTTGATTGATAAGTTAACGAAATATTTATAATAATTTACTATAACGTTAACTTGATCGTGTCTATATCTTTTGACTATATAACCCATATCGTCCCATTCTCCAACAACACCCTTTCATAATATAAAACTCATAAAAGATACCATGATCATAGAACAACATATAAAAGTATACACTCACTATACAAAGGGTTCAATAAATATCGTAAAACTTTTGTATTTGTTGGTGGAACAGATTAAAAGAACATATTAGACGCTATAGGTGAAATAAAACAAGTCTGCAATAAAAAAAAATTCAGTTCAAAAGCAATACCCATTTCCAACTATCACGTCAAATTTTCATAATATTAGAAATGTTCCTTCCGATTTACAAGCTAAAGGGAACCTTTTCTTAGAGAAGCCTTCTATATGAAACTCTCTTTTTTGTCAAGATTAAATACTACTAGGAAATCTTACATGCTTTGTACCGGTAAGGAATTTACACGAAATTTTTTTTCTTCCAAGTCTTAAATAATCTGAAAACTTTTCAAATACATTGTAAACAAAATGAGCCATACAAAAAAAAGAATTTCATGTATATCATAACACATAGAGATATGATCGACAAAAACGGTGTGCGTAAATACAGGAAAATAGATTTTACATACCATTAAACAAATTTTAAATTGAAAAAAAAAAGTTATGAATATATTTCAATCATATTGGATTTAGATATACAAATTTTTATATCCATACTTTTATATATTACATAGCAAAAGACAGTTTTAATTCAAAATATGCCATTAATTCAGACAAAGGACAGTGAATTTTGAAAATCTGAAAAATCTCATTAAAATAGCGATGGTTTAACATTTGAAATTCCTGTGTAATGGAAGGGGGATAAGTGAGATCCAAAGAGGTAGAGAGGTGGTTTTTAACATTTTGATTTCTGCCCAGCAAATTTCATTTTAATCGGACCATTGAAACGATTAAAATAAACCAGAGAAATGATTTAAGAATATTTAAACAATAAATTTCATTAAAAAATGCTTGTTGCCAAAGAGTTACGTGTACATCGCTGTACTAAGCTATGTTTGCTTACTTACAATTGTTAAAATAACAACCGTATTCGTGCTTTAAATGTTTGATAATAATTTGTTACTTGGAGCGTATTATTCATGTACTCCTGTCTACAAAGCTCGTATAAACATACATATCTTTACTATTTGTAAATTATATCGCTAGCCATTTATATTATATAAAGTAAGAAGAGTTCTTATGGACGTTCTTATGTATAAAACAAAAACGGATTGTATATGTGTATACATGAATGAAAATACCCGGTCAGACTCATTACTTGAAGTTGTACACATACAATACCAATCACACACAGTAATACATAACCATAACACACAGTACACATTCCTTCTTTGTTTTACATATAAGAACGTCCATAAAAACTCTTCGTACTTCATATATTTTTATATGGCTAATAAGATAGCATCCAATCGGTATATAGTTTGCTAAATGTACGAATCACGCTAAAAAGAGATTTATATTGAGGAAGTCCTTGCAGGAGAAAATAAGTTACCAGGAAAAGGTGAAAATAACATTTCAAAAAACACTGCATTATTCATTATTGTATTTTAACAGACGTGTGTACCTAGAAGCTAAATTTCGCAAAAGGTCCTGGCAGTGAAACCCGAAATATTTTTTGGAATATTACAACTTCAAAACCCCAATTTACACGCGTCGCTTATTGCGTCTATTCAGCATATCTTGATGTCTTTACGCATCGATTGGCACAAATGCCAGATCGCTATCATCTTCCATTTACTCGTTCTCGTTTAACCTACTTCCCAGTGGACAACTGCTCCTTTGGTACTCCTCAAATCCGCCACTGATTTTTCTGCTCATAAAACGAAAAGAGTTTCATTTTCGGTCCGATAAAAGGAACTTCCCTACTGTCAAATAATAAAATGTGAATCTATTACCTATATTTGCGCTGATGTGAAAAAATATTAATACATTTGATAAAAGTGGTATAAGTAAAACCTTTCAAACTCACCTAAAATGTCAGACTTTTATTTCCTATCCGAGACCACTGTTTGTTTTGTCTGTTAATTAATCCTTTACTCAATCAAAATTTCGATGGATAAATGCATTTCTGTGTATCATTATGTAAACGTATATAGGGATAAAACATCCGTTGTTTATGCATTTATAACCTACATCTGGTAATACATCACTCTCATTCATTATTTGATCCTGTAAATTATCCTGTATTTACAATACATTATTGTATTTCATTATTGTATAATAATGTTTCTAATGCCACACATATGACTTGTACTTGTACTTGTAAATGTGTTACAAAGTAACAAGCTGTTGATGAATGCAACTTTAAGAAGCTAGACCAGCAGCTTAGTGATAACAGCCCGTGGGACAGCACCCTTTTATTTTGTTAAATGATTAATGCATACTTTAAACTTCGTGAGTGGCTTCCTTTTGGCGGGTCTAACAAGCTTTCTTTCAACGAGTTCTTTCGAAAAGAAAATAACAAGTCAAACAGTTTACATAGCGACTTTAACAGGAACCATTAAAGTCATACCTGCTCAAATCTTCCTAATAATGGGTCCCGACTGTTAAAGTCGCTATGTAAACTATTGGACTTGTTTATTTCTTTTCAGTTTTTAAATAATTTTTTATGAAGTTTGGTTCACTTTTTTTGATTTTTTACATTTATTACTTTATTTTACAATTTTTAGTTATGATTATAAGGCGCTAAATTTGGCATCTTTTAAATTATTTTCATAATATGACGTCTGGTGGTCGCCATGTTGAATTTTCATTACTGCCATTACTTAGTAACACTTGCAAAGTTAAGACAAATCGATTGACGTTAGAATCATTAAAATCGGATCACCCGTGTGGTCTCTATTGCGGCACATAGAAACACACATACATTTTTTTCACAATATGGCGTCTGGTGGTCGCCATATAGAATTTTCATGAATACCATATCTTTAGTGGCACTCACAAAGTTAAAACAAAACGATTGACTTCATCAAAATCGGACCACGCATCTGGTCTCTAGTGTGCCATAAAGGAACACACATATACCATGTGTGTTTGTACCATCTAGGCATATACATATCTGTAGTGTGACAGAATACATCCGTTTAGCAATGCATCTAAGCAAGAGGTATTATATACATGTGTTGTAAGACTACAGATACCATACGACAGACCTTCTGTTGTATGCATGCAGAGAGTGGGAGTTTTGTTGCATACTTACTAGTTATCTGTAACTAAAAAACTCCCACTCTCCAAGCGTCTTCCAACTAATGTTCAATACATATATATAATACCTCTCGCTTAGACGCATTACTAAACAGATGTATTCTGTCGTACTACAGATATGTATATGCCTAGATGGTACAAACACACATGGTATAGCTGATAAACTCATTACCACTCCTTTGCGTTGCTCAGTCGGATAAAAACGGAAAGAATGTACCAATTTCAGCTTTCCTTCCTCTCTAAACTGCTTATTGATAATCAATTAGACTGAAACTAATACAACCGAAAAAAATAAACCGTTTCAGAATTTCAATATCATTTTTCAATTTTTTTCCAAAGATTCCTTACAGAGATAAGATACACAATTAGAAGCAGATAAACAACTTCTGATGAGATTTCTGTTTTCGAAGTAAAGACAATAAATTTCTATTTAGTAAATTAATAAAAGGGTTTGCTTGCATGTGTGTAGATACCTTCAATATACATATATTATACAGTTTATGCATTAAAATATATTTACATTATCTTACAGGTAGGAATTATACCATGAAGAAAGGAAGAATAATTAAATATTCAACGTGTTGAATAATGAACACTGGAGCGAACATTTCATGTACGTTAGTATCTTGTACAGAGAGTATGTGAAGAAAAGAGAATATTAATTCCAAGGAAATATTATGGTATTAATAACAGTAAATTACAAAAATTAGTATTCTGAGAGTGGTTTTGCTGTAGTCATAAGGAACATGTTAGTAAGAAATAAGAAAATATGGCGAAAATCTTAAAGAAACTTCATGAAATATGATAATGAATGTGAATAACCACCTAAATTATGAAAAAAGTCCAAAAGGTAGCAAATTAAATTCATAATGACCAACTTAGTAATGCAAGTAAAAAATTAAAGTAAAATTTAATATTTACAACTTTATGCAATATAAACTTTGTTTACTCATTGAAAAATTAATAATTTTTATATCATGTATATGAAATATACCAAGGTATACTTATTTTAGTCCCAAGTTTGTAACGCCTAAATATATTTAGACTATGAACAAAATTTTGGAATAGGTGTTTATAAAATCACCTAACTAGTCCATTTTCAGTTGTCTGTCTGTCTGTCTGTCTGTCTGTCTGTCTGTCTGTCGTCTGTCGTCTGTCCTCACGATTACTCAAAAGCGAAAAGAGATATCAAGCTGAAACTTTTATATCGTACTCAGGACTTAAAATGAGTAACATAGGCCAATCTTCTAAACCATTAGAGATAGAACAAAAGTTTAAATGTAAAAAATGTTTCTTATAAAAAAATCAACAACTTTTGTTCGAAACATTTTCTCGTAAACATCACTGTTTAATTGTGAGAGGGCAAATTATGCGCAAATTGTATAGTATGTATTATATTAGAATATCAGTTATGTATGTGTGACATTTGTGTATGTGCAATGTAATAGAGTAATCAACACTGTCTATGCATGGTATTTCAACAATTAACTTAGTCAATTGTTTGTTTTCACTTATTTTTCTCGAGATTTCTCTTCTCCTTTTTTGACCATTCTTTATTTTTTATGCTTCCCTTTTTTTAGATACTACAACTTAAAAAAGAATCGTTATTCTAATTTTATATTACTGTCAGAAATTAAAGAACTAGTAAATAAGAGAATATTGATTGAAATAAAATGTACTATTTTCTTGAAACACGCTGTAAAATTAAACATACCATATTAATAGAACTATAAGTTTATAAATGGTCTTATTGCAAATTAGGAAATTGTATAAGTTTTAAACAATATGAATATTGTTGAAAAGTTTGACAATATTTTCTTGCGCACTGGGAAAATATAATAGCATTTCTATAATACCCATTTAATTCTTCTAATATTACATAAGCTAGCGACAGAGTTTACACCATAGACCCAGAGCCTAAAACCCACCGAACATACTATGATTTTTTTAAATTTGCCTTTGAAAAGATTTCAAAGATGACTCAAGGTAAGAATTTACCCGATTTTTGTACTTTTTGGGTGAAAATAACCTCATATGCACAGTTTTATCGAAATTGGAGATTAAAAAATTTTTTGTAATTTTTTTAAGGTATTTTTTAAGGTTAATTTTTTTGTCTTGGAATTTGATAAAACTCGGTGGATGGGATAATTTTGATCCAAAAATTTTAAAAATCAGGTTAATTTAATGATTGGATGCAGAGTTTCTGAGATATCGAAATATTTGGGTCGATTTTAGTCCGTATCTCAAAAACTATTCGATCAGTCATCAAATGCACCCGATTTTTTCACTTTTTGGGTCAAAATTACCTTATGAGCTGAGTTTTATCGAAATTGGAGGCAACAAAGATTTCTCGAATTTTTGAATTTTTTTTAAGGGGAACCCCTTTAAAAAAACGAGAAAAACATAAAAAAAAGTTTTGTTTTGGAATTTGATGAAACTCGGTGGTTGGGGTTATTTTGATCCAAAAAGTATAAAAATCATGTTAATTTAATGATTGGACTTCGTGGGCAAAACTTCATTTTCAAAAAAGTTAGAGCTCCTTACCAGAAAATTAAAATCTATAAAATTGTGAACAAAAGGAAGGGTATCTGCTAGTATATAAAATATAAAATTGATCTAAACTATTTTCCCAGTTATGATATACTAGCGACCCGCCCCGGCTTCGCACGGTTGCAATGCTGATACTAAATACACTACAGAAAAACTGTGAACGTTGTATATACAAACATAGCGGTCCGCTCTGGCTTCGCACGGGTATAAAATATATAGCCTATGTGATTAAAATCGATCCAGTAGTTTTGATTTATTCATTACTGCCCGTGGCCCGCACGCGTTAAATTTGGAGTAAAACAATCCCCCTTTCCCTATACCATGAAGATTTCCTGCTATCTTTGGAATATCTAAATTCATACACTACATTTTTACTTATTTACATTTTACATTTTTAACTATTTATCTCAAAAATAGCAGTACTTCTCCACTATTTAATGGATGTTATTATACATATAAACCTTCTTCTTGAATCACTCTATCTATTAAAAAAAACCGCATCAAAATCCGTTACGTAGTTTCAAAGATTTAAGCATACAAAGGGACATAGGGACATAGGGACAGAGAAAGCGACTTTGTTTTATACTATGTAGTGATGATAAAATAAAAACAAAAGCAAAATTCATTTTTAAAAATGAAATCACTATAATTTAAATTTTAATGTCACAATTCTTATCAATTTAACTGAGAAGTCAAATATATAAGGAAATTAACCTTAATACTTAAATCAAGATTTTTACGTAAATAACTTTTGATTAATTACTTCATATGAATTTTCTATTAACATAATTATAGCCTTAGCAAATTAGAACTATTAACGCCTTTAACACTTAGAATAGAATTTAATGCCATGCGTGTGTTATATTTGTTTTATAGCATGCTTATATTATACTCGAACCGATTATTTTCGTGTTTATAAAAATACAAGATAATCTACAAAAACAATGTTTTACAAGTTTTAAGAAAACAAAAAATAATATAAGATTAAGATCTACTTACATGGTTTTACTAATTTTAAATATCATCAATCATGCAAACGAATTTATTGGCACTGTGCGTGAGATTTATACGAGACGTTTCTATGGTAACAATACACTACTTGAATTATAGAATTGTATGGATACATTTATAATTGTATGGATTGTATTTATGACTTACATTGAAAATTGAATATTATTGTCTCACAAATTTAAATAAATAATTATGATAATTTACATTTGAAAAATAATATTTGTGCAATTTGATTATTTTCACAATTTTTAATGCATTAAGTTTAATTAATTAGTGTTTTTCAATAATTTTAATTTGACATTTCCTGTAACATTAACATGTAAAGAATTGCAAATTAGTCATAACAGCCTCCTTTATCGCCATAATTTTTCACTGGAAGCGCAAGCTTCGTTTTTATTGTCCCTACCCTTGACTACGCATAGAACAAATATATACATTTCTTTACCTAATAAAGTAAAATATTTTTATCAAGATTATTTTAAATAAATACGATTTATTATAGAAACAAAAACACTAGATTAGCGGAAATAATCG
Organism: Chrysoperla carnea; assembly: GCF_905475395.1. NCBI lineage: Eukaryota > Metazoa > Arthropoda > Insecta > Neuroptera > Chrysopidae > Chrysoperla > Chrysoperla carnea. Next base: position 127,201,156 of record NC_058337.1, on the reverse strand, counting down.
TATAATTTAATAGTTTTTAACGACCTTCAACAATCGGATTATCACATAATTAACTTTCGATACGTTTATATCGACAAGAGGTACCATATTTTTCCCATATTGAGATATTGTTTTGTAAGAATTACCGAAAAAAAAGAGTCTAGAATTTAGTAAATTTTGGAAAGATAACTTTGTTTCGGCGTAAATATCCTAAGCAACTGCAATATTTTATACTTATAGTATGCATTGCCGTATTTGTTTTAATATTACAGGTCAAATAATATATATAAAGAGTAATAACAAGTGAAAATAAGCAAGTAACTGAGTTAATTGTTGAAGTACCCTGTAAAGACAATGTTGAATATCATTGCTTACATTATTTTTTAAAAATTAGTAAGTCTAAAAAACCAACACACTTATAGTGGCCTAAAATTATTATAGTTTAAAATTTGGATATAATTTTTCGAATAAATTTGTTTGTAGAATATTTGTTTTATTTTTCAAAAATCTTTCACAAGAGACTAAGTAACTCGTTACTGACCACAAATTTGCAACTTTCAAGTATATTTTGTAGTATTGGAGAAATTGGACAACAAAATTTTGCCTGACTTTGCTCCCTAACGAGAAGACATGTCATGTCTTAAGCGAGAAAACATGTAATGTCTTTCTTTTCTAAGGCAAAATGACGTTTTATGGATTTTTTTTTTTTGAGAAACTTTGTTGCTTTTCTGTTGTAAAATTAACATAAATCATGTTTTGATCTTTGTAAACTCCTAGACACTGTAAATTATTTCTTCAGTCATTCGAAAATAAATTTGATTCGGGGAAACGAAAATCTAGAATATAATCTTTTTGGTAAGTTTTTCATTTCAAAAATAAATTAAGAAAAACCACAAAAATAAAAAGGAAATTTCGAATATATATAGAATTTTCATTTAAAATAAACACCTTTTAACTAACCAAATAGTGATTTTAAATAGTGAAATTAAAACGTGATTTGTGTTTGGAATTGCATAGATACACGTATATACATATAGGGATATATGTGATTTAAAAGACTACCAAATTAAAAGATATTCGATATAGTTTTTCCATTACACATATATATATATATAATAGACCAGTGTTCAGTCAGAATATTCGGTCGGGCCTCCAAGCTGTTACCATAGATTTTCATAGTTAGAAAATTCTTCAAACACAAATTTTAGGCTAAACCTAAAAATTTTCCAATTGTTCTTATTTTCAATTCCAATTCAATCGTACTATTTCCATCCAATCGCCGTTTATATCAATAAAAAAACCTACGATTTGAAATAAAATTCTCATTATACCATGTATATGAAATATACATAGTATATTAAGTTTAATCCCAAGTTTGTAACGCTTAAAAATATTGATGCTACGAAAAAAATTTTGGTTTAGGTGTTCATAGAATCACCTAATTAGTCCATTTCTGTATGTCTGTCTGTCGTCTGTCCGTCTGTCATCACGATTACTCAAAAAAAGGAAAGAGATATCAAGCTGAAATTTTACAGCGTACTCAGGACGTAAAAAGTGAGGTCGTGTTCGTAAATGAGCAACATAGGTCAATTGGGTCTTGGATCCGTAGGACCCATCTTGTAAACCGTTAGAGACAGAACAAATGTTTAAATATAAAAAATGTTCCATATAAAAAAAGAACCAACTTTTGTTTGAAACATTTTCTTGTAAACACCACTGTTTACCCACGAGGGCGCTAATTAGGTGAAAATTTTGTAGTATGTATTAATATGGGAATATCAGTTATGTGTGTGTGGCTATTTATGAGAGGAAATCTTTCTTTATTTACAAGACGTCAAAAAACAAACGATTGCGTCTTCAAAACTGTCTATACATGGTATTTCAATAATTAACTCAGTCAATTGCTTGTTTTCACTTGTTTTATTTTGAATTTTTAACAAATTTTAGTTAAGGTTGAAAGTCCAACCTACATAGGTTTTTGTTCAACACGTCTGACACATTCAACACGTCTGAAAAGTATCCAAATTCGTATGATATTTTCCAATTTGTATTTTTCCAGTTCAAACTATTTGTAAAACAAGTAAAGTCGAAGTAAACGTGGCCGACTATCAACAATAGGGGATCGGACTAAATTTTTTTTATCATTTCAGATGAAGAATTCTCACTTTGCGAATAAAAAAGCGAGGTTGGTTTTTACAAATGTGCAAGTGTGCAAGTTATGAACGTTAAAAATTCCTAATTAAACAAAGAAGAAGATATCCACTAGTGACATCACACGTGGATATCGCCATAGAGATTACATATAAAACTTCGTTTTGCTAAAAGGAGATAGGCAACCTACGAATGCAATCTTTGATTGCTTATTACTTCTTCGTTTTGAAATCAATTTTAATTTCACTTTCAAATTTTGTCATGGTATCAAGTTTAGTTTTACATTTTTATCGGTAATATGGCCAATTCAACATCGGGATTATCCACTATTAATATTAGTAGTGCCTAAGTCAGATTTTCGATTACCTTTTCCGGATTAGATACTGGACTACAATTATAGCTGGATAGCTTTTTCTAAAGCCATTCTATACAAGAGATGTTCAATTGATATAGATTTACTAAATAGGTTACATACAGACATGTATACATTTATCTTTGGTTTGGATATAGTTCCCTTGCATGCCCTTTTTACAACACAAAATGACTCACTCTGAATGGTGGTAAGATGTTCATGAATTGCATACATCAATTTAAGTTTTAAACTATCTACCGTGTACTAGATGTACCATGAAAATCAATTCGAAAAGGTCTAAGGTCTGATCATAATTCAAGTGAAACAAGTGAAAACAAACAATTGACTGAGTTAATTGTTGAAATACCATGTATAGACAATGTTGATTACTCTGTCACATTACGCATACATATATATGTCATACACACATATAACTGATATACCCATAAAATAATACAATTTGCGCATAATATGCGCTCTCACGGGCAAACAGTGATGTTTAAGAAAAAATGTTTCAAACAAAAGTAGTGTAATTTTTTATAAGGAACATTTTTTACATTTAAACTTTAGATCTATCTCTAACGGTTCACAAGATGTTTCCTACGGACCCAAGACCCAATGGACCTATGTTGCTCATCTACAAACTCGACCTCACTTTTTACGTCCTCGGCACGCTATAAAATTTTCAGCTTGATATCTCTTTTCTTTTTCTTTTTTGAGTAATCGTGATGACAGACGGAGAGACAGACGACAGACGACCGACGACAGACAGACAGACAACCGGAAATGGACTAACGGTCTATAACTAATGCCTTAGACCGCTCGGCCACTTAGGCTCTTATATAATATATAATGCCTATAACGATATTGTACAAATACTTAGTATTAATTTATTTTCCGGAGAATTTCTGACAGTGTTGCCAACTTTCAATTCTCAAATCTATTAAACACGACAGAAAACCACTAAAAATCAGTAGGCATCTGTGTTACCAAAATAATATTCTATTTTTCACCCCCTTAAAAATTAAGAGAAAAGGAAAAGTAAAACCACTAGTTTCAGTAGGAAAGCCACTAAGTTAGTAACACTGATTTCTGTTGGCGATTAAGGTCTCTTTAAATAATTTTGTCATTGATTTAGCAGTCTTTTTAGTTTTTTTTTTTTTTTTTTTTTTGAATGTGGCATGGATATGGAAACTCTTTTCGCCTCCAATTATTAAAACATACTGTATATTGTAGTATATTTTGCTAAAGTATTAAAGTACGAAATACAGTGTCAATCTCCAGAGACTCGAAAAGTCACGTGATGTGTATATTTACTTAGTAACTAAATACATATACAAAACAATTGTTTATATATTGTTTAAAATTTTATTAGTGTGTTCCAAATAATATTTTGTACTATGTTTTATAATATAATTATTAAAACGTGACAGACAAATAAGTACAACTGAACAGAAATTATTTTCAATTATATATGTATACAGGATGGTCAGTTTTTTACCATAGAATATTATACATAGAGAACGTCATGGCCCAAAATTTGCGATATGATGAATGAGTGAGTAGACTATCAGTTAATTTCTATGTGTCCTTGTCTTATCTATATGTCATTGGCTAGATATTGTTTACATTACACAGTATTAGACATAAAATCTCTATACATCATATGATTATGACATATGACTATGATAAGGACACATAGGAACTGACTGGCAGTCTTTCTCAGAAACTATTACTCCAATCGATACATACACCCGATTTTTGTATTTTTTGGATCAAAATTCCCTTATATACAGAGTTTTATCGAAATCGGAAACAAAAACTTTTTCCCGATTTTTTCGTTTTTTTTCTAAGGGGTACGTACCCCTTAATAAAATTGAAAAAAAAACGAAAAAAAATTTTGGCCTTCGATATCGATAAAATTCATTAAAAATATGGTTTATTTAATGATTGGATGCGTGGTTTTTGAGATATCATATACCAAAATTGGACACAAAGAGCGATTTTCTCAGAAACTATTCATCCAATCGTTACATACATCCGATTTTTGTATTTTTTGGGTCAAAATTATCCTATATACAAAGTTTTACCTTAATCGGAAACAAAAACTTTTTCCCGATTTTTTCCAATGGGTACGGTTTTTTCGGGTATAAGAACACTCTCCAGTAAACTTCCTTTCAAAAGAAACAAAAAAAAAAAAAAAATTAAAATCAGTTAATCCGCTTAGGCATAACGATGTCACAAACAGATAGACCATCAGACGTACAGACACATATAGCAGACAAACTTTTAACACCCCTTGTTAAAAGTTCGGGGGTTAAAAATGATTAAGAACGTATATTTTATTTTGTCTAAATTTCACACCCTGCAGAAAAAAGGAGGTGAAGCGTTATAAACTGGTCATCCTATATAAAGTTTTAGTATTATAAGAGATTCTAAGAACTTTCTACTAAAAAAATGTTTTTTTTCTTTGTGAACATTTTTCCTTCCAAGAAGAAGAAAAGTTTATAAGAAGGTATCAAGAAAATGTTCCTTCATTATAGCGTGATTGTATATTATTTTTCAAATTTCATTTTTTTCTAGTTGGCAGGTACTACAAAATGACTCCCGGGAATTCAACTCCATGTTTGTTTATATTGTTCTACTGTGTCGGATAAAAATTAGAGGAAGGTTGGGAGAAGTGTCCATATTCTTCAGAATGTTGTTTTTATGTAAATTGTAATTGTAAAAATACAATTTTCTCTTAAGCTGTATAAAAATAGCAATTTATTTTCAAAATTAAAAATAATAACAAATTCAGCCCATATTTTTAGTTCTTAAACTTATTCTTTTGAGGAAATTATGAAATCCTTGATCCCTCGTGTTGAATTAAATAAAAATAAAATAATTATTTCATATTTCCACATTTTTTCCCAACAATAAAGGTAAAAAGTGGTCTTAATGGTAAAACTTTTGGTATCTTTCAACTTGGTTACGTGCAAGATTTCCCGTGCAATTTTTTACTCGGAAAATAGTTCGGAAAGAAAGTATTTATTGCAAATGAATAAAAGCACATAGACTTTGTCACAATAATTGAAATAATAAGTTTGATGATAACAATCAATCGGAAATTGAATTGACTGGAGTTATTTGGAACACAATTGGAGGAGTATATATAAATCTTTGGTAGAATTCATAGATTGATCTCATTCAATAGTGACAAGAGAATTAAATACGTAGACGAATTTATACCAAAACGATGTTTTACTAAGCTTTGCACTTACATCTGACTGTACAATATATTATTACAAATAATATAAAAACTTTGAAAACAATTTCAGTTTCAAACCATTTGATACAGTTAGTTTTGGGATATGGTGTAGAAATTTGAACAAATATTAATTTCAGTTAAATTATTTTATTTTAATTTAATTAACACGAAGATCAAGATACGCAATCGAAATATACTACTTTGTGGCACATTCTAACATATTGTAATCGTATCATAGCTTTTTTAACCCCCGAACTAAAAAGAAGGGGTGTTCAGAGTTTGGCAGCTCTATGTGTATGTCTGTCTGTCTATGGCATCGTAGCGTCTTAACGGATGCATCTATTTTGATTTTTGTTTCGTTTGAAAAGTAATTTAATAGAAAAATAGTGATATTAGCTATGTTTCAAGTGCAAGTTTAGGGTTTCGTACCCGAAAAAACAAAAAAAATTGGCGATGATATTCAAAATCGATTCAGTTTAGAAACAGCATGACATGAATGGTCAAATAAACCTGGCTCTATTCATTTCGAAAAGTGAAATAATAAAATAATAAGGTAATTCAAAACAATAATTCAAAAAAACAAAGTCAACTCAAATATTTCAATTTCAGTTAAAATATGTCCAAAAATTTGTCCCAAAAAATGATAGATCTCTAAGTGTCCTTTTCATCTCATCTGATGTCCTTGATCATCACTTTAAATATTGATTTAAGTAGAAGTGTTAGAAGTTTAAAGTGTTTTTCTGTTTGTCTGTGTGTTTCTCAGTGGCATTGTAGCCCCTAAACGGTCGAACCGACTCGATTAAAAACATTTTATAGCGAAGTTTCCAAAAATTGGTTTACAAGGAATAAATCGCTTCAGTCGAGGGTTTTTTAAATTTTGTAAATTTCACTTGTTCATATAAGTATATTAAATAATTTATATGTTAAACATTATAATTCAAAACTCTATTTAAAGTGTATTATCAACTGTATAAAAATGTCTATCAAAACTGTCGTATTTAATATTTAAATACCCAAAAAAAAATTGTTAAAATATAAAAAATCTATTCAAAATGTTGTTGTCAGTCTGTCAAAGTGTGTATTATAGGTATAAAATAGTAGGTTGAAGGAGTCCTGGGTAATAGGGTGACAGACGTGTGGAAGGATATGTCTATGAATATGTGTAAATGTGTAAATATATAAAACAATATTTTAAATCACTTTTTCTATAATAATGCTAGCAAAATTATAAACAATAATACATAAATTAAAAAAATTGGCAGAATATAGTCCTTGTGGTACTGAAGTCGTGTGAGTGCGACCCCTGTAGTCCACACGACTAGCTTCCCAGAGGGGAAAAAACATTTAAAAAAAGTCTTGCTAGCCTTCTTAGATTAATCTTCGAATATACAACAAAAAAACTCTTTTCCAAATTTGAATCTGAGCCCTAATTTGGGAACTACAGGTATGACAAAAATTGATAAATTTGTTTATTCACTGACTATGATTCGATAACCAGTAGCCAATGATAATCAGTAGATATTATTAAATTTTATTTAATAATATTCAACTATGGTAGGGATTTTTAAAAATTAAAACATGACGTAAACAATCAAACTATGTGCCATGATGTGTATAAATGATGTGTTTTATCCACTTTTCAGATTCAGTTTTTTCCAGTTTTTTTTATTACTGCTGAAAATTCTTTCTGTTCTTAAAGGTACGATTACGTTTCGAGTAAGCTCAGTCACGTGTTAATATCATTACTGGTTCGCAAGATAACCGAGGCAAAAGAATCCGAATGAACATACGCACATACGCACATACGTACACACACACATCACAGGTTTAATTCGGATATTGCAGCCTTGAATTACATTACATTGCAGTATATGTTCGAAGCATAGTCTATGAAAGCTAACAAGACCTTTTTTTAATGGTTTTCCCACCTCTGGGAAGTTAGTCGTGTGGACTACAGGGATCTCACTAACACGACTTCATTACCAGACTAAACATATACTGCCAATTTTTAAAATATGTAACAAACAGTAAATTTTGGAATCATTATAAAAGCTTTGATAATATTACTACGACAAAATATTCTTTCTCGATGATAACAAAAAAAAAAAAAAAAAAACAAACAAAATACATGTAGCGAAACGAAATATCAGGAAACCATGAACGAAAAGTAATAATACATATCTATATATTATAAACCTAAAGAAATTTTCACATCTATAACATAACGATTGAACGTAAAAAAAAAAACATTGTATTATTATTATTATTATTATTATTTTTATTTTATTGTATAGCGATGAATATATTTTTATTATACCATGTATAAATTATTATATATCAAGGTATACTAGATTTAGTCCCAAGTTTGTAGCGCTTAAAAATATTGATGCTACTAACAAAATTTTGGTATTCATAAAATCACCTACTTAATTCATTTTCGATTGTGATCACGATAACTCAAAACGAAAAATGATATCAGGACGTAAAAAGTGAGGTCAAGTTCGTAAATAAGCAACATAGGTCAATTGGGTCTTGGGTCCGTAGGACTCATCTTGTAAACCGTTAGAGATAGAACAAAAGTTTAAATATAAAAAATGTTCCTTATAAAAAAATAAACATATTTTATTGGAAACATTTTTTGTTAACATCACTGTTTACCCACGAGGGCACAAGTTAAGCGCAATTTGTATAGTATGTACTATATGAGAATTCAGTTATATATGTGTGACATGTATCTTATATATTTAAACGAGCAATTCTTGTATATATATATAAACGATCTTGGAAATGGCTCCAACGATTTTCATGAAAATGAGTATGTAGGGGTTTTTTGGGGCGATAAGTCGATCTAACAAGGTTTCATTTTAAAAAAAACGTCGTTTTATTCGTTTTTTCATGAAAAACTGAAACATACATCGCAAAATATGACTCTTCCTGACATCTTTTGGTGTATATCGTAGTTAATGAAATAAAATACATTACCGGGACATTCAAATTGGTATTTGTGTGGAGACATTTAAAACGGTCTTCTATTAGTGATAAAATTTGTGTCTTTTTAAGAATACCGAGGTATTTCAACAATTAACTCAGTCAATTGTTTGTTTTCACTTGTTTTTATTGAAATTTAATACATTGTATATTAAAAAAACATTTTTACATGAATGTTATCTTTTTTTTATATACGTATGTTAAAATTTTTTGTTGATTTTTTGTTTTTGTAGCTCGGTTTTGTAACCATTTGTTTTGTGTTTGTGTGTGTGTGTGTATTGCAGTGAATTTTCGATATGTTTATAACAAGAAAATGGTGTATATTTCTACCAGTGATGTTATACAATTTTGAATTTGGATATCGGATACCGATATATTAATAATATAATACCGATTAAGGCTACGAATGTAAAATTATATCGGATTACTTAATAGGTTTGGATAGTTTCGTGTACTAGATTTTTAACCCCCGACCTAAAAAAAAGGGTTTTATAAGTTTGACCGCTATGAGTGTGTTTCTGTGTGTTTGTCTGTCTGTGTTTCATTTGAAAGGTAGTTTTTAGCTATGTTTCAAGTACAAGTTTAGGATTACATACCCGAAAAAATTAAAAATTGGCGATGGTCTTCAAAATCAATTCAGTTCGGAAAAAGCATGATATATAATTTTAACATATAAATAATTACTATGGAAATGAATGGTCAAATAAACCTGGCTCAATTAATTTCGAAAAGTGAAATAATAAAATAATAAGGTAATTCAAAACAATAATTCAAAAAAACAAAGTCAACTCAAATATTTCAATTTTAATTAAAATATTTCCAAAAATTTGTCCAAAAAAATCTTAGCTATCTAAGTATCCTTTTCATCTCATCTTATATCCTTGACCATCACTTTGAATTGATTTAAGAAGGAGTGTTATAATAAGCCCTTAAACGGTCGAATCGACTTGATTGAGAACATTTTTTAAGTTTCCAAAAATTGGTTTACAAGAATTAAATCTCATTTGTCGAGGGTTTTTTAAATTTTGTAAATTTCACTTGTTCAGGAATTGTAAAAGAAAATACAAATAATTAACGGGTATAACGATTTGTCTGTTTGCCTAGATTATATCAAACTGTTTTTCGTTTATTTGAATTGTAGGAAAGTTGATAAAATACTTTAAAATCACCTATAGTTTTTATAACACTGACATAAAATATTTAAAAATAACATCCGAAAAACCTTTAAATATTAAATATATTAATATGAATATTTTAATAAGAAATGGTTTTCACAAAAATTTATGTTTTTAAAACACATACAATATTTATTATTATAGCAAAGTAAACCGAGGAAATGAGAACGTTGAAATGATTTAAAACTAAAAAACAAGTTAAAAAGTCAAACCAAGTCAAACCAAGGTCCTATTTTTATTCGATGTTTGTTCAAGTTTTTTTTTTCTTTTTTTAACTGCATATAGCGAAATCTGGTTTGAAATATTCACATGACCTCTATGTTAATATGATAGTGTTTCGATTACGAAAAATATATTTATCATTATGAAAAAAGGGATCGATATTGAAAGCAGTTTTTGTTAATTAAAGAGAGTTGAAAAAAAACACACATACGCGGAATTAAACTCGGGTATCTTGAAATCTTATATGACTTCCAAGGGCAGCACCTACAGGATACTGGAAAGGTGGCAGGCACGCAGAACGTGCCTGGGCCTAACAGTGTATCATGATTATTGCAGGAGCTTTCACAGTGAGGGAAGGACGACACGATGTTTCATCTTCTTTGTCACTGCTCAGTTCACGAGGAGATAGACTTACCTGAGCCAGCCTTTCTCTAACAAACCCTCTGACCTGAAGTCTATTGACGCCAAAGCACTCTTGCTGTTCTTAAACAGCTCCAAATGGTTTTGAAATAGTGTCCGGGGTAGGCCAACCCCTTTTCGGTATCACAACGGATCCTATGCTCTAAGTGTGTCCCACCCCAGAACAGCCACTCTAACCTAACCTAACCTAATTAAAGATAATTTAAAAAACACAAACGTTCCAGGAGTTAAACTCGAGTACCTTGGATTCATGCAAAGTGCCTTAACCAAGTGGGCCATGCTGGAGGACACTGTATAATTTCTTCAACTCTAACAAATTTTTTTTTATTTTTTTAAATAAAAAAATAAAACAAAAAAAAAGTTGGTCTTTCTTATACAGATTGCTTAATGTTTATGCACATTCATCTCTTATCGATTAAGGTGTATTTACATTCTCCTGCTCATTGTACTATGTGAAATGATTTACAGAACGTATTGTATACAAATCTCTATATATTATAAATGCGAAAGTAACCATGTGACATTACCATAAATTACAGATTTCTGTAAAAGTAGTCATTTGACATTACCATTAATTACAAATTTCTGTAAAAATAGTCTATATATAATATTTCACGGCCATCTTCTCTGATATACTCAATGAATAATTACGACTATTATCCATTTAAAAAAATAGAAAACCATACATATATTTTACCTGTGTTAAAAAATCCACTATTATTTCGAGTGTTATAGAAAAGGGATAATCAAGAGCAATCTTTATCAATCTTTACTTTTCAACACATCGAAGCGGGTGGGTATCACTCTAGTAATAAATATTTCTTTGAAATTTTACCATCGATTCATGATATAAAAAAAAAACAGTTTTCGAGGTATTAGTCCGTACGTGGAGGAAAAAAATAGATTTATATACTACTGTTGTTTTCGATACTGTTGTTTGTTATACTAGTAGCAAGAAAGTTTTGCATATATACTGGGTGTTCCAAACCACCCGTCCAGGCTGATTATTCTGAATAGTTTTCAAAAAAAATTGAAACGAAAAAACACGTATCAAATATTTTTTGAAACTCTATCTAATCATACCAAAAACACTCTCCACCCTCAACCCCTGTTAGGGGTAGGGGGTGTAACTTGAAAAAATCAAATGGTAACCCCTATTTTTTTCTGCAGATTTGAATTCTTCAGAAGAAAAGACAAACATTTTGTCTAAGAAATTTTCCCCGATTTTCGGTAGATCACGCTACAATCGACAAAAATCGTTCTTTTAGATTTGGCATTAGAATTGCAGTTCAAGTGAAGGCGAGAAAAGTTTTTTGAGTCGAGAATAGTTATTTTCAATTTTGTTTTTGTTTTTTTGAAGAAAAGACTATTCTGTTTTGTTTTTCATATTTTATTATGATTTAGAAAAATTATTTTTGTAAAAATGTTTTTTTTTATTTTGGAAAGTCTGAAAAAAAATTAAATCTAAAATGATTCATATCTAATTCTTTCTAAGAGCTTTATTTAGTATCCTCCCAATTGTCTAGTGGTTTACCTCAATTACCGCAATTCGACATTTTCGCTTCTCTTTTATTTTCGTTGAATTTCTAACTTTTGTGTTGCTTTTGTTTTGTTTTTGTTTTGGTTCTGTGTGTTTGTGTTTTTATTTTTTTTTACTTTTGATTTTTGTCATTGAACGGCGCAATTCTTATGCCAAATCTAAAAGAACGATTTTTGTCGATTGTAGCGCGATCTACCGAAAATCGGGAAAAATTTCTTAGACAAAATGTTTGTCTTTTCTTCTGAAGAATCCAAATCTGCAGAAAAAAATAGGGGTTTCCATTTGATTTTTTCAAGTTACACCCCCTACCCCTAACAGGGGTTGAGGGTGGAGGGTGTTTTTGGTATGGTTAGATAGAGTTTCAAAAAATTTTTGATACGTGTTTTTTCGTTTCAATTTTTTTAAAAAACTATTCAGAATAATCAGCCTGGACGGGTGGTTTGGAACACCCAGTATATATGGTTAGAGGAAAAAAAACATTTTGCATACATAAATATTCATATTAATTTTATACGCTGACATTTTCTTTAAACGTTTCAACGCTGTCAGTTATGGTTTGTTGTTTATAAACTTGGTTTATGTTTGTGTTTTATCTTTTTCCGGTCAAAGAAATGAAGGGATGAAGGTTGGTTGCTCGGGATAGAAATCATGCTTATTTTATTTCTTATTTACATCACTCTTTTTATGAAGAGTAATTTAAAAATTATCTTAGAAATATACTTTTTAATTAGAAATATAGATGGTATTCTGGACTGGAAATAGAAATAATTACTCAGCTAAGCACAAAAGCTAAGTCTAATATTGGTGGATTAGAGACTATGCAATTTGCAAACTGAAACAATGAATCGTTACGAAATATCTAAGTATGAAAAAGACAGACGGGGTCGGGAATCGATTTATATCGAAACAAAGGTTATGTAAAATGGAATTTTCATCGTTTTTTCTTCATTCTGCCATATTGATAACATGTGTGTTAACCCCATACGCATTTTTTGTGAGCCACACATATTCCTGCCTTTTTAAATAAACAGTTTAAGATTTTATAAGTCACACCTCTTCAATTTGATTGGTATATAGCTTTATAGTTATCTCATAGAATTAGGAAGAAGTTTCGTAACATTTCAATGTGATGACGTCACGTTATTTTTAACGGTTCACTTCAAAAAAACCGTGTTACTAGATTGGAAAGTGGTTGACTTACTCTCATTAATTTTAAAGAAGATACAAACAACATCATCTGATTGATCAAAGGAGGAATTTTGGATTTGAATTTTACTTGTGTACAACAACAATTTGGAAACGTGACAAACAGGCGATTGTCCTTTTGAAGAATGGATAGAGAGATAATAAAATAAGAGAGAGATATCATTTGCGGTGTAAGTGTACCGGATCGAGGTATTTATTTTCGTTATTGTGACGATTTCTGTGCGATAAAACAATTATGTTAAAAAAAGTTTATTTAAAAGTCAAAGTCTGCTAATAACAATTATATACTTCTCGTAATAAAATTCTCGTAAATTCAAGTTTTTGCCATCAAATCAAGATTTTAAAAGGCAATCGAGACTTTTCCTAAAAAAAAAACTAATATTTTTTGTTTGAAACATTTTTTTGATGTATGGGTATTGTAGATTTGACTGAAATTGACAGTAAAAGTCTCTCAATATAAAATAATTCCTTGGTATATTGAAACTCTTTTTGTTCTTGTGAGTGGTAATCTGAATTTCAAGATTTTTTTTTCTAAATCTTTAATGAAACATAAAAGGAGAGCCAACTTTGAAATGGAGAGCAAATTTAGTATTTAAATTCAATTTTTGTAGGATCTATTCATATTTTCTAAAAAGTTTCGTGTTTTTATAAGATAGATTTATTAAACAGCTGCCTATGGATCATGGATTCGACTCTTGCTTACATGCTTCATACCTAACGTTCATGTCAACAAATTTTGCAACATTTACTAACATATTATCTTGATTAACATTTTATTTATTGGATTAATTTTGTTTCGTTGGAGTAATCATATAAATAAATTTAAAAATACATTTTCATTTTAAGTTTCATAATTACCTTCCGATATCGTAAAATGAATTGTGATGGAATGTAATTAAAACTATTACGTTATACAACTATTCATACATTCACTACACATAACCATCATACAAACCTATAACCGCATATAATAAAATACTTCTTGATAATATTTACCCATAATCCACAGTTTACATTATTATAAATCGAATCAACATCTCACGTTAAAGGTGCTCTTGTGAATATTAAAATTCAACATTCCCACAAGGGTACAGTGAAAACTGTTAATGATACGAGTATTGATAGAAACGTCTTGTTGATGTTTCTAGTTAGTCCATTGCAATTTTGTAAGTCTTTTATAAATCGTAAAAGTTTTATGTCATTGCACAGATTTGTGGTACGATTCCTTTTTCGGTATCACAACGGACCTTATGGTCTAAGTTTTACAGACGTGGATGACCATTTCATACATGTTTTAAGCTCTTAAAAACTTCATTCTTTAATTTTGTGAAACTAACAAGTGTTGGTTTTGAGTGAAACTTTTATAAGTCTAACCAGACTAGTAAGAAACCTCCATTAGTGCAAAAAAAGTTGTCAGTCATGGAAGTGAAAACGGAGTGAAAACTTAAAAACTTGAAATAACTATTTTTTTAAACGACTTCAAACAAAAAAGGAGGAGGTTATCAATTCGACTGTGTTACCTCAGAACTTTCGACTGGGTGAACCGATTTTGATAATTCTTTATCTATTTGAAAGCTGGTGCTTCCCGTGTGGCCCCATTTCATTTTGGCCCAGTTCTGACAACGGCATCTATGAGTAAACCATAAAAATATTGAATTTGCATTAAGTATGCACGACAAGAGGACGAATAACTCAATATCACGCCAACCAATTTCGATGATTATTTTTTTAGTGACAAATTAGTTAGTGTATTGTCAGATTCACTAAAAATCACAAAATAAAAAAATTTTTAACAAAAAGAAAACCGTCTTCAAAAGAAAAACTTTTCCAAAACAAAATAATATGCACTAAAAAAATAAAAAAAAAAAACAACGATAATATAATGTAGTTAAAATTATTGCCATTTTTGGAGTCGATGTCAGCCAAGCTAATGTTACAAACTGTTCTGCCAGAGCTGTTTTCTTGGGTGACACTGACTCCAAAAATAACATTCAAGCTATCACCCATCCAGTTTTAAGTGTGCTCAATGTTGCTTAACTTCAGTGATTGAATGTGGTAGTATGGAGCGTGACGCGTGACGATGACGCAAGTTTCCCAAAAAAGTGCTCAACGTGCCTAAAGAAGTTTTCACTTCAAAAATTGCGGTCCCTTGAACTCATCACTACATATTATAAAACAAAGTCGCTTTTTCTGTCCTTATGTCCCTATGTCCCTATGTACGCTTAAATCTTTGAAACGGAGATAGAGTGATTCAAGAGGAAGGTTTTTATATATAATACATCTATATTATAGTAGAGTAAGGGGTTGAAATAGGGGTTGAAAGGGATATGCTTGAAAAACTAAAAAAGTTGTGCATCGATTAAGCTCAAATATTGACACGGTATACAACCAGCTTCAAAGATCTATTATTTTTATCTACTTTTAACCTTCGGAGGGTAGGAAGGTGTAGCGAGAAAGTGGGAAGGAATTATCGAATATTTACAAATATACCTAAGTGGGGTATCAAATAAAAGAGCATGACGAGTACATTACAAAACTGTTATCCCACGCAAGGAAATGTGGAGGGAGGGGTGCAAGTGGGGATGTTACCCAGCAAAGCGGGTAGTTTACAGCTAGTTCTTATATAGATTCGTGTGTAAATGATTTTCACTGTATTTGAATATATTAGAAATAAATTGAATATTATATGTGTGTATGTGTATGTAATATGCAGTCCATAATATAATATAATACCGCAGAATGGAATTGAACTACCTACAAAACTAGTGTCTAGTTCTCATATTTACCTATACAGGACATCATCAACCAGGATAGTATCAGGATGACAATGTATAATACCTATATAAAATATATGGTAGGTAAGTGTGACAACATATGTTGGTGTAGATATGTATATATATAATATATTTAGGTCACAAGGACATATTTTTATCTATAACGAATAGTTTGATGCAAATCTAGAACTTTAGAATAGGTAGGTATGTATAGTTATATACAAACGTTAACCAGAGTGTGCATTCTTTGTAATATAGTTTTTAATTTGAGTATATGTCCTTTTAAATTCATCACAATTTTAAGTCAAACTTTATCTAAATTTCACATAAAAAGTTTGTTGGACCGAATCTAGCACCACGGTAGACATTACCATCTTTTTTTTAAGTCTTCAAAAATCTACCTAGAGACCCATTACCAAAAAATTTATCTATTTCCGTTTAATTCTCTTTTATTTCGACCCTTTTTCTTGTTTTCTGAGCAAAAATTTGCCTTTACACCATTGATGGATGCTTGACGAATAAGAAAGTTTGTGTCTTTACGCTCTTTTTAACTCTCGACCTAAAAAAAGGGGTGTTATAAAGTTGACCGCTATATGTGTTTGTCTGCCTGTCTGTGGCGTCGTAGCGCCTAAACGGATGAATCGATTGAGATTTTTTTTGGTTTCGTTTGAAAGGTTATATAATTGAGAGTGCTTAGCTATGTTCCAAGTGCAAGTTTAGTTAATTTGTCGGGGGTTTTTGAATTTTGTAAATTTCACTTGTTGTTCCAATTAAATTATTGTAGTATTATTTACATTGCATGAAAATTTCATTACGATACGACTGAAGTTGGGAACTCTAAAATTTGAAGAGGCGTTATATACGCTTTTATTCCGTAGATTCTCTGTATGATTCCTATCAATGATCGATTTAACAAATTCTGCAATCACTGCTTGCAAATTAGCTACGAAGGTATATTTAGCAGACTTGTACTTTGAAAGGTCTAATCAAAATTGCTTTAATTTCAAGTCAGATTGTGCGGAAAGCAGTCTTAATAAAAGGTTCTCTATATTTTAGTTGAAATACAGTTATTTTGCTATTGTTTTATTTTAGGAAGATTTATATATCTATTTCAATCATGGAAAGGCCCCATGGCTCTAACTAAGCTAAAGAACTGACGTTAAACTAAGCTAAAGAACTGACGTATACATATCAAACTATGTAACACACTATAAAATATATTGTTATATGATACAAAGTGTATCAATTCCACTCGAACTTTCGTAGCCCAAAAACTATTTCCCGCTAATTCTAAGCTGTGAATTACCATCGAATTCTGAAATCAGTCGACATTTAGGTTGAATCATCGAAAAGACTAGATTGTCTGGAGTATAAGTAAGGGGCCTACTCGTGGAATGCTCGTCAACCTGACTGCTATACCTCTTGCAGTGAAGAACTCGTAGGTTATTCATTGACAGCACACGTAAGGAAGCTGACACGGAGTAACCGTATCATGTCCTACAAAGATGATTCCTCCGTTTAGGAAAAATCAGTCAAACCCGATAACCATTGGGTGGACATGGCAAAGTGTACTTTGAAACTGTACTTTAAGTGTTAGATTGAAAAGTATATATCGCCTTGCAGTGAGAATTTGGTTTCTCAACTACATCCTTCTTCTTCATCGGCCTGTTTCTATTTTTGAAGTGAAAACTTCTTTAGCACGTTGGAAACTTTTGGGATACATAAAAACACTGAAACACTCTGATAAATGAAATTACCAGCGTAAAGGTGGTAAAACACTTAATGGTATCACAATGTCCTATGACCTAAGTATGTCCTTCGTGGGCAGCCAATATAACCAAGCCTAAACTATGTTTTAAATTAAGCGGGAGCACAATAACGCAAGTGCTGGCGAATTACGAGAACTAATGAGCCATATCTCCAAGCTTTAAAAGCACCCTCAGTCTACAAGTTTAGGCGTCGTAAATATCATTGTTTCACCTTCTTGATCGAAGATAAACAACTATTTTTGGTTCATTCGGTATAGTAGAGCTTCACTTTTTCAATAAACATAAAAGAGACAGATGTATACGTTATTCAACACTAACAAACTCAAACTCAGTCAGTCACTCACTGATTCTAACAAACTACTTGTAAATATAGGTGCTTGTAATAATTCTAGAGTATGTCATTTATAAATACATGTACCACGTACATACCATACCTATCTACTAGCAACTAGCATACATAGCACACAGTTCGGTATAGTAAGTACACGAGACAAATAATTATAATAACACACTTGTATTTGTACAAATATACTCTTGTATGTCATAAACAGCATTGATAATCTAGCTAAATTGTATTGAAAACATACTTCAATGAATTACTTTATATACTACATGGTTACAAATTGACACCTTTTTCTTGAGGCCTCATTTCTCTTTGAAACTTTCTGATATAAAGTTATAGTGTACAGGAAAAAAACGAAATCGAAAAATTGTATGATATTTAAATATTTTGAAGTGCTTACTTAACCCGTCAGCACTCGTGTCAACAGTACGATAATCTTTGGTAGCATTTGAGACATTTTCTCACGCGTTCTGCGCATGGGTAAAATATTTTTCTCGTTAAATAATATTTCATTTTATGAATATGGTTTGATTATGTGAATATTGAATGATGTTTGGGAGTGAAAATAAAAGAGCAGAGAAATAATCTAAATAATTAAATTCTTTTTAACTAATTTCACCGTGTTTCTATTACTAATTTTACGACTTATGATAAACTAACCGAAGTACACGAACACGTCCAAAAATTTTTGAAGTTAAAATTTGTTGCTAACACCTTTACTCTCATGATGGCAAAAACTCTCAATATTTCTGAAGACTTTGAGAAGAAAAAAATTTGGAAAACGGTTGACCCTGCAGGTCATTCCTGTAACTTCCCGCTAAGTATCGCGATAACTTTAGAATGAATAAACCGAAATATATCGGTTCGAATCGGTAGGCCTCAAAATCTAAGTTTGGTCAAGCCCTTTCCAATGGCACCAACCGCGATCAAATCGGACAAGCCGTTCAAAAGTTATGAGAGGTTTACATACATCCACACACACACACACACACACACACACACACACACACACACACACACACACACACACACACACACACATATACATACATACAGCCATACAGACACCCTCGCGGAAGTAGTCAGGGAAGCTTCCTGACACCTTAAAACGTCGAGATCTGATGAAAACTCCATTTTGGCAAAACGGGGTGAAAACAATAACTTCCCTATTTTCTTAGCGGGAAGTTAATATTTAATAAAATTGTAGATCGGTTGAAATAATCTTAAAAAAATTATGATTCGAAAATAGATAAAATTAATGAAGATAAAAAAAGTATCAACCACATGAACCATTTGAAAAACAAAAGTTATTTGTGCTTTAAATCGAGCGTCAGAAAAATGCTCATAACGCGAGTGCTGACGGGTTAAAAAATGTATATACGTATCTGCATGTGTTCTTTAAAAATCGATTCTATTGTCCAGGGACATTTTTGATGGTGAAAAAAGTAAATTTGAATATTTATTAAAAATATCTCGATTAGTATAATTCGATAGTAATATCATTTTCGGAACCTTTATCAGGCTTTATATACACAGCTACACAGCTTGATAATATATGATTCCTCTAGCCTTGTTTTTCCCTGGATACATGGTATCTTCCTCATTACTTTATCAATTTTCATGATTTACCCCTGATTTTAAAGCATATCGTGTCAGACAATTACGAAAAATAGACTCACGATCTAAAAATATACGGCTTAGGAAAAAAAAGCCTAGAAAATAATATTAAGTTTTAATTTTGTTCATTATGTAATTTGTATATCATATCTGTAATTAAATTGCCTATTAGAGAAAAGAAAGTAAATTACTATTGATATTTTGTATCACTAATCTCTAACTTTTTTTTAACCATGAGTATTGCATTGCGGAATTCCACACAGCTCCAAGTAGTATTCTTTATATCTATCTTTAAAATTAAGACTTTATGAAGCGGTGTATAGGCTGCGAAATATTAGGTAATGAATTTGGAAAAATACATGTTGAAAATGTTATTAAAGGATTTCAGGTTCAAATCTAATTTTTTTGCTGATAGAGGATATGTATTCTTTACCTGAACTATTCTCCATACGACAAATATTGTTACATGGAAAATCGCATACGAAGAGGTAAGTAATCTCCCATTCCCGCTGTCGTGAATAATTGATAATTTAGTGAGCTATTTGTACAATTCATTTTTTATACTATTTTTATTTGTTAGAATGATGTATACTCTGTAAAATAAATCTATAGAACCGTTTTTTGCTTTTATTAAACTTCTGACTTCAACGCCTACAAATAATGAAAGAAAATTTCTAACATCGTCTAACACGCTGAACAAAGAAAATTTCAAACTTATCATATAAATGATGTTTTTAAACGAGGTAAGTACTACGGCAAACAAATATTGTATATTTTATAAAAATCATACTCAAAGAAACATTATTTTCTAGGAAAAGTTGAAAACATTTATTACCCTCGAAGCGAACAATGCTTGATAATTTTAATTAATAAATAAAAGAAAATTTAAAGAAACATTTTTTCTTTTGCATATTTCTTACAAACTTCTTTCAAGTCATTTAATTAGGTACAAATGAAGTTTAAAAATATTGTGTCATTAAAGCTCATTTTATACATTTATCACAAACCGAGAACTGATTTAAATTTCAAATTTTGAAAAGAAAACCTGAAATTTTACTGTACTTCGTAAATAATTTATGAGATTCAAATGTAAAAGAAACCATTATTTAATTCTTTACAACGTACAACTTACTTTTTTAAGAAAAGTCAGAGTTACTGATTTAGTTCTTCAGTTACCACGAAATAATAGAAAAATCTCCTAAAAATTAGAATAAACATTCTTAGAAAAATTGGTATCTCTCAAATATAAAACTACGTATCAATTTTTTTTCAACTTCGTTGAGTTCAAAAAGTAATACATTGTGCTCATAGCACGTATGAACCAGTTTATTTGGGCATTTGGCATGAATTAAAGAGACCCGAGTTCAAATCTCTTTAGTTAAGAGTAACGCGAAAAGTAATTATAGATTACGCTATCGTATCATAAAAAACATCAATTATAATCGAAAGACTTTGACGTTTGAATTTGTTGAATTTAAAAAAAATTTTAATTAATAAAAAATACAAAATTTATTTATTGAAATAAATATACCTAAGCTACGAGTTCCTGCTAACAAAGCAAGCCCTCGAACCGGTTTTTCTTTCAATGGGGACTTAAAGTCTACAGAGTTATAGTAGTAAATGAGCAATTTAGTATACTGACAACGTAGGCGGATAACAGCTGGTATTTTATAATTGGGGAACATTGATTTTAATGCCAATATAAATGTTTTTGTAAGAGGTGTCAAAGTGATTATTTTAATGTTCTGCTTATGTACTACAGTTTTGTTCAATCAATTTTTAATGTTGTTTATTTGTATATGATGGCTATATAGTATTGAAGCATAATAGACACGATTCGGTGACCTAAATTTTTATCAATTAGTTATTTTAATGAATTTTGAATCCATAAACAAAAATAATAATATCGAACAGCGAACATATTTGTATGAATGAATTTTTTATTTTTTTTTCGACATTTGTATCTGAATTAATAAACATTTATTATTTCATTATTTTAAAATGATAAGATTTCGAAAAGATTAAAAATCTTAAAAAAGTGAACACAAGACAGTGTTGATTTCTCTATGACATTACACATATACATGTCACACATACATAACTGATATTCTCATTTAATGCATACTATACAATTTGCGCCTTCATAGGTAAACAGTGATGTTTATGAAAAAATGTTTCTAACAAAAGTTGTTTTATTTTTTGATACGGAACATTTTTGTTCTATGTCTAACGGTTTACAAGACCCAATTGATCTATGTTGCTCATTAACGAATTTGACCTCACTTCTTACGTCCTCAGCACGCTTCGAAAATTTCAGATTGATATCTCTGTTCGTTTCTGGGTAATCGTGATGACAGATGGACAGTCAGACGTCAGACAGACGACAGACAACCAGAAATGAACTAATTAGGTGATTCTATGAACACCTATACCAAAATTTTTTTCGTAACATCAATATTTTTAAGCGTTACCAACTTGGGACTAAACTTATTATATTATGTATATTTCATATATACGTGGTATAACAATATGCTACTATATTATTTGAAATTTGTTATCTAATAGTATTGTTTAAAATACTAACTGTAGTGTTTAAAATAAAGCAAAATTTTTTATTCAAAACATTCTTCGTTCGAGTCATTTTTAGTTTTTTTGCTGAAACACAAAAGATTCGGTAAAATTCAAAACTATAGAAGCGCGTAGTTTGTAACATCTGTAGTTTCAGAGTTAGATTAATAACCCTTGTTTCTATGAAATTTTTTTATGCTTTGTTGCCAAGAATCAGCAGCGAAAGTCTATGGCATTTATTACAAATCATCTTGTATAAGATAAATAAAAGACTGTAGCTAGAATCTCTTGCTTTTGTAATCGATGCAACAAAAATTGAATCATCTTTGTTATAATGCATATCCAAGCAGTACATTTCCGCTTCGTCATGATATATTTGCATAAATCCATAATTCATGTTGTGAAACTTAAATTCCATAAATAAACAAACCATACTTAATCTAAATCAAAACTGTAAGATAAATATTTTAATCTTTACGAGTTTTCAGGTCATCTTTATATAGAAATAGTAATTTTCTTATACATATTGTAAAAGAAAAAAAAAAGTTTTTTTTTGTTAAAAATGACAGATTCATTAATTATATTAATTCATAGAAGACAGTATGATCTACTATCGCGTCTTTTATCACTCCCATAATACCAATCTATTCATTAAATAATTTCACATTTTCATATAATTTTATGAAAATGGTTATGTGAAGCTTCTATAAGGTTTACCTAACCTCTATATTTGGACCAAATTTTAAGACTTTTACGAGCAGGGCCGTAACGAGGGTACATAAAGCCGTTGGCAAGTATTTAGGTTGCGCCTTATATATATTGGGATCGGCTCTAAAATATTTTGATGAAAATTCGTATACTGATAGTATTTAACATAAGAGTATAGGCAAATTATGGCGACTCTCCCCCATGCTCATAAGTGATAGCTAGCGAAAAATTGACACCGCAGCTGAAAAGAATAACCCCAGGTTAGTTGGTTTCAAAAAAAATTACAATAAGATCGGATCAAGTTTATGTGTTATAAAAAAAATCGAATTTTTTAACTTTATGACGTCATCAGAATCTTAAAAATTTAATTTTGCTCTATCACATTAAAATTTTATCCAATTTTGATAAACCAAGTATGTAATCCTATTAAATTTTAGTCATACTTTTCAAATTTGTGATCAAAATTAACCTAGCTCTAATAGCTTTCCAGAATGTGGAATCCTAGTTCCGGAAATCAGCACAAGAGTGATAGCTAGCGAAAAGCTAACATCACGGCTGAAAAGAATGACCCAAATTTTATCCAATTTTGATAAATCAAATATGTAATGTTACTAAATTTGGGTCATACTTTTCAAATTTGTGATCAAAATTAACCTAGCTCTAATAGGTTTCCAGAATGTGGCGTCTTGGTTCCGAAATTCAACACATGAGTGATAACTAGCGAAAAAATGGCATCACAGCAGAAAAGAATGACCCAAACTTAGTGGGTTTCAAAAAAATTTCCAATACGATCGGATCAAATTTGCCTGTGTTATCAAAAAAATCGAATTTTTTATCTTGATGATGTCATAAGAATCCAAAAAATTGAATTTTACTCGACCACATCAAAATTTTATCCAATTTTGATAAACCAAGTATGTAATTCTACTAAATTTGGGTCATACTTTTCAAATTCATGATCAAAATGAACCTATCTCTAATCGATTTCCAGAATGTGGAATCCTGGTTTCGGAATTCGGCACATAAGTAATAGCTAGCGAAAAATTAACATCACAGCTGATAAAAATAATCCAAAATTAGTAGGTTTCAAAAAAAATTCAAATAAAATCGGATTAATTTTGCCTGTGTTATCAAAAAAATTGAATTTTTTAAGTTGAAAATAAGATTCATATAATTTCAACCCTAAGTCTGAAATTGCCTTGGCGCTCGTACTTTCTTAAGTTTATTTCTACGTGTTTGCATGGGAATATGAAAGAAACTATCTTTTTAAAGAAATCAGTGACCAATGATCTTAAAACATAATGATCTAGTTAAGCTCTAATGTCATCTTGGACATCAAAAGCATCACCTTAGCCACATATGAAAGTTAAAAAGACCGAAAAACAAATAAAAACTACAAATAATTTATCTTCGTAAATTATCGGTAATGTCCGGGATGAAGAATCGTTCTAAATAATATGTTTTATTTTTCGCTGTAAATTAAAATAAAATAAAAAAACACATCGTAGATATTTAAAATTATTATCACCCTTTTCCTATTTTATTAAACGTCAAACAATATATTCACCCCCATGTTTTAAAAAGGTGGTAAATAGATTCATATCTTTTTATTTCTCACTTTTCGCTTTTACATGTTTCATAATAATGTCTATCTGTTTGTCTGTCCGTTTATTACACATGAATGCATGGCACATAAATTTTGTGAAAAACACACCCACCAGAAAAATATAGGTATACAATTTTCATTAAATACACTTAGTTTTTAACCGACTTCAAACAAAAAAGAAGGAGGTTATAGATTCGACTGTATTGTTTTTTTTTGTGTGTTACCTCAGAACTTTCGACTGGGTGAACCAATTTTGATGATTCTTTATCTATTTGAAAGCTGGTGCTTTCTGTGTGGTCTTATTTCATTTTGGTCTAGTTCTGGCAACGGCATCCATTAGAAAACCATAAAAGTCTTAAATTTGCATTAAGTATGCACGGTAAGACGACGAATAACTCAATATCATGCCAACCGATTTCGATGATTCTTTTTTTAGTGACAAAAATTTTAACAAAAAGAAAACCGACTTCAATTAGAAAAACTTTTCCAAAACATATTAATATGCACTAAAAAGTACAAAACTAACGATAATATAATGCAGTTAAAATTATTATTATTATTGGAGTAGGTGTCAGCCAAGCTAATGTAGCAAACTGTTCTGTCAGAGTTGTTTCCTTGGCTGACACCGACTCCAAAAATATCAATAATTTTAACTACATTATAATATCGTTAGTTTTTTTACTTTTTAGTGCATATTAATTTGTTTTGGAAAAGTTTTTCTTTTGAAGTCGGTTTTCCTTTTTTTTAAAAGTTTTTCATGGAATATAAGGTTTTAATTGTATATATAGGTACATTTTATACCTATATAGGTAATTTAAAAAGGTACTTTTATCATTAAAATCATCTTTTTAAATAAGGTGTAAAAAGGAATTTAAAAGGTTCTTTAACAAAATTAATTTAGTAAGAAGTTGGAGAAAAATACGTATTTTGTAGGAAAAAGGAATAAAATGTTTCGCACACAATTTTTTGTGTGTGTTTATTTTCTTAGAATTACATCGTAATGGTTGATAACTTCAGTTGACAACAAAGTCCTACTTTCAAAGAATATTCTATTTTTGACGACTTAAAATATTCGTAGACGTAGGAAAATTGATTTATAATAAAATTTAGTTTAATTCATAAACTATTTCACCTCAAATAAGTTACAATGCAGAGTTTCTGAGATATCACAATATTTGGATCGATTTTAGTCCGTATCTCAAAAACTATTCCATCAGTCGTCAAATGCAACCAATTTTTGTACTTTTTGGGTCAAAATTACCTTATATACTGAGTTTTATCAAAATTTGAGATAAAAAAATTTTTTCGATTTTGCAATTTTTTTAAGGGGGTAAAAAAAATTTTGTTCTGGAATTTGATGAAACTCAGTGGATGGGGTAATTTTGATCCAAAAAGTATTAAAATCAGGTTAATTTAAGGATTGCACTCATGGAAAGTTCACAATATCAGCGAGTATCATGGGCAAAACTTCATTTTCAAAAAAGTTACTCAGTTCCCCACCAAAAAATTAAAATCCATAAAATTGTGAACAAAAGGAAGGATAAGTGAGGGCTATAACGTGATAGTCATTATTATTTAAAGAGAAATTGCCCAGAAAAGCAGCGGGTATCTGCTATTAACAAATATTTACTGTCCAAAACATACAATTTTTTTCAATACATTATTTATAAATTAGTTAGTTGTTAATAACGGCTAGGAAATTGTCCCAATTATAAGGTACTTACTATACATATCATCCCTATAATAAACAAGGATTAATTCTCCGAATAAAAGTTAAAACAAAAAACAAATAAAAAAAAAGGTAAAATATCCTTAAACTTTATGACAGGAATAATAATAAAAAAACATTTTTTAGTACACAATTTTTAATATCATTTTAATGACTTGACTATTATTTCCAATTTAATACGTTTATAAAAAGCATTTAAATCAAATTTGGATATACAATAATAATTAAAATTATAGAACAGAAAACTATGTTACATATCAAATCATTCAAGACATCCGCCGGATATGTAAGTATACCTACAGTCCGGAAAATATATAGGTAGAAAAAAAATCTCTCGCGTCTATATAATAAGAATTATGGTTGAAGTTGAATAAGGGGCAATGAACGCTTCCATAAAAACATTTAAACATTGTATAAAATATGTACTTAAACTAAACGATATTGTTATTTACAAGGTAACGTTCAAGTAATGTTTTGGCGTGAATAATGTTATTCATAATGAAATTTCACGTCAATTGATTCATTTCCAGGAGCAGATAATCGAGGAATATCGATTCATTTACTAATTCTTAGCAAGGAAGTAACGTTTGTCTTTAGAATTGTCAGTTGAATTTACAAGTGCCTTCATTTTGGGTTGAGGTTACTCCAAGTATGTAATTCTACTAAATTAACCTAGCTCTAATAGGTTTCAAGAATGTAAAATCCTGGTCCCTGAATTAAGAACATGAGTGATAGCTAGCGAAAAACTGATACCACAGCTGAAAAGAATGACCCAAAATTAGTTCGTTTCCAAAAAATTCCAATAAAATCGGATCAAATTTGCCTGTGTTATCAAAAAAATCGAATTTTTTAACTTTATGACGTCGTCAGAATCCAAAAATTTTAATTTTGCTATATCACATCCAAATTTTATCCAATTTTGATAAACTAAGTATGTAATTCTACAAAATGAGGGTCCTTTATGACGCCATCCGAATTCAAAAAATTCTACGGAGTATCTGAATTTCCATGGTATTTTTTGTGTATACTGTACCACACAACTGTGTACACAGTTATTTTCGCCAAAGTCTAACTAAGGGGAAATCTAGCCATGTCCAGATAGTGAAAGTTGGTTAATACGATATTTTATTAACCAGCCTTGCTTGCAATGGTTTTCTACATTTTCTATTTGAATCTATTCAGATTACACTATTTAGCCTTCACTTGTTATTTTTTGCACCCGAATCATGAATGTAATAGATGTAATTTACATTAACCAAAAATTAATCAAAAATCATTAACTCCGACTACGTTAAATAAAAAATTAAAAGAAAAAACAAGTCCTGTAGTTAACATAACGACTTCAACTGTTGGGGTCCATTATCATTGCGAGAATTTGAGTTGGTCTAGATTTTTTGGTTCCGATTATTAAAGTCACTACGTAAACCACTAGACTTGCTTTTTCTGATCATCTCGAGTAAGGGACGGTCAACTGGCTTCAGATTCCCATAGCAAGATAACAACCTTGATTTTTTATGCGTACATAATTGTTGTATTTTATACCTGGTATCTTGATGTTGTTAACAAGTAAATTATATAAAAATTACTTCTAAACGCTTACATGTAAATAGACAATGGGTTTACTAAATAATAAATATATAGTTTAGGTATAGTGTGGAAGGTAATGTTATGTTTGAAAGAAAACAAGTATAACCAAAGTTCTTTGAATATACATTTTAAAGTATGTTAATAGTTAAGACGCTTATGGAAAGAAAAGTTTTATCCAATTATCATTAAAAAGGAAGCTTTTTATTTATATAATAATAAGTCTTACAAGCTGTTCTCGTTTTTTACATACCTTTAGAACCAAAAAATTTTTATCAATTAGTTATTTTAATGAGTTTTGTCCTCAAAGAAAATAATAAACAGTATTATGTAAACATAATTTGCTTGTGTAAATAGAGCAGGAATTCCAGTTTATACCTCGGATGACAGTATATGATTGAAAAGAGTGAATAGTCCCGCAATACATAATTAATTTGCTAATAAAATCAAAAAAATTGATTTAAACATTCGATCTCTCATAATCGTAATGACTTTTAAATATATTTTTGCTCTGCAGATTCTAAATTATAAAATTTTGACTACTCAAATGAACATATGGTCTTGGTGAAAGAATAACCTACTTTGAGAATTGTTCCGAAAATAATAAGTGGGTTATATTTAACCGGCATATGTAATAGCAGGACAGATAGAATTTTGAACAAATCTGGGATTCAAGTTGGTTTTGCACCCCTGAGGTTGCAACACATATTGGGTTAAACCAATTTCGGACTCTCAAAAATAGGATATATACCAAATTTCTTGTATAATAGTCTAAGATCCCAATTAGGATCGACCTTCACCCATCTGTTTACCGGATGAAAGTTATTTTTTATGAAATATAAAATGTTAACAAATATCCCTGCAATGGGTTGCCTAAAAAAATGTGGTCCAGACTACTTTTAGTGAAAATATCAAGAGTAAAATTTTTAGAAATTTTTCACTAACTTTCATATCTAACGAATTTTGATCTACTCGAAAGTAAAAGCCATAAAGAATATGCAGAGCTATGCTGTCTGCCTCTTTCGTTCACTATTTTCGCATTTATACAAGTTGTGAATAGTAATTACGTTCATCTGTTAATTCATTGCCTCACATATATAAATAAAGATAATTTTATTGCAAATACGGTGCTATATGATTGTCCACAAAATATCAGTCAAAAAATAAAGTTTACAAGCTTTCCAAGTTTTGATATTTTTATTAAAAGTTGTCTGGACCATATTTTTTAGGGCAACCCACAACAGGGATATTTGTAAATATTTTACATTTCATAAAAAATAACTTTCATTCGGTAAACAGATGGGTGAAGGTCGACCTTAATTCGGATCTTGTACTATAAATTGTGATAAATTTCATTTCGGATAGGCAAAACGAACCGAAAAATCTTGCATTGTGGGCCCTGTTTTAAGTACGGAACACAAAATTCTACCTGTAAAGTCAGTTAAATCGGTTAGTTACCACAATAAACGAGCAATAAAACACTGATAAAATTGATAAAATGGACATGTTTTAAAAGTAAGGCCATAAAACAATTTTCGACAGTTAGATAGCGAACTTAGTCACACCATTTTACAAGCGATAACAAATTTCCACTAAATACCCACAAGATAATTTGTGTGAACTGCGTCAATAAGTTTCGTGGTCTCGAAAAATTTATTTTTTTCAATTTTGTGATAATTTTTGTTCTGTAATTTGCTGGTTAGTGTCTTACATATTTACTTTTAACTATGTCAAAAATGTTAGTAATTTGTTAAATGAATGAATTTAGCTACTGACGATGATTGCGTAGCAATCAAAATATCGAAATTTAGCGAAATGTAAGTCGGCTGTATGGTTTTTAATTATATTTTTTTTTAAATAATATATCTTAATATTAAATTTTATTTCGAGTATCGTAGAATTTATATCAATAACTTATAGTAGTTATTGATATAAAGTAACTTAGATATAGTAGTTAACATTACTCGAAAACACTAATAAATGAGAGCAGAATTTAAGTTTAACCAGTTCTCAACATCTTCAGAGTGATTTTGGAAATATTGTAACAAGCAATAAAATTTATTAAATCACCAGAATGAAAAAAGAGCATTACTTAGGACAAAAACTTTATAAAAAATTTTTTTTGAAGGAAATACAATATAAAAGAGATTAAATTCTTTTTCCTACTTACGACATTTTGCTTTCAATTCTACTTTAATAATAAAAAAAATTTTCATAAATCAAAAGAGAAATAAATTTAGCTGAATTTTCAATTTTGTGATTCCTTTATAGGTAACATAAACGGATTTTACAATATAGAAATAAAAAAATTTATTAAAATCTCCTTAACTATAAAACCTTTGGATATGTGGTATGAATGTTCGGTTATAAATATTATAAGAAGTTTAAATGTAGGAAAATGGTTATAATAGGTTTGTTAGTAGTAAATGATGATCACATGACCATATCTAGATATCATATATACCTCCTATACCATTAGATAGGCATAACACACTAACTTTGTGGGTATGGATCTTGGAGGTCGGACCAATAAATTTAGGATTCAGTAAATTATTATAATTATTAATGAATCTATGCATGCTACGTTGTTTTCCTTCAAATGTAGAATTAAATTTACAAATCCAAAGCGGATTCATTGTAAAATCTAATACGTGTAATATGTACAATAATTTTTACTAACTTGTCGCTTTTCAAAAAACGGAAATCAAAAACCCAACTGCGTACAAAAAAATCTGAAAAGAAAAAAAACAGGTCCAGTAGTTTACATAGCGAGCTTAACAGTTGGGATCCATTAAATGACATCTAGGCCGACTCAAATCTTCTCAATAATGGGCCACGGCTGTTAAAATCGCTATGTAAAATACTGGACTTGTTTCTGTCTTTTTAGATTTAATTTAACGCAGCCGGGCTTTTGATTTTTTAAATAATTGTAACTATGTTCCTTATCGCACGATATTTGTTTACTGGTTGGGAATAATTTGAATTTTGAGAAAATGCAAACATCTTTTTAAAACTGTCAATTTGTATTTTTAGTCAAAATTTTATGTTTTATCATTTAAAAAAATTGAGCTGTGAAACTTATCAGAAGATAAAGAAAACAGATAATTTAAAGTAAGTACAATGCAATTTTTATGTTATATTATAATAAATATCCTAATCAAACCAAACGTAATGTAAACATATATTGGGTTGACTACTAGATCAGAAGTATGTCTATTTTAAACTAATACTACAATTATGTCATACAGTAAAAAGTGAAAGTAGCAATAAAAGAAAATTCTTTAAAGAATCAAACAAGTACCTAGTTATCTGACTTCTAAAATTAATACCTTAAATTTTCCGAAAAATATAAAAAGTAAGCGCTTCATCATAATGTACCAAGATACGAAAGGAATATAGTTCCTACCGGGTGTGCCACGACACTTCTCGATGTTTTTTTATTTTTCTTTATATCCCATGATTTAGGTCCAATCCCCTCATTTTGTATTTGCATTAAATCATAAATTATGTTTTGTTAAATTTTCGAAAGCATGGTATTTTGTTAAAATATTAGGTTAGTGTTTTGAAATTCAACTTAACATATTTCGCGAGTAGTTGAACACTTTGACAAACTTTTTAATGGAATGGAAAACACATTGAATCTACACCATTAGTAAACATTTTAGCTGCTTTAAGCGAAAAAAAAAAACTAGGCCAAACACCAAATAGACAAATATACACCTAATTTTTTAAATCCCGACTAAACAGAGAGGTACTGTAAGTTTAATATGTCTGCGTATCTGTGTATCTTTCTGAGGTGTTTATCTCTCTGAGTGATTTCAACACATCCAAACATTAAGGTATAATGAAATTTTTCAGAAGGAAACTAACGACTTGCAATCAAGACTGTAATAGGTATAAAATACCTACTATTATATACAATTTGACTTGATACCCTTATACTTTACCTAAAACACATAATATAAGTGGTTTAAATAATATATGGTATTTTCTTGTACTTCTCGTATTATGGTTCTTCTATTTCTTAATGGTTAAGAATTTTATCTTCATGTCAATATTATATACCCAAAATTGGATTATTTAAATGACCTTCGACGTATTATATACGGTATTGAATGATTGGAATTATTTATGGTTTGATAATAGTCATTTTAGTGTTTTTTGTAAATATCTTTCTAATTCAATTACTCTCTTGGTAATTTCTAAGAAGTAAAGTTTAAACAAATATTTCTATAATGACATATTCTTTTGGCACATTAAATTATTTTAAAGTTTTGAATTATTATAGCTTAAAAGGGATAGCAAAAAGTGTAACAAAAATCTGTTAAGAAATACGATATTAAGGAGATATGCAAGGATTGAATAATACTAGGGATTTCAATAAAGCTTTATAAATACATTTTGATTAACAAAGTTCCAAAAATTACAAAAAATTCATAGGTTATCGGGCTTTTTATTATTGTTTTATCGTTCAAAGTTGGCTGAAAAAATGATTATCCTTTTCAATTAGATATTTCTTTAGCAAAAAATCTAGAGAGTGTGATAAAAAAACTATCTAAAATATTTAGACAATCTTGCAGTTTATAATAATACCATAAAAATATAAGGTTGTCGATGATAAAACAACAAAATTTTAATTTAATCATGAGTTCATCGAAGATCCATAATTTGATGAACAGAGACGACTATAGTTAGAGTATTGATGATTGAAAAGCGATATCTATATTATCAAATTTACAAGCAGCACTTTCACACAATATATTATATATTTTTGTAGTTTATATTTTTTGTAGTGCGTGGTATTGTAAAGCTAAAAATAACACATTATTTGACTACAAAGAATGTATTTGGTTTATTTATGTATGTACCGCGCAATAAACCAAATTGGTGGCATCGTAACTACAAAATAGATGAATCTATTTTAATTTTTATGTTTGTTTAAAATTTTATTGAAATTATTCTTAGCTATGTTTCAAGAAAATCTACTACTAGCTATTTGAATATCATCGCCTATTTTCTGGTGGGAAACTCTAAACTCGCACTTGAAACATAGAACACTCTCGATCAAATTACCATTTAAACCAAAAAAAAATCAAAATCGGTTCACCCGTTTAGGAGCTACGATTCCACAGATACACAAGTTTTAGTTGGAGGAAAAATGACATCCGATTCAATAACTAAGATTCAAAAAAGTAGTTCAAGTTTAAGGAATTTATGGAAAATTTTCCAATACTGAAGAACTTATAAAAGTGATCAAATTAGTTTTGGAATATCTGACCAATATTATTAGTAACAATTTGCTCTATAGGTAAGATGTGTTCAACCGATTGCATAGAACGAAATTACGTACTATTTTCGAAAAAGGATTGGTAAATA
Source organism: Chrysoperla carnea (assembly GCF_905475395.1). Classification (NCBI taxonomy): domain Eukaryota; kingdom Metazoa; phylum Arthropoda; class Insecta; order Neuroptera; family Chrysopidae; genus Chrysoperla; species Chrysoperla carnea. Next base: position 127,167,799 of record NC_058337.1, on the reverse strand, counting down.
AAATGGAGTCAAAAATAAAATCAATAATATTTGATACATTACATAATGAACTATAAACTATCCGCGTACAACAATAGCGTATATTATAAATGAATATAAATGAAATATGTATTTAAAATAATTAATTATGTTTATTATTACATACGTCATCAATAATATTAATAATAATTAATGTAAATTAAACACAACAATTAATTAAATTCATATAATATAATTAGTAATTATAAATGTAGTTACTTACTAAAATAATGTACAAACGTAAATATTATATATCTTAATTGTATTTTATTATTATTAATTATATATTTCTTTAAATTTAATCCATGTAAATTATTATCACTTCCATAGTGATATAATTGTTTACTTTTGTTTCAATTGACATACCTGAACTAAAGATTTTTATAATTTATATTGTGTTAGAATCATAAACGTTTATTAGTGGACATTCTATTAAATAACGTTGTAATTTAATTTATTCCTTTCAGGTATGTTTTTGTTTGTAAATTTAGTGTAATTCCTTTATATAATTTTGTCAATATATTCCTTTCAGGATTAAATACAATCTCGTTATTTATTCAATAAATTAATAACTTACAAATTAAATTACAATCATTTAAGATGGAAAAATTGTTTGTCCACTTAATAAGAAGAAGCGATGAATATTTTGAATTAGCTGGACTATCCGAAGATAAGCGGTTATGGTTTAGCTTACCAGATGAACATAAAAATTTATATGAACATAAGGTATTATCATCAAAAACCACCATTAAAAGTGCAATTGCTGCTATTAAACCGATTAATGGTTTCCGGAAAATTGGCATTAAATTAGATGAGGATTTGAAAAAAGAATATTTTGATGAAGATGGAAACCTTAGCTACAAAAACTATCCGTTACAGGAATCTGTAGTTTTTTTTGATGTGAGTGAAAAACTCCAAGAAGAAAATTTTTTAATTAAAAGAATCAAGGAATTAGAATTAAAATTAAATGACAAAGATGAGATAAAATTGCAAAATATAGAAAAGAAGTTTGTTCTTGATAAATATGACAAAACACAAAACCCTTCTGAGTGGTTTTCTAAATTTGAAAGTGAATGTGACCGAAATAAAATAAAAAGTGGTACCCAGATGATTGAAGCTTTACGATTTTTTGTCGCTGGATCGGCCAAACACTGGTATGAAGGAAATTTGAAAAAATTTGGTCTAACTAATTGGTCTGAATGGCGAAATTCATTTTTTTCCATTTTTATTGACAAAGGTTGGACAGCTGTCAGAAAAGCATATACCTATAAATACTTAGGCGGCTCATTGATCGATTACGCTTTAACAAAAGAAAATTTATGTTTAGAAGTAGAAAGTGATAGTACTATGAGTTCCAGAATAAACTTGATTGTAATGGGTTTACCATCTCAAGTTCAAGATGAGCTAGATCGCGAAGACATTAACACTATAAAAAAATTATACAATGAACTCCGAAAGCTAGATGGTCAATATAATAAACGTTCGAAAGAAAATAAACCATATGATAATCGGCATGAAAAAACAAAATTAGGAGAATCGACTAAAAAGAAACAAATTGATATACCCTTGAAAAAACCATGCTACATGTGTGAAGCTCTTGGTTGGAAAAATCGATTTCATCCCTCTAACGAATGCCGAAATAAAATACTGTACGCTCAGAAAAAAGAATCTAATTTAATTGAAACGAAATCTGATTCAGAAAATGAGGCTGAAATGATGAAAATGGAAATTGACCGAAATTCTTTAAACTAGAGAGCCCGGATAATTTGATTCCATTAATTCATGTAAACGTAATTATTGATGATAAAATGAAAATAAAAGCAGTGTATGACTCAGGATCTAACGTGAGTCTAATTAATCAAAGAGTTGTAGATGTATTAAAAACAAGTTTGTTAAAGCATAACACTGCATTCAAGACAATTAATGGTTTCAATTTTAGTTCGGCCCGGGCAAACATAAAGCTTAAAATTGGAAATATTACAAACAATTTGAATACTTTTGTAGTTAAAAATTCAGAATTTTCTTATGACCTGTTACTAGGTTTAGATGCTATTAAAAAATTTAAACTAATTCAAGACGAGAATTTAAACATATACCAAAAACCTAAAAATGATGAGATGCTCCAAATAAGAAGTAATCAAAATCAGAAGAAATCTTGTGAAATTTCTAACAAAATAATTACAAATGAAAATAAAGAAGATAAAGAAAATGTAAAGAAAGAAGATAATATAGATGTAAAGAAAGAAGATAATAAAGATGTCAATAAAGAAGATAATAGAGATGTAAAGAAAGAAGATAATAAAGATGTTAAAAATTTTAATAAAGAAGGTAAAATCAATGAAAATGAAAAAGAAGAGAAAAACACTGAAAATATTAGAATTTACCATCAAGAAGAAACTAATGAAAATCAGTTCAAACCTAAATTAGATCACATAGATGGATATGAAAAAAAAGTAGAACTTTTAAATATTATTGAAAATCACAAGAAAATTTTTGCCAAAAATAAATTTGATGTCGGTAAAGTAAAGTCTAGAGAGGCCGAAATAAAGTTAATGAGAGATGAATATGTTACGGCCCGCCCTTATAAATGTTCTATACCAGATGAACGTGAAATCAAAGATCAAGTACAGAAGTTACTAGCATCCGATCTAATAGAGGAATCTGATTCACCGTTCGCATCACCGGTAACACTCGCATATAAAAAAGAAGATGGAAGAAAATCAAGGCTTTGCATCGATTTTAGAAACTTAAATAAAATAACTATCCCAGAGTGCTACCCATTTCCAACAATAAATGATATAACGGAAAAAGTTTCGAAATGTAAATACTTTACTGTTGTTGATATAAACTCCGCTTTTTGGTGTATTAGGTTAAAAGAAAAGGACCGTGAGAAAACTTCTTTCGTTACAAAGTACGGGAAATTTATGTTCAAAGTATTACCTTTTGGATTGAAAAATGCTCCTGCAATCTTTCAACGCATACTTTCAAATATTATAAGACGAAATAACCTAGATGAGTTTTGCGTCAACTACATGGATGACTGTCTTATTTTCTCACGCAATTGGAAAGATCACATGCAACATATCTCAAGATTTCTTGAAGTAATAGGAGAAGAAGGATTTAAATTAAAGCTCGAAAAGTGTAAATTTGCAGCCCAATCGGTTAAGTATCTTGGCCATTACATTGAAGAAAATAAAATATCACCAGCACAAGAAAATTTAAAGGCAATAAAAAATTTGAAAAGACCTACAGATAAATCTGGGGTTCGAAGTGTTCTAGGAACAATAAATTACTTTATAAAATATATCGATCATAGTGCTCAAAAATTTGAGCCCCTTCACAGATTGCTGAAAAAAAATACTGAATTTATTTGGACGGAAGAATGTGAACGCAGCTTCTCCATGATCAAAGAATATCTGTGTTCCCGTCCAATTTTATCAATTTATGATGTCGAAAAAGATGTTTACATTGACACAGACGCTAGTCAAAAAGGACTTGGAGCGACTTTGAGGCAACCACAGTCAGATGGTCTATTACACCCTGTAGCTTATTTTTCTAGAAAACTGTCAGAAAGAGAAAAGAAAATGGAAACGATTCATTTAGAATGCAAGGCGATAAAAGAAGCCATTAAATACTGGAAATACTATCTTATTGGACGAAAGTTTTTCGTTTGTAGTGACCATAAACCATTGGAAAATTTAAGAACAAAGTCACGAACTGATGAGATTCTTGGCGATCTGGTCCACTACTTGTCACAATTTAATTTCCAGATAATATATAAAAAAGGAAAAGAAAATATTATCGCTGATTTACTATCACGGCAACCAGTTTTAGAATATTTCGAAAATGAAGATGTCATTCAAGTGGTCAATTTAATAGAATTGTCTGAAATAAAGAGGGATCAATATGAAAATCAAAGAGAACTTACAACTGCAAAGGGAACTGAGCGTAGACACGATATTATATTTAAGATGTTAAAAGGAAGAAAGCGGATTTTTGTATCGGAAAAGTTAGGCCTTGAAATAATTAACAAGTTGCACAATCACTATGGTCACATTGGTGTTGCACAAATGAGAAACAAAATACGACAACACTACTATTTCAAAAATTTAGATAAACTTATCATTGACTTTTGTAAAGGCTGTGTGACATGTAGGCAAAGTAAAACTCGCCGAGGAAGATTGATTGGAAAATTGTCAAGAATTGGACCTGCAACAGAACCCTATGAAATATTGTCCATAGATACAGTGGGTGGTTTTGCCGGAAATAAGTCTATAAAGAAATTTATGCACATACTAGTGGATCATTTTAGCAGGTATGCTTGGATTTCTACTACAAAAAGCCAATGCGCAAAAGATTTTATAAATCTTATACATCCGATCGCTAAAAATAATAAAATAAAGTTGATTCTTGCCGATCAATATACTGGACTAAATTCCGTAGAACTCAAAAATTACCTAAATAGAAGAGGTATCCAACTTGTTTTTACAAGCATAGATTGTGCAAGTTCAAATGGTCTCAACGAACGTTTAAATCAAACTCTAGTTAATAGAATTAGGTGTAAAATTATTGATGGAGATAAACGAGCATGGCCTACGATTGCTGCTGAATGTGTTGAAAATTATAACTCAACGATTCATAGCTCTACTAACTATGAGCCACAATATCTGCTCCTAGGCAAGAAATCAAACATTTCGCCAATATATGAACCACCTAGTGATTTAGCTGAAGACCGCCAGCAAGCTTTCATTAATTCATCCAGAAGTTTTATGGAAAATAAAAAAAGAGTTGACAAAAATCGAACAACTTTTCAATTTGAAATTGGAGATCTTGTGTACGTAGAGAATGGGAACAAATTAAATCGCAATAAAATGGACAAAGTTCGCCTTGGGCCTTTTAAAATATTAAGCCGGATTTCATCTTCGTTTTATGAAGTTGATTGTGGCAAGAAAAGAAGTGAATCAAATTATTTTCATAGCAGTAAGCTGTCACCTTTTACTTCGCAAAAAATGACTTCGGGGGGGAAGGTGTAAATTATTATCACTTCCATAGTGATATAATTGTTTACTTTTGTTTCAATTGACATACCTGAACTAAAGATTTTTATAATTTATATTGTGTTAGAATCATAAACGTTTATTAGTGGACATTCTATTAAATAACGTTGTAATTTAATTTATTCCTTTCAGGTATGTTTTTGTTTGTAAATTTAGTGTAATTCCTTTATATAATTTTGTCAATATATTCCTTTCAGGATTAAATACAATCTCGTTATTTATTCAATAAATTAATAACTTACATCCATTTATCATTTGTACAAAAAGAGTTAAAAATAATATATATATCTATCTAATTTTGATACTATTCGTTGTGTGCGTAGTCATGGTAGGGACAATAAAATCGATGCCAGCGCTTCCAGTGAAAAATTTTGGCTTTATAGGAGGCTGTTATGACTAATTTGCAATTCATTACATGTTTATGTTATAGAAATGTCAAATTAAAATTATTGAAAAACACTAATTATTTAAACTTAATGCATTAAAAATTGTGAAAATAAGAAATCAAATTGCACAAATATTATTTTTCAAATGTAAATTATCATAATTATTTATTTACATTTGTGAGACAATAATATTAAATTTTCAATTGAAAGACATAAATGCAATCCATACAATTATATATACATCCATACATTTCTATAATTCAAGTAGTGTACAACAGTTACCATGGAAACGCCTCCAATAAAACTCACACACGGTGGGAAAAGAAATATAATTTCTCGAACATGAAATTGTATGATAAAATTATATATACTAACATGATAATTGAATTTGTTTCGGAGAAAAAATAACTGAACATAAAAATTATACACCATTTCTTCAACATAGACTATCGGGAAATTTTTGAAATATAATCAAATAAACCGATCTTTACAATGCCGTCGACTGCCTTAAAACCTAGTGTGACCAATCTCACAGTACCTCACTATTTGTCAACATTCCTAGAAATGGCGAAAAAAGAAGAGGATATCGATTAAGTTGAATTTTATGACGCGATATCCTCGCGTCGAATATTAAGCAGCATCCCTACGAAAGATAGGACGAGGATTCAAAAATTTAGGTCAGATCTATTTCTAGTGACTCAGTAGCTCAGTTGGTTAAGGCGTAACGAAATCCATCCGCGGTATGCTTAGGGTAGTGGGTTCGATTCCCGCCGTCGCAACAATATCAATTTAATTAATATTTGTGATAGGCTGGTGTAGTGAATGGTATATGCATGAAGAAGGTGCACTCATCCTCTGAAATTGAGGAGGTGATAAATGGAATTATCAGCGGAAAGGTGGTAAGACACATATATGGTATCACAATGGGCTCTTTAGCCTAAGTGTGTCTTTCGTGGATGGCCAATATAACCTAATCTAGTCTAACCTAGTGACATTAGTGCTACCTGGGAAATCCCCTTAAATTTCGAAAAAAATATTTAGTGGAATGGTGACGTGGATTCAAAAATTAAAGGGTGAAAACTTTCAAATTTTTGGTGAATGTGGAAATTAAAAAGTACTAAAATCATGAAAAAGTACAAAATAGAGGGTTTTTAAAAAAAAATCAAACCATGCACAAAAAAGTAACAAATAGTTTTGAAATGAATCCTTCCATAAATATTATTGGGCTTAAGAGAAATAATATTTAAAAGTCGACGTCAACCAAATGGTTAGGTGGAAATCAATTTATTGGCTTAAAAATTTAATTGCCCACTAGGAAAATATTTTTATTTAATTACTCTTAAAAGTATTGCATTATTTTGTGAAAATGAATAAAAACGGAGACGGAAGTTTAATAAAAACATTGTTTTTGTTGTTCATACTAAAATTTTTATGAAATAGGATTTCATGATTATTTTTTGTATAAAAGTGTTTTTTATCAGAGCTTTAATTTTGTCCCCATTAGTAATTTAAGGAATAACACTTGTTCTTTAAACAAATTCGAACATATAATTGGCACTTTTCCTCAAACATATATTTTCAGAAAACATAATAATTATATTTTTCTGAAATTTTAGCCTGTTAAAAATACTTTCAAACAAAGAAAAAAGCACTTAATTCCTTTTTCTACATTATATATATAGAATGAGAACAATTTTCGAGAAGATAAAACAGGAAATTTAAAATAAACATAATAAAAAACCATGAATGTTTTTATATTAATATAATGCTTTTAATATTATATCACGCAAGAATTATTTTTTATGCATTAAATATGTGTAATACGGGAAAATTTTGTATTTACATTATCAGCTTTACTATTGTGCAGAGATGTACGTAAATTATGAAGGGGGATTTTAACGTTCAAAAAATATCCGACCAATATTGTCATATTAATTATACAGGATCTAGACATCTGAATATCTCGTTTCGAAATAATCAATAAAAAATAATTTAAACAAAAGTTACAGAGTTTGATGGGGGACATCATGTTTTGATATCAGATTCGACCTATTATTCTTCCGGTTTCATTCATAGCCAAGTTAGACCTCAGGCGGTAAGAGATAGAATAACACTAGATTAGAAAGTTGTTCCTCATAAAAAAACAAACAGTTTTTTTTAAAAACATTTTTTCGAAGAATGTAAGCTTTCGGAAGAAATAATGACAGCATTGAATTCTACGTAAGAAATACAAAAAAAAAGTGTTCTATTGGCACTTAACAATTTTTCCGAGACTACAACGATATTGCCCGAAAGAATCTGAAATTCTAAGTACCACAACTGTAACTGACTGACTCACTAACCGATACAAATTCTAAGGCGCTACAAGACATGCTAGAAAGATACGGTTTTCACCATTCGACGCAGAATTGCTTGAAACCTATGAGAACCGGTAAACTTCATCCTTTTTATTCCAATCCTCCGGAAAACTGGAAAACCACCCAAAATTATATATTTCAGTTCTATACATAACTTTATTATTAAGTACACAGAGTTCCAGACAAAGTGACGTAGTTTTCAAAGCCCCCGAAAAATCAATATGGAAGTTTTAAGTAGTGCGAAATATGGGATTTTAACCAATCGACCCGAAAAGAAGTATTCTGTAATTGTTTATATTTCAAGTCAATTGGTGAAAATCCCATCTTTCTAGCTACTTACAACATCCCTCTGTGTTATTCAGAGGCTATGAAAACTATTTCACTTTGTTTGGAACTCTGTGTACCTATATGATAACGTTCGCCGGTCGTAAAAACGTGGTGTATATATGAATACAATCACATGTTATAGGTTTTTAAATGTCAAATAAATAAAAAAAACTGAATGATACCAACAACGACCATACAACGACCATTTTGGTTGTTCTATTGGTTGTTTAATAATTCTATAGTAATAATATTCTCTATATAATATCCTACATGCATTATTATTGGTATTTTGTACAATTATTAATAACACCAGACGTTTCAAAAAAAATGAACTTTACTTTAAAATTTTCGATTTTAAGAATGGTTCTAAAAAAAGTCAAAGAGTAACTAATAAGTATGTGTAAGGCTGGTCTATAAAAGTACATATATGAGAAAATTTACCTTTTTAAAACTCAAACTATAAGTAACAACTAATCAGTCTTTGAGATCAACATTTTTTCATGAGTCCAATTAAGGTATTTCTATTGGATTGAGAGAAAACGTAATATCTTAGAAAGTGAAAAATTATAGTTTTATGTATATAAGTTGTATTAGCGCAGTAAATCTGTCAATGCTACAACGTATATTCTCATATATTGCTCGTCTATACACAAAGTATAGCCTGCAGCACATGGCTACGAAATTTCTCTATTTTTGCAAATTTTTTTCAGGGGTACCCTTTCGAAAAAATCGAGAAAAACGCAAAAAAAAATTTTGTTTGGAATTTGATGAAAATCGGTGGATGGGGTAATTTTGATCCAAAAAGTATCAAAATCAGTTAATTTAAATGATTGGATGCAGAGTTTCTGAGATATTGCAATATTTTGATCGATTTTCGTCTGTATCTCAAAAACTATTCAACCAGTCGTCAAATGCACCCGATTTTTATACTTTTTGGGTCAAAATTACCTTATATACTGAGTTTTACCGAAATTTTAGATACAAAAATTTCTCGATTTTTTTGCAATTTTTTTAAGGGACCTCTTTAATAAAATCGAAAAAATCGCAAAAAAAAAAGTTTGTTTTGGAATTTGATAAAACTCGGTGGATTGGGTAAATAATTAAATGGACATTTATCAATGAAGTTTCAGTCACATATAAATACATATTCATGATTAACATTCATACATGGCACACATATTATCATAATTAATTAAACATACTGTACATATAATCATATGGATGAACATAATTTATAAATATTATTACAGCTAAATGAATTATGGATGACACTATATTATGTGTAGTCTGTGCAAAGTCATCTAAGCTGAATTGTTAAATAGTTTAAAATCGGAGATGTACAGACAGTACTCTAGGAAATGATAAAACATATAACCCTTAAGGGGTCAATAACTATTTGACAAAGAAATTTATTGTATTTATTGATAGTGGAAAATAGAAGTAGTAGTAAAGTTTTTCTACAACATTGTCTACAATAAATATTTTCATTTAAATTTTTATATATTAAAATTGTAAATATTTGACGTTGCGAAAATGTATATGATAAACTTGATTTGTTTAATATGTATTTACAAAATCAATTTTTTTTTTTTTTTTTTTTTTGTAAATTTTATATAGAAAACATGATTGTAGGTTATAAATGATAAATATTACGATTTTAATTATTATTATTTATAAATAATTTTAAATTTTGTATCCGAACATAAAAATAGCAAACAATTTGTCTCATTGTGTTAGTGACAAAGTCACCCGAAGTATTTAAATTTTGAAATTTTCGTACACTTTGCAATTTTCATTCATTTTCAATTTGCTAGTACTTTCGTGGAATAAATCAACAACCAATACCAAAAGGATGATTCCATGAAAACTTGAAACATGAATGGAAATGAAATATTACTAAAATATTACGGTTTTTGATGGTAAAATGCTTTAGTATGGTGAGGACACTGTAGTACTTTTAACTTTCACTATCTTAGGTACTTAAGGATGTATGAGCATGACAACAATGTTTGATTTAAAGGCTCAAAATTTGTTTGTAGGTAGTCTTTTACTCAAAGAATATGTGGTTAAAATTTCAGCTTAGGTAACCGTGCAAATTTTTAAGAAAAAAGTCATTAAAAATCGATAGAAAATACATTGGCTCTTATGGGGGAATCTCAAAAAACGACATATTTTGGAAGTTTTTGATAATTTTCATTTGGAATGAATGAAAACAAATTTTAAAAAAACTTTTTAATAGAAAGGAAACATATTAGAAATGAATTAGAAAAGAAAAAAACTAATTGTCACCGTCCATATAAGGGATGTAAGAGCAGGGTAGATTAAGGGTTGAAATTATTTTTATCTTATTTTCAACTTTGATGATGAATTTTGTTATAACTTTATGAATGTAGACGAAAAATAAGAATAAAATTTTTCGATATGTGTCTTGGTTTTCGAAATATCGAAAGCTAAATAATAAACAAAATTTTCAATTTTCGATATTTTGAAAATTAAGCCAGATATCGAAAAATTTTATTTCTACTTTTCGTCTTATATCGTCAAGTAATAATATAAATTTATCATCAAAATTGAAAATATCTATTTTTAAATTTGTGCCCCCACTACCATGCTCATACATCCTTAAATAAAATTTTTTCTTCGAAAATGCTAACTTTTTATTAACATTTTATTATTTTTGTTTCTTAGAACGTTAAAATTGTAATTATTTTAAATTTTATTAGTGACTTTTTGATTCTTATTAACTTACTCAAAAATAGAATTTTGTTAACTTGATTTCGAAGTTTCTATCTTATGTCAAGTAATATTAACTTCTAAGGTCTCTTTAAAAAACAACTATTTTGCAATGCAAATTGACGGTAGTATTAGACACATTTTGTTCTGGAGTGTCAGTCACGATATATTTTTTCTAATAAATTTGATTCTAACTAAGGTTCTTTATTTTACTATTTTCCAATAATTTGGGCAAAAACCGTTAAAATAATCGTATTCATGATATTGTAGTGATCAATTTATATCACAAAAAAAAAAACTATTTGTTTTATTGACGTTTAAAAAATTTCACTACAATAATTGATTCACAAGAGCTTGCACTATTTTTGATTGTTAACTTGATTAAAATGAACTTATATATTGTACTGTAGTTAACTTGAAGAGTCTGTATTGTTATCTGATCTTATCGCACGCTGTGCGTCGTTTATATAGTTACAGTCAATTATTACCGTAAAGTCTAGCAAACTCTAGAACATTCACGTGTAACCTATTGCATATATTTTACTTGTATATGTTTTCTATCTCTGTTTGAGTAATATAAAACGATATTGTTTTTTTTTTTTTTAGAATTTTAGATAATTCTATAGTATTTCAAAATTACATTTGTTTTTAAGAAAGTTCTAGAGTATGGTTGACTAACCATAGCGAAAAAGTAATTAAGAAAGATATGAATACAAAGTGTATTCATAGTTGAAGGTTGTTGCTGTTACTACAGTTGTCCTACAATATGACGCAAAATAAAACGCATTTTGGGTCTAATGTAGCAACAATCACATATTCACTCAAAATACAATTAAATTTACCCAAATTGACTACAGTTTACCTTTTAATTTTCGAGATAGTTAAGTTTTCATAAATCCCCCAAACACACAAAACTTTAAAATCACAAATATCTTTGTACATATAAGCCATACCGACAATAGTGGCTCTAAAAATAAAATTTGCAAAAAAATCATTACATTAAAATTTGTAAAACAAACAAATTTTCTCTAAATTATAAATAATTGTGTTCTACAGAGATATTTTAACCATTTATAAAATGTTGTGTTAGGTAGTACTTTGATATTTGAATACATGCTGGTCATTAGTTTTACATTCAAGTAGAATTGAAACACAATAAATTTCAAATTAAATACTTTTGTGTGAACCCCCAAAGCTAAATGCAATACTAAATACTTCGACTACTATTATTCCTGTATTTAAAATAAACAAAATAAAAATCTAAAATGTTCAATATTTAAATTATTTTGAATGTATAGTACATTTTTTGCTGATATTTCCTTTTTTTAAATACTTTATTTAGGAGCCAGAAGCATATTGCTTGTATGTATATGAATAAGTGTATATAAAATTCATGCATTCTCTCAACCGATGCGATGATGATCATAGAGTACTATTACTAGCTAGCATAGTACTTTGTAAGTAAAAGGAATTTGTAAAATACTGAAATGAAACAAAAAATAATATATGTTAATACTCTTTAACAACGCAAAGAAAACGTAAACATGCAACGTAAAAACTTGTACACAACGAAAAAGTGACAGGTTTTGCTTTTAGTATATTTTTGTCACCTCTAGCAAAATATCTACTCAGATTTTACTCTTTAGAACTTTATAAAATATGTTAAAAGATCATTTTAGAATTTTGAGCTCAAAAATTTAATTTTTAAGAATTGATTTTTAGCTTTGAAAATGACTTTTTGGGATTTTTTCCAAACGTTAGACTATCAGTTACTTGAAAACGGTGAACTTTACGAAGGGTCTAGAGGTTCTTCAGATATCCACGTATAACAGAGGCCACCCACATCATTATTTTATTTTAAACCACATTCATGTATACAATTAGCTTTATGATGTGAATGGAGTCGGTTAATTGTTCTTGTCCGAGCGACTACAGTGTGATCAATTTGCCGCCCCATTCATTATAATTATAATAGATTAGACTGCCGCTGCTTGGATTTGAACTCTCAACTTCCCAGTCAGTAGCTCTGGCTTTTACTCGCACGGCTATTGAGTCGATCATACGATTTCTAAATTATGAAATTCATCAATACTATTCTGTAATATCTCAATTGTTTTGTAAACTAACTGTTTAAAGTAACAATGATGAAAAGAAAAATGTTATGGTTTCACGAATTCCCACTATAAAATATTCTATGGTTACTTATATATTGTTTCTATGCCCAACTCGTTGTTATATTATGTAGTTGGTTGCAGCAGTTCATTCGACCGGGATACGATTTGACAACATGCAATCTGTATGCATAGCTACAAATTCATATAAATAAATATATATGTGTATATATAAGTATTAAAGGATGATCTAAATTGAGTTTCCAAACTTTAAATTTATAATAAGTGAAAACAAATAATGGTCTGAGTTAATTTTTGTAATACCATGTATAAAGAGTTTTGATTACACAATTGTTTGTTTTTTTTACGTCATGCAAGTAAAGAAAGATAGCCACTCTTACACACAAAATAATAAGAGCATATTTCCTCTCACTTCCTCAGTAAACAAACACATACAAATATGTAGCGTATACATTTTAAATATATACGATACCTGTACTCATCTGCGCCCTAAACCTAATTTGCGCCCCTACGGATAAACCGTGATGTATACGAAAAAATGTTTCAAACAAAAGCTGTTTATTTTTTTTAAGGAACATTTTCTACATTTAAACTTTTGTTCTATCTCTAACAGTTTTCTAGATGGGCCGTACAGACTCAAGACCTTGACCTTTGTTGCTTATTTACAAACTCAAACTCACTTTTTACGTCCTGAGAACGCCATAAAAATTTCAATATCTCGTTCGTTTTTGAGTCATCCTGATGACAGGTAGATATATTCAGACGGACAACCGGCAATAGATTTTATGAACACCTATATCAAAATTTGTTCGAAGAATCAATATTTTTAAGTTAAAAACTTGGGACTAAGCTTTGTAGTATACTTTGTTATATTTCATATTTATGTGGTATTAAAACTCAAAAAATGTAATATTATTAAGTTTGTTTTTTTTAAGTATATTTGATTAATATACTGATGTCAGGCAAATGGACACTTCTGCAGCAGTTTCCTATTTTCGGGAAGATATTGTAGCTTAACCTTGTCGGATATTACCTTCAAATGCTCTTAGTTCATAAATTTGTTGATAGAGATGCGACTGTTAAGAAAACCCTACAAAACGAAATTCAATGACGTATTATTGGCTGAACAAACGCTTCGATAAATACGCCTTACTCTATTTCCAATGCTTACAATTCCTTAACACTTTTGCACAATGATGATAATTGCTTGCTCACTAAGGCGATTAAATTGATCTTCCAATAAAAAATCTATGCACAGATCTTACAAAATTGTTATTTCTGCAGAACAAGTGAACAATTTGAGCTTGGAGCGGCGTTGAGCGTTAGTTTAACGATTCATATCGTCAATGAAATGTTTTAAACTAATATTTGACATTTGAAACAAGTGAAAGTATTCACAGCATTCTAATATACAGAGTTGAAAACATAGAAAAACAAGTGAAAACAAACAATTGACTGAGTTAATTGTTGAAATACCTTGCATAGTCAGTGTTGATTTCTTTATCACATTACATATACAAACATGTGACACATACATAACTGATAATCAAGTATAGTACATATTATAAAATTTCCGCCTAATTGGCGCCCTCACGGGTAAACAGTGATGTTTACGAAAAAATGTTTCATACAAAAGTTGTTTATGTTTTGATAAGGAACATTTTCTACATTTACACTTTTATTCTATCTCTAACAGTTTATAAGATGGGTCCTACGGACCCAAGACCCAATTGACCTATGATTCTCATTTACGAACTTGACCTCACTTTTTACGTCCTGAGTACGCTGTAAAAATTTCAGCTCGATGTCTTTTTTCGTTTTTGAGTTATCGTGTCCACAGACGGACGGACTGACGGACAACCGGAAATGGACTAATTAGTTGATTTTATGAACAGTTATGACAAAATTTTTTTCCTAGCATCATTATTTTTAAGCGTTACAAACTTGGGACTAAACTTAATATACTATGTATATTTCATATATGCATGGTATAATAAAATTAGACCACCATTTATATATGTAGGTATATATAAGTAATATGTATGTATGCATTTTATATTTTACCTAACTGTTATACTGTTTGCATACACTTATAAAATGTTATATAATATATATTAATATTATACATGTACTTTGAGTGTACCTATAATATTATTAGTAAATACACCTATCCAGTAAATTAATAAAATATACCACATACGAGTTGAATGAAAATAATTATAGAGAGATACCATAGTACTGGTTAGACTAAGTCAAGTTCTGATTGCCCATTTAATTTGTACATACTTGATGAGTTTTATTTAAAATTACGTGAATTTTTAAATCATATCCTCGAAAGAAAATCTCTAAAAGATCATTTAGGGGAAGAATAAATTATCAAAAAAATATATATATCCATATATTTGAAAAATCTAAAATCAATAAGGGATAACCCTGATGTCAAATTGGCCATTTTGCTCGTAAAAATGTAAAACTAGACTTGGTACCATGACAAAATTTGAAAGTGAAATTAAAAGTAATTATAAAAGTAAGAAGTTAAAATCAATCATAGATTACATTCAAAAGTTTCCCATTTCCTTTTTAGCAAAACAAAATTTTATATGTAATCTCTATTGCGATGCCCACGTATGAAGTCACTAGGAAGTACCTTCCTCTTTGTTTAATTAGGAATTTTAAACGTTCATATCTTGCATAAAAGTAAAGATTTTTTAAAATTAACTTCACTTTTCTGCACGTGTAAAGAGAGAGTTCCCCACCTGAAGTGATAAAAAAAAATTGAGCCCGATCTCCTATTAATGTGTTTTTTTTTTTTTTTTTTAAATCTTACAGAAAACTTTTTAGGAAAGATGTTTTCTGAAATTTTTCAACAAAAACAACTTTATGCCAGAAACCATTTAATTTTTTTGGTTTGTTAAATGTTTAACTGGACAATGAAACTTCCCGTACCGTTTCACCACAATTGATTAATAATTTGTTATATTTATCCGAAGTTGATCGCTATTGTTCAACAAGTTCAAAGAAATGGCGTGTGGATTTTGTAAAAAAAAAGACACTCTTGGACTCTTAAGGCTGATCGACATGCTAGACGCATTCCATATTCGTCCGAATATGTATTGCTTTTACTACTAAAAACACGAACTACTATTGTTTAATAAATATGGTGGGAACGCAAATAAATGTATAACATACAGTAATAGTTGGTATATCACATATTTAATTGCGCTTCCACAATTTATTTTATGTATCCTTTAAAACAACTCATAGTTATCTTTATTTAAGCTGTCTCAACTGTTTAAATTTAAATTACTGTAACAGTTTGTTAAGCAATTGAGACAGAAATAATTTATTTTGAACTGGCTATGCCTATTCATGCTCATGTAAATATTAACTATAAACCTATTCATGTGTACTATTTTTAACACCCTTATATTAACTTCACTTAAGTAATTACTAACAACTTAGGTTAAATTTAACCTGCTTCTAATTGTCTGATTAAGTTTAAATTTTGCAATCATTTTAAAATCCGATGACAATACAATAATTTAATTTATTACTATTCTAATAATATCTCGAAATATTGACATAAAGATACGGTGGTGTAGTGGCAATAGTATCCACTCCCCATCGATGTGAAAGGTGGTCTGGTGAAAGTTCACGTTAAATCATTTTTTTACTCTGTTGAAGGATTGATAATAAGTTAGAAAAAGCACTAGACATGAATCGAACGTGAAATTTGCTGAAGTTGAGTTTTTCGGCAATTTAAAAAGAAGCATGTAACAGTCATCAAAACTTTTGACAATTCAAAATTTCTTTCAATTATTTGTTTTTTCACGATAACGATAACATTTTACAATAAATTCGATTACTTTTTTTAACCTATCAACATTCGCCCCAACCGTTCGGTAATCTTTCGCGTGATGAGCAATGAATCGTATTATGAGGCATTTATTTTTCGTGACTAAAATTCGTTATTAATTCTACCATAGATTGTTACTCCTATCATCAGAGGGTTTCACTTCGGAATCTAACTGAATAAGCTGAATTTTTGTACAAACTTTTATTTTGATAGTACAGTCTCAAAAGTCATATATGGTCACGCGTGCGCGTCCTTATTTATTCAAGATCAAAGGTTGCGAAAATCAATCTTTTGTGAATATCTCGTTTCTTTTGTCTTCAATTGTATTAACATTTCTTATAAAAGTTGTAGAGGATAAACTTTTCTACAAATTTCTCTGAAACCTTTTTTTGTATGTTGAACAGTTTTTGAAATAGAGGGCACAAAAAATGGAGCGCTCAGCTTAACGTACTTCAGTGCTGGGTCAATATTTATAAATATTAAGATTTTAAATAATTATATAAATAGTAATTAATGAATAGTCAAAGAAAAAAACCGCATAATAGACTGGGATTCTAATTGACCCTTTTCCACAATTCCACAATTGACCCTTTCTTTTATACGGTTTTTTCACTAAATTATTGGTATTTTGAGACAGCATTTGTACTATTAAAATAAAGGTTTGTACAAAAATTTAGCTTGTTCCGTTAGATTCCCAGGTTAACCCGTTTTTTTTTTTTGACTAAGATGATTGGATTAAAAATATCACACAATTTTAAGTGTCACTTTATTTTGATAAACCCTGTATAAAACTTATGCGGTATTCTTTCTTTTCTTCAACACTGCATTTCCCCTAGTACTACAATATTATTTCTGAATAATTTTAAATCGTTTAGTTGTTGATTGATACAAATTATGAAAAGTTTTATACATATATAATGCCTCTTGTTAAACATAGATCATGGCATATAAAAAAACTTTTAACAAAAAAAAATCGACTTCAAAAGAAAAGATTTTCCAAAATAAATTAATATGCACTAAAAAGTACAAAAATAACGATAATATAATGTAGTTAAAATTATTGTTATTTTTGGAGTCAGTGTCAGCCAACCTAATTTAGCAAACTGTTCTGTCAGAGTTGTTTTTCCTTGGCTGACACCGACTCCAAAAATAACAATAATTTTAACTACAGGATATTATCGTTATTTTTTTACTTTTTAGTGCATATTAATTTATTTTGGAAAATATTTTCTTTTGAAGTCGGTTTTCTTTTTGTTAAAAGTTTTTTTTATTTTGTGATTTTTAGTGATTCTGAAGTACACTAATTTGTCACTTAAAAGAGAATCATCGAAATCGGTTGGCTTGATATTGAATTATTCGTCTTCTTGTCGTGCATACTTAATGCAAATTTAAGATTTTTATGGTTTTCTCATGGATGCCGTTGTCAGAACTGAAACAAAATGAAATGGAACCACACCAGCTTTCAAACAGATAAAGAATCATCAAAATCGGTTCACCCAGTAGAAAGTTATGAGGTAACAAGCATAAAAAAAAAATAAAAAATACAGTCGAATTGATAACCTCCTCTGTTTTTGTTTGAAGTCGGTTAAAAATATATGAATTAAATTAAAATAGAGCAACATTATAGTTGGTGAATGAAAATAATAATAATAGTAATTTTGTGTGTTTAAGCTCTCAACCAGACATAAATTTGTATTTGACATTTTGTTAAACCAAACAAGGGATTATAGTAGATCAATGTAAATTAACTGAAGTGATAAATAATATTTTATTAAAATTATTTATTATTTGGGTAATTATTAGTCCAATATAGGGCAATTTTTTAGATGTTACAAAAATGGTGCTCATATAAATGCTCGGGAATGGACTTCAACAATGTATGAAATTTAGTAATTTTTTAAGGATGCACGAGCGCCAGTGCCATTTTGGATAAAAGGCTTGATTTTTTTGTATAAGAAGTTGGACTATGCCTAAATCAATTCCGAAAATTTAATGGGGGTTGCCCGTTAAATAAATGAATTAAAAAATAGGCATATTTACATTGGTCTTAAAGGAAAACGGTAGATGAATGATATGTTTTCTAGATTTCTCCGAAACTAATCGGTGTAATTAAAAATAAAACAATTTAAATTAAAGTTTAAACCTTAATAAATTATTGAAAACAAAAAAAAACCCTTGTACCCGACTAATTAAGGATGTATAAGCACGGTAGTGGAGAACCAAACTTAAAAAAATGTATATTTTCAATTTTGATAGTGAATTATGTTATAACACGACAATTCTAATTAATTTTATCAAGTTATTTGTTATTTTTACCCAAATTTAATATAAAACTCGCGTTCATATAAATTTCCAAATAACGCTATCGATTTGGTATTGAAACGCTTTAAGCTTCAATAACGGAGGTCTGTAGTTCATATATAAAATTTGAACAAAATAGGCCCGTTTAGTTTGGAAGAAAGTTGGTAACACTATTTTACAAACATAAAACGGTTAGGAACTTTTTTTTAAGTGAAAATTTCTTTAGGCATGTTGGGATGAAAAAAAGCACCAACCTTTCGTGACCGTCCCATTGAAACTAAACGTTAAAAATTCAATATGAATCCAACCTATCTACTGGTGGATCAATGGTACCGCTGCAGTTCTGCCATGCAAAAAACCTGCATTTGAAACCCAATAAAGTCAAGTTTGTTCACTCAAGTATTTAAAAAAAAAAAAAAAAAAAAAAACAAACACACTTATATCAAAGTTTTAAGTTTTCCCTTGTGTCGACATATCCAAAGAAATCTCATCAATATATTTCCAAGGGTAAAACTGCATATTACTGAGAAAATAGAAGTTAAAATCAAAAAAAAAAGTTTTCGACTAAATAAATAAGATGGGAGCGAAAATAAATCTACAAAACCAAGTAACGCTTGATATAGTTAATTGCGATTCCACCATTTATTTATTAAAATTTATAATGTGTCATAAATGATTTGATCCAAAGCATGTAAGTGTTTGAATTTTGTAGCATATTTTTAAATGTTTACATGTGTGTGAAAATATCAAAAGTATTTTATTTGAAATCATTCACAGCTTTTATTTGTAAATATTTGTAAACGTGTCAATCGCTTTTAATGAAAGTTTCGTTTAAAACATTAAGAAATAAATCTTATAGATGCTTTGAAACAATTGAGTTCTTGGAATCAAATCATTTATAACATAATAATATTTTCAGAGTAAATTAATTCAATAATCGTAATTGAATTTATTATTTATGTATAATAAAATATTAAAAACAAAACTATGAAAACAAACAATTGACTGTATTAATTGCTAAAATACTCTGCAAAGAAAGTCTAATATGTCAGTGCTAGCTTTATTTCTTATAAATTAGAAGAGTATAAAAACCAACCTAATTATTTGGTTCTCAAAACTGTCAGAATAATCTTCGAAAATATTTTTTAGAGTTTTTTTTCGATTTCTGAGAATTTTTCACAAGATCACTATTTGAAGCTACTAGCAAATTTTAAACTCCTTCTCTTTTATGGTTTTGTAGAAAATGGGCACCAAGATGTTTAGAAACAAAATATTTCAGACAAAAGTTGTTGATTTTTTTATATTTAAACTTTTGTTTTATCTCTAACTGTTTTTCAAATGGATCCTAATAGTCCAATACCCAAATGATATGTTGCTTATTTACGAACCCAAACTCGCTTTATACATCCAAAGCACGGTATATTTCAGCTTAATATCTCTTTTCGTTTTTGTGTTATCATGATGACAGACAGTCAGACAACCGAAAATAGACTAGTTAGGTGATTTTGCGAACACCAATATCAAAATTTTGTTCGTATCATCAATATTCCTGAGCGTTAAAAGGACTAAACTTAGTATACCTTGTTATATATTCCATACACACAGAGTATAAATCCTACGAAATAAAGTTTTCAATATAATATTGCAAATGAAACTGATTAAATAAATAAATATAAATCGTTTAAATATCCTTTTACACTTCAAACGATTATAAAATAAACACAATATTACAATATATCTTTTACTGTAGTAGTAAGTAATATTGTTTATTCATATTATTACAAACAAGAATTCAAATATAATAATGTTTGATGTTTAAGTAAAATTCACCTTGACAGTTTAACTGTACGTGTTGTAAGAATAAATCATTTTTAGGAAAATGTACATTAAACTAACTCTACTAATTGATAATTTTTATTTTTGTATCGACTTGTGCCCAATAAATAAAACCAGTCGTCAAATATCCAAAATCTGCCAGAAAAAGTAAATTTATATCATTTTATGGCAAAAAAACTGTTTTTTCCACACAAAATGTGCAATTCTTTTGTTTTTTTAAATATAACTAATTTTGACATTTAGAAACTTGTACTAGAACTTTTATTTCTGACCACTAAAATCGGTGCTAGAGTGGGGACCAAGTTTTTAAGCCAATAAATCAAAAATTGTTGTAATGCTTATACATCCTTAACATAAACTTTTTTTGCTATGATTTTTACCGACTTTTTTTTTTTTCGACGATTGTCTCTCCCAAATATATAAATTTTCGTAATGTCGAAGATTTCCTACAATTTTTTTACTCGACTGAGCAACGCAAAGGGGTGGTAATGTCTTTATCAGTCTATGTCTGTTCCTGTATGGCACACTAGAGGCCAAATGCATGAGTCAATTTTAATAATACTATCGCCAATCTATTTTTCTTAACCTTGCGAGTGCTATTGAAGATATGACAGTAATGAAAAATGGCGACCACTAGACATCATACTGTGAAACATAAAGTTTGCGTGTTCGTATGTGGCACACGTGTGAACCGATTTTCATGGTTCTCAAGTCAATCGATTTGTCTTAATGAAATAATGAAAATTCAATATGGCGACCATCAGACATCATGTTGTGAAAAAGAAAAAATTACCCATTAAGATTCGAGCCAGTGTATATTTTGATGGGTCCCAACTATTAAAGTTGCAATGTAAACTGCTGAAATTGTTTTTTTCTTTTCTGTTTATATTTAATTCAGGTTTTTTGATTTTAGCTACGGAATCCATTACTAGGAAGATTCGAGTCGGTGTATATTTTAATGGGTCCCGACTGTTTAAGTTGCTATGTAAACTGCTGGATTTTTTAATAATTATTCTTTACTATAAACTGCTGGATATTCATAATAATTTTTTCTTATTAAAGTATTATACATTATCAATAATTTTCTTTCTTTTTTAATATTTTTCTTTAGAACGGTACATTTTAAATTTCTCGGTCATATATGGAAAATAAACTACAGGTCACATCAGTTTGCCTAGACAAATCATTATTTGACTATATTTCTTTTCGCATAAACTATACTTACATAAAACCATACTATATAAACCAACGACCAGCAAATAGTAAACATGTGTTTGTATATATTTGATATGTACATAATAAACGTTATATTGCAGAAAATTTTGTGTGCAATATGCTTCTTGTTACATACAAATACTGAAATACTGAAGACTACAGCACAGTCAGTACAGTAACTACTTACTCTACTGACTGTGCAGACGTATAATACTTATTATAATACTGTTTTGTTCTTGACTGCTTCTGAATACCACAACTAAAACATAAGCATAAGATAGATAGATAGATACAAACATAAGATACATAAAAAAAAAGCTTTTAACAAAAAGAAAACCAACTTCAAAAGAACATCCTTTCCAAAAAAAATTAATATGCACTAAAAAGTAAAAAAATAACGATAATATAATGCAGTTAAAATTATTGTTATTTTTAGAGTCGATGTCAGCCAAGGAAACAACTCTGACAGAACACTTTGCAACATTAGCTTGGCTATTAATTTGCATATTAATTTGTTTTGGAAAATATTTTCTTTTGACGTCGGTTTTCTTTTTGTATAAAGTTTTTTTTTTTAACTTCCCGCTAAGAAAATAGGGAAGTTATTGTTTTCACCCCGTTTTGCCAAAATCGAGTTTTCATCAGATCTCGACGTTTTAAGGTGTCAGGAAGCTTCCCTGACTACTTCCGCGAGGGTGTCTGTATGGCTGTATGTATGTATGTGTGTGTGTGTGTGTGTGTGTGTGTGTGTGTGTGTGTGTGTGTGTGTGTGTGTGTGTGTGTGTGTGTGTGTGTGTGTGTGTGTGTGTGTGTGTGGATGTATGTAAACCTCTCATAACTTTTGAACGGCTTGTCCGATTTGATCGCGGTTGGTGCCATTCAAGCCAAAGGGCTTGATCAAGCCAAAGGGCTTTGGTTAAGCCAAAGGGCTTTGGACAAGCCAAAGGGCTTGACCAAACTTAGATTTTGAGGCCTATTTGGACCGATTCGAACCGATAGATTTAGAGAAATCTCAAAAAAACTGCAAAAAAAAATTTTTTTTAAAGTGGTTTTTTTTTAATAACTTTTAAACGGCTGTATCGATCAATTCCAAAAACTAATCAGCTCTCAACATAAAAAAACCACGTCGATCACCACCAGTCCGGTCAAAATCGGTTGATTCGTTCGTGAGTTATCGTTGACGAAAGAAAACCCAAAAAAGCGTTTTTTCGGAATAACCTCAAAATTTTTTGTTCTATCAATTGAAACAAAAGATTCTTCATGAAACTTCAAAAACTGCGTCGAATGTCACCAACTGCGTGAAAATCGGTTTATTCATTCTAAAGTTATCGCGATTTGAAAATTTAAAAAATAGTGTTTTGCGAGTGGATATAACATCAGAATAGATAAAATTTTTTACACGTTATGAGTCAATACTTAGCGGGAAGTTACAGGGATGACCTGCAGGGTCAACCGTTTTCCAAATTTTTTTCTTTTGATTTTTAGTGAATCTGAAGTACAATAACTAATTTTTCACTAAAAAAGAATCATCGAAATCGGTTGGCGTGATATTGAGTTATTCGTCTTCTTGTCGTGCATAATGAGTGCATTTTAAGACTTTTATGGTTTTCTCATGGATGCCGTTGTCAGAACTAGACCAAAATTAAATGGGACCACACGGGAAGCACCAGCTTTCAAATAGATAAAGAATCATCGAAATCGGTTGGCGTGATATTGAGTTACTTGCCCTCTTGTCGTGCATAATGGATGCAAATTTAAGATTTTTTGGTTTTCTCATGGATGCCGCTGTCAGAACTAAACCAAAATGAAATGGAACCACACGGGAAGCACCAGCTTTCAAATAGATAAAGAATCATCAAAGTCGGTTCACAAAAGTTCTGATATAACAAACATTTAAAAAAAAAAAAAAAATACAGTCGAATTGAGAACCTCCTTTTTTTGGTTTGAAGTCGGTTAAAAATACCATATATAAATAATATCATTACATATTTATGTTGTTCTATTGTCTATGGTTTTTTTTTTTATTTTTTAGTCATATTTTATATGAAAATTTAGACTTATGCATAATGCGGTATTTATAAGTATTGTTGTCCGTAGGCAGACTTTAGGTGGAGGCCCGATTAACAGAATTAAGACCCTCATAAATTTAAAAAGAAGGAAATTAAAAAAAAAAAAATTGATTTTAAATAATGACTAATTCAATCAAAATAAAAGCTTTTTTTAAATTTATTATTCCTTTTTAACAACACGTAAATTAAACCTAACATGACTTTAATTTCAACTCTATTAATATAAATATTTTATTGTTAAATTAAAAAAGGAACTTTGTGTTTGCTCTTTCGTCTATAACTAAAATTCGTCTATAACTCAATCATAGTCCAGGTCTCTAATATATCTCTTTCAAAACTCATTACCAATAAAGAGTTTACTCGACTTGGTAGTTTTAAAGAGCAAAGTTTCCTTTATGCTAGTTTTGTCATGATAATAACATGATGATTAACATTATGAAAAGAATCTTTTGAGGTGTTTCGATACCAAAGAAAAATTGTTGGTAAAACTGAAGGTTTGTTTGTTCAAAAACCTGAAGCTTTGTGTGTCAAATAAAGAGTATTTAATACGCCTTTTGTATAAATTTCAAGACCATTCTTTGTACGGTTTACGATAGATAAATTGTTAAAAACAGCCCTTTTACACGAAGAAGTCGTAATAAATATTGGTTTATTTTAGGTTCAATAGGTGATTTTAAAAATGTTTTGCCATTTACATGATCAATATTCTTCAAGTTTAAAAGCTCTTCAATTATACCAACATTAAGAACTGTGCATTTTTTCGGTATTGAAATACCTAAAATTCTTGTCAGCGAATAACTTGTAATTAAGGTGCATAGGCTCAAGCCAACCAACTTCATTATACCATGCATATATGAAATATACATAGTATATTAAGTTTAGTCCCAAGTTTGTAACGCTTAAAAATATTGATGCTAGGAAAAAAATTTTGTCATAGGTGTTCATAAAATCACCTAATTAGTCCATTTCCGATTGTCCGTCCGTCTGTGGACACGATAACTCATAAACGAAAAAAGATAGCGAGCTGAAATTTTTACAGCGTACTCAAGACGTAAAAAGTGAGGTCAAGTTCGTAAGTGAGCATCATAGGTCAATTGGGTCTTGGGTCCGTAGGACCCATCTTGTAAACCGTTAGAGATAGAACAAAAGTTTAAATATAAAAAATGTTCCTTATCAAAAATTAAACGACTATTGTTTGAAACATTTTTTTGTAAACATCACTGTTTACCCGTGAGGGCGCCAATTAGGCGGAAATTTTATAATATGTACTATTCTTGATTATCAGTTATGTATGTGTCACATGTTTGAATGTGTAATGTGATAAAGAAATCAACACTGACTATGCATGGTATTTCAACAATTAACTCAGTCAATTGTTTGTTTTCACTTGTTCTTATCTATGTTCAAACACAAAATAAATATTAAAAATCCAGCCGTCTTGAAATCAACTTTTTTGTGAAGTTATACAAAGTATTAAAAAACAAGCTTTTAATAAGAAACGCCAAAGAAAGAGGAACTATAACCTTAGTAATAGGGTTCTGCTATTCACTAGTTCTATTTTGTTATTTTGAAATTATTATCATAGGTAAGTAAAGAGTATTATCAAGAAAAATTTTGCAACTTCCATTCTTAGAAAAACAACTTCAAGCGAAATATGTTTTTAATAAAAAAAAAAAAAGAATGGTAAGTATAACTACATAGATATTTTGTTGGAAGTTGTAATAATTTGTTATTTCGAACTTTTGTTAAAGACGGTGGTTTTGGTAAAATATTTTGTCCTCATAAAGATAACATTAAAAGGACCCGGCACAAACCTTATAAGAATTGAATCACGGTCAATTTTCTCGTATTGAGAGATTTTCTAAACCTTGGCGTCTTGATCAAAAGTATCAATTATCGTACGATTTGTGCGGGGATCTTTAAAGTCTAAATATTAATGTTTTATCAAAATTTATTCGTGATTATCATTGAATAAATCAAGTTTATGGAGATATTTGCAATAGCTCCTTACACGAGCCCCGACCGTAACAATACATCTCAAATCAGAGAGTACGATGTATACAAGTGCCAAATTTTTACGACATCACCTCAAATTTTAAGGTGAAATCTCTTAGCCACCGTGCTACATCATTTTTTCCTACATACTAAATTTGTTTTAACTAATTCTGTAATACGAAAGTCTGGAGTTTAGTGAAATAGTTTTAGTATTTATTCTCTTATTTCGTTATTCAATTTAGAAAAGATCAATTTCGATAAAAATTCGACTTTTTCATCTCAGTAAATTTCATAGTATAATAATCCAATTGTAAAATTACAAAAGGAAAACAAATCATTGGTAAATATGCAATGGTAAACAAAAATATTAGTATATTGGGAATTAATTAAATTTCAACTCAATCTGCATGTTTGCATATATGTGTAAATATTGCATTATCAATAATTCATAATATATTTACTGCATATAATCTGACATGTTGGTACAACATATAGTGTCATGTTGGTATAACACACAGCTTTGGTATTTTAAGGACGAGACCACAACTGTGAATGCGGTCAGGGCATATTACCTCGCTTTTTAAAAACAAAATGACCGCCTATATCTGAATGTCTTTGATAAATTTCAAATTGGCTCATGAAAATATTTGATATAGAATTCTACAGTTTATTGGGAATTTCAGACATCTGCAAATCATTATTATTTTCTTGTAATTTAAATTTAGCTAGAAAAAAGTTTGCAATTATTATTTTCTTAACTCATTTTTTAAACTGCATAAGAAATACTTTTCTTTCCCACTGTTTTGGTTTCATAACAAAATGACTTTTGAAATTGGACTTTGGTAATTTGAATTTGTAAAAATGAAATTTGTACAATTAAATCGTTTATAATTTGAGCCTCGAGCCTTAGAAAATTCAAGAGTTTCAGAATGTAACTACTACAGGTTAAACCTAAAAGTCAAAACCTCGCAAATCCGTGATAATTCGAACCAATGAGAGGCATGACCAGCCTGTAAATCAGCAAATGAATGAAATTACAAGATGAACTTGAGGGACATAAACTTGCAAACTAGTTTGTTCACCCTTTCTAAAGCTCTAAATACTCAAGAATCAAATGGTAAAAGCTCTATTATTTCGTCAAGATTGGTTTAAATACTGATTTGACTATCGAAACGTTGACAAAACTTATTACTGAATCCGATTTCGGGCTTACATAGAGAGCTACTTTGCGAGTTAGGGTAGACAGTAGAAAAACATAGCTTCTATAATTGTGTAATCGTATAAGCGAGTTATTGCCAATGCGAGTAGGACAGCATCTGCTGTGCGATTTTGTTAAGTTTGGTTTAAATACTGATTTGACTATCGAATCGTAGATCAAACTTCTTTCTGAATCTGGATTCGGGCTTACAGAGTACAATGAGCTTTTTTGTGAGTTAGTGTAGACATTTGAAAAACACAGCTTCTGTAATTGTGTAGGCTTATCAAGCATACATTACTCGTCTAAACAGGCAAAGAAGAGAGAAATTTCCACGTAAGCTGGGCTTTGAGTGATGAACTACTCGCAAAGACTGTTATAGCAACGTCATGAAATATTATTAAGATAATTTGTCGAATATCGTTAATATAATATGATTTGATTGATTTGTAAATCGTTTATTTAATACTATTCATAACATGCGTTCCATATAAAAAGTATTTTCTAATTCCAAAACAAACAAAAAGTAACCTCATTTACGCACATTCAAAGAGTGAATAATTATTGTTCAGAGAAAAATTAAGTTGAAATAATATATCAAACCTAATTACTTTTACGACACACATTGCCAACATTCATACCGGAAACCAAAACCATTTTTTATAACATAGTTATTACTGTCTCAAATTCTCTATTCTATTATACATATATCTATATATATAAAAAAAAAAAACCACCGCGTTTGATTAGTAGTGAATATAGAAAAGAGAATTGTGTTATTGGATAATAAATTACCCTACACGTCCACCATAAATTTATTACTAAATAGGTTATGCAAACGTGAATACATGGTATGTATGTATGCATGTTTATAATGTTTTTACGAAAAAAGTAAAACGAGCCCAAATACAAACAGTTCAAATATTTTAATTTGGGTCAAAGTGATTTTACAAATCGCATATCAAGATATTTTTCCAACGTTTCTATTATTATAGCGAAAATTGATAAACAGCGTAAAACCTGATATTTTCTTTTTTATATATCACCACAAATAACTTCTAACAGAGTAGTTCGATTTTGATAATTATTGTTTTATTGGATAGGATTAACTGCGAAATGGGTACCATATATTTGGAAACTTAGCTATAAAATGTTCTCAATCGAGTCGGTTCGACCGTTTAGGCGCTACAATGCCACTGGAAAACCCACAGACGCACAGATAAACACTTTAAACTTAAAACATTCCTCCTTAAATCAATATAAAAGTGATGGTCAAGGACATCAAATTATATGAAAAGGATACTTAGAGAGCTATCATTTTTTGGAAAAAATTTTTGGAAATGTTTTAATTGAAATTAAAATATTTGAGTTGACATTGTTCTTTTGAATTATTGTTTTGAATTACTTAATTATTTAACCATTTCACTTTTCAAAATGAAGTTACCCAGGTTTATTTGACCATTCATTTCCATAGTAATTATTTATATGTCATGCCTTTTCCAAACTGAATCGATTTTGAAGAACATCGCCAATTTTTTAGCTTTGTTATTGTACGAAACGCTAATCTCGCATTTAAAACAAAGCTGAGAACACTTGGCGTTAAATTACCTTTCAAATGAATCCAAAAAAATTAAAATCGGTTCATCCGTTTAGGTGCTATGATGCCACAGACAGACACACACACATAGCGGTCAAACTTATAACACCCCTTTTTTTAGTTCCAGGGTTAAAAAGTATTTGAAAGTCTTCTCCAGATTGTCTCATAATTGTTTGGTGAAAATAAAAAATTCAGTATTTTGTAGGCATGGACTACAATTATATAATCACAAAAAATAAATTTTAAGTAACGACTAAAGTAGTCAATAATATTATTGTTAGCAATAGCAATTACGGTTGGAAGTCGACGCAAAGCAATAAGTTAAAAATCGAATCAATGACGCCAACTTCAGACCGAAATGGAAATATGCATGATTTTTTTTGCAATAATAACAGCTCATTCATAAAACAAACAGTTGAGAGAAAAATCAAGATAAATGCCATCAAAGATTTGTTTGTATCTTTTTCTATAAAAACAGAATTTAGCATGGAATTCTTAGAGCAAACATAGTATATGACGTCAAATTCTATGTATGCTCAATCTCTCTGCCTAATATCTGTTTAATAAGTATTGTTTAAAATTGTATCTACTTTACAATCCTACAAAATACAAAGGTAAGATAAAATATACTAAAATATTAAAAGCCAGGATAAAGAAATTTGTGCTTCAGTTTTTTTTTTTAATGATTTTAACATATAAAATCTAAAAAGGTGGCATACATAAACATTATCCTAAAAACAACTTATTTATTCTGTAAGTTAATTCTTTAATATGTTTTTAAGTAATACAATGTTTTTGTAAGAAATCCCTCCATAACAACAATAATAATTTAACTTGATCTATAAAATTTTCATAAATAATCTTTTGTGTTTTTCGTTATTTTTTTATTCTGTTAAAAAACTGGTCTACACCTCCTTTTTATACTCTATGAATGTGAAATACTAGCTTGATACCCGCCCGCTCCACTGAGTTTAAAAGTAAAGACTGTTACAGCCTTTAAAAGTAACTGGGTTTAAAAGTAAAGATTGTTATAGCCTTCAACTCCCTTGCAGTCATTTATCACCCTTCTATAACACTCGAAATAAAGGTAGGAATTGTTGTACACAACTAAAATATATGTACAGTTTTCGAATGTTTTAATTGTAAAATAGTCATAATTCTTTATATCAGAAAAGACAGCCATTAATTTTGTTTCTATTTCTACAGAAATCTTTCAGATATTAGGTGCCAAGCATTTTCAGGGTATTTAAGCAATTAACTCAGTTGTTATGGACCATATAAAGTAAATTAATAAAAAAAAGTCAGATTTTAAGATTTAAGCATTTTTAGGGTATTTAAGAAATAAACTCAGTTAGTTGTTACAGTCGATATAAAGTAAAAAAATAATAATTTGATGATCGTTCCCGGATTTTATTTTCCATCTTTGATGTTGTAACGTTTTGTTATACACGTTGAAAGCATTATACACAAAATAATCTACTCGCTTAAAGATACATTTATTTTAACATTTTTGTATTATAAAAATGTTTTATTTTTTAAAAAATCTTTACGTCTCATTTAATAATTTGAAGAATGAAAAAAAAAAACACAAATTCTTACATTAGTTGATTAAATTTTATTGTGTTACAAGAATCATACAATCTTTGTGGGTGATAAAAATTTACATTTTTTAATATCATTGAAAATTTCAAACAATACTTATAGAAAGTTATTATGTGTGTTTATGGTTCGTTGAATAAATATATAACAAGCTGAAAATATCTTGACTTCGCATTTTAGAAACATTCTTGACAAAAAAAGATTTTTTAAAAAGTCTGTCAGACTTTCTTCTTGTCTACGGAATCGTAAATTCGGAATCATAAACGCGATGTAAAGTTGATTTTTTGGTATCTTATTTGGACCCTTTAGGGGATTGTGTGTGTAGTACGAGAAAAAGTGACATTAGTTGAATTTGAAACAATTGAAGCCAACCCACAGCTCCGTATATCTAATAGTTTTTGGGATATGATGCTTAACAAATTTACATAGCTTTCAGAAATGCTAACATTTTCAATTTTGCTTATGTTAGAGATAGATCAAAAGTTAAAAGGTAAAAAATATTTCTTTTAACAAAATAAACAACTTTAACTTGAAACAATTTTTCGTTTAGCATCAGTGTTTTCTCGTGAGGGAAGAAAATAGAGAAAAATTTTCGTGTCCATTTTCTCCAAAAATATGAATTATAGGGATATGATAATTTGTAGGTAGCTTCAACCAGATAGCCTTATGCAAATTTTATGAAAAAACGAAAAAAAAATTTTTTAGAATATATTTCGAAAAATTTTTTGAATTTTCGAAACCTTATACAAATGGCAGTCGTGGGACTACGTTTTGCACGCAAAAAAAAGTTGTGATACCTTCGTTATAGGTAAAATACTGTAAAAAGTCTGAAAATTTGGAGCACAACTTTTTTTTTCTTGTAAAATGCACAGCGGTTATTATTTTGAAGACGAAACTTTCACCTATTAAGTTTGGAGATACTACCTAAAAATATATTTCAGTATGACGATTCGTTAATAGCGGAATTATTGAAAATTCAATGACGATGACAGAGAAAATTTCTGAAAATCTATACTTTTTTGTCGATTCTAAATAGCAACCGCAGTAAATATGTTGCCTTTGAGACGGTATGGCGTATATTTCAAAAGAAAGATGATTAGTTAATAAGAAACGTGTTCGTAGGAAATACAAGAAAGCATGATGAAACTTTATTTATTATCTTTCGATTAAGTTCACGTGGCCAGCGAGCCTTCCTTGTTGCCAAGCCTAAAGCTTGATGATAAATAAAGACTTTGGTAAAGTCACAAAAAGTATACCAAATCGTAGAAAACATTCTTAGAACACCTATTCAAGGACGAAGCTCTGTTCATATCTGGCAAATTGGACTAAATGCGGCAACCACGAGCGCAAATAACCATTTTTTTTAAGCAGTATAAAGAAGTTTCACTTTTTTAGCTCAGTAAGTTTACCAGTTAAATAATAAAACGGAATATAAAAAATTAATTGCATTGTAAATTTAAAATTAGAAACATACAATTAAATGAATTGAAGATATATAAAATGATAATAAATATAAAATTTAAAATTTAGCTGCAATGCAAAAAAAAAAAAGAAAGAAAATTAAAACAAGAAAATGAAAAAAAAACGAAATATAATATAAAAACACTTAATACTGCATTTTATAACTTGTTTTAGATAATGACTATCACGCAAACTTTATATTTTATATATGGAACTTGTATAGTAGTCATCAACGTTATACCTACCTATACCTGTATAAGTATATACATGAAAAACTATTCACTAAAATAATTATTACTTTTTAGATGCTTAATTATCTGTTAGCATTTAATTCACATTTTCCGGATATAATAGTAAAGTTTATATAATGAAAATTTGATTTTGTTCGAAAAATTTAATTAGTTATTTTAAGGATGTACGGGCAATTAAGGATCGCCAAGTCTAAACTTGACTTGGCGCTCGTACTGTCTCGGTCAAGGAGGCAACAGTGCAAGGCGGCAAGGCAGTAACCTACTTACAGATGAATTTTTAAATTTCATAGAAACAATTGAAAACAATCAATAAATTTAGTTAATTGTTGAAATACCCTGTATAGAAAGTATTGAATGTTAGTGCTTATGTTATTTCTTTCATTGAACCGCTATTTATTTTGATTTTTGAAAATTTTCCTCTTTTTTCAAGAATCTTTCACAATACCGCTAGTTGAAGCTACCTGCCCTTTCCAACTATCTCTCTTTTATAGTTTTTGAGAAAATGGTCAACAAAGTTTTGTCCAAATTTGCGCCCTCACGAGTAGTAAACCAGGAAGTTTTCGAATAAAAATTATTTATTTTTTATGAGGAACATTTTTACATTTAATTTTTTGTTCTATGTTTAATGGTTTACAAGATGGTTCCTATGGGTCCTTGGGGTCGTACTCAAGATCCAATTGATCTATAAGTGCTTTTTATGATTTGATGTTAGGCAACGCTCTGATTTTTTTGCACTTTACTTAATTTTCTACTCGAAATATTTATCTATCAGATATAGCTAAACGAAACGTCAACTTCGTGAATGGTTCACAAGAAAAGTCGGTAAAATATCGCTAATAAAAAAATAAATAATTATTTCAAATCCATTAAACAATTCTTTATCAAACTAGAACTTAGACACGATTAACATTACCATACACATATTAATTCAATAGCTTTTAGCCACGAATTTATTTAGTTCTTCTATTTAAACAAATAATGAAAAATATTACGTCTAATTAAAAATAAATATACGTTTCACAATATGTTTATGACGTCACGATATATGTAAATTAAATTTATTATTTTTGTTAAAACTCGGAACTTTGTATACGTATGAATGTATATAATTTTATTTTTTATATGAGTTTATTGAACTAAAAAATGAATGAATGCATTTAACGAAGTACATACTAATAATAATCTCTTTTAGTTTTTAGTTTAGGAGCCGACATGCTGTTTTATGTAAAACTGTTTACGTTAGTTGATTGGTTGATGGTCGATGGTAAGTTTTATTTCATCTACATTTGGCAAGCAAAACCGATGTTTTTGAGATATCATCCTTGGGTTCTAATTGAGTAGAAAATTAATCTGTAGCCATGTGGTTTGAACATAATTTTAAGTTTCATCCATTCCAACAACCTCTTACTAAAGAAAGGTGGTGTGTTATAAGTTTGACCGCTATGTATGTGTGTCTGTGTCTGTCTGTGGCATCGTAACGCCTAAACAGATGAATTGATTTTGATTATTTTGATTTTGCTTGAAAGGTAATTTCATGGAGAGTATTCTTGGATGTGTTTCAAATTTAGGATTCCGCACCCGAAAAATTTGTCTAAAAACTTACTTCTAACTTTTGTAAATTTCACTTGTTCAATAATGATGCCTTATAATTAGTGACTTTATATTTTGAGAGTAGTGTTATATTTTTCCAAAAACCATCGTTATATTACATTTGTTTCAGTTGCAAGTGCTTTTGCAATACTTCTGTTCCTTTTGGCCATTATTGGAATTATCCAAATTACTGAGTTTTATCAAAACTGATCTAAAAATATTCTCTTTTAGAAATCGTTTAAAGGAGTTTTTGGCTGATATTTTGAAGGCTATGGAACCAGATCGCATTTTAAGTCACAGGATTGTTTTCGTTGGGTCTCAACCAGCTAAAATCCATATTCTTATTCCAATAGCAATGGAAGTTAATTTTTCGAATTTTTACGAATATTTTTAAAGGAAACTTCGAAAAATTTTTATTTTTGCCCATCATTATGAAAATAATTTGCTACAGTTATTTTGACCAGAATATTACAAAGGATGGTTAAGATTTTTTCATAAAAATACAAGTCAGCGCCTTAAATAATTAGAGTAGAAACAGTATTGCCTTTTTATTATTAATTTTTTTTAAAATATTATTTGCAATCATGAAAATGTGTGTTGTGTAATAATGAAACTATTTTATTTAATAATTTTTACTTCCACAGAATTTTTTTTTTGAATGTTCGTATTTGTATTATATTTATAAAAAAAAAATTGAATATGAAGTAGCCAATCGGTAGGAAATGACAAATATAGTTTGTGGTCTTGTTTATTGTCTTTTTTCACTTACTTATAGTATATGGCCATCATCATGGCCATATTTCACACTTCCAAAAGTACAAACATTTGAAAAGTTTAGACGAAGTAATCTTTGATTATATTTTTTCTTACCCAGAAAAACTTTCATTAACGTGTCTCTGATATCATGAAACTCAACAAAATGTTGAAAAACATTTAAAGAATGCTATTTTCTCTACAGAAGACATTTCTATCAGAATAAATTCTCCTGATTTTCATAAGAATCATGCACTAAAAAGCAAAAAATAATTTTCAATCATGACTATTTGTAAAAGCTTGAAGTGCTCCGAATCATTGTTGATATTTTATATTGAGCGCCTCAAGCTTGTACGAATAGCTATGTATGAGTGATTACTAAAATTTAACTCTACTTTTGTATACAATAAACGCTTTTTCTTTCAACGGTATTTTTTATTAAAAGACTAAAAAGGTATATGAATATTACAAACTTAACATGTATACAAAATTTCAGTTAAGGATAACTGTTTCAAATCAAATATGGTGTAAGAGATGGGAAAATCAGGCAATGCTTATCAAAGAAATGAATTTCATCCCAATTAAACGTGTATACAAAATTTCAGCTCAATCAATAGAGGATAGTTGCTTCAAAGTTGAGTTGCAAGATTCCACCCGAACAAATTGAGGTTTGTATGTAACACAGAAAGTATACGAACTTTCTTTTTTTATAATTCAAACCATCTTAAATTTTTAAAAATCGCAGGAAAATACATTTGAGGTGTTTGTTAAAATTGAGGTGTCCCTAAAGTATTGTTAAAGAGTTTTGGTTTATTGCACGGCGCATACATATAAACCAAACACATGCTTTTTTGCAAATGAAAGTTTAATTTTGTGACGGTACTTTTTCATCTACAAATTTAGAGGAAACACGCTTCGAAAGTTTTTATAACACAATTTTTACCTTTTTATTATTTAGAGATATATCTATATCTTCACGTTAAGAATTCCATTCTATAACACTTGAAATAATTGTACAAAAAAGAGCAAGCTTTTTTTTATTGATTCCATCTGATAGATAGATGGTAATCCGATCAAGAGTATCACAAAAAAAAAAAAGAGAAATAAATGTTTTTATAAGGAAAAAAATAAAACGAATAAGAAAAAGGTAACTTTAATCGACGTCACCTACATTTTAAAATGACTAGAAAAAATAAACACAAATGTAATAGTGTTTGCATTCAAGTGTGTATCGCAAATCTAAAATCGTATCATTGAATATCAACAAAAATATATGGATTGATTAAGGCTGTTGTCTCGTTATGGGCATAGTGACAGAATATTCTAAATTTTTTTATACTTACTAACGATATTATAATACAATTAACATGACAGTTTGAAATCGATTGACCGTCTTTAACTCGAGATAAATTAAAATTCGAATAGTTAACATGGACAGGATAGGAGGTTGTGTTTTAACAAGTTTTTTAATTTTATAGAAAACATCTAGATTTAAGATATTCTCAAAATGTAACTGTACATTGATATATTTGTTCTGACGAGAAGTTATTGACCGTTTAATTACAGAGATATAATTACTCCAAGTTAATGAATTTTATTGTTGAACAGAAACGACCATAGTTCGAGTATAGGTAGTTGAAGAGAGAAGAGAGGCTTTATTACGATAATAAACTTTATTTTTTACGAGAAAATATCCGTATCATACAATAAAGATAAAAGTAACGCACCAGATGGCAGCAATGTATGTGTAATTATATAAGGCTATTACAAATATTTCACATTTATTTTTTGGAAACCCAACGGCCGGAAATTTTTCTCCTTTGAGATATGTATTTATAGTACAGTATACAAAGATTAAACCTCAAAATTTTTTCCTGTAGCTCCGATTGACTCGAAAATTAGACGGTAAGTAGATAAGACTTAAAGAAACAAAGGTTTCCACTTAAGTTCAATAAAAAAAAATCAGAATACAGCCGTCTTAAAATCAAAGTTTTCGTGACTTTGCAAGCTTTTTTATCAATTATATTTTCCTAAGAGAATCAGTTGAAACTACGAAAAGTAGTAGAGTAAGAGTAATTGAGAGTGTTCTCAATTACTCATGAAAGATAAATGATAGTGGCGAAATATTGAAAAGGAGTATCTTACATTTTTTGATATGTTTACACGTAAATAAAAAGAATTTGTTAAATATATACGTGAATGTACAAATATTCAAGGATATTTATACATTTTTATTCGATTTATTAAAGCATGTAAAAAATGGTACATATATTTCCCAATAGGATAAACCAAACCTAACACACAAATTCACATAAACATGTGAATAGACAGACACTTACTTATACAGGGTGTGAAATGAATTAAATGCTTTGCATCTCTGAATTATGTGACTAGTTTAGACGTTACGGAACTTTACCTCCTTGTTCAATGAATCATTATTTGGTTTTTGTTGAATCTAACTCTGTTAACGTTAAGTGTAACGCAAGCCTAAAACTTAAGGTAATTCTATCGGATAAGGACAGAACGTGATATTGTAACGACCTGGTGAGTCTTGATCATTTACTCCTGTTACGCTAATAACGCATTACCCTAAGAAAGTGGACTTCAAGACATCAATTAAGTTGTTTTTATTTTCCTCCAGGATTCAGCATTCATATGTAAGAAGAAGCTCTTACGATATCATAGAACGAGAAAATATAATATAATTCTCTATGTGGTAGTTGTATCAGTGCGGTAAATTTGTATGGCTGTAACGAATACTCTCAAAAATTACTCATCTGTGCACACAGTGTAGCAAGCAGCACATGATCACATCACAGAAATAAATAGTGCAAATTAATAGTTGCCGCTTTGTAGAATTTTTTTTAGTATAAAATTTAATGAAAGGAAACTACTAGAAAATGAATTTTTATTAGAAATCCTTAAATAGCAAAGTTCCAGTAGAAGATTTTAATCTATGTATGTATTTAAACGATGCCCTAATTTATTTTTTGATTCTTTTATATTATATTTATATTTTTCTAACGCTTATTCTTAACTTGACAGCCAAGATATGATATTTTACCAATAATTGTTAACAATACCACAGCTGGAAAATTTTACAATATTTTGAGAGAACATAAATTTGACATACATACTTAAGAAGATAAAAGGACAAGAAATTAAATTTTTGTTTGAATGAGAATAAATTTAAGTGTCTATAAAAACTAGAAAATATTATACAATGAAAAGTCTATTCAGTGTTAGAATAAGGAAAACCTTCATTTATACATTATAGGTTTTCCTATTGACTACCTACACTTACTTTTTATTTGTAGCACATTGAAGACGAAGAATTTATCTTACTATTTTCTAAAGGTTATTTATTAGATTGCAAGGTGACATTTGTGATCAAATTAAGTGGTGGTTTATATGATGTAAAACCTTTTTTTTTTTCCTTTCGTATTCACTTAAAACTGTATACAGAAAGGTTGATAAAAATTAATCATTTAAAATGACATATATCATGAATCGATTGATATATTATTACAGCATTTTTTACTGAGAGTACTAGATTTGTCAGAAATCGTTCTTTGAAAAAATATTATGGAATAATATTTTGGGTGAAAATTAATGGATATTTTCATGTCCTTGAGTTAACTTCAGAGCTTAAACCATCAAGCAAATATTATTACATATACTCTTAGCTTGTTCAAAAAAAATGAACGCTGGCTTTGTACAACCGACAGATAAAGTGATTACTCATATATGCCAAAAGGCATCTTTAAGACCGTTTTTATTCCCTGTATATATAAAATATATATCAAATTATCCTTATTTTAGTTCCAAATTTGAAACGCTTAGAAATATTGATGATAGAATAAAAATTTAGTACATAAATAAGTATTTTGTCGCCTTATTACCTCAGTTGGTTAAGGCGTAACCAATTCCGTCCGCGGTATGCATAGAGTAGCGGGTTCGAATCCCGCCATCGCAACAAAATTAATTTAATTAATAGTTGCGATGGGCTGGTGTAGTGCATGGTATATGCATGAAGAAGATGCACTCAGCCTCTGGAATTGAGGAGCTGATAAATAAAATTATCAGCGGAAAGGTGATAAAACACATATATGGTATCACAATGGGCTCTATAGCCTAAGCGTGTTCTTCGTGGACAGCCAATATAACCTAACCGAACCTAACCTTATATTTCGTTTATCTGTGCTTCCGTCTGTCGATCCGTCAACGCGATAACTCTAAAACCAAAAGTGGTATTATGTTGAAACTTTTATATCGTGTTCAAAACATAAAAAGTGACTTTGAGTTCGTAAATAAGCAACATAGGTCGATGAGATGGGTCCGTAGAACCTATCTTTTAAAACGCAAGAGATAGAACAAAAATTTAAATATAAAAAATGTCTCTTATAAAAAACTTAACAACTTTTGTTTGCGTCATGTTTTCGTAAAATAACTGTTTTTTCGTGTTTTCCAGCTTTTTTAACTAATGAGCTTTACGTAAAAATGAAAAAAAAGTTTTCAAAAAAATACTTCAAATACTTCGAAAACTGAAGGAAATAGTGGCTGGAAGGCTACCATAAATATGTTTTTTTTTAACTTTTCTAATTTATTAAGAATTGAAGCACTGACATTCAACATTGTCCATACAGAATATTTCAGCAATTAGCTCAGTCAATTGTTTATTTTGACTTGTTTGAAGGTATATTAAATACAAATGTAAGAAAATATTGCGCAATGTGAAGCATTATATTTTCAAGAGTAAACCTTCCGATTAAGACGGACAAAGTATTTCATTCAAATAATTGCCTCATTCAAATAATCTTAATTTGCTATTAAATTAACCCGAAGAACTATGTCCAATTTGATGTCAGAACCTGATGTTCCCTATCAAATTCAAACTATTATAAAATGACCCACCCTGTATATGTAATTGCAAAAATAAATGATCGGATATTTAGTAAAAAACATATAATTACACAATTAAACTATTTTAATTCACTTCGATTCGTTTCGTTTTTCTATTGATACTTCATCAAACTCTTAGAGCATATAAAAACTTGAATGTGTAATGATTCAGCAATACCAATGACTTTATTCAAAGGCAGAAAATTAATTGAATTTAAATGGTAATCAACCATAAGTTAATTTTATTTGAATAGGAATACATTTTACACACCAGGCAGTAAGCTGGAACACATAAGCAAACACACATTGATGATAGTGGTTTAATGCTATCTACGCTCTACGGTTATTGTCACTAACGATTATCTATATATAATATTCTCTGACTATAGTTTCTAGATGCAATTCTCGTGTATTCCCTTCTGGAATGTTAATGATTTCTGTGGGAATATCTTGCTGTAATACACGCCTTCATATACAATTTATATATGTATATAATTTATAGAATTATATAAAGTGTTTATGAAATATTGAAGGAATATTTTGATAAAGCTTATATCACGATACTATTAACAATTGTTGAGATCCTGTTTTTTATACTTTTTCGATTAAAATCAACCGAATTTCATCAAATTCCAAAACATAAATGTTTTTTTGCGTTTATCTTATATACTGAGTTTTATCGAAATTGGAGATGAAAAAAATGTCCCGATTTTTTTTCAATTTTTACCCCTTTGAAAAAATCGAGAAATTTTTTTAACTCCAATTTCGATCAAAATCAGTATATAAGGTAATTTTGACCCAAAAAGTTCAGAAAAAGGTGCATTTGACGACTGGTCGAATAGTTTTTGAGATACGGACTAAAATCGATCCAAATATTGCGATATCTCAGAAACTCTACTAATTTTTATACTTTTTGGACCAAAATTATCCCATCAACCGAGTTTCATCAAATTCCAAAACAAAAATTTTGTTTGCTTTTTTTTTCGATTTTTTCAAAGGGTACCCAAAAATTGCAAAGTATTGCAAAAATTGCAAAAATTCGCGAAATTTTGTATATCTCCAATTTCAATAAAACTCAGTACCTATATAAGGTAATTTTGACCCAGAAAGTACAAAAATCGGGTGCATTTGAAGACTGGTTGAATAGTTTTTGAGATACGGACTAAAATCGAACCTGCATCTCAGAAAGCCTGCATGGCAAATTATCATTCTTCTAGACCCAGCGGTTTCATCTGTGCGTTGATCGATCAGTCAGCTTCCATTATTATATGTATAGATTAAATTATGTTTCTTCTGATACCAATTTCGATTGGTTAACAAATTGGTGAGATCTGTTCATACTATTAACTGGTAGGTAACTCAACATAGCTATCTACACCAATCATGTAACCAAATCAAAACTGTTATTATTCAGTTTTTTTTCTCAATCTTACATCTCTTACCAAAAGTTTAAAAGGCGTCAAGATCCAATTTAATTACCAAAATGAAAGAACAATTAAATGATTAGTTTTTGAAGTAAATTACCATGAGAATTATCGGAATGTTCTTATTGATTGTAAATTAGACAACAAATTATTTTTAGGTAAATTATGTGAGTGGAGTCAACATTTTCCAAGCTTTCTGTCTTATGTGGTATATAATATAATATATTTTATATTATGCTATATATAATAATAAAATCAATATAGAAGCTGTCATAATGTCATTATTGTCATTAATATTACAACAAATGTTAAATCATTCGTAAATTTTCCAATAATAGGATAATTATTATTACAAAAACATTACAAACATGTACTAAAGGGGCACTACACATGTACATGCAATACAAGTATATGGTAACATTTTATACATTGTTGCATAATATTATATATGAAACTAGAAGATATACCGTTGAAAAATTAACGCTACTTTTTTAATTAAGCAAAATATATAAGTATCATCAAAGATAAAATAAATGAGAACTCTAGGATTTATCGAAATAAATTTCGACATTTGCCCCAATTTCCTAGATCAATTTTGTATTATATAAATGCGTATTATTTTTTAAATAATTAGAAATTTAGAAATTAGAATTTTTTTTGTTTTTTTTGTCTGTAACTTTATTTTTTTTAATTTTTATTATTTTTAGTTGTCAAACTCAGGCGATAAAATAATCGAATATCATTCGCCAACATGGATCACGTGATAGTTGTTATGAAGGTTGACGTCACAATTGTCAGATACTTGAAAAACAGAAATTGTAAGCACACCAAAATACTTGTGTGTACATGTCAACAAATTAGCAATGAGTAATATACGCTATTTGTAGCTAATTCATACTTATAATGACTACTTGGTAGTCGATATACGTATTAATTAATGCAAAAATTGATCTAAGAAATCGTAACAAAAATTGAAATTCATTAAGCAAAATATATTTAGGAAAGAAGATCAGATAAAACCTTAATTTTTTACGTATCATTTTCAAATGAATTAAAAATATCTGGCACAATTTTTCATATCATGCTAGCTACATCCTTTTGCTGTTGCTAACACCACGCCGGACATCATATTCAAATTATTCCAAAAGAAAAAAACGTATTAAAATATTTACGTGAGGCAGTATTTATTATTATGATATATGATTGAAGAATGTAGACAAAAAGAAGTTTCTTTACCAAAGTGCGTTAATTAACACTAATCCAGTGTTAATTAACATCTCTACCCAAATTGAATTAGCGAAGAAAATCCAAAATTCAGCCTTTTTAAAATAAACTGTTGAAAACGTTATCAATTCTGGTACTATAACGAAATAAACGATTAAATTAATATTGTTTCTTATTCATAAATGGTGGAAACGCAATTAAACGATATAACATATTGCTTCGCTCTATGTATAACACATTTATTTGCGCTCACACCATATTTCTTTCTTTCATCAAATTATTATAAAAAATTAATTAAATGAAATCTAAGTATGTCTCATCGAACTTTCAATTGAATAATTTATTATATGATTAGTTTTATATAAAAAGTTCATACATATGTTAATTTCTACCATGTTATATAATTTATATAACATGATTTAACAATTATAAAAGCATTAAATTAAAAATTGCTTTAATGTTAATGAGAGACATTTTAGCATTGCTGTGTTTATGCTTTTTTTAGACATAAAATGTAAATTATCTTCTTGTTGTATCTAATTAAAATTATGAATAATAAAGTGCTGTTGTTCACTTTTATTATTATAAAATTGCATCTGGAATTCTAAAGGGTAAGATATTGTACAAAGAATAATGTACGAATTAACCTGTTTTAAAAGCCTGTACTTGTTTATCCCTTCAGCAATTTTTGAGATTAATCAAACACAATTTTTAAGATATCTAAAATAAATTTTTTTAACATTTACACATGCCCATAAAAACGTATTGTCTATTTAAATTTTTTTTACATTTTCGTGCTAAAAAATTTTGATTATTGATTCATTTTATGATGTTTTCATATGGAAATAAATGTATCCTATATCGATAGAATTTCAATTTACTGATTCTAATATTCAATTGTTTTTATTCAACTTTATAGATATTGTCATACTGCTAGCAAAAACGAGAAACTTTATAGAGTGAATATCACATAACCGTTGATGGAATTTTTATAACTATTTCTCGTTACTTACAATATTCAATTTGATTACATAGAGTATGTCTACATTTACTAAAATTACATTTTGTAAATATGTAACAATATCGTATAAAAACCATTCTATATTGAAAAGTAACTAAAATGGAATGCATAAATTAAGAATACTTAACTTACAATTTTCAATTTGATTACAGAGTATGTTCTCGTTTACCAAAATTAAATTTTATAAACATGTAACTACTAGAGTGATACCCACCCGCTTCGCTGGGTTTAAAAGTAAAGATTGATAAAGAGTGCTCTTGCTTATCCCCTTTCTATAACACTCGAAATAATGGTAAGGATTGTTTTACACAGCTAAAATTTATGTATGGTTTTATATTTTTTTAAATGTATAGTATTCGTAATTATTCATTGAGTATATCAGAAAAGATGGCCGTGAAATATTTTATATGGACTATTGTTACAGAAATTTGTAATTTATGGTAATGTCAAATGACTACTTTTACAGAAATCTGTATTTTATGATAATGTCAAATTAAATTAATTTTCAAATTTATTTTTATTTTTTATTAATATATCTTTATTAATTATATCTCATGTGTTATTCCGAAGTATGAACTATAGTGCTGTACAGTTTCATTAAAAACAATTCGCTATTTTTAGCGTGAATGCGTAACAAACAAACAAACAAACATGCTTACTTTCATATTTATAATATATAAAGATATCGTATAAAAACTATTCTATAGTGGAAAGCAACTAAAATAGAATGCATATAAAGTGTCATCATTTCAAAAGTATCCACCTTAAAGAACTCTTGACCTGATGTGATTTTTATTTGTGTGAAAACACGTCGATTTATACATCGAGGGAGAAGTTCAAAAATGATATCTTGATAATTTTGGTTTTCATCTCTTGACACCCAGCTACCATAATTTTGAAATTTTAAATGGCACCCCCTACCTTGTAACATATTATTATTGAAATTTCAAAGTAGCGATAGCTGAGAGTCAAGGAATGAAACTCTAAAATTCTCTGGGTACCATTTTTGAATTTCCCCTTGATATCTAAATAAACGTGTTTTCACACAAAACAATTATCACAACAGGTTAAGAGTTATTAAGGGTGGATACTCTTAGTGGAGTAAATAAAAATCACAATTAACATGTATGTTAATTTCATTCATTTTTTCCATTATTTTGAAATAGTCGTTCTCGTGAAAATCTGTCAAAATTTCAAGTCAATCCATCGATTACTTTTCAAGTATTGCAACCATAAACATACAAAAACTAAATTTTTATATATAAGATATGTAGTGGGTATAAAAAAACTATTATAAAAAATAAAAAGGAAACAACAAACAATGTTCTCAAGCCTTGTCCCATCCAAGTACCGATTATGCTCGATTATGATACGTTACTTCAGTGATCGGTCGTGAACCGCTGTTTTCAATCTGGTGTGTAGGTCATGGGACTCAAATAACTCAACACGACTAAAGAATTTTCCCCTCAAAATATGAAATTTGTAACACTATAAACAGTTGTTGTACATAATTGAGTCACGTATAACGGAAATAACAAAGTTGACTAAGTCCTAGTTCAGATCTCTAGAGGAAGCGTGTTCGAGCACCGGTTTCTCCGGAATATTTCGGTTTCTATACATTTGATTGTTATCTCTTTTATACCTCTTTTACACATATGAACGACTTTGTGTAGACGTA
This sequence comes from Chrysoperla carnea, assembly GCF_905475395.1. NCBI lineage: Eukaryota > Metazoa > Arthropoda > Insecta > Neuroptera > Chrysopidae > Chrysoperla > Chrysoperla carnea. The sequence goes on along the minus strand of NC_058337.1, from coordinate 127,122,825 downwards.
TTGCTAAAATCGACTTACAACAATGTATAACTAAGCTTTTGTCAAATGTCGGAAAAAGTGTTTTGAATCGAAGAAATAATTTCCCAAAAATTTCTTAAAGTGTCTATCGATTCTACTATCGAATACATGTCACGAACAGACCTCTGTCATTTTTACTCCGATCGGAAAGATACTTAAACTGCTTGTGATAGTTGTAAATTTGGTACAATCATAAAATTTGCATACGAAAACAGTCAATATACATGCAATCGTAGTATTATCCCATTTTACAAAAACATAGCATCGTTTTTTTTGTTATACTGTTAGAAAAAAAAATAACATCGTTGAATACGTGTCGCAGCTCGAAGCTAAGGATGTATATGATATTTTATTTTATTAAATTATTCATAAAACCGTAAAAAAAAATAATTCATTTTACCTAATTTTTTGTATGTTAACTTAATTTTAAATAAATAATGTCCCTTTATTCATATTCTAATTTCATTTTAGAATAAACAGAATGAAAAAAAAAAATTTAACGAAATGTATAAAAAATTTTAACAATTTTATATGTAAATAATATGTAGGTATATGTTATGGTAATTGCATAAATAGACGTGAATCTAGAAGAGTTTCATAGAAATATGTGTTATCAAACGTTGGCGTGATTTTCTTAACATTTTCCAAAAATTTGTAAACCATGAAATGTAAAGATATGTGGAAAATTACGATTTGACTTTCCGGACTGATTACAAGAAATTCCATATACAAGGACCATACCATAATATAAGTTAAAAAATCAAGTTATCCAAAATGAATTCATATAAAATACAAATTTAAGCATAAATATTATCGAAGATAATAAATGAGAACTCTAGGATATATCGAAATAAATTTCGATTTTTGCCCCAATTTCCTAGATCAGATTTTTGTATTTTTAAAATACAAAACTGCACGTCCCGCCACCAAATTAGCAAAGAGTAACATTCATAATAAGAGTAATCATTAGCTAATTCTTACTGATGATGACTACTTGGTAGTCGAAAATACGTATTTTAAAAATACAAAAAACTGATCTAGGAAATTGGGGCAAAAATTGAAATTTATTACAAATTTAAGCACCTTTTATCTAAAACGTTCCTTTTGACTCGAAGATAGATGTTCAAATATTCAGATTGATCGTTCTAAAGATGAAATTTTAATAATAAAAGAGTTACCTTTGCTTGTAGAACAAAGCTAGCAACATAAGTAGGGAATTTATTTTTATACTTAAATACCAAGGTTGTTAAATTGTCTACCAATTCGCACCGTCTATGAGTTTTATTGCTGGAGTTTCGATGGTAAGGACGCATTACTTTATGAATATGGAATGGAATAAATCTAGCGGATTTTGATAATCAATTCGGAAAATTTTGAGAGAAAGCTAATTATTTTAAATAGGTTTCTTGAATAACTGTGCTTTTATTTGTCGGATTGAGGCAAATAAAAAGAATAATTGTTTGTTTATGAATTTTTGCATTCTTGAAACTTGCCTGCTATTGAACCCAGAATAAAGCAAAATAACATCAAAATCTCAAGAAAATCGCATTAACCTAATATTTTAACTTTCTCTGATTGACTGTTTGAAAAATGAGGAATTGACTTGAAATTCTGGAAAAAGATATAACTTATGATAAATTTTAGCCCGATACATAAACTCCATTTTGAAAAAAAAAAACGATTTCTTATGTAACAAGTATAATTAATTTTTTTTACACCATGCATATATGTAATATATATATCAAAGTATATTAAGTTTAGTCCCAAATTTGAAACGCTTAAAAATATTGATGCAACGAAAAAAAATTTGGTATAGGTCTTCATAAAATCACCTAATTAGTCCATTTCCGATTGTCTGTCCGGCCGTGCGTCCGTCTGTCAACACGATAACTCAAAAATGAAAAAATATATCAAGCTGTAATTTTTATAGCGTCCTAAGGACGTAAAAAGTGAATAAGTGATGTCGAGTTCGTAAATGAGCAACATACGTCAATTGGGTCTTGACCCCGTAAGACCCACCTTGTAAACCGTTTGAGATAGAACAAAACTTTAAATGTAAAAAATTTTCCTTATAAAAAAATAAACAACTTTTGTTTGAAACCGTTTTTCGTAAACATAACTATTTACTTGTGAGTACGCAAAGTAGGCACAAATTGTACAGTATGTATATATGGGAATATCAGTTATGTATGTGTGACATGTATGTGTAATGTGATAGTGTAATCAACACTGACTATACATGGTATTTCAACAATGAATCAGTCAATTGTTTATTTTCACTTGTTATTTAGTAATTTTTATTTGACATTTTTAAAATCAATTACATGTAAATAATTGAGATATAATGATATTTTAAGTAAATCATATAATTTATTGCAAATTTCGTAGTATAGCAGCGTTGCGATCGATTCAGTTACCCCCTTCAACTACTTTGCACACAACGAATAGAGTTATAAAATAGTTGGTCACTTATTTATTTAAATTGTTATGCTTTAAATGAATTTATTATTTATTATTTTTATACAAATGTCGTAAAATTAGAATATTTAATTTAAATTTTTTTGCTACTGTAAACGTATTCTGCTAGCGTGTAACTAGACACTTCATTTAAGAAACCATTGGTGTATGTATTGATGTTTATAACAGAATAAATTGCTAATCTAATATATTTTTATGTCTCTCTATTTATATGAGTCTGTTATATATGTATGTTATACAAAATAATGTTTATGTCGAGAATAGAACTTGGTGTAAATTGCACCTTTATGCTGTACAACAAAACTCCCTACGGAAATAATAAAAGCTCCCCTGTTGGTTGATAAAATTGCTCTTAAATTCTATGCCAACTTTTGTACAAAAACCATTTATACATAACTTTTTTTTCTATTCAGATATGAATATGTGTGTAGGGTTACCAACCAACTTTTTTTTCACCCGTGTTAAATAAAAACACAACAAAAAAAAAAACAAAGTTACTATACTTGTCATTTCGATATAATAATGTAAGTTTTAAGTGTAGTACTCAACTTCTCATGTGTATTCTTTTAATATGCGGCTGAATGTGTATATAATTCGTGGGAAATTTTTCCAAATGGCGTGTTTATTTCCATTCCATTACGAAATAATATTTTTTAATATTTAATCTTATTTATCATGTTTTTTATGTTTTATGTGTGTTTATCATATATGGCATGTTCTTCTCATTGTTATACAATTTGTGTTACATTAATGTTAAACATATTGCCTATGTGGAAAAAAGATTAAATAACTATTGTGAAAAGGATACATCACAAATTTTCTTCATCATTTCCTTTATAACAACTAATCAACGATATGAATATTTAAATAGATAAGGAAATAATGGCATAAAAGTTTTGAAAAATATTTCGACGATAATGTTTTAGGGTTAATTTGGTCCAGTAGGTCGAATGTAAATTGTAGCAACTCATTTTATTAACCCGTGTACACCCGCAGTCATGCTAGATTTAAAACATATAATAACTTTTATTTTCAAATGGTACATGTGGTTGAAACTTTTTCTGTCTTATTTATAATTTCATCTATTTTCAATTTATCTACAGTTTTTAAAAATATATTTATTTCAAGTCCTTTCAAGTTGTGAGAAATAATCTCATCATGAAAGTAAAGGTGTAAGCAAACACATATTTACTGCGAAAATTTTCGGGTCTGTTCGTGTACCTCGTTAGTTTAATATGAGTCGCACTCAGTAAAATAAATAAGCTTCTGATAGAAATATGGTGTAATTAGTTCAAATGTATAAAATATAGTTTTAGCTAGCTAGTGCTAGAGCGTTTAAAAATAACTTCACATATAAATATGTAGAGGTTATGATTTACAAAACTAAATATTATTTAACCCGCGAAATATTTGATGCATGTACAGAACGCGTTAGGTAATTTCTCATCACACGCCTTAAAATTTAGTAATGGCTGACGCGAGTTCTGGAAGGCCAATAAATTTTTTGCTGCATCGTCTCGGGCGTAAATCTTTCACTTTTATCGATCGTTTTTTTGAGAATCAACTCATTTAGCTACTGGTATGCTTTTTCAGAAGTATTAAGCCGTTTCATTCTAGACTATTATATGATTAATTGCATTATATAAAAGCGAATGTCTTCTTTACCTTTTTTCTGTAGTTGCAGTTAAAGTTGACAATTTTTTTTTTATAGAAATAAGCGATAAGAAAATTTGTGCATTTGACTGTGGTTTCATTATTTTAGTACAATTGTATTCTTTGTAAATTAGTCAGCCAATAATGGGGTTTAGAACTCTTTTTGAAAGGAACTTGTTTCAAAAAATGTTTGAACTAAACTTTACATTCGACTACATTTTCAGGACTATAACTATTGCGCACTTCATGAGAGACAAGTGAAATTTACACAATTTAAAAAAACCGTGACTAACTTTTTGGGTATGGAACCCTAAATTTGCATTGAAACATAGTTAAGAACACTCTCCATTAAATTTCCTTTCAACCGAAACAAAAAAATTGGAAATTGGTTCCTTCGTTTAATCGCTACGAAGCCACAGGCAGACAAACACACACATATAGCGGTCAAACTTAAAACACTAGTTCAGGGGTTGAAAAGTATATTAAACTTGTCAAATTGAAAATTTAGTCATCGATTTTTACATATTTAAACATTATATTATTTCAAAGACTAATAAATAATCTCGGTTAATGATAGAGAACGTTATATCTGCCTTTAACTATACATAAAAAGACCTTTTTTAGTTAAACTATTTTTTATTGAATAATCATATTAGAATATTTGATTTATATTTGGTTATATGAAAACTATACTTCCTGATAGAGGAGGATTAGATATGATAAATTATGTTCAAATTTCCATGAAATTAAATTAAAGTTGTGATAAACTTATGAAAGATGAACCAATTCTGAACGAATATTATTAAGTTTATAAGTAATCCTTACTAATTTATTTTAAGCGGTCAGTAGAGAATGCATTTTTAAACGAAAATATACAAATTTTCTTAAAAAAAATTTCTATTTTAGTTTCATTGAACATGTATTTAGCCAAATTGTTGTTTTTATTTTATTTTTTTCAATCTTAAACATCGAATCATTTCCTAAACGTTAAATTTTATTGTCACTTTTATAACTCTAATTTCAAATATAATAAGAAGCTAATACCGGGCCAAAAAATTGAGAGAAGTACTTTCATATTATAGTAATAATACTTTTCGAACAGGATTGTCGAGCAAAATATCGAGGATGTCTTCTAAACGGATGAATCGATTTTAATTTTTAATCCAGCCGAAATTTTATCGAGAGTGTTCTTGGCTATGTTTCAAGAGCGAGTTTAAGATTCCGTACCCGATAGCAACGATAGAAAAACGGATGAGCAGTTTTTCTTGAAAAATAGTTAAGAGCACTCTCGAATCAAATTACCTTTTAAGGAGATATGCAAGAATCGAATATTACCAGGAATTTCAATAAAACTTTATAAATACATTTTTTGATTAACAAAGTATCCAAAAATCAAAAAAAATTCCTAGGTCATCGGGCTTTTTATTATTATTTTATCGTTAAAAGTTGGCTGAAAAAATGATGAATCATAAAGGTTATCCTTTTCAATTGGACATTTCTATATCAAAAAATCTCGAAAGTGTGATAAAAAACTATCTAAAATATTTAGACAATTTAGTTTATAATAATACCATAAAAATATAAGGTTGCCGATCATATAAAAACAAAATTTTAATTTAATTATGAATTTATCGAAGATCCATCATTTGATGAACCGAGACGAGTATTGATGATTGCAGAGCGATATCTATATTATCAAATTTATAAGCATCACTTGCACACAATATATTATATATTTTTGTAGTTACGTGGTATTGTAAAGCCAAAAATGACTCATTACTTGACTACAAAGCATGTATTTGGTTTATATATATGTACCGTGTAATAAACCAAAACTTTTTTACAATACTGCAGGTTTACAATCACCTTAAACAATCCAAAAATCAAAATTGATTCATCCTCTTAGGCGTTACGATACCACAAACGAATCGATCGGACCTGCTTTTACGTCGGGGGTTTCCTTAAATTTTTATATTAATATTACTGTAGCTTCTACATGAATGATTGTACTTGGTATATAATTTTAAAAAACACGTCCGCACGTAATAGTAATATTTTAACACTCCTATAATATTTTCTTGTACATTCTTATCTCTATATATTATAAATGCGAAAGTAAGTATGTGTGTTTATTTGTTTGTTTCTTACGCTTTCATTCTAAAACTAGCGAATGGTTTTTAATGAAACTGTACAGCAATATAGCTGATATATCAGAATAACACATGAGATATAATTTATAAAAATATATTAATAAAAAAAAATTTAAAAATTAGTTTAATTTGACATTACCATAAATTACAGATTTCTGTAAAAATAGTCCATATAAAATATTTAACAGCCATCTTTTGTGATATACTCAATGAATAATTACGACTATTATACATTTAAAAAAATAGAAAACCATACATATATTTTACCTGTGTAAAACAATGCTTACCATTATTTCGAGTGTTATAGAAAGTGGATAAGCGAGAGCAATATTCATCAATCTTTACTTTTAAACCCAGCGAAGCGGATGGGTATCACTCTAGTAATATCATATTACAAAGCAAAGAAAAGTTTTTCATTTAAAAACTCTAGTAGTTATACAAACGTCACGCAGAACAATAAATTTTCCTGATTTTCTTGGTAAAAGTAAAAAAAAAAAGGAAGAAATTTGACTTTTCAATTGTACAAAACACACAAATACATATTTAACACACAAAAGTTTTATGTCTGCGTATACGAACAACAACACACACAAAAAAAAATCTCCAATGCGTGTTCAAGTTTCACCCTACATCTGTTCAATAAAATACAAAAATCATAAATTGAACTTAAGTTATGGTGTTTAAACGTACCATAAATTGTTTTTTTCTTTCTTCTAGTTTCTATTCTCAAATATACAGTGTGTCTCATATAAGATGATTTCCGTTGTTTATAAGAATATCGATTTGAAATTTTGCACAGTCATGCATATCGTCATATGACCGCTCATGTGATGGATCACATTTTTTAAAATACTTAAACGAAATCAGAATTTTAAACTCAGCCTACTACAAGAGAGAATGGCTAGACAAAATTTGCATTTATAATTTTGGAATTATTATTGGTCCACACTCATAACTATTACAAGTTTTTCGAAATATTTGAATAACACTATTAAATTATTCATTTGTCCAGTTTTTACATTCCATAATAATACACTAGTCATAAAAGTTTATTTTTTAATTTTATGACTAGTATGCAAAGGAATGTATAAACTGGACAAATTAATAATTTAATAGTAATATGTATTAAAATATTTCAATAAACGTGTAATAATTATGAGTGTGAGCTGAAATAATTGTAAAATTATAAATGCGAATTTTGTTACGAAAATCGGTATATGAGTATCAAAAAAAATTCTAAGCAAATTTTACTAATAATATTTTTCGATATCTCTAACCATCTCTGACCATGGCTCCCACTCAAGAAAAGCTTGCGTGGATGCCATACCAAGAAGGTCTTAACAGATTAGGAGATAATCTGAAAAACCAACAATAAAAGACATGGATCAGTTACGAGGGAGGGCGAATCGCCAAAAGCCTGTTGGGTGAAAGAAACTCGCTCGGTAACAGAGCCGAGGAGATCTTGAAACTAAACAGAGCTGATACTAGAGTCATCGTAGAGTTACTCACAGGGCATGATAACCTGAACAAGTTCCAACATCAGATTGGAAAAAGACAATCTCCCGCGTGTGATAGCTGCGGAGAAAATTCAGAAGAAACATCGATCCACTTTCTCTGTTACTGCCCGGCGCTCATACAGCAGCGAAGGAAATGGTTTGGTCCGGCCATAGTCGAACCAGAAGAAATTAGGAAACTCAGCGCTAGGCAGATCCTGGGACTCTATACCCAACATTTCTCTAGGTAACATATTAAGAATCGGCCCAAACAATATGTCAATTTGTAGTAGGCTGAGTTTTATGTTCGGACTTCGGTTGATTATCTTAAAAAATGTGACCCGTCACTCTGTATGATTGTGCGAAATTTAAAGTCAGTATTTTTATACGACGAAAACGAAAAATGAGAATGTCTTCATCTTAAATTGACACACTGTATACAGTGATATACTTATTGAGTGGTACACAAAAACGGTAAAATATTCTTGTAAAATTTTGTATCGATAATTTAAAGTCTTCTCCACACTTTCTCTAAGTCTCACAAAGTCGATCGAGGAACGAAAATGTGATAGTGATACATGTGGTGTCTTGAATGTCATCGACCCGTCTTGCCCGACTTTGTACTGGAGTCAAAAGAAACACGAGTCCTCCAGACATTGAGAATTATTCACTTAAAGTGATTAAAATTTAGTCAACATGCCTATTGTTAGTGCAATAAAGGATGTTTTTTATTTTTTATTTTTTTACAAACTATTTATAAGCATTGATTGATTGTTGAGAGTTTCAATTTGTGGAAGTCCATGATAATCGTTATTTTGTTTAAAGGTAAAATAAATTAATTTTACAACTTTTTGTTTTAAGTTTGCAATTCCACTTTTTATTTAAAATTATTTAAATTTAGTTGACATGTTTCGGGTTTTATCCCATTGTCGAAACTGTGAAGACATCGTTACAGGTGGCTCTTACTTATACAAAAATTTTTTTAACAATTTTTTGAAAAACAAAATACGTCATATTATATTAAAAACAAATTACGTAACAAATAGCTAGTAAAATATAATATTCAATAAAGTGTATTAGAATATACCTTCATTGAATAAGTCAAAAAATAAAAATAAAAAACAATGAATATTGATAAAAATTCTTGGAATTATCTACAATAAATAAATAAATATAAATAAATATTTAGAATGTTTCTTCCGTGCCTGAAAATATAAAATTTAGATTAGTGAAAATAACTTTGATGGGAAACATTCGATTTGTTCATTCAATAGAGTGTTGGGTCTTTTTTTATGTTTATGGATTTCCAAACCTTCCAACACATCCAGTCTTGGACCTTTTTTTGCTATGTGCAGTATTTCTAGCTTACTGTTTGGAATGTGATCATTTTCTATCAGGTGGTTGGCAAAAGCCGAATCTGTTCTTTTTAACCTGAAAGAGCGTAGGTGTTCTGCTTTTCGAATTTCAAACGATCGACCTGATTGTCCAACGTAGCTAGCATCACATTGGGCACAAAAAAGTTTGTACACACCTGATCTGTGTTTTTTATCAATTTTGTCTTTATTATTGATAATCAGGTTGCCCAATTTTAGTGGTGGTTTGAAAGCTGTGTTAATGTCTTGATTTTTTAGAATATTGGAGACCCTCTCGGATGACTCACCAAAATAGGTAATAACTTTGAAATTTTCTTTGGTTAAAAGTTTTTGATGTGGAAATACCGTGTTTAAAGTTATTTTTCGCCTTCTTTTACGTAACAAGTAATCCACCATGTTCGGATCATAACCATTATTAATAGCAATGGTTTTAATTGTGCTAATTTCTTCCATAAAATTGGATTTTGATAATGGTATTTGTAACGCTCTGTTTACCATTGATTGGTAAGCAGCCAATTTGACAGCCAATGAGTCAAAAGAAACACGAGTCCTCCAGACATTGAGAATTCTTCACTTGAAGTGATTAAAATTTAGTTAATATGCCTATTGTTAGTGCAATAAAGGATGTTTTTTATTTTTTTATTTTTTTAAAACTATTTATAAGCATATTGTCATTTTTAGTGGACCACTATGTATTTATGTGAAATGAATGCTTGTCTGTTTTAAATGGTACCTCGATTCTTCGATGGTGGGTCAAGTTTGTGAAAAAATATTGTTGGCAACTGTCTATATTTACTGTGTAGAGTAGTATATATGGACAAGGAAAGGAAAGTTGTGTATTATTTTCATCTCAACGAAACCTCTCTTTATTTATTTCTGTTTTGTGTCTATGTTTTGTTCAGCCCTTTCATTTTTCACCAAGTTAAATAGGTCAATAATACAATGTACATATATATAGTCACATATATTGACTAGAAAAAACCTTCTTTTTTTTTATCCAATCTTGTTTATGATATTTGACCTTCGTATGAAAATCAAAAATGGTAGTAAATAATTTTTTTATAAGAAAATTTATTTTATTATCGATAAATTTAACACATTTTTTATGTATGTTTTATTCTTTATTTTATTATGGAATGTATCTAGGCACAATTTTAGCTTGAAACAAACCTTTTATCCCGTAATCTTGTTTGTGATGATATGATTTGATTCTGTGATATGATTTTTCTTACAATTCTATGCAGAAAAAGAATTCTACTTTTTGTTTTTCTACTATACAATTTTTCCTTAAGTTAAACAACTCTTAAATATTTTTATTTATTTCCTAACCTTTACATGATACATAAAAGTTAAACACGGAAATGCTAAAAGTCCTTTGCAAAGTAGATATTTTTCAGTTTTGGCGTACGTTGTTAAAATTCGAAAATTAATCGAAAAATTAAAATATTTTAAAAAAATTATAAGATTTTGCCAAGTCAAAATAGGCTTGTAAAAAAAAGTTTGCTGGATTTAACGGGGGGCTATCATTTTACTTTTAAAAGATATCTACTTTTACATATTTCTACTTTCAAAGTTTTCTCCTTTTCATGATTTATTCTTCTACTAATTTCAATTGTGTATCATTTTTTTCATGAATTGTTTTTTGCAGGAAGCTGAACAAGTGATACGGAGATAAGAATCAGAGTTTCTACCTTTTTTCAGGCTAAATAGTAGTCTACAATTATATTTTAACCATTTTCATGACTTGGTAAGGAAAATCTTCCCACTGCAATCATTTAGAAATTTGTTAATGATTCACTAAAGAGACGAAAGCATTTAACTGAAAAAAAATACTTTTTTTTATAATAATACAAACATTATACAGAACTTGTCATAAAATAGGATAGGGAAAATGAAAATAAGTTGGAGTTATGCAGCTATAACTGGCTTTCTTAGAAACTATACCGGTATTAAACTTTTATCAAACCTTATGGAAAACGATTGAAAATCATGAGCATTTGGAAGTAAAATGCTTCCGAGTATCATTCGAAAAATTCTTCAGTTAGCGATTTGGAATACAAATATTACTTGGGTGAAGTCAATAAAATTCGAAACTGTAAATTACATAAGTCAGGCTTAACAATTTTTCCAATTATGATAAACTTAGAAAACGAAAATTCTGTTTTAAAAATGAAACCAATTTAATTTTAATTTCAATTTACTATTTATTATCAATTCAACTGAGAAGTCAACTATATTAGGAAGAAAAATCTAATTAGAGTAAAATAAATATACATGAATCTATCTCACTTAATAATTAACAAAAAGTGCTTTATTATAAACTTCAATTGAAAGAAAAATCGTGTCTAAGGCTAAAATTACACCTTGTCTAAAGAATATGGACAAATATTTAGCAAACACTTTTTTACTGCTGTCACCAAACTCGATCCATCTCTCTAGATTATAGATTTAATATTTTACAACTTGGAGATTTATTATACGACGAATTTCCTGGTTTCGAGGTCCTAAATCGACATATTTGTAACCACAACAGGGGTACGCGTAATCACCCCGCTTGGATTTGAATAAATCAAATAATTTTCTAAGAAAAAATTTTATAACATAATATATTTCATTTTTCATTAAAGGAAAATACCTTTTAAGAAAAAAAAAATTTTTTTAATAGACCAATAAATATTTCCGAAATATATTTTACTTTAAGTGCCTACTTTTGCTTATAATAATAATTTTCCAGACACTCTTCTTGTGGTGTGGCAAAAAGTGACTATATACGTTTTTCTATATAGGGAATATTTAGAGCATTTGTAATGGATTAAAGTGAAGCAAGCACACACATTATACGCAAGAATAAAAACGTAATTTTCATAATACCAACTACATATTATCCACATGACTGTTGGTACTATTTGGACAGAAGGAAGAGGGGAGGGGGTTGGTAAATGTAAATCTATGTGTACATTATTATTTATAAAATTTATAAGATATTCATTTTAAGGGAAATTTTCAGGTACATATTATAATAAGTTACAAATATTTTAGTCCTTGTGGAATTTTGTGGTTAAAATTGTAAGTAATATTTTGTAAGCATACATGACAGTTTATTTTATTGCTTAACCAAGGAAATGTATTTATTAAAAATTAAAAAGAACAAGAGGTGTCGTGGACATTCGGTAGGAACTATTTTCCTTTCGTATCTCCGTACATTATAAATGTTAAAACCCACTAATTTTAGGTCATTCTCTTCAGCTGTGATGTCAATTTTTCGCTAGCTATCACTTATGTGCTTAATTCTGGGACCAGGACTTCACATTCTTGAAACCTATTAGAGCTAGGGTAATTTTGATCACAAATTTGAAAAGTATGACCCAAATTTAGTAGGATTACATACTTGGTTTATCAAAATTGGATAAAATTCAGATGTGATAAGGCAAAATGATAATTTTTTGGATTCTGATGACGTCATAAAGTTAAGAAATTCAATTTTTTTGATAACACAGGCAAATTTGATCCGATCTTATTGGAATTTTTTTGAAGCCCACTCATTTTGGGTCATTCTTTTCAGCTGTAATGTCAATTTTTCGCTAGCTATCACTTATGTGCTTAATTATGGGACCAGAACTTCACATTCTTGAAATCTATTAGAGCTAATTTTGATCACAAATTTGGAAAGTATGACCCAAATTTAGTAGAATTACATACTTGGTTTATCAAAATTGGATAAGATTTGGATGTGATAGAGCAAAATAAAATTTTTTGGATTCTAATGACGTCATAAAGTTAAAAAGGAAATAAACCTAATCATGGAAATTTCACTTCCTACTGGGATCACGATCCAAAACACTTATTATTATTCAAACACACTATCATTTCTAAACCAATATTTTCATTTCATCTATAATAGAATTCACTGTGAAATCGTCCATATATGTATAACAATTACTTTTTGGTATGGTTAATTTAAAGTTTCCAAATGACAGAACATTCTAAATGTAACGATTTTTAATTTATTGGCGTGTTATTTGAAAAAACACTATCAACATTCAATTGCATTAATGATTTACGTAACATATACAATCGTTATATGTGTATAGTTCAGTCAACTAACGCTAAAAACATTGGTTACTTGGTTACTTCTGTCGTTTAGTTTCTGTCTTTTCTTGGAGAAAGTTTATGTTGATCCAAGAGCCGATAAAACAGTATTCTTCTTGACTACAGTAAAATCCGTCCAACTATATTTACGATTAAATAGCTTAAAGAAGCGATAGGTGCCGCGCTTAGAAAAGCCAAAGCTGCCAAGCTTAGAAAAGCCAGACAAAGTCTAAAAACAACAATTTATTCCAGCGATAAACTCTAGTAAATAATGTGAATCTGCCTTGGAGTAACATTGATCTCGATGATTCTTACCAAATTTTCCTACCTAATCATGAAATATAGGAAAATAGCTGTTTTTGGAGCTATGTTCCTTATCGCCTATTACTGTTCAGATTCGTTTGCTGGGTGGTCGGTTAAACCACAAAAAAAATGCAACAAAGACTCCAAAAACCGACCATTTTCACCTAGTTCATTTGAGAATTTGCCAAAAAAATTTTATAATTTGTCAATTAGTATTTTATGGCAAAATTTTATGTTTTTTCATTTGAAAAATTAGTTATGGAATTGAGTTGTTAGAAGTTAAAGATAATAGAAATAATTTAATGTAGGTACAAGGAAATTTTATGGTATGTCATAATAAATATCCTGATCAAACCAAATGTAGAATGTACACACATATTGGGTTGACTACTAAATCAGAAGTATAATTTAAACTAATATTACAATTATTTCATACAGTAAAAAGTAAAAGCAGCTATACAATTAAATTATTTTAAGAATAAAACAAGTATTTGCATTCTTAAATTAAATCCTTAAATTTACAGAAAAATCTTAATATATATATTTCTTGTGTGCGTGTGTACGTGACTGAACTCCTCCTAGACGGCTGGACCAATTTTGATGAAATTTTTTGTGTGAGTTCAAGGGGATTCGAGGATGGTTTAGATTTACAATTTGGTCCAGTACAACTGTTTTTGAGGGCTCCGTACCAAAAAAATGAAATTTCATTAAATGGTGGGAGCGCATATAAATCATATCACATTATGTATACTATGTGTACTATGTATTTTTAATAGTATTCAGGTATTGTCAATAGGCATTTATTAGAGCCATATGCGAGCGCAGCGAGCTCTACTATCAAAGGTCAGGCCAAAGGTCGAAGGTCAGGCCACTCCAATAAATAGGAGTTAAATTGGGGTTTAGCGGGATGGGTTTAGCGGACAGGCTAAACGTAGTATAGGTATTCATGAATTGGAGTTACGTTTTTACGAGACAACGTCCGTCGGGGCCGCTAGTATCTTGTAATAATACAGTAAGTGCTACATTTATAAGGTACGAAGGTACGAAAGGAACATTGTTCTTACCGGGGGGAGTACCAAGATACCTCTCGATCTTTTTTATTTATTTTATATTTACTGTTTATTTGGTTATGACGACCATTGTGTAAGAATTCAATGCATATTTGGTGTTTCAAAATATTCGATACGATTTTCTAAAAAGGAATTGACTGGACTAATAACCTATATGTATTGCATATAGGTGTATTATATCAACGTTAATTTGATGTTTAAAAAAAAATTACTCGATTCTGTAACAAATCCTTTCACCATCATAATTTTATAAATAGTGTTTTTTTTTTAAACTGTTTTGTTAAATAAAATACACATCCAATTAGCACAGCATTTACAAATTCTATTTACATTTTGTTTTTATCCAGGTTTCACCGTATATAACCGGTATACCAAAACAAAACAGGAGATACCAAAAATTTACGCCCATTATGATACCATATAATACTGTGTCCAAAAAATAAGGTGACATTTCAATTTAAACTGCGCTCGTTTGTTGTTCATTATTAATTCCTTCCGCCCGGCCAAACTACCAACAAGGAATATTATTTGAACGTTATGCGTCATTTGCGTAACGCTATCCGCCTAAAAAGGCCGAAACTGTGGAAAGAAAATTCATGGTATTTACACCACGATAATGCACCATCCCATACTGCACTTATAATTCGTGATCATTTCGTCAAAAACTCAACCCATATCGTTCTGCAACCACCGTATCTACCTGATCTGGCGCTGTGCGACTTCTGGCTGTTCAGCAAGCTTAAAAGACCGCTCCGGGGACGCCATTTTGATACGATAGAGGAGATTCAAGCCGCAGCGAAGACGGTGTTTCGAAGATTGGAAAATCCGTTGGCATAAGTACATTGCATCGGAAGGAGATTACTTTGAAGGGGATGAAATTGATTTGGAAGAATAAATAAATAATTTTCAAAATAAATATAATGTCACCTTATTTTTTTTTTGTATGTGTTTTACCACCTTGCCTGGCGATAGTTTCATTTATTAGCTCCTCAATTATTTTTAGAGGCTGAGTGCACCTCCTGTATGCATATACCATGCACTACACCAGCCCATCACAACTATTAATTAAATTAATTTTTGTTGTGACGATGGGAATCGAACTCGCTTCTTTAGGCAATGCACGAACGAAGTTGATTACGACTTAACCAACTAAGCATAAAAATTAATTTTGAGTCACAATTTTGCAAAATTTTGTTGTAGTTTGTAATAAAAACTTTAGTGTAAATAAACAAAGCGAAGCTTTCAAGTACTTCTCTTATATTTTGTTAAACATATTATATTAGAAAAATTTAAAAAACTACTAAACATATATGAAACTAATAAACGTTTTTAACTTTCTTATAAAGAAATTACTATAAAAGTATGTAGAACAAAGTTAAGATACTTTAAACTGTAGTACAATTTTACAATTACATATTACAACTACTATATATATATACAAGCAGGAAATAATGCAAAAATACATAAAACTAAAACAACAAAAAATTTTAATATAGAAGGTTTTCCGTAAGGTACTTAGTTTTCATGTTAAATGTAATAACATGATATGTCTGTACAAAGCAAATAAGTCGTAAAATATAAATTACAAATTTTTATATCACAGTCAACTACTAATAATATTAACGGTTGCAGGTACCTCAACCAGCAAGAAGCTAGAAGTATGAGACTTTTTATATCAAACACAAAGAATGCATGTTTTTTTATTATGATCGTGCCTCTTATCACGCTAAAAACTTTCTTAACTCTCTATCCATAGACACAGAATGTACAGAAAATATTTGACAGGGGAGAGAATTATCTGGTTATTTACCGGTAAGAAATTTGGTTAATTAACCGGTAAAGTTCAAAACCGGTGATTTGCCTGAGCTGTACGAGCTATTAAATTTTTTCGTTTTTCCCAAATTTGAATTTTCTCAAAATGTATCGAGCTAAAATTTACCACACTTTTTCGTTATTATAAGTTATAACTTTTTTCAGAATTTCGACTCAATTCCTTTATTTTTCAAAAGGTTATCAGAGAAAATTGAAAATTTGAGGTTACTATGGTTTTTTGAAATTTTGAGGTTATGTTGCTATGTTTAGGGTTCGATAGCAGGCAAGGTCGATGTGATCATATATGCCTGACTCATTGTCAATGAAAGATTATCTGGTATAAATAGAAAGATAATTTTTGTTCGATGAATTTAATGCAGTGTTGATAGAGTCAACAGTCCGTAACTCGTCAATTTTACATTGAATAGTGTTGACCAAATGACCGATTTTTGCGAGAAAGTTTCGTAAATATACGCATAATTTGTCGATCGTCTTGTTCCAACATAAGGTATTTTGGCCCCTGTTGTGGTAGTAATTAAACAAAGTCCCGTTTCGGTGACATATTTCGAGCGTTGACATAGATAAAGGGCACAGAAAGTTTGTCGGGCAGTTCTGGATTTCTTATACGATGAATATAGGTTCAATTATTATTTTAATTATAGTCGAAAACAAGTATCAACAACTGACTGATTAAAAAATTTGTTTGAATTTAAGAAGAACTGAGAACTTCAACAACTACTTAATTGCTCAAAAATTGTATAAAAAAATATACTCGATGTTTACGAATCAGATAATCTTTAATCGCATGACCCAGTTAAAAGTTTTTGGTCCAAGAAAGTCACAAAAGAGACAGTTAAATTAAATAAAAACAATTAAAATAGACTTGTAAGACATAGTTATAACATATATAATTTATTGCATAGAGTACATACAATCCCTTGTTTAAAGATATTGAATAGTAAAATCATCTTGGGTTTCAACTTCTAGTTTTTTGCACAGATAGTGAACCATTGGTGACAAATAGAACTGGATGTGTAGAATCCAATAAAAGAAGCTTACATTTCTAACATGATCTCAATCTAAAAATTTTCTGTTTTTTCTGTAGAGAAAAACTGAATGTTATTTATATTTGAGTCAAATGTTTCAGAAATTGTGAGAATATTCTTCATCACAAAAGTAAAGGTGTAAGAAAAAAAATTAACTTCGGAAATTTTCGGGACTGTTTTTGTACTTTCGTTAGTTTAATATAAGTCGTGCTCAGTAAATTCAAAACACTTGTAATAGAAATATGGTAAAATTAGTTAAAATTAATTTAATGATTTAGGTTCAATAATCACTAGAAGTAAAAGAATATGTAACGCGCAAAATATTTGACGCAAGCGCAGAACGCGTGAGTAAATCTCTCATCACGCGACTAAAGGTTACCTGACGCTTGACGCGAATAAATGACGGGTTAGAAATTTTTTCTAAAAATTGGATTCTAATCATCAAACTCCACATCACCACGTCACCAACTGACATGTTTTTAATGACTGTAGTATAAATTTTAATAGTGCTTAAAACATATAAAGAAGAAGTTAAAATGTTCTAAGGTTAGGAGCATCAGTAGTATAGTAAAGTATTTTTTATTTTTATTTTTTTATATAAATGAAAATATAAATAATGGTATCAATTTATCAACAAGAAATCGTGTTGTGAAAAATACTTTTTTTTTTTGCTGAGTTTCGAATAAAAATAAATTGACTATGTATCGAAAACAAGATTTATTTTCCTTATGATGAATACTAAGATAATTTTTGTCTTTGAAACAAACTTTTTTTTTATTCGTGATTATATACAAGATGTGAAAATATTATATTGGTTATCCATTTTTTTTGTTTTCACTTATGTTTTTCGATTAAAAAGAAGTGTGGTTCCACGACAGAAGTTAAATTCGCTTTATATTAAAACAAAATTTATATAAATTATAAATATTTGTGATTGATTTATGTAGAATGACAATAAATTTCCACTTGTGTACGAACTATTGTTCTTTGAACTATTGCTACATTCTAGCAAACGAGCGCTTTCTACGAACTGGAAATAAAACAATTGTTTATTTATAGTGACACCTGTGAATGGGAAATAGAACTATTGTTTATTTTTGAACACGAGTGACACTTGTGAATGGGAAGTGAGGAAAAACCAATCGCAAATTTCGTTGCATTCTTTTTTCGGTATCAAAACGGACCCAATGGTCTAAGTGTGTCCCACCCCAGTACAGCCACTCTAACCTAACCTAACCTAACCTAATCTAATCTATTCTTACCCAACCAACATTAACCTAATCTAACCTAACCTAACCTAACCATTATGTTGACGTCACGTTATTTTACTGATTCACTCTCTGTTCGAAATCTGTAATTTGATGTCATCGCAGAGTTTTTTGTTCGTAGTACTTCATTGAAATTTGCGAAGAGGAAGTCTCGAGTTTCTTAAAAATCTCAAAATTGAAAATATTCCTAAAATCTCTATTATTTTCAAAGAATATTTGACATTCAATATTTAAACCTTTTATTTTTATGTTAATTTGAAATCGTTTCAGTTTTGGGCAATAAGTGAAAAAAATTGCCGTATATGCTTCGAGTTGATTGCAAACATTTTGCAAAACATCGAGTTGAAGAACATCCTGTGACTTATTTTTTGCTGTAACCTTGTTAATCATAAATTCTACATAATTAAGTTTCTAACTTATTAAAGAGAGTTTGATAACGTAATTATTAAATGATGTTTGAGAGTATAAATATTTTTTTGCTTACAGCTTTACTCTCGTGATGAGAAAAATTCTCACAATTTCTAAAGGACCTAAAAAAAATACGTATTTAAAAACGGTTAATAGGTTGAAAAAATCTGAAAAATTCATAATTCGAAAATGGATAAAATTTTATGAGAAAGAAAAAGTTTCATCCACAAAAACCATTTGAAAAATAAAAGTTATTTATATTTTAAATCGAGCGTGAACGCGAGGGCTGACGTATGAAGGAAATGGATTATACCCTAAGTACTGGTAAGATATTACGATAATTTTTGGAAAATTGGATAATGTAGGAAGTCACAACTTCCATTCGCTTTAAAAAGCTTACTATTTAAAATTCTAAATTTTGTCAAACTCAGCCTGACTGACATATTATTATACCATGTATATATGAAATATACATAGTATATTAAGTTTAGTCCCAAGTTTGTAACGCTTAAAAATAATGATGCTAGGAAAAATATTTTGTCATAGGTGTTCATAAAATCACATAATTAGTCCATTTCCGGTTGTCTGTCCGTCCGTCTGTGGACACGATAACTCAAAAACGAAAAAAGATATCGAGCTCAGGATGTAAAAAGTGAGGTCAAGTTCGTAAATGAGCATCATAGGTCAATTGGGTCTTGGGTCCGTAGGACCCATCTTGTAAACCGTTAGAGATAGAACAAAAGTTTAAATGTAAAAAATGCTCCTTAACAAAAATTAAACAACTTTTGTTTGAAACATTTTTTCGTAAACATCACTGTTTACCCGTGAGGGCGCCAATTAGGCGGAAATTTTATAATATGTACTATACTTGATTATCAGTTATGTATGTGTCACATGTTTGTATGTGTTATGTGATAAAGTCATCAACACTGATTATGCATGGTATTTCAACAATTTACTCAGTCAATTGTTTGTTTTCACTTGTTATTAATACATTTTGCACATCATTTTAGAACTTTTATTATTACACACTTCGATAGTAATGTTTTTAAAAATTAATGAACATCTGTATATACCGGAACATAAACGAACAATGACAGCTTATAAAAGTATGTTTGTATAAAAATATGAAAAGTTAATAAATGGTGTTTCATCCAACGTGCACGAAGTATTTATTTAAAAAAAAAAAATAATATGTTCATCTCTGTTTTTTACATGAATAAAGATTAAAAAAAATGAAGAAGACAACACATCAAAAATCAAAAGTAAATAAAACGTATGAAACATGTTAACGATTTTTATAGCACCAGAAAAAAAATAAGGACTGAACAATATTAAATAAAATAATATTACATTGTAAATGGAGTTTCCGTATTTATTTCTTTATAAGAAGTATTCATATATTTTCTGATTTTTAATTTTAGATATTCAAATTACGACTGCATTATATTGAATTTTCAAAAGGGTACCCCAAAAAATTGCAAAATATCGAGACACTTTCTTAATCTCCAATTTCGATAAAACTCGGTATATAAGGTAATTTTGACCCAAAAAGTTCAAAAATCGGGTGAATTTGATGACTGGTCGAATAGTTTTTAAGGTACGGACTAAAATCGAACCAAATATTGCGATATCCCAGAAACTCTACATACAATCATTAAATTAACCTCATTTTTATACTTTTTGGGTCAAAATTACCCCATCCACCGAGTTTCATCAAATTCCAAAACAAAAATTTACCCTTATCACTTATTGTTGTTGTTTACATTTAATCATGCACACGATATTTACATCATGGTCTATTCGACTAATTTTGATATATAATATGTTACACATTCGTTAACTAAATATTGACAAATATCTTGTCTAGTAATCTTCATTAAAGAGAATTGAAAAAAATACACTCGAACCAGGACTCGAACCCGGACTTCTTGGATTCATGTCAAGCGCCCTACCAATTAGACTATTCGAGTTCTAGACACGAATGCAATTTTTTCAACTCAATGAATTTTTTTAATTTGTTAAAAAAATTGCAAAAAATCGAAAATTTTTTTTTATCACCATAGAGACCATTCTATGATAACTTCATTTCAAAAGCTACACTAAAAAAGATCAAATAATTGGGCTTTAAAGTTTAACTCAGTTGTAAGTCTATGGTCTTTTATTTCTACAAAATCAACAAACTCGATTTCCATAAATTCGATACTGGAGCCACATTTTTCTTAATTACTAAACTTAACCACATTAATCCTCAGTATGGAAAAAAAAATCTGCTTTATAATGGGATCACGATCTAATTATGTTTCAGGTTAATTTTTATCATTATTAAAATGATAATAATTTAATTTTCTAAATCAAACACATTTAAAATCTCTTTTATTTTTATATAAATTAAATAATTTCAAAAATAAATAATTGAACACGAAACTAATCGAAATAATTTATTAATTTTCGTTTTTCATAAATGCGTATTTTTTGGCCGTAGGCAATAATACTATTTTATAAAATGTGATTATTTTACAAATTTATAACAAAAATTTTATGATGAAAACTCAGTTTCATAATTGTAATTTCATTAAAAATTCAAACACACTACGGAATATTCATAGCGTATGCAAGTAATAAAAATAATTCGTTTTATTTTCAATATACATAATATTCGAACGAAATGATCGTAGGTAAATCGAGCAGTTTTTTGAAGAATTTACTATAGGGTATTCCACTATTTTTGAAAGATTACTTCAAAATGTTGATTTTGCTAATAAAAAGCCACCAAAAATTTATTTCGGAAAAATACACACGCTTTCTTACCAAAAACTTAAATTAAATTTTAAACCTTTTTTTCAACTGTCAAAAACGCGGGCATCCAATTTGATGACGTAATATGGGTATCACTATTTGAAAAAACAAATAAATTTGACAGATATATTCATAGACATCTGATTATAATAAATATAAATACTTATTATCTATGGATATATTATACCCAGCTGTCTACACTGAACTAACTGATGGTCTATGACTCATACCGATATGATTTCACAGTAGGGCTTACCCGCGTTTTAGGTCACGTGATATATAGTTTAAAAATAACGATTTTTAAAGTTAATATTTTAAAAGAAAAATGTGCTTTTATGACTCGAAATCAGAATATTTAAGAATATTTTTACATAAATTTAAACTTTTTTCAAATTTCATGATTTATTTTTGACTAACGATAATACCCTATTGAGGAGAGTCGTCATTGGTATTTGTTTGTTAGCCCGTCAGCACTCGCGTCAACCGTTCGGGAAACTTTATTCGCCTAATGAGGGATTTGCTCACGGGTTCTGCGCATGCGGCAAATATTTCGTGCGATAAATATTCTTCAACTGTGTAAATCACAACCTCTACATAATTTTATTTAAATTATTTTTTTATGCACTAGCTAATTAAAAGAATATTGATTACGTGATTATAGAATGATAGTTTAGAGTGAAAATATTAGAGCAAAGAAATAAACTAAATAATTAATCTTATCTTTCTATCACAAGTTTCATAATTTAGTGAGTACGGCTTTTATTAAACTAACAAAAGTACACGAACATGATCGAAATTTCCGAAGTTTTTTTTTTTTGCTTACATCTTTACTTTCGTGATGATAGAAACTCTTACCATTTTTGAAGAATTTGAAAAAATATATTTAGACAAGTTAAAACAAACAATTGACTGAGTTCATTGTTTAAATACCATGTATGGACAGTGTTAATTACTCTGTCACATCACACATACATACATGTCACACATATATAACTGACATTCCCATATAATTCACTACACACTATATAATTTACGTCTAATTTGCGCTCAAATTAACGCCTCAATTTACGCCTAATTTGGGTTTCAAACAAAAGTTGTTTATTTTTTTATAAGGAACATTTTTTGCATTTAAACTTTTGTTCTATCTCTAACGGTTAACAAGACCCAATTAACCTATGTTGCTCATTTACGAACTCGACCTCACTTTTTATGTCCTGAGTACGCTATAAAAATTTCATCCAGATATCTCTTTTTGTTTTTGAGTTATCGTGTTGACAGACAGACGGACAGACAGACAGACAGACAACCGGAAATGGACTAATAAGGTGATTCTATGAACAGCTATACCAAAATTTTGTTGGTAGCATCAATATTTTAAAGCGTTACAAACTTGGGACTAAACTTAGCATACCTTGCATATTACATATATAGATGATATAAAAACTGTAGGTAGATTTACAAATCTGAAAAATTCATAGTTCAAAACTAGATAAAATTGTATGAAAATAGAGAAAGTTTCTAGGACTTATAAATTTTGAAAAATAAAGGTCATTAATGCTTTAAATCGAGCAAAATACTCATAACGAGAATGCTGACGGATTAACAGTCGTGATTAAACGTTTTGGAAAAGTAAAGCCTAATTCTTTTGACACTTGGATTGATTTATCCACCA
Source organism: Chrysoperla carnea (assembly GCF_905475395.1). Lineage (NCBI taxonomy): Eukaryota > Metazoa > Arthropoda > Insecta > Neuroptera > Chrysopidae > Chrysoperla > Chrysoperla carnea. Next base: position 127,099,193 of record NC_058337.1, on the reverse strand, counting down.
AAGACTTTCTAGAATATCTAATGGCCCAACGACTAAAACATTTTTCAACTATATTTCCACTACGTTGTTTCATTTTTTTAAATTTCTGCTTGCTGAAAGATATAGACGTCAAATCTGTGAAATATGTGAAGTTGCTCTGATCAAAAGTGTCCATGTACTCAAATTTTGTGAAAGGGTAGTTTTCCAGATATTTTATGTTGGAAATCTCTAACCATCCCTGAACCATAGGCAGGGTTATTTCAGGGTTGTTGAATCGATACGTATTTGCAGACTTTGGTCTACTTTGTAATATCTACTCATACATCTTAGTCTCTTAGAAAGATTATCTTGCTCTTGTATGCAAGCTCTTGTACACACGCTTTCTTGCCAAAAACTTAAATTAAATTTTAAACCTTTTTTAAACTGCCAAAAACGCGGGCATCCAATTTGATGACGTAATATGGTTATCATTATATGAAATAACACAAATAAGTTTGATAGATATATTCAAAGACATCTGATTATAATAAATATAAATACGTATTATCTATGTATATATTATACCCAGCTGTCTACACTGAACTAATTGATGGTCTATGGCTCATACCGCTATGACATCACAGCAGGGCTTACCCGCGTTTTAGGTCACGTGATATACAGTTTAAAAATTACGATTTTTTATTTTAATATTTTAAAACAAAAATGTGCTTTATGACTAGAAATCAGAATATTTAAGTATATTTTTACATAAATTTTAACTTTTTTCAAATTTCATGATTTATTTGTGACTAACGATAATACCCTGTTCTTCTTTGGTCATTAAATTTGTTACAGGTAAAAAGAGCCCAATTTACTGCCTACCCTTTTCGATAACACGTTTTATCGTTACTTTACAGAATTTTTTTTATTGTGTTTATGTGTGTAGTAAAAACGCATACATATCATATTTTATATTAGAAATTTTTTGTTTGTTTTTTTGTCTATATTTAATATTTTAGTATCGGCAAAATAAAAAATAAATTTTTACTTCATATACATACAAAAAATTCTCAATGGAAATGATAAACAAAAAGCAGAAAAAAAAGTACCAAAATTTATTATATTATAACCGGAAATTGAGAGGAAAATTATTAGTAATTTTTACATGTAGGTAGTTAAAAGATTCTTTTTTGTATATTGGGTGACTAAAAAACTATTTTGAATTTTACTTTGCTATTTTTTTTAAACATCTGTTTGGTTATCAATATTTTTTGATAACGGGTAACTGTGGGGGGAGGAGGAGGTTAACATTAACGACCAAGAGTATTCCTTGCGTACTCTAACTGAGTACGGGTAGTTATCGATGCAACTGCACTATTAAAATGTAGTACCAAATGTTCCCCGAGCTGGAGAATACATTGGAAAAGTACTACTTTTATTCACAAATATGAAAGTCTGTAAAATGGAGAATATCCTAATCAGGGTGTTTTCATTACACCCTGCACACTCATTAATCTAGCACACCCATTGCTATTGTTTAAACATTATTTATAGACTAACAGCCCATCCTAACACTTTTTGGGTGATGTCACCCAGCGGGAATCATGTTGAAAAAGATACTCCTATATGTAAAAGAAAGTTTAAGTCCCATGGCGTTAGTTTTGCGTGGTACAGGTGAGTACAGACGAGAGTATGAATATCACACCCTTTGGATGTCTCAACCCTGCACCAGCAAATATATACGACGTTTTTCAGTACTAACTCTGCATAAGTATTCGAAGCGAATTACATAATGCCGCACAGCATACGATTTTCAATAAATACTATGTGTAACATTATTTTTATAATTAAGCTTTATGAGCTAATCTGTCTAGTAAGAATTTCTAAATTCGTCTAATTGTCACGATAACTGTTTTTCAATTTCAGTTCAGAAACAATATATGTCAGAGCTTGCATTAAATCCGGTAGTTCTATTTTTTTGCAGACTTGTTTATGATGTTGGTCAAATAAATAATTCAAGTTTGTGACCTCAAAAGCCGAACGCAACTTATAAACCGTGAAAATTTAGTTTTTTTTTCTTCAGATTTTGCAACTATGGGTATGGGTATGGGTATGGAGGTTAGCGAGCCATGCTCGAGCATCGCGCCTCGAAGCAATGGTTCAGAGCACCTAGACAAATAGACCCTTGTACTCTATCCCCGTTACGCTTTTCAGTGGCTATTATAACCAACTGATGTACTGAAACCCAGGATTTGCCTAGCGCTGAGTTTCCTAATTTCTTCTGGTTCGAATATGGCCGGACCAAACCATTTCCTTCGCTGCTGTATGAGCGCCGGGCAGTAACAGAGAAAGTGGATCGATGTTTCTTTTGAATTTTTTCCGCATCTGTCCCACGCGGGAGATTGTCTTTATCCAATCTGATGTTGGAACTTGTTCAGGTTATCATGCCCTGTGAGTAACTCCACGATGACTCTAATATCAGCTCTGTTTAGTTTCAAGATCTCCTCGGCTCTGTTACCGAGCGAGTTTCCTTCACCCAACAGGCTTTTGGCGATTCGCCCTCCCTCTTAGCTGATCCATGTCTTTAATTGTTGGTTTTCCAGATTATCTCCTAATCTGTTAAGACCTTCTCGATTTGCAACTAACAGTACTTGAAACCTCAATCTTACGAAGAATCAATTTAAGAACACCCAATATTTGCTATTACAAACATCCGAGTAGGTAACGATTTATGGTTTTTAATATATAGAAATGTTCTTGTGTCTCGTTTGAATGTTATTATTTTTTATCGTGTCTCTGTTGTTTATATCCGATGACTAAGTTCCGTTAATCTACCTTCTGTCTAATACGAGTAAATAAGTGGGTAGCGAAAAATTTGATTAATAGTTCAATTAATTAAGTAGTTTATTCGATATTATTGCAGTTTTTATCTATGTGTTGTAGTAAGGTATTGGGAATTTCCTTTTTATAAGGATCATTTTTTAACTTAATAATTTTGTTTGAGTTTTCGAAATCTTATGATTGAAGATAATTTTACTTACAGAGAGCTACTATAGCATCTATTTTAACTTCGATGTCAGCCATAGCAATGAGATACTTGCGAAGTAAGACGATAGTCTGGTACTGAGTGCTTTCCTTTGGCTAAATTTGTATGTAAGAGAATGAAAAAACATTCACATTTCACATACATCATCATACATCATCATACATTACCCTTTCAATTTTCCATTTTATTAATCTACGCTTACGCACTGCTGTGCTATATGATAAGTTGAGGATAGTTTTGACTCTTGACCATCTGTTCATGATTCCTTCTTTTATTAAGATACATGAGATGCTGTTACTAACCCAATACTGAGCAATCAGTTCAGCTAATTACAATCAATATCTTTAAATTAATCTATTTGTTTACATTACCATATCGCATAGCAGGTGAGAATCAATTTCATTGAATTCAAGATTAACATTGTTTAACTAATTAACTAAACAAATGAACAATGAAAACAACAAACAAAGCCATATTATAATATAATCACTCAATTAATTAATTAATTAAATTCGGTAAACATTCCATTGACACATATGTTTGAACTGTACAGGGTGGTACATAATACCCAAATGTTTTTTATTTATCGTGAAGTACTCTCCTATTAGAAAAGGAAAGGGTAAGTGGTTAATCGAAATGTATTACATAACTCATTTCATTTCATTTTAAGTTGTCGTAATGGATATTAGAGCACTATATATTCGTGCAGGACTGCTTTTATGGGATTCGATTACTGTCAGAGATTCACTATCAATAAAAGTGACTTTATTCTCTTTCGGACACAATTTCATTTTACGTAAAGAATTGTTAATAACAGGGCTCAATAATGAACAGAAATGGCAAAAGAAAGCTTCTTTCATAATTGGGCCAGAGCTTATTAAATAACGATCAAAATTCTTTGAATATTAATAAATACATGGTAAGTAACCTGGTAGTCTTAAATTGGAACTACACAAAACGGGTCCACTTCCTGTTTAATTTAGTATGAATTATTATTCAGCGTAGGCGAGGTTTATCTGAATTGAATTAGAATATTTTTATTGGCCTTTAAAAATGGTACATACAAGTAATGCCATCTGGAAGTCTAAATTGGAACTACTGAAAACGGGTTCACGTCCTGTATTATTGAGTACGAATTATTATAGCCAGTTGGGTGAATCCAATAGACCCGGGGACGATATTGATATATATATATATATATATATATATATATATATATATATATATATATATATATATATCTTATTTTCAATTACCTTCAATTAAAGCTTATTAGGCTACGTAAAATTGTCTCTCTAGCGATGATAGTTTCAATTCGATTGATATTCAATCCTCATCTTTGTTGTTCACGCTGTTTTTTTACCGATTCAACTATCCAAAATGATGAAAACTGCATAATGACAATTGAAAAAAAAATGTTTTCAGTTCAAGAATCTATTACAATAAACCGCACAACCCTCCGTTTTTATTGTCTATCCTGTATTAATTAATTAATGAGAATACATCTTTGACTAGTAATGCTCAGTATTTATGAACCATCGCATGAAGTTAGCCGATTAATATCCGTTTAGTATAGTATGACGTAAGCAAATGATTTCGAATTATGTAACAGCCTTAGCCTTATATATTTTTGTGATTTATATGAAATAAATTTTACCAGATAAAAATGGTACATGGTTAAACATTATCTCGATAGCTTGCATTCTATAGTATCCAAATTTTGTCTTCATATAGTGGTTCTCCTAAATAGCAATCATATTTACAGAAATTAATCATAAAAGAGATAGCAACATCATGAAAAAGTTGATTTCAAGGTGACTGGATTTTGGATCGTTATTTTGTTTTTGAAAAGTAGATAGAAATGAAGTAAGTCTGGCATCTGAGAACGGTTGGATTTACTGCATTGACTAGCGTCCATTACCGAATAAAGTTTCAAAAATTGCTAAATTTAAAAACATTTAAAAAAAAATTACTCTCGTACTAAATAGAACGATTCAAAGTATACTCAATGTCACAAAAAATGCTCGTTTTAAAACATTCTAAGTGTTACTATTATAACATAACATATGATGAGTACGCTTAGAATGTTTTAACTGTGGCACTTTTTTTGACAGTGAGTGTACATTATATATCCAGGGTATTACATCACATACCCAACAACTTTTCAATTTGGAAACCATCGAAACAATAAAATTCAATTATGAGAATGTAAAATTAATACATTCATTAAATTCATTACATGAAATCAACAGAAATTGTTTTCAAACATTTATAACATACATATCATTACCACTATTAACTAGTCAAATCATTAATTAAAAGTTGAAAAACTATGAAATACAAAATAGATAGATTGATTTATAATCAAAAACAAAAAAAAATAGATATATATCAGTTGTTATTTTATATTTTTAATTAAAAAAAATTGATGGAGTTTCATGAAAAATTATATCCATTTTATTGAATGATACTTGATTTTTTTTATATTCGTTGTGTGCGTAGTCATGGTAGGGACAATAAAATCGATGCCAGCGCTTCCAGTGAAAATTTTGGCGAGAAAGAAGTTATAGAAACTGTCAAATTAAAATTATTGAAAAACACTAATTAATTAAACTTAAGGCATTAAAAATTGAGAAAATAAGAAATCAAATTGCACAAATATTGTTTTTCAAATGTTAATTATCATAATGATTTATTTAAATTTGTGAGATAATAATATTTAATTTTCATTGTAAGTTATAAATGCAATCCACACAATTAATTATATATGCATCCATACAATTCTATAATTAAAGTAGTGTATCGTTACCATAGAAACGCCTCCAATAAAACTCACACACGGTGCGGATAGTGTAAATACTCCGTAGACGAAAGCAATGCGTATAGCACTCCGGCCAAAGGTGTTTAAGTTGTTGGATACGGTCACCTTTGCCGAATAGTATTTTATGCCCTGAGTGGACATGTTTGAACATGTAATAACTCGAATTTGAGAATGTGACCATCGATGCCACTAAATTTTTGTCTTGTCATCAGACCAGCGGTAATTGGGTGATTATTACGTATGCATTAAAATGAATATTGCGTTATTTAAGTATTTTAATGAATCCCCCGAACCAAAAATGGGGTGTTATTAGTTGGATCACTATGTGTGTGTTTGTCCGTCTATCTGTCTGTGGCATCGCAGCGCTTGAACAGATGAACCGATTTAGATTTTTTTTATTGCTTCGTTTGAAAGGTAATTTAATGGAGAGTGTTCTATTCTAAATTTCAAGTGAGAGTTTAGTGCCCCGTAACCCGGAACAACTTAGAAATAGGCGATAATCCTCACAATCCATTCAGTTTGGAAAAAGCTCAAAGGAAAAAGGTAATTTAATGGAGAGTGTTCTTAAATATGTTGTAAGTCCGAGTTTGGGGTTTCGTACTAGAAAAATTTGCAGGGGGTTTTTAAAAATTTTGTAAATTTAACTTGTATGGACTATTAACAGACGTCCAGGAACGATAAAAAACAACGCAAGGAGTATATTCAAATTTAATAACAATATGAACGTTCGGCGTACAAATTCGATAAAAAATTCATATTCAAGAGAAATTATATTCTCAAACTACTTATTTGTCTTTCTATCTAGAATTTATATAAGCAGGATGCAAATTGACGATGCAGACAAGGACGATGTAATCTTTAAATGACCTGTAGTATGTATTTTCAACAAAATATAGTCTTAATAATGTATAAACCTAACAAAAAAATTTTTTTTAACATTTTGATAAAGCTCACGCGATATTTTACCTTTGGCAAAATCTTTAAAATGATAATAATACATAGTAAGTTGCTACCGTTTTTAATTACTGTAGAAAAGCATAGCTTGCATATGTCTGCAGTCAACTTAGTTCATGATTTAAAATAAATACCAAGAAAATCAAAAGTTTCCAGACCATTCTAAAAAAAGAAGGAGAATTTACATATTAGTTTTTTTTTTTAATTTATTCCTAGATTTGCAGACTGTTTCCTGTTATAATGAAACTTATAAGAACCGTTTTTATCATCAAAAACAAATATTTAGGAGCAAACAACTAAAAAGTTTTAGCGGTAGAAAATATTATTATGAATGGCCGTTTATAAACATTAAATTGTTCAGTGAAAACTATTTTAAATGCTGAAGACAAAAAATTATTAACCCTGCCGTGTTTTTTTAAATAGCAAATCGACTACAAGTCGCACTGAATATTTAAAAAATATAGACAGAAGAAAAAAGTATACAATTATTCTACAAAATTGAACATGTGCATAATCAATCCTTCAAGTCAGCAAAAAAAAAAACAAATCTCAGTAAAGAAGTAAGCACTAAATTTATAATATATGAAGATACGATAGGAACATATTTCCTGTCGGGTGTCCCACGACACCTCTCGTTTTGCCTGGGGTCTTGGGAAAAGTACGAAAACTTTGCTTAGAAACTTTTATATAGAAAATTTTTTGTTCTTCAAATAGGTAATACAATTTTTGTGTTTGATTAGTTTTCGAGACATTTGCAATAAAAGATTTTCTGGGTAGAAAAGGACCAAAATTTTATGTAAGGCTCATGAGATGAAAAATACACTCTATTCTACTGACAAATCTTTATGTCACCAAAAGTAGACGTATCTTGTATGCAAAAGTGAAAGTCAAAAGCTAAAGATGATTGTACTATAAATATGTCAGAGAGTTGAGGCTACGCCACAGACAAATACGCTACATTTCCTCCTTTTTTTCATTGAATAAAAACAATGCTGCTTTTTTAATTTATCTTAAGATTGTTTTTCTTTACACTATTGCTTTTGGAAATTTCGATTTAAATAGTCTTGCTTAAATAATTGAGATTAAATTTTATCATTTAAATCGTGATTTTTGAAATACTTAGTACAATCATTCATTATACAATTATTTCATGTTTTCATAAATGTTTTTACACAAAAGTTGCATTATTAACATTTCAAATAGAAAACAAAATATTTGAACTAATTTGTATAATAATACCGTGTCTATGCAATTAAAACGATATTTTACTGTATAAAAATAGGCTCTATATGAAGTTGAGTAGGCTTTTAATTGGTACAAAAATGGAAATGGATAGGCACAAAATTCCTGTAGGTATAGTTATAATCTATGTTAATATTGCTGAAAGTGAAAGAATTATTTTAACTTCGTAGGAAAATGAAAACAAAATGAATGTTAAGATATGCTTAATCTAATGAATCCATAGTTTTCCATACTTTTGGTATGAGGGAAAAATTTTTGTTAAATAATAGCATAAGTTTTTATCTATCGTATAGGGAAGTATCGGTCATATTTTACTGTGTAAATTTTTGTGAAAATTTTTTTCACAAATGTTAATATTTGTTATCAGTCTTACGAGAAAGAAAGGCCCTACCAAGTTTTTTAGAATTATACTACCTACTAAAAAATTTTCTAAGCAACTTTCTAATAATTTTTTTCGATATCTCTAACCTTTCGATATCTTTGCTGCTAGGCTAAATATTAAGAAACGGCCTTATTTCTCAATTTGTAGTAGGTTGAGTCTAAAATTCAGATTTCGGTCAAGTATCTTAAAAAATGTAATTCATCTCCCTGTATAACTGTGTATCATTTCAAATCGATATTCTTATAATTAACGAAAATATGAGGGTGTCTTCATCTTAAATGCAACACGCTAGTACAATAGTATAGTTCATTTTTGGCTGACATTTTTTTTCTGATATAATCTTACATAGTTAAACAAATTGTAAGTTTTTCTCCTGTTTTTGTTACAAACGCAAAAAATCGTACTTACACAATGGCTTACGTAATACTCAAAAGGCGTCTCATCGATTTATTGCATAGTTCATATCGACTTACCTGAATTATTTATATATACATATAATATACAGGAAATTAAAAAGTTTTATTTACAAAAAAAAATCAAAGGTTTATATTGAGTTTAATTAAAACAATTCATTATTTCAATTGTTTATAAAATACAATTTATAAATGAACATTTCATACAGACTGAAACATGCATATTATTATACCATGTATATGAAATATACCAAGGTATACTAAGTTTAGTCCCAAGTTTTTAATGTTTAAAAATATTGATGCTATGAACAAAATTTTGGTATAGGTGTTCATAAAATCACCTAATTAGTCCATTTCCGGTTGTCTGTACGTCTGTCCGTCTATCCGTCTGTCTGCCAACACGATAAGTGAAAAACGAAAAGAGATATCAAAATTCAATTTTTATAGCGTACTCTCGCTGTAAAAAGTGATGTCGAGTTCGCAAATGTGCAACATAGGACAATTGGGTCCTGGGTCCGTAGCACCCATATTGTAAACCGTTAGAAATAGAACAAAAGTTTATAGTATGTATTATATGGGAATATCAGTTATGTATGTGTGACATGTATGTATGTGTAATGTGATAGAGTAATCAATACTACAGAGTCTTTGCATATTTCAACAATTAACTCAGGCAATTGTTTGTTTTCACTTGTTTTTATAAAAAATTACATAAAACTTACATAAAACATTTATTATTCAAATTGAATTTATACGTTTGTACTTTTGCATAGGAAAATAACTTTGATTCCCTATTGAATATATATTGATAATGATTTTTCATTTAAATTTATTCCGCATCGTATAAATATATAAATTAATGATAGTTTCCTTTAATGAAGAAATATTATTTTTCGATATTATAGAATTTTCTATCATCGTTTAGATAATTTTGTTTAAAAACGGGAAAATTTTTCTTAGTTAAACATAATAGTTTCATTATACCCTATATAAGAAATGTATCAGAGGGTCCTATGGATCCAAGACCCAATTGACACCTATATTGCTCATTTACGAACTCGACGTCACTTTTTACGTCCTAAGCACGCCATAAAAATTTCAGCTTGATATCTCTTTTCGTTTTTGAGAAATCGTGATGACAGACGGACAGACAGACAACCGGAAATGGACTAATTAGGTGATTATACACCTATACCATAATTTTGTTCATAGTATCAATATTTTTAAGCGTTACAAACTTGGATCTAAACTTAGTATACTTTGGTATATTTCATGTATACATGGTATAAAAATAATAAGCTTCTTGAATTTTAATTTTATTTAACCGCCTATTTTTAATCGTTTTGTTTTAAAATTTACAATTTAAGTTGAAAATTTTAATGATTTTACCATTTAAATAAAATAATATCCTCCGTTTAAAGACAAGGAAACAGAAAGATGTTTTTTTTTTAACAAAAACTGATGTTAAGTATTATTTCAAAATACTCACATTCTAATATTTAACCCGTACATTTGAACTGGTCTACTCAATGATTTGTTATCCTGTGGGTATTTACATTGTTAACATACATACCTACTCATACATACTTTATCGAAATTTAAATTGTTTAATTTATATGCATTCAGCATTGCCAGTCAGTGTTTATTTTAATGTAATAATATACATTTATTCATATTTTTTAAAATAACAAATAATGGGGTTATTATTTTAAAATTATATTATATTTTAACAATATAAACAATATATTGTTAATGTTTTGGTAATATAATGGCTTCTACTATTTATCAAATAGTTGGAATGTATAAGAGGTGCTACAATTTTAATTGTTATGTAACAGTATCTACTGATTACTCAGGTTAACTTGATAATCTTTAGTCATTTAATGAGAGAATTGTTCACGCCTTCAGCACGTACGCGAAATATCTCGCGGGTTAAATTTTTCTCTTTTTGTAAATCATAGCCGGGACATAATTTTATATAAATTTCATTGAATTTCTATCACAAGTTTTTTTTAATTTTTTGAATAAGACATATATTGAACAAACGAAAGTACACAAATGAGCCCGAAAGTTGATATTTTTTACTTACATCTTTACTCTCGTGAAAAATTTTTTGAGAAATTCTCATCATTTCTGCAGAACTTGAAAAAATTTTTTTTTTTAAAACTCTAGATAAGTTGAAAAAATCTTTTGAAAGATAAATTATTTTTGTTTTAAATCGAACGTGAGCAAAATGCTCATAGCGCGACTGCTGGCAGGTGATTGTTTAATGCTCAAAAGAAAATCCACTTCACGAAAAACATCCATTTTTTTAAAATGAAATTGAAATCAATCGGCAAATTAATAATATGAATTTGTTTTTGAAAATTGGTACAGAAAAGAAAATTGATGGATGCACTTTTAAAAACACAAGACATGGCTCAAAACTTTGTTTTATGTTTATCGAGCTACTTCAAGAATAATCACAACTTCATACGAACTCAGTGATTGATTTAGGCCTAGGCCCGTGAGGCCCGGGCCTAGGGCGGCAGAATTTGAAGGGCGGCAAAATTTATGAAATGCCAAAATTTTAGAGTCACAAAATGGTAAAGGCAATCAATTATAAAAATTGGTTCAGAATAGTTTTTATAAAAAATTTTCGATAGAAAATATTATAATCCAATTCATTAATCTACTTCTCAATCTGTGTGGGTAAGATGTTAATTTTTTAATCGATCAATGATATTCTTTATCGAGTAATGTTCTTTCCTTTCTGTTCCTTTAGTGAGATTAATCTCACGTGTATGAAGCATTTTGAAATTATTTAATCCAAATGACTTCTCAATTTGTTTTTAGTGTGAAATAAAAATACCGAAGATTTGTATGTCCCTGATGTAAAAAAAAGTTTGGAGACAAAGAAAAAACTATTGAAAAGTATTGGTTTTCTAGTCAATCTAATACTTTTTTCTTTGTCTCAATATTTTCTTTTATTAATAATTTTTTTAATAATTTTTTAGAAAATTTATCAATAATTTTTTTGATAATTTATCTGAAATAGACACGAATGAATTAAAAAATATTGCCAATAAACTAATCAGTAAGTATCCTGATGATTTGGAAGAGACGTTAGGCAATGAATGCATTCATTTACATTGTCAACTCAAAGATTCCTTGGAAAAAATGTATTCCGGCTACAAATTGTTCAGGAGAAAGATCTTTTTCTACTCTTAAAAGGGTAAAAACTTATTTACGCGCAAGCATGGGCCAAGATAGACTTAATGCACTTGCAGTACTGTCTATTGAAGCCCAACTAGTCCAAGAAATTAATTACGACGAAATAATTGACATTTTTGCACGGACCAAAGCCAGGAAAAGGAAATTTTCAAATTGATTAATATTAAAAGAAATATGAATTATTTATCTGTCTAAAGTTTATATATATATATATATATATATATATATATATTTATCTGTCTTGTTTATCAGTAATATTTAAAAAATTATATTTCAATAAATTAAGTTACTTTAAAATAAAAAACTGGATCTAAATTAATGAAATTCATTCCATCTAAAAGGGCGGCGCTTCGAACGGGGCCTAGGGCGGCAGCAGGCCTAAATCCGTCACTGAACTGGCAATTAATTTTCTTTCTACATTATATTTTAATTTGAAAGGACTCTCTTAGATTAGAATCCAAACCACTATTACATAACACATAATAAAAATGTTACATTTTGTACTACTTAGAAAGAAGAAATATGTTTTCAATTATAATTTTATATAAAGAATTTCATTATTATATTTATTATATATATATATATTTTTTGATAATATTTTTGTGTATATATAATATTTTCCTCATCATATTTCCTGCTACAATGACATTACTTGTTTTTCTCTTTGCCATCACCATCATAATAATAAAGTACTTATGCTTTGAATATGGTTGTAGTAATCACAAAAATATATATACTTTATGGATATGTATATAAAATTACTTGTAATAGGTATGATCCTCTGAGTATATACTATGGATCTGGTAACAGAGTGAGAACCACATCTCAAAGATGATTAATGCATGTCTTAATATATAATAAATAGAGTCTAAATGGCCGTGCGGTTTAAAGCGCTAGTTTTAGAACGTAGGATTATTTAGACTTAGGTTGCGGGTTCGAAACCAGGCAGCGGCAGTGTGAACAATTTATAATTAATGGGAGTGCAGATTTGATCACATTGTCGTCGCTTGGATAAGAACGAAGTAACCGACTCCACCCACATCAAAAATGTAATTGTATATGTTTGTAATTGATTAAATAAAGATTAACAAATAATGATGTGGGTGGCCTCTGTGATTAGGCATGCGTCACAAAAACGGAGGTTAAACCCCATTATTATTATTATTATATAATAATAAATTAACCTGGCGCGTATTTACAACATATTAATTGCCATTTAATAAATATTATTTAATAATTAAACTTTATTAACCTGTGACACATGTCTACTTTAAAATATTCCTTGCAAATAAAACAATATCTAACTATTTCTTAAAACTTTTACACAGAATTAATTAAAGAAACAGTAAATATTAAAGCAGCTGACTTCTGTCAATACGATCATGCGCATTGAATACCGTGCTCTGTTATTGTGTTTCTTTGTTAGCTTCTGTGTGAAGCAAAAATGTACATACTTGGTATCCGTTGGTCCTATCTAGTAGAATATATGATCTAAGGTAATGATCTTTCAATTTATAAGGTATTAACTCAAGAAACAGTTATAGCAGATCGGCATTTTTCCTGTAAAATTTTCCAGTCATGAGCTTTTTCACAACAGTTGTTGAGGTGCTTTTTAAAAAATAATTCTAGCCCATTCCGATAATTCACATTTATTTAAATAACGAATTAACATTTTTTTTTTTTTTTGTGATTAATAACAAAAAAATTTTAGTTTTTGTGCAACTTAATTCTGAAACCCATTAGCACTCGCGTTATGAGCATTTTGCTCACGGTCTAACTTGTATAAGAATAATAAAAACTAAAAATCACCAGATCTTTACATTAATCCTCTCCTTTTCTAGAATATAAAAAAAATTGGCCTTCATGGTTAAGATTGAGGTCAAATCCAATGCCACTATTAGATTGTGCGAGCGAAATACTACAATCTCAAAACTTTTTCAATCTTTCAATTTTTTAAAATTCAGGGAAGATCGGGAACTTTTTAAATAGCCTGTATATCTGCCCAAACCCTTTTTTTTAACCCTTCACTCGCGTTATGGGCATTATTCTCACTTTTGATTTAAAACATAAATAAATCTTATTTTCCAAATAGTATATGTGGTTGAAACTCTTTCTATCTTCTTATATTTTGATCTATTTTCGAATTTTTTCGAATTATGAATTTTTCAGATTTTCCAACCTATGTTTTTAAAAATATATTCTATTCAAGCCTCTCAGAAACTGAGAGAATTTTACTCGTCACGAGAATGAAGGTGAAAGCAAAAATATATTAACTTCTGATCTTTTTTCAATAATCACGTAATTAAACTATTTTGACTCAATGATTGACGAGTGCTGACGGGTTAAGCATCCTTTTTCTATCAATCAATTAAATATGACACCACACACACTTCCATAATCAATTTATTGACACTTGGTGTTATCGTTAGTCAAAAATAAATCATGAAATTTGAAAAAAGTTAAAATTTATGTAAAAATATACTTAAATATTCTGATTTTGAGTCATAAAAGCACATTTTTCTTCTAAAATATTAAAATTAAAAATCTAAATTTTAAACTGTATATCACGTGACCTAAAACGCGGGTAAGCCCTGCAGTGATGTCATATCGGTATAAATCATAGACCATCAGTTAGTTCAGTGTAGACAGTTGGGTATAATATATACATAGATAATAAGTATTTATACTTATTATAATCAGATATCTATGAATATATCTGTCAAACTTATTTGTGTTATTTCGTATAATGATACCCATATTACGTCATCAAATTGGATGCCCGCGTTTTTGACAGTTTAAAAAAGGTTTAAAATTTAATTTAAGTTTTTGGCAATAAAGCGTGTGTATTTTTCCGAAATAAATTTTTGTTGGCTTCTTATTAGCAAAATCAACATTTTGAAGTACTTTTTCAAAAATAGTGGAATACCCTATTGAGTTATCGTACAGTTTTTGATTTTGAATTCAGGGTGAAATCGATAAACTTCTATCAAAATATTAATATATAATTTTCTTATACATTTTTGGCACAAATCCATTTTCCGTCGTTTACATACATACATATCGTAGATATTTTGTGTGAACTCTATATTATATATAGAGATAATTCTCTTAAGAAAAGAGACAAAAGAAAATCGTAAGTGGGTTTTGGTTTGTGAATATGAATAATCATATTTTATTACATCAATGTCATTTTATTTTTATGTCACACTTTTCCATCTGCGTGAATATTTTCTTATTTGTATTTTTTTTTTTTTTTTGAGCAGTGAAAAATTATTCATAATGTTATAGTTTTTCCTTTTTCACAATTGTCTATATATTTTATATGCTGGTTTTGTAGTATTTGCCGCAGGGATTAAAAATAGCAGAATAATAATTTTTAGTTTATGCCTTATAGATATCACGTTCTTGTATTGAAAATAGATATATTCAAAATATTTGATTGAGAAAATCATAAATGACGTCAAAAGCATTCAATATGATATGATTCCACAATTTAAGAAACTAAAAAAACATGTTTTTGTAACTAGCGGAACTAAAAAGTAGAAAATAATTCAAAATTAAAATTTTTTTTAAAATAGTGAGTGATTTTTATTTTATCGTAAAAAAACGTGGGGTGGTAGATTTCAATTATTGTAAATATTTTACTGTCAAATATTATTAAAACTAAAGTTATTATATCTTAAAAAGTACTTCATGTTCTTACGCTTAAACGATTGTTTTCTTGATCACTCTATTCTATTAAATCTTAAAGAAATTATTTTCTACTTTTTAGTTCAACTAGTTACAAAAGCGTTTTTTTAAGTTCTTTTAAACTATTATTTATTTTCTACTTTTAAGTTCAGTTATTTTTTATTAATATTACGGAATGTTATCAGCGCTTCCACCATCAAATTTTTTTAAGTTTATCGTTAATCCTGAAATCCCGATCGGGATAATGGAATAAACTTATTAAATTATTCTATCATCATTGGTCTTTGAGAAGTGTGCGATTAGTTTCAATTCAATTCGATGTTTTGAAGTAGCTGAAAATCGCGAAGATTCCGTTACATAAATAATTCAAAGATTCCGTTACACAGATACATAGACACATGCATGTTCCAAAATTAACGCCCAAAGTAACTCTGATAAAAAGCACAATTTTTTAATTAATCCATTATCGTTATTTTACTTAAACCTTTCCTTACAGTGAAGAGGCATTCTTTTTTCATCGAGTCCTCAATTTATCCAACCCTAATTTACAGTTGCCAACACTTTATCAAGGAAATGGGTAAACATTCAATTATTGCATTAATTTTGGAACACCCTATATAAATTAGGTCTCCTAATTTTTTCTTTGACATGCCAAATAAACTTTCCAAACACCAAATTTTTACTGGGCGCGTATGAAACAGGATGTCTCAGTAGAAATTTTCATGTTTTAACTCACTTAAATAAAAAAAAAACAAGAGAAATTTACAAAATTTAAAATAAACCCCAAGAAATGTTTCGGGAACGGAACCCTAAACTCGCATCTTGAAACATAACTAAGAACACTCCCCATTAAACTATATTTCAAACGGAACAAAAAATTCAAATCGGTTCATCCGACAGATAGATACCGTTCAAATCACTCGGCTTTTTTTGGTTCGGGTAAAAAGTGAACTATAAAGACTACATCAGATATTTTTTAAAGTAAAAGTCAATCCATATGTTTTATATCTATTGTTATTCACACCGTGTGTGAGTTTTTTTCGAGGCGTTTCCATGGTAACGATACACTACTTTAATTATAGAATTGTATGGATGCATATATAATTGTATGGATTGCATTAATTATGACTTACCTTGAAAATTTAATATTATTGTCAAACAAATTTAAATAAATATTTATAATAATTTATATTTGAAAAATAATATTTGTGCAATTTGAATTCTTATTTCACAATTTTTAATGCATTAAGTTTAATTAATTACTGTTTTTCAATAATTTGAATTGATATTTTCTATAACATTGACATGTAAAGAACTGCAAATTAGTCATAACAGCATCCTTTATCGCCAAAATTTTTCACTGGAAGCACACACAAAGAATAGGTACATCTTTTAATTAATAACTTGACTAGTGGTAAAAGAATGAGATAACATACAAAATGTTTTACAGCAATTTCTGATGATTCAATGGATTTGGATTTTAATGAATAAATTAATATTGCATTCTCATCACGCATTATATTTATGTGTTATGATATACATTTATATATATCTCTCACTCTATTTGAAATTAATTGATGCAATGACAATCATAATAAACATTTCACCTACGCTATTTACTGATAATGCATATTCTTATCTTCTGTATCGTGTGATTCATAAAAAATTCGAGAGTTCCAATTTCAAGTTTACAAATTTTTTCCCATCAAAACGATTGAGTAGGTCTATTGATATCATTGAATAGATATAAAATAGACAAATCAAAAAGAATTAACATCAGCTCACTCAAACTGCTATCAAACTGTACAGTGTCATCGCGACTCGTCAAGGAGACTAGAAACAGTCTAAACAACCTGGCGAGGCACAATAAAGTCAATATTACCTGGATCCCCGGACACTCTGGTTGGAACGGTAATGAGAGAGCAGACAAGCTGGCCAAACTGGGAACCACCATGGCTCCCACTCAAGAAAAGCTTGCGAGGATGCCATACCAAACAGGTCTTAACAGATTAGGAGATAATCTGAAAAACCAACAATTAAAGGCATGGACCAGCTACGAGGGAGGGCGAATCGCCAAAAGCCTGTTGAGTGAAGGAAACTCGCTCGGTAATAGAGCCGAGGAGATCTTGAAACTAAACAGAGCTGATATTAGAGTCATCGTAGAGTTACTCACAGGGCATGATAACCTGAACAAGTTCCAACATCAGATTGATAAAGTCAATTTAGTTAAATTTTTATAAAATCATCCTTATGAATGAACTTTTTACAATTTTTCCCCTAGCACATTTCCACCATCGTGGTGTATGATCAAGTGACAGATATAAACAAAAATCAAATATGGTGCTGAATGGGCCAAGGTGCGAGGAAGATTACCAAGGCACGGAAAGATAAAATATGCCCCATCAAGCCTTCACATGCAGAAGAACATACCTTCTCTAATTCTACCATGACATGAGCAAAGTTCCCATCAAGTGCATAAGATTACCGAACGGTTAACTCGAGGAATTCTGCGACTTGATTTCGCTGTATTAGCAAACTTAACTTTATTAATCCTCCGAGAGACTAGAAAACCATATTTTCATAATGGGCTCTTTATGTTGAGTTGAAGCCTTATACAACATTATTAATTACTGTTACTTCATGCTGATTATTCATAAATAATATAATTTATGAATAAATTAATATATTAAAAACGAATTAATTAAATATGTGAATATACAAAGTCAAATAGGAATACATGAAACGAAAACAAAATACGTACTATATAAAATAATAAAAACATAACCTTAAAATTTTCTATGGTTATGTTTGTTTCAATGAAGCTATAATAAATATTCATTTTGTTTGTATCAACATATTTGGCAAAATATCAAAAAGTCGATTAAGTATGAAAATGAACTTAAGCATTTAGTATATCGTATTTAAAGAAAAAAAAAAATTAAAATTGATAATCCATACTCTTTTCATATTAAGATCATATTAAACTGAGATTGCAGAAAAAGAATTTATAAATGCAATTATAAATTCAATAAACATTTTTTATTTTAAATCGGAGAAATAATCTCAGAAAACTATCGTGGTAAATTCAATTTTATTTTACTTCATTGGTATCACATTTATACATTTTTTTTTCTCCAAGCCTGAAAACATCCGAATACCTCGAGAAGTAAACTCTTCGAATCGGTACCGTCCATTTTGATAGGAATAGGACATTCTTTTTGTAACATTAAGTGTCGAGAAAAAGTGTAGAAATGACACAATATCTATCTTGTAAAAGATCAATAAGAAATAAAAATCACCTGGTCGTTACATGAGCCCCGAAGAAAAAACATTACCTTCATGGTCAAGGCTGAGATCAAATTCAAAGCCACTTTTAGATTGCAAAAGGAAATGCTACAACTTTTGTCTAGTTCTATTTTTTTCAGCTATTATTTTCTAAAATTCAGAGGCTATAGGGAAGTTTTTGAACAGCTTGTATATCTTCCCAAACGTCTCTCTTAATAATAAAGCGTAAGAAGATGATTGAATTAAAGATATTTGGGAGGGTCTACGACCGTTTTCAAGATCGTTTTACACTGCCTTATTTAACGTAGATTTAAGGTAGTTCGAGCGCCAATCCAAGTTTAGACTTGTGGCTGAAATTATTTGTAGCTTATTTTTAACTTTGGTGATTCGCCTGCGTTTCCGAAATATCGAAAGCTAAATAATGTCATTTGAAAATTACTCCGAATATCGAAAAATTTTCTTCATTTTCGTCTTATATTGTCAAGCTAAAACATAATTCAGCATTTATGAAGGTCTTATCTTCAAGTTAAAAAGTTTTTTTTTTAATTCCCATCGACTAGTTTTGGAGAAATCTAGGAAAACATATCATCTATACCATTACCATACCATTTTCCCATACGACCAATGTTAAATATGCCTACTTTTGAAGTCATTTAATTATTTAAGTAACTCCCCCTAAAATTTTCAGAATTAATTTAGACTAAGCGTCCAACTTTCTATATAAAAAAATCAAGCTTTTTCTCTAAAATTTCCTAGGCGCTTGTACTTTTTTAACCCAAATAACAAAAAATCAACTTTGATTCGGAATCCTAAAAAAACTTCTACCATAAAATATACTTTATTCAACCCAATATTAACATATAAATCAATGTCTTCTCCATTAGAGCTGGATGTGCATAAGAAAATAACAATTTACGAAACTATCTAAAAAAAATATACACATAAAGTGTTGATATGCTCTTATTGTTTGCGTCGTACCGGAAGATTGTTACATTTTTCGATAAGAAAACTTTTATGTAAAAGCATAGTTTGTTTTTTTTTTTTTTTTGACTTGGTGTTTAAAAAAGAGTTTATGAAATTTTAAAGTATAAATAAATTTTATTTTGTGGTTACTATGTATCCAATAGAGGAGAAAGATATATGTAAAAAGTTCAGAAAATATAACTTTTTGCTCTTTTCCACTTATTCCTTTTATATTTAAAGAACGCTCTGGCATAAAATCGGGCCTGATTGATTCGTTTGTGGAATCTTAACCTCTAAACGGATGAACTGATTTTAATTTTGTTTATTTGAAAGGTAATTCAATCGAGAGTCTTCAAGAAAACATATGTTAATCCGTTAGAAGATCATCACCTTTTTTCTAGTTTTTATGGGGCACGGAACTCTTCGCACTTTACTTCGCACTTGAAACATATACAGTTGTAACGATTTTGTAGAGGATTTCGAAAATTTTCATGTACCCTTACAAGAGGATCCGATTCGCTGAAATTGGCAGCTCTAGATAATAGGTTCAAAAATTCCAACGATGATATTTTTATGTAATCTTCGTTGCCTTCGAGAGATAACAGTCATAAAACGACACCAATGTCTCGCAAAAGACCTTGCACGATTAGATAGCAAAATGACTGCATGTGAAATTTTTTCAAATCGTCGACAAAATGTTCTCTGGATCATTCTGATCAAAAGCTCTCATGGCCACAAAATTTTGTAGCGAGTACTTTCGAGCTATAGACGATTAAAGCTACACATATATTATAGTTTTGGTATATGACTACTGTGTGGGGTGTGTGTGTTTGCATGATTGCCGTGGTAAGTAAATTAATTTAGTAAAGATGGGAAATGTTATAGAAGTTGTATATTGCATATAAATAACAGTTATGTCAGTCAGTCATAGTAAAATTTGAGAACAGAGCTGGTCACTCAGCCCTAATGTGCAATAAATTAATAAAATTCGGTTCCGGCTGAACAGCTCTGTTCTCACATTTAACTGACTGACTGACAGAACTGTTATTTATATGCAATATACAAACTGTATAAGAATTTTCAGCTTTAGTAAATTCATTTAAGCCACGTCAATCATAACCGTTTCGATAGAATATATTTAACCTTTGTTATATTGTTCGCTTGACTGACCGCAGTAAATGTGTGTACACAACTACTATAACCAATCCTCAAATGATCAGTTTTAGTAAATTTAAAGTTTTTTTTTTGGACCTGGCTCTTAATCCATAGTGTTTTCAATTCATTTTCAAACAGATTCTTGCATTACTTTATTTACTCCTCTACATTTAAGAAAACATATTCTATCACCATTTATCTTACGCTTATTCTCTCATACATATTCCTGCTTGGAAACTGCTGTAAGCTGCCCCGAGTTACTAAAAACCGCTAATATTAAAAATTTCAAAAAAAGTCATACCACCAACAACATGAAACATATTCCCACGGAAGGTAATATAGTTAGTCAGTTCTTTACATATTTTTTTTTTCGTTCAAAGCTCATATGTTCTGAACACAACATCCCTCGAGAAAAGATACTTTATCAAGCTAAAATTGATGTTAATATTATAATAAATTTCCAGAAAGTTTAGGATTATTTAAGCTTAAAATATTAAAAATAAATTAAATTGAAATCTCTACTTATCGGATTATTTTTCCAATGAATAAAATATAAGAATTATGTGAAATAAATTATTAATATTTAAAACAAATTAAATTAATGAATAATTAAAAAGAAATATATACTTACAACATCAATTAATTGTGATAATTTTAATTTAATTTTAACAGTTAAAGCGTCTGACACATTTACAACTGGTCGCACTAATTTATTATAATTACTTAATAGATCATCATAAAGACGCTTTGCATCCGGATTTCCGGAACAACCTATAACAAAAAACAAAAATTAATATTGTTACATTTATTTATACAGATATAAAATATAAATTTATTATATAAAAAAAAATAAATAAAATAATATTCTTAAATTCAATGAATCAATGTAATCAGTTAATTGATTGATTTCATATAAATGTATTTTATTACATAAATCAATCAAACTCACAGTTTTGGATTAAAGGTTTATAGATATATACTAAGGATGATTAGAAAATTTGTTAACACAAGGTATAAAAATATTTTAAGTAATTAATCAATAATAAGTTTCTCAAAGATGAAGTTAAAATAAATTTTGTTGATCTTTTGAAGGTGAAATTTTTTTTGTAATTTTTGGATCCCATCTACCATTTTTATACCATGCATATATTTAATATGCAAGATATACTAAGTTTAGTCCCAAGTTTATAACGCTTAAAAATATTGATGCTACCAACAAAATTTTGGTATAGGTGTTCAAGTAATAGGTCCATTTCCGGTTTCCGTCCGTCCGTCTGTGGAAACGATAACTCAAAAACGAAAAAAGATATCAAGCTGAAATTTTTACACCGTACTCAGGACGTAAAAAGTGAGGTCAAGTTTGTAAATGAGCAACATAGGTCAACTGGGTCTAAACCTATAGGTCCGTAGGACCCATCGTCTAAACCGTTAGAGATAGAACAAAAGTTTAAATGTACAAAATGTTTCTTATCAAAAAATAAACAACTTTTGTTTGAAACATTTTTTCTTAAACATCACTGTTTACCCGTGAGGGCGCAAATTAGGCTTAAATTGTATAGTATGTATTATATAAATTGTATATTTATGTGCAATGTGATAGAGTAATCAACACTATTTATGCATGGTATTTCAACACTTAACTCAGTCAATTGTTTGTTTTCACTTGTTTATATTAACCTTACAATATTGACAACCTACTTTTTCAGAAAATCACCAGTGACCAGTGCTGCTATAAAAAATTTATTTGTGTTTTTGAATTCAATAATTTTTTATTTATTTTAGTATTTTGAGTTCGTAACGCTGAGATATATTGATGTCGCCAACTAAATTTTGGTATAGGTGCTGATACAAGTGAAATTTACAAAATTTTAAAAATCTCCGATAAATGTTTCGGGTAGGGAATCCGCACTTGAAGCATATCTAATAGCACTCTCCATTAAATTACCTTTTTCCTTAGAGCCTTCTCCAAATTGAACCGATTTTGAGGATCATCGTCTATTTTTACTTGTTCTGGGTACGGAACCTATACTCGCACTTCCAACAAAGCTAAGAACTCTGTGAAACTAAGAACACAGAGGCTAAGTTCGTAAATGAGCGACATAGGTCAATTGGATCTTGGGTCCGAAAGACCCATCTTGTAAACCGCTAGAGGTAGAACAAAAGTAAATAAAGAAAATATTCCTCATAAAAAATTTAACAACTTTTGTTTGAAACCTTTTTTCGTAAACGTCACTGTTTATCTGTGAGGACGCAAATTAGGACAAAACTTTGTTGTCCATTTTCTCCAAAACTATAAATGATAGATTCGTTAAAATAAATCCAGGTAGCTGCAATTAGTGGTCTTATGAAACATTCTTGCAAAACGAAACAATGTTCTAGAAAATACTTTCAAAACCTTTTTTTAAACTCTTCTTATTTATAAAAAAAAAAAAAAAAAAAATAAAGCAAGCACCGATTTTCAACACTTTCTATACAAGGTACTAAAACAATTTAGTCAGTCAATTGTTTGTTTTTACTTGTTTTTTTAAACTTTTATAAAAATAATACTGATATTCATGATATGCAACACTGTCGATATAGCGTTGTTAACGCAATTGTTTATTCTTAATTAAAACAAATGTTATTATTCGCTTGTTTTAATTAAGTTTGCCGTATAACACGAACTAAAGCCATTCAAACCAGGATTAAATTATAATATTCTTTGTGGTAAACTTTTTAATAAAAAATAAAAATAATGCATAAATACTACTTTGACACAGTAAAACCAGATAAAAGACATTTCATAAATTTAACAAAATAAACTACACCAGTAATGACGCAATGTCTAACAAATCTAAATTATTATCTACAACCAATTACGTCACAATTTAACTGTAGCAAAATTAAGAAAGTCTAAAGATGTAATTAATTCCAGCTCCTGCGGTGTAAGAGGCTTCAAGAAAAAATATAAAATCAACCTACTTTGATTTGATGTCCCCAATAGGCTAATTACAATAATAATTACTACAAGGTTAAAATGTAACTTTTTGGTGGTAAACTTTACAAAAAAAAATATAAAAGATTTAGACATGAAATGGAATGTTTTAGTTCCATATTTATGTCTAAATGTGTTATCAATCATTATTTTTAGAAAAAATGACATAAATAATAAATAATAAAAAACAACAGTATTTTTTATTTATTACAATGTATATATCAATATATATGCAGAGACAGTGGCACCATCTGTGAGCTACATCTAATACTAATATATAATTGGCTACATTTAATATTAATTTTAATTGAGTGGCCATCTGTAGATTCTTTCAATTATTAAAAAACTTCATAATGAAAAATACAAAAAACGTGATAACAAAACATAAACAATTAATTTTTGCAGTTCTACAGTAGAATAACTTAAAAATTTAAGTGATATTAATACAAGTAAAGAAAAAATTTTAATTATAGTGATTATAATTTTAAAGTTATTTAATAATTGTTATTAAAGCAATAAAATGACACGACCGCGGACGTCGTACGTTGACGGGTCGTAAAGAGGGCAATCGTAATGGATCATTAATGTGTGATGATCGGAAACGAGGAAAAGAAGATCAAGAAGAATTATATCTTTATCAAGATGGTATTAATTTTAAAATGTATGCAGAAAATTTTGAGAGTGCTCAAAAGAATTTGAATTTTGAAGTATGTAATGTATGTCATCGTCGTTGGTTTGATTTACAAATTAATAAAGATGGGTTTTGTTGTATTTCTCATAAATTTAAAATAAAAAATGAATTGAATATTTTCACTTTTAGCTAGTTTTTAAGTAGGTTTGGAACGGTAATGGAAAAGTTAGAAAGCGACGGATTGAATATCACCAATAAAGACACCCTAGTTGTCCCCCAAAATCACTATTGTAGCGTTGCTATATCTCCTTTAAAGTTTTATAAATAATAAATTAATTTGAATTAATACAATGCATTACATGAATGTAATAAAATTCTATGTGATTGAATTCAGATAAATCCTATTATAGTTCATTTCATTAAAAAATAAAATACTCGTGTGTTTTGCATTTACTACCTACTGGTCGGATACTTTTCAAACATATTTTCGTATGTTAGGTATGGGTATGGGTATGGGTATGGAGGTTAGCGGGCCATGCTCGAGCATTGGGCCTCGAAGCAATGGTTCAGAGCACATAGCCAAATAGACCCTTGTACTCTATCCCCGGTACGCTTTTCTGTGGCTATTATAATCAACTGATGTACTGAAACCCAGGATTTGCCTAGCGCTGAGTTTCCTAATTTCTTCTGGTTTGACTATGGCCGGACCAAACCATTTCCTTCGCTGCTGTATGAGCGCCGGGCAGTACCAGAGAAAGTGGATCGATGTTTCTTCTGAATTTTTTCCGCATCTGTCACACGCGGGAGATTGTCTTTTTCCAATCTGATGTTGGAACTTGTTCAGGTTATCATGCCCTGTGAGTAACTCTACGATGACTCTAATATCAGCTCTGTTTAGTTTCAAGATCTCCTCGGCTCTGTTACCGAGCGAGTTTCCTTCACCCAACAGGCTTTTGGCGATTCGCCCTCGTATGTTTAAAAGATTTGAATTCTTTTAATATAAAAACTGGCTTTTCTATCAAAATAACTTATTGCGTTTTTTGGGACACCTTTTGTAAAAATTAACAATAATGTGGGCTCATGGTAAATTTTATTACAGGTTTCTTACAATGCAGAAATTGTTGCACTAAAAACTGTAAATTTTTTGATTTTCTACATTGGTAACTTACACTAAAATATTCAGAGGGGGTCTTGAAATATTTGATTCCACGATTCGTTATATCTAGCGTAAAAGGTGTAAAACAAAGATGATATTAAAAAATTAAAGGACCTAGGTCAAAGGTGTTGTTTTACTTTGAGGAGGGGTGTTTTTATGGATTTTCAAATTTCACGTGAAATTTGAAAATCCATAAAAACACCCCTCCTCAAAGTAAAACAACACCTTTGACCTAGGTCCTTTAATTTTTTAACCTCATCTTTGTTTTACACCTTGTTTACACTTTGTTTTTAAGAAGTATACTTCTTTACCTCGGCTGTCTTTTGTGAGATCGAGTGTACACCGAAACGCTTATAAATTATTATGTTCATTTATTTAGAAAAAAGCACTATAATTTAATACAAACAAATCACGGTTTTAAATAAAATATGTGATTAGTATAAATTGTGTAATTTTTTTTTAGTTTTACATTTTTTTGTTTACTAATAGTTTTATAAATTCAAACAGAGATAATACATACCCAGATTACCAGTAATTATTAAACATTAATTTGAAAAAACTGCTATTGTAATATACCCGGTGTAACAAAAACACCAACACATTCATAATGAGTGGAGTTAGTCACGAAAAAGTAAACGCAGGTAGGAGATGCACGTTACTGTGGTACTGTTGCGCATTACGAAATTAAGCTACGAAAATAGCTTATGTTTAAATTTGTGTACAAAATTTAGTAAACAAACAAACTATCATACACAAATAAAAATACGTTTAGTTTAAAAAAGTTCACAATATACCTAGAACGTAAATGGCTTAGTTGGTAAGTCACCCGGCATGAATCTAAGGGATCATGGGACGATTCCTGGATTACCTGTATTTAATTGTTTAAATACCCTGTATAGAAAGTGTTAGTCAATGCTTGCATTAATTTTATGTATAGAAGAGTTTTAAAAACCATTACAATTATGGCGGGGATTAAAAAGAAGTTTAAAAAACCAACACTCCCTATCATTTATAGCTTTGGAGAAAATGGACATCAAAGTTTGTTCGAATTTGCAGTAATTCAACTATGGTTTCAACTACATGCTTTCAGTGGTTCAACTAGTTGTTTTCAAAGTGATGTGAACGAAAATATGTTTCAAACAAAAGTTGTCTATTTTTTTATAAGGAACACCTTCACTTTTGTATCTCTAACGATTAACAAAATGAGTCCTGTGGACCCAATTTATTTATATTACTATAAAAATTTCAGCTTGATACCCCTTTTCGTTCTTGAGTTATCGAGTTCACGGACAAATAAACAATCGGAACTAATTGGCCGATTTAATGGACTAATTGGGTGATTTAATGAACACCTACACCAAAATTTAATTCATATCATAAATATTTCTAAGTGTTACAAAATTGGGACTACAATTAGTACACCTTGACATATATTTCATGTATACTGGGTATAAGTCATTGATTTGACTTTTGCGGTAATATTATGATAGCTATATTAATCTGATGTAATTTCCCGAAAAATTCATCTTGACAATTTTGGAACAGTTAACTACTATAACCATTAAGGTCAAAATACTAAATAACGTTTAATCAAAGTAAAATTTCATTTGATTAGAAATATGTCATATCATCCAAAAGATCCGTTACAATTAAAAAAAAAAAAAAATTCATTTAACAGTTGATTGATATACAATTTAAGCTTTATTGAACATTACAATAAATATATAAATAAAATAAATGACAACAGAACAAAACGGTAGTAATATAAAAAAATATATATAAAAACAATACAAATAATAATAAAAATAGAAAAGCTTTTTTGAGATAATAATAACAACAACAACATCGAAAATATCTGTCTTTTCTGTTCAATAGTTTGTATAGTATTGGGTATAGGTAAATCCCATATTTGAAAGGATAAACGTTAGAGATATTTAATATCATCATCGACAACATCATCAGGGATTCATAATGTATCACATTTTATTTGTTTCAAATACACCTGTGTTCATGAAAAATAGAATCGATACAAATAAAAAAAACTTTTTACAAAAAGAAAACCGACTTCAAAAGAAAAACTTTTTTAAAACAAATTAATATGGACTAAAAAGTAAAAAAATAACGATAATATAATGTAGTTAAAATTATTGTTATTTTTGGAGTCGGTGTCAGCCAAGGAAACAACTCTGACAGAACAGTTTGCTATATTAGCTTGGCTGACACCGACTCCAAAAATAACAATAATTTTAACTACATTATATTATCGTTATTTTTTTACTTTTTAGTCCATATTTTTTTTGGAAAAGTTTTTTTTTATTTGTATCGATTCTATTTTTATATGTGTATGGTTTTTTTTTCATTAAACCGCTTAAAATCCAGAAAGACCGAAACTAGGATAATTTTTCGTCCGTAAACACGATAACTCAAAAACAAAAAGAGATATCAAGCTTTATAGTGTGCTTAGGACGTAAAAATGAGTTTGATTTCGTAAATAATTGAGTCTTGGATTCGTAGGACCCATCTTGTAAACCGTTAGAGATGTAAGAAATTTTTAAACATAAAAAATATTTCCTATAAAAAAATAACCAACTTTTGTTTGAAATAATATTTTTAATAGACCTCTCTAAGTGAGACAGACCTATCCTGCACCTCTATAAGCTAGAAACAATTTCATTAGAAACCTCTATAAGCGAAAAAATTTCACGGTCCCTTCAACTCTCTCTTAACCAGATTTGACTGTATTTTATTTGTAAACTATTTTTCAATATTACAGTAGAATCTCGATAAGTTAAAGTCCAAGGGAAACAAAAAATATTTTAAGTTATAGAGGTTTTTAGTTATCAAGGGTCTATGTTATTGAATGCATCAGAAGGATGGGTTCAATAAAATACTGAAAATTAAATACATATGTAATCATATTTATTCACATTACTTACATTACATAAAAATAAAACAACAACTAAAGGTTTAGTCTACTTATAAAAATCTGTGATTTTCTTTTGTTTTAAAAAATTCACTGTTTCTAAATCGATTTGATTTTCAATGACAAATAGAGAGGAGAATACATTATCTTCTATGTTGCTACACTGCTCTATAAATGATATAAGCAATAAAGCAAGCAATAAATATCGAAACCATTTGTTTTAACACTCTTTCAAAATGACTCATTCACACAATTTTATGTTATAGAGGTTGTGGAAACATTTCTTTTAGTTACTGAGGGCCTAACAGAAATTATTTATTTAAGTTATAGAGGTTGCGTATTTTAAGCTATAGAGGTTTTGGGCTCTGATGGGAAGGGAACGTAGTATTTTTTGAAGTAACTAAGGTTTTTATGTTACCGAGGTTTAACTTATCGAGATTCTACTGTATTATTTTTTCATTGAGTAGCAAAATATACTTGAGCTTGGGTGTACAGTAGTTACACACATGTGATGATTTTAACTAGACAGAGAAACAAGCAATGAGATTGGTTGTTGTACAAATAAATAGATTCGTACGCTTTAATGATATATTCCATGAAAATAAAGACTTATGCACTGTATCGAAGAGCAAAGGGAAGGAATTAAAGTGATATGAACCCATTTTGTAGCCTTTTCAACACGAGTTAACGTTTTATGAAAATTAAAACTTTTTGATTATTCAATGTTCTAGGCCATGCAGAAGTTTGTATCTAGAAATTTTTTTTTATAAAGCAAATAATAAGAAAGTTTTCTATAATGTGCGAACGAACTAAGTTGGACTACATTGGAACTAAATCAACTGTTTTTTTTCTCTTTACTTTTGAACACTTCCAGCTGTAATTTTTTTACGAGGTAGATCTGCTCGCTAAGGCAAGAATTGATTTCTACAATTTGAAGGGAAGTTCTATAGGGGAAAATTCATTTTTACGTAAGACTTTGCACTCCTGTAAAGCGCCCTCAAGTTAATCTAACGTATTGAAAATCTGTATGAAGGATTAGTTAGTATTTAATAAGTGGCTTTTGGTGTTCTACTTTTTGTTTGATGTCAAAATATCAACATAGTTCTCCGGTTTGTAAGATTTTGTTAGATGTTAATCTTTTAATAGGAAACAGCCAACGAGGGAAAATATTTCCTTAGAGATGGAACTCTGCGGCTTAAGAGATTTTTTCAATCTATAAATGTACTTTTAAATTGGATTACAGATAATTCATACTTCAACAATAGTATAATACTTCTAAAAAAACATACTCGACATACGCTTTGGCAAGTATAAATAAGTATATTACCATTCATAAAGAGACTAGAAAATAAGTACAAAAGTAAGTAACACTTTAGAATATTGGACTTGACTAATGTATCTTTACGAGAATAAAATAAATAAAGATAAGGTCTAACACTCTTAATTCATTTCGTGTTTGGCATATTCAATTTTTATTAACGAAGCGCTCCTCTATTGCCAGCGAACTTTGAATAAAAACTTATTTAAAATTACAAGCACTAGACTAGAAATAAGATATTAGGTGTAGTACATCTTTTAATAATAAAATAATGACAGTAAATTGGGCGCAAATAGACTACACAGCAGGTTTTTCGTGTGAAGTAATTCTATGACTTTTCGCAAGCTTGGGAAAGGTTGATCGGACAGTACACGAAAATGTATGCGCTCATTCAACATTTTCAATTTACAACATGTTAAAATTTTTAATAATTAATTACATGATAACCTTTTGTCATATTTTTTCCAAAAACATATTTTATCTACGCCCGTAATCATTTCAGTTACTATAGTAAATTTTTTAATTTTATATCTTTCTCAATAAACCATGACAAACAAGTGAAAAGAAACAATTGACTGAGTTAATTGTTGAAATACCATGCATAGTCAGTGTTGATTTCTTTATCACATAACACATACAAAAATGTATAGACAGTGTTGATGCGCAATCGTTTGTTTTTTTGACGTCACGTAAATAACAAAAGATATTCACTTTTAAACTGATATTCCTATATTAATACATACTATAAAATTTGCACCTAATTAACGCCCTCGTCGGTAAACAGTGATGTTTACAAAAAAATGTTTCAAACAAAAGTTTTTTATTTTTTTATAAGGAACATTTTTTACATTTAAACTTTTGTTCTATCTCTAACGGTTTACAAGATGGGTCCTACGGACCCAAGACCCAATTGTCCTATGATGCTCATTTACGAATTTGACCTCACGTTTTACGTCCTGAGTACGCTGTAAAAATTTCAGCTCGATATCTTTTTTCGTTTTTGAGTTATCGTGTCCACAGACGGATGGACGGACGGACAACCGGAAATGGACTAATTAGGTGATTTTATGAACATCTATGACAAAAAATTTTCCCTAGCATCATTATTTTTAAGCGTTACAAACTTGGAACTAAACTTAATATACTATGTATATTTCATATATGCATGGTATAATTATAAATAATAATTAGCAAATGTTAAATCGTTTATTTTCACATTTTAGAAGCGTAGATTAAGTTTTGTACGATATACGTGTTATAACAGCATTATTAACGTACTACCGCAATTGTCCAACTCTCGCTTTGCACTCGTTGTGAAAATTTCGCAGGCCTACGATTAAACTACTATTAAACATATAAGTTAGTAACTAATAACATATAAAAAATTCAGATTTTTATCTATACAGTCTCCTTGACCGATCAATCTCAATAACTAACCAATATTTCGTCTAGATAAATTGATATTTCTATAAACGTACAAAGTATTTAATTTATCCTTAACACACACAAATAATAACTATGTCCAATTCGAAATGTGATCCAAATTGAGTTTCCGAACTGTTATTTTAAAAGAAACACACGAAATGTAGTTTTATCTCAGTTACACTTTTATTAATCGAATACTAACTATAATCCATTTAATGTGAAGGATGATACCGGCCAAATGGCCGCCTTTGGACCATCTTCAGCAGGTTATTTGTTCGAAGTAATTTTCTATAACTTTTCTATAATTTTCTTTTCTTTTCTATAAGTTTTGGGAGGGTTTTTTTGGCTGTAACTTAGTGGATGTAGGTTTTTTTTGATCCAACGTTTCAGGTTTGTTGATATTTTCCCGACTCTAATTTATAGAATTGCAAAAATATGAAACTGAAATTGGATGGCCTTTATTTAAAAGTTGTTTTTTTGTTCATATATTTTACCTCATACGTTAAATTAAAATGACTCCTTCTGTGATGTTATTTGTTTTTTTACTAATAATCTAATGTTTTCTTGGAAAAATATAATATTAAAAAAAAATTGGGAATTGACCAAACCAATGAAATAATATAATAGTTTTTTTTTAATGTTTTTTTCAAAATAATATAATCCAATTGAAATCAGTTCATATCCCTTCTTAAGTTGAATATTATTAAATGATAGATACTAATATCTACTGATTATCATTGGCTACTGGTTATCGAATGATAGTCAGTGAATTTACCAATTTATCAATTTTTGTCATACCTGTAGCGCCCAAATTAGGGCTCAGATCCAAAATTGGTAAATAACTTTTTCCTTCGTCTTTATGAACTTATTCTGTAGAGTGTAGGCCAACGATCTGCAGTCAAAAACAGAACACCTTGTATATGTACGATCTTCATCAATATTTTGTAAGTTTTTATACGATAGTAATAATATATAAGACGTTTTTTATAGCTTGGACTTTCAACATGTATGTATGCAAGAAGAATTTGACATGATCAGATACTAAAATTTATTTAATACTTAACGATGATAGTTTTTTATCATTTGATGATAGATGCACTTAAAACCTCATCAAACTCCTCATCATTCTAATGGCATACGAGTATAACAACGAAGCGACGACAACGAAGAAGAATAGTCGTAATGATGTTTTTTAAAGTGATAATTTTTTAACGTTCTGATAAAATTTTATTGTTGTCAAACCGAAATAAAAAATAATAAAATTATGCATTATGTGTATGCACCATATGAAGCCGGTTTCAAATGTTTAGACTCTATGAGAATGTAAAATTGAAACGTGGTAAAGAGGATTTGAAGAAATAATCAATAAAAATTTGAAATTCTTCGATAATATGATTGGTATAATAATTATTGTTTAAGTTTTTTTAATTAAAAGTTGTAACTTTTTATTAATTCATAAAGTTGTATATATCAGTCAAATTCTACAGTAAAAGCGCAAAACGCTATTTATTTATTATTTGTACCCTTTATGAGAGAATGAAACTATACGTTTTGCCTGCAAAAGAAGTTGTGCTCCAAATTTTCGGACTTTTTCAAGTTTTTACCTATTATGCAGGTAGAACAACTTTTTTGCTTAAAAAAGTAGTTTCACACTCCCCTAACAGATCCAAATAACATACCGAAAAAGCAGCTTTACATTGTCTTTGTACTAATTTTCGAAAAGTATTTTCTAGAAATTTTTCAAATTTTTCGTCTAGCCACCTGCTAAAGGTACGAATTTTCATGGATCTATCTTTTATATTTTTGGCGAGAATAAATACCAAACTTTTTTTAAATTTTTATAAGTAACATTTTTTACAATCAAACTTTTGTTCCACCTCTAACGATTTAACATTAGCAAAACTCAAAATTGTAATATTTTGGAAAACGATGTAAATTTTTCAACCATTATATCTCAAAAACTGTAAGACATACAGAGGTGTAGGTTCACTTCAATTGTTTCAAATTTAATATACTTTCTAAATGATAGTAACAACTAATGTCAAAACCTCATATTTTCTGAATAAAACTGAAAAAAGTTCGCCAATTTGTAATTCATCAAGGATTACGCAGTAAGGACAACGGTTTTTTGCTTGCAAATCGTAGTTTCCTTCTCCCCAAGGAGCCCAAATAACATACCAAAAATGCAGAAAATTATTGGCCTGATTTAATAAACAAGTCATACTCACCACGTTTTGTCTCTTACTACAGAATTGTAATTTATTCAAAATGAACTGTTCGACAAAAAAAATTGATATAATAATAATAGTTTTAAAAAAATTGATAGAAAAAATATCGATATTCTCTCCATAATGTTTCACACACTCATAATGTAATTTTAATGATATGATTTCCCGCTTCATAGTGACTTGCTATAATATCATATTAAAGATTTGAAAATTATAGTTACGAAAATGGATATTACCCAATCCAGATATAAAGTGAACTTCATTAAAAGAGCTATTTAGAGATAGTGAGGTTAGTTTTAATATGGTTAGATAATAAAATGCAGATTATGGCTTTCCTATAAAGCGTATCTAATACCGGTGCTTAAGATATTTCTAACGACATGGGATAGAACGCGATATCTTAGAAAGAGAATAAATAGAGTTCTCTAATTGCAGTGTACACAGTATTGCATGCCGATCCCAGCAAGCAGATTATTTGAACTACATTGCCGCTTGCACTATTCATTTCTGGATTAGACTAAATATTCGTCAAAAAGTAATCTTTGTTTACTGTTTTTTCGTAAACTAAACGGTCAACTACGTCTTATTTAGACTTAGAGCTTCTTTAATTAATTTATTTATATATATCTAGTTATTTCCACAAAGTTACTTTTTATAGAACAAACAAGAACTAAAAATGTTCAAAAATGTTCTCTAAATAGTATGGATTCACATCCTTTACATGCTAAATATTGACAGCTTTGAAAATTAATAGCAGCTAACAGAGACGGTGAATGGTCCTAAAGATTTTTTACAGTTTATGTCGTAAAAATGTACATTTTTTGAATTTTTTATGTAGAGTCAAACGGTTAGTCATATTTTGTTGAACATAGTTTCTATTTTGTCAAATTCTATTTTTTGCCAGTGTCTGAAGAGCAGAATTTTAAATAAAGTATCAAAATAGTTAAAGTTATATTTGCCGGACTATTTGTTGTGACATTAACATGGTAAAAACTAATTTGGATGCTCATTCTAGACAAGTGAAGCTTGCCTTCTTGTTAACAAAAGCTTTCATCAACTGGTGGTAAGCGATTTTTGATGGGCACAATTAAATGGTATGACTTATAAGGACAAAAAACATTAGATACACTTGCATAGTTTTTTTTACTTAAAATATCACATACTATAAGATATGAAAATAAAAGAATTTCTTAAATGTCTTATAATAAGTTGACAGAGATGCTTTTATAATTGAGAATACCATAAGGAAAATATGACATTTTGATAAAAAAAGTAATTTTACTCGACCCATAGTTTTTTTTTTTAATGAGACAGGGTGCTGTAGTTATAAACGATAGTTTATGTTGTATAACATAGAAATATATCGACAATGATAAAACCAGGAATTCATTGTTACCAAAACTAATTATTATTCTCAAGAACCCAAAGGAGTTATTATTTTAAAAAAATCTTGTTTTAGAAAGAAATTGAAAAAAGTTAAAAGTTTGACTGACTGTCTTAATTGTCACCTTTTCACAAAGATCTCATTGAATAAAAAATGACATATAAAGTGATCCAAATTCAGTCCAACATTAATTTAAAACAAGTGAAAACAAACAATTGACTGAGTTAATTGTTGAAATACCATGCATAGACAATGTTGATTTCTTTATCATATAACACATACATAACTGATATTCAAGTATAGTACATACTATAAAATTTCCGCCTAATTGGCGCCCTCACGGGTAAACAGTGATGTTCTACGAACCCAAGACCCAATTGACCTATGATGCTCATTTTCGAACTCGACCTCACTTTTTACCTGAGTCCTGAGAACGCTGTAAAAATTTCAGCTCGATATCTTTTTTTCGTTTTTGAGTTATCGTGTCCACAGACGGACGGACGGATGGACGGACAACCGGAAATGGACTAATTAGGTGATTCTATGAACACCTATACCAAAATTTTGTTCATAGCATCAATATTTTTAAGCGTTACAAACTTGGGACGAAACTTAATATACTATGTATATTTCATATATACATGGCATAAAAAACATCTAGAATTTTAACTATGATCTTAGTTATATTTTTATGAAACAAATATATTGTCTATACTATATTTGATACGAAAAATGATATCAGCCAAATGACCACTTCTAAACCTTTTGCAGCAAGTAATTTTCTATGAAATTTGAAGTTTTATTTAGGCTATAACTTGGCGGATGTTAGCTTTTAGGTATTAAAGGAAATCAAATGACGTATTCTTAGCTGAAAGCACGCTATAATGATCCACAATCCTATCTTCAATGTTTATGGTTTCCTCGAACTTTTGTAAAATGATTCGAATTATTCGCTGACGATTAAATTGGCCATAATTTTCCAGTAAAAGTCTATACACAGTTCTTAAGGAACAATTTAAGCATTAAATGATTCATATTCGTAAATGGAATCTTTCAAAATTAGTATTTGACGTTTGAAACAAGCGAAGGTATTCACAGTATTTTAATTTACAGAGTTAAAAACATAGGAAACTGAAATTGGAAAACTTTTTCAGCGGATTCAAAAATCAGAAAATATCAATAACGGCTGAATAAAAGAAATCTGAAAATGTAAAAATCCGTAGAAAATACAACTAGGAATTTTCAAGTGAAAAGCATTACCCCTATATTACTACTTATAAATATATAAATTACAAAAATATAATATCATAGATATAAGAAATTTATTAGTTCATCGTATTTTTAATAAAGTTTTCTTTGAGGAAAAGTATATGGCGCCATACGATGAAAATATACCTTGGGACTTTGAAAAAATTATTCACTTAAATATTTTTGTCCTATATTTCTTTTCTAACGTAAACAAACCTTCGATAGAAGATGAGAGATTTCCCATTCCCATA
Source organism: Chrysoperla carnea (assembly GCF_905475395.1). Classification (NCBI taxonomy): domain Eukaryota; kingdom Metazoa; phylum Arthropoda; class Insecta; order Neuroptera; family Chrysopidae; genus Chrysoperla; species Chrysoperla carnea. The sequence continues at coordinate 127,062,533 of NC_058337.1, read as the reverse complement.
TGTTTACCTTTTGTTTCGATTCTGTAAGAATTATAATGTCTTCTATATTTTATTATAGAAATAGTATAGAAAAACTGTAACAAAATGAAAAATCATTCTTTTTTCGAGTTTCATATGATAGAAAAAAATATTTTATAATATGTCTCATATAAAAACTGTCCAATATCACCAGATCAAACAGAAACTGGCAGAGAAGAGTTAGAAAAAATAACAAAGTCTGTTATTTTCATGGTTTCAGACCTCGTATAAGTATTAATGCAAAAAATTGACATTTAAATATTTCATATTAAGGTCTAGGCCATGCAGGACTTTTTATCAAGAATAACTTTTTTTTCATAAAACAAATATTTTTCTTATGGTGCCGCTTTAATTGGACACACTGTATATCCACATGAGAATTCTTAAGATAAATCGCAACGTTTTTTCTTTTATTTCCAGAGTTACAAAGCAGTAATGTTCCATTCGATAATTTAACGATGAGCTTTCAAAGGATCTTAAAGTTTTGAGATAATTCCCAAAATACCATTTTAAACTTTGGTATGTTTGTATGATATGCGCTGTGAAGTTGCTGCCAAACCAAGCGGAATGAAGGAAAGAAAACAAAAAATATATATCCGATAGCCTCAATTAAATGTAAATATTCATAGCATTTTAATTCCCAAAACGTTTTCAATTTATGTATTAATATTTTATTCTTGAAACTATATTTCAATACATATTATGAGTGCGTAGTCATGGTAGAGACAATAAAATCGATGCCAGCGCTTCTAGTGAAAAATTTTGACGATAAAGGAGGCTGTTATGACTAATTTGCAGTTCTTTACATGTTAATCTTATTTTAATGTCAAATTAAAATTATTGAAAAACACTAATTAATTAAACTTAATGCATTAAAAATTGTGAAAATAAGACATCCAATTGCACAAATATTATTTTTCAAATGTAAATTATCATAATTATTTATTTAAATTTGTGAGACAATAATATAAAATTTTCAATGTAAGTAATAAATGCAATCCATACAATTATATATGCATTCATACAATTCTATAATTAAAGTAGTGTATCGTTACCATGGAAACGCCTCCAATAAAACTCACGCACGGTGCGAATATTATGCTTTCTATATATGTATCTATAATTTACAGTGGCGAACTATTACGAGGTGAGATGATGAATGTGTGTCAATTATTGCCAAATATATGTCTATGACAAATGGTTATATTGATTGTTTTCTGGAAAATAGTTTATTGTGTGTCAGTTCTTATATAGGGTGGTATATTAAAAATTTCCTTACAAAAGTATCCATAAATGTGGAAAAGAGGACGGTAGATCAAAAAACGGAAAACCGTAAAAGCACGTATCGCCTCATATTTAGAGAGACTGAAACTAAAAAATTTATACGGGGTGTTTTTTTTTTTTTTTTAATGGAATATCAAGCCGATTTTGTTTCTTACCGTTAAAAATGAGCTTTTTATGGATTTTAGCCTTGAGAATAACCGAAAATTTAGGTACCAAAAATTGAAGTTTTTGCCTGTTGCAATTGACATTCTATTTTCGAAATGTAAAGGTAACAACTTTTAGTATAATCGCCCTGTATTAAGGATTTGTCTTCAACTGGAATAATTTTTACTTGAATCATTTTTTTCACAAATTCTTTCATTTAAACCATTTTCAGGCATATTGTTTGTACCATTTACAATTTTAGGTGCACTAAAAATGCCATCCATGGTTTATAATTCAATTATACTCCTCAACTCCTGGTTAAAGATACACCAAAACAGAACTCATAATAAAATGCGCGTTTGAATTTCAGGAATTGTAAATAATATCAATTGAATGACATTTTTGTAAGAATCGCATCGATTATTTAGCTGGGCCAAAACTACGATATGGAAACTGGAACAGTGTCCGTCTCGGGGACCCCTTTTTAAAATATCTTTATTTTGGTGCACAAAATTATTATTTGTTGAAGATATTGTGTCTTAAATTTAAATTTAGCGCCCCTAGCGTTTTCTATATCAATGACTTCAAACTTCACTTCAATTAATATACGTTAAATATGTATCTAAATCTAAGCACATAAGTAAGATGTAACCCATATAAGGATATCATTAAAGTTTGATAAATAAATAATAATTTATAACATTATCATAACTTCGATTGCGAGCTATATTCTCGTAAAGAACAATGTCACCAACCTGAAAAAGTGGTATCATAGCTTTAATAAGTGGTATCATAGCTTTAAAAAATTTTACCGACAAAACACTGTCATTTTTACTTTCCATTTGCAAAATATTATTTTATCTTTTGATTTTTGTATGGGACCCCCCAATTTGCTTTGATTCTGGGGACTTTTCAGCCCTATTTCAGCCCTGTAACTTACGCTACTGCTACATATTATACATTTGATATGAAAGACATTAGGTTTGTGAAGATGGCACCCCCATGACCGAATTTTACGTTCTTTGTGAGCTTAATCGTTTGACCATCGTAGGACCACTTTTGACCACCCTCAATTTTCGTTTGACCACCCTCCGTTCGGAAAATATTCACGATTCAAAATTTTATTTCTCGTAGCCTCCACCATAACCAGCATAGGGAAAATAACATGGTAGCACCCCCATGAACGAAATTTAATTTAATTGTGAGCTCAATCGATTCTAAATCGTAGGACCACTTTTGACCACTCACAATTTTCGTTTGACCACCCTTCGTTCGAAAAATATTTAGAAAAAACAATTTTTTTTTAACGAAAAACAAAAAAGGCTGGATTCTAATGAATTACTACAAATTCTAGGGTGTTTTTGTGCTCAATCGTTGGAGAATCGTAGGACCACCTAGGAATATTAACAAAAAACGTTAGACCACCCTCCGTTCGAAAAATATTTAGAAAAAACAAATTTTTTTTTAACGAAAAAACGTTCCCTCCACCATCCAAAGATTGTAATAACGACAAAAACAAAAAAATCGATTTTCTACTAAAGGAGTGAAAAATTTATAGATTTTTTCATCCAAATCCATTCAAAATCGTAGGACCACTTTTGACCACCCACAATTTTCGTTTGACCACCCTCAGTTCGAAAAATATTTACAAAAAACGAATTTTTTTTTAACGAAAAAAAATGAAAAATGAATTTTTATATAAGCAGCAGGAATTCTGGGGTGTTTTTGATGTCAATTGTTAGCGAATCGTAGGACCACCCCAAAATATTCACAAAAATCGTTTGACCACCCTTCGCTTGAAAAATATTTAGAAAAAACAATTTTTTTTTTAACGAAAAACAAAAAAGGCTCGATTCTAATGAATTACTACAAATTCTGGGGTGTTTTTGTGCTCAATCGTTGGAGAATCGTAGGACCACCTGGGAATATTAACAAAAAACGTTAGACCACCCTCCGTTCGAAAAATATTTAGAAAAAACAAATTTTTTTTTTAACGAAAAAACGTTCCCTCCACCATCCAAAGATTGTAATAACGACAAAAACAAAAAAATCGATTTTCTACTAAAGGAGTGAAAAATTTATAGATTTTTTCATCCAAATCCATTCAAAATCGTAGGACCACTTTTGACCACCCACAATTTTCGTTTGACCACCCTCAGTTCGAAAAATATTTACAAAAAACGAATTTTTTTTAACGAAAAAACGTTCCCTCCACCATCCAAAGATTGTAATAACGACAAAAACAAAAAAATCGATTTTCTACTAAAGGAGTGAAAAATTTATAGATTTTTTCATCTAAATCCATTCAAAATCGTAGGACCACTTTTGACCACTCACAATTTTCGTTTGACCACCCTCAGTTCGAAAGATATATAAATATTAAATTCATAATCGTCTAATCGTTTGACCATCGTTGGACCAGTGTAGAAAAACCTGAAAATTCGTTACCACAAACGACAAACTTTATTGGACCACTCTTAGTTTGAAGAATTCTGGTAGTGAAAATTGATACTTTATATTCTTATATTTTATTTATATCATATGCAGGGATGTTAATGAATACAGTTCAGATTCATTAATTAGTGAAAAAATAATGTTCGGAAAAACAAGTTATACTTTTTTACACTTATTATCTATATTACGATAAAAGTTAAGCAACAGCGATAATTAGTATTAAAAATTTGGTTTTATGGTGGTTTTTTTTTATTACTTTTTACAATTAAATCAACCAATGTATTTCATAAACGAAAGACTATAAGAATTACTTTTTATAAAATCCATTAAGTTAACAGGAAAAAGATAAGCTTTTGCAATTAAATTATCAAAAATGCTTTATAAACGCAAGAATTTATGAATGATTTCTTTTAAAAAATTTTAAAAAGAAGGTTCCAGTTTGTTAGTCATTTCCACACCACCTTCGAGGTAGACTTTTTTTTAATGTGGTATCGAAAAAAGGCCTATTCCAAATGAATCTAAGATTATGAGTTTTTAAGACTAATAGAATCAAATTAGATCCTTTGTTGCCCATAACAACGTTTTTTTTTCTGAAATGTTATTCTGTTAGTTAGCGTTCTTATTTAAAATTTTAAATAAATGTCTAAATCTTATTTTAAAAGCGGATTTTGAGAATGTGTTTTAGATTTGTCATTTTCTGATTTCAAATTTTGTTTTGATGTCTATGTTTAAATAAAAATTTCTTTGTTGAACAAATTTTCATTTTTTGGCCTATTATTGCACACATGTTAAAAAACTTAAAAAAATTTTAATTTATTGTGCGTACACTTAACATAGTGGTGTACGGTTTTCTAGCAAATATTTTAAAAGTTTTTAAATTTTTTAATACTGGAACTTGATAAATGTGTTCGATTTTTTAAACTTCTCTAATTTATTAGAAATAGTGCAACACTGATATTCGTTTTTCGTTAAATTTCTAAATATTTTTCGAACAAAAGGTGGTCAAATGATTTTTGTGAATATTTTGGGGTGGTCCTACGATTCGCGAACAATTGACATCAAAAACACCCCAGAATTCCTGCTGCTTATATAAAAATTCATTTTTAATTTTTTTTCGTTTAAAAAAAAGTTCGTTTTTTGTAAATATTTTTCGAACTGAGGGTGGTCAAACGAAAATTGTGGGTGGTCAAAAGTGGTCCTACGATTTTGAATGGATTTGGATGAAAAAATCTATAAATTTTTCACTCCTTTAGTAGAAAATCGATTTTTTTGTTTTTGTCGTTATTACAATCTTTGGATGGTGGAGGGAACGTTTTTTCGTTAAAAAAAAATTTGTTTTTTGTAAATATTTTTCGAACTGAGGGTGGTCAAACGAAAATTGTGGGTGGTCAAAAGTGGTCCTACGATTTTGAATGGATTTGGATGAAAAAATCTATAAATTTTTCACTCCTTTAGTAGAAAATCGATTTTTTTGTTTTTGTCGTTATTACAATCTTTGGATGGTGGAGGGAACGTTTTTTCGTTAAAAAAAAATTTGTTTTTTCTAAATATTTTTCGAACGGAGGGTGGTCTAACGTTTTTTGTTAATATTTTGGGGTGGTCCTACGATTTGCTAACAATTGACATCAAAAACACCCCAGAATTCCTGCTGCTTATATAAAAATTCATTTTTCATTTTTTTTCGTTAAAAAAAAATTCGTTTTTTGTAAATATTTTTCGAACTGAGGGTGGGCAAACGAAAATTGTGGGTGGTCAAAAGTGGTCCTACGATTTTGAATGGATTTGGATGAAAAAATCTATAAATTTTTCACTCCTTTAGTAGAAAATCGATTTTTTTGTTTTTGTCGTTATTACAATCTTTGGATGGTGGAGGGAACGTTTTTTCGTTAAAAAAAAATTTGTTTTTTTAAATATTTTTCGAACGGAGGGTGGTCTAACGTTTTTTGTTAATATTCCCAGGTGGTCCTACGATTCTCCAACGATTGAGCACAAAAACACCCCAGAATTTGTAGTAATTCATTAGAATCGAGCCTTTTTTGTTTTTCGTTAAAAAAAAAATTGTTTTTTCTAAATATTTTTCGAACGAAGGGTGGTCAAACGATTTTTGTGAATATTTTGGGGTGGTCCTACGAGTCGCTAACAATTGACATCAAAAACACCCCAGAATTCCTGCTGCTTATATAAAAATTCATTTTTCATTTTTTTTCGTTAAAAAAAAAATTCGTTTTTTGTAAATATTTTTCGAACTGAGGGTGGTAAAACGAAAATTGTGGGTGGTCAAAAGTGGTCCTACGATTTTGAATGGATTTGGATGAAAAAATCTATAAATTTTTCACTCCTTTAGTAGAAAATCGATTTTTTTGTTTTTGTCGTTATTACAATCTTTGGATGGTGGAGGGAACGTTTTTTCGTTAAAAAAAAAATTTGTTTTTTCTAAATATTTTTCGAACGGAGGGTGGTCTAACGTTTTTTGTTAATATTCCCAGGTGGTCCTACGATTCTCCAACGATTGAGCACAAAAACACCCCAGAATTTGTAGTAATTCATTAGAATCGAGCCTTTTTTGTTTTTCGTTAAAAAAAAAAATTGTTTTTTCTAAATATTTTTCGAACGAAGGGTGGTCAAACGATTTTTGTGAATATTTTGGGGTGGTCCTACGAGTCGCTAACAATTGACATCAAAAACACCCCAGAATTCCTGCTGCTTATATAAAAATTCATTTTTCATTTTTTTTCGTTAAAAAAAAATTCGTTTTTTGTAAATATTTTTCGAACTGAGGGTGGTCAAACGAAAATTGTGGGTGGTCAAAAGTGGTCCTACGATTTAGAATGGATTTGGATGAAAAAATCTATAAATTTTTCACTCCTTTAGTAGAAAATCGATTTTTTTGTTTTTGTCGTTATTACAATCTTTGGATGGTGGAGGGAACGTTTTTTCGTTAAAAAAAAATTTGTTTTTTCTAAATATTTTTCGAACGGAGGGTGGTCTAACGTTTTTTGTTAATATTCCCAGGTGGTCCTACGATTCTCCAACGATTGAGCACAAAAACACCCCAGAATTTGTAGTAATTCATTAGAATCGAGCCTTTTTTGTTTTTCGTTAAAAAAAAAATTGTTTTTTCTAAATATTTTTCGAACGAAGGGTGGTCAAACGATTTTTGTGAATATTTTGGGGTGGTCCTACGAGTCGCTAACAATTGACATCAAAAACACCCCAGAATTCCTGCTGCTTATATAAAAATTCATTTTTCATTTTTTTTCGTTAAAAAAAAATTTGTTTTTTGTAAATATTTTTCGAACTGAGGGTGGTCAAACGAAAATTGTGGGTGGTCAAAAGTGGTCCTACGATTTAGAATGGATTTGGATGAAAAAATCTATAAATTTTTCACTCCTTTAGTAGAAAATCGATTTTTTTGTTTTTGTCGTTATTACAATCTTTGGATGGTGGAGGGAACGTTTTTTCGTTAAAAAAAAATTTGTTTTTTCTAAATATTTTTCGAACGGAGGGTGGTCTAACGTTTTTTGTTAATATTCCCAGGTGGTCCTACGATTCTCCAACGATTGACCACAAAAACACCCCAGAATTTGTAGTAATTCATTAGAATCCAGCCTTTTTTGTTTTTCGTTAAAGAAAAATTGTTTTTTCTAAATATTTTTCGAACGAAGGGTGGTCAAACGAAAATTGTGAGTGGTCAAAAGTGGTCCTACGATTTAGAATCGATTGAGCTCACAATTAAATTTAATTTCGTTCATGGGGGTGCTACCATGTTATTTTCCCTATGCTGGTTATGGTGGAGGCTACGAGAAATAAAATTTTGAATTGTGAATATTTTCCGAACGGAGGGTGGTCAAACGAAAATTGAGGGTGGTCAAAAGTGGTCCTACGATGGTCAAACGATTAAGCTCACAAAGAACGTAAAATTCGGTCATGGGGGTGCCATCTTCACAAACCTAAAGACATTATATAGTTTGTTTTTGTCTTGTATTTTTTTTTTCGATTCTCTTGAGTATGTAGAGTGAGCTATCTCTTCTATCCAGTATAGGTTATTATAATAAATATTTCATTCAAGGTAAATACATAGAAAAGAGCTTTGTTGTTGTTGTTGTTATTTGAGAGGCGGGGACGAGGTATATAGCTCTGTTGTAACTAAAGGTAAGTAGATAGGCAGCACTACGAGAAATAGGAATACAACAAACAGATAGAAATAAGGCATAATATTATACAGTGTGTGTCCGGATAAAGGTAACTATACTTGTAAATTTTCTTATTTTGCATTTAAAGAAAAAAAATAATGATTCTTTATAAATAATTTTGCTTCATCTGAAAAGTATGTAGGAATATTTAAAACTTCTAAATAATGTACAGGATATCCAAAAAATTGGTATCACTTTTTTTTTAAGTAAACTACCAATCCTTTTTATAAGTTGACAAAATGTTACTAAGAAAAGTTGCTCGAAATTAACAATTATAACTCAAGAACTGAATTTCAAGAAGATATTTCCAACTTTGACAATTCCATTCTTAGTGAATGTTTATCCGAGAAAATAAATTTTCTAACCTAGTCCACAAAAGAAATACACTCTCGAATAGTACATGTTATTTGATTTATTATTACTTTCTTTATTACGTTTTTTTTGTAATTACAACTTTTGTTCAAATAAAAAATGATGCTATAATTAAAGCACATGGATCTTCTTGATATTTTGTATAGAGTCATAATTGTTAATTGCGAGCAACTTTTCTGAATAACATTTTGTCAACTTATAAAAAGGAAGGGTAGTTTACTAAAAAGAAAAATAGTGTTTTCAATTTTTTGGTTACCCTGTTTTAAATATACCTACATACTTTTCAGAATAAGCAAAATTTTTTATAAAGAATGACTGTTTTCTTAAAATGAAAAATAATAAAATGTACAAGTATAGTTACATTTATCCGGGGACACACTATATAGTTGTGTGAGTTAAAGTTGTTTGTTTGCTAGACATAGTATTATTGTAGGATTGGTAGACATAACATTATTGTAGTAGGTATGATAGTATGATGAATAAATGGTGATGTCAGTATCAATTTAAAACTAGTTACTCTCAAACTAGTTGTGATATTCATACAACATGACATGTAAACAAACCGTCTACAATATGGAAACTTGGTTATTACAATGTGCTTCAGCTTTTTAATACTCTGTATATGGGTGGACAATTTTAATCTATAATGACTAATACCTAGTTCTTCGGGTTTCTTTAATAGCCCATTTAGATTCTAAAAGGTAAGAGATAGAATAACAGTTTAAAGTTAATCCACATAAAAAAACTAACATTTTTCATCAAAGCATTTTATTCAAAATCATCAGTGCGACTGAAAAAAAAAGTCATTATTGCATAAGAGAACACACTAACAACGAAAAAATGCGTTACCCAAAAGTTGTCAAGGACAATAGAAGACATTCGCCTGTATCTATGACCTTAACCTACAATTACCGATAAACTTATAGTAACTGTCCAGAAACATTTAGACTGCACGTATCTCCAAAACTTATATAACAAAATTCTCTATCATACTTTTTTTTCACAGAATCCGAGAAAAACACGATCAAAGATTTGTATGTGTTTTTGTATGGTTAAGAGAGTTATCTCAATGATTTTAAGAATTATGTGATCATTGTTAGCGATACCTCTCAAATGTTGAAACCACAAAATCGCACGAAAATTAATTATAAAACAATTTCAAGAAAAAAAAAATTGGGCATTCCATTGATTATATCTCGTTCTAAATTTTGGACTTCTTAATACAGACTAATTTAATGTTACCGAGTTAAATTTTATAAGTCACCACGCACAAATGCTTGCAAATAACATAAAAATAATTTCTATCGATAAAATGTATTTATACGATATAAATGAGATAAGACCATAATTGAAGAGCTTAGTGGATGAAGATGTTATGAGACAATTAAGTGGAATCGAGATAATCAGCTGTAAAGTTTTTAACTTGCATAACAAGTTATGCAAGACATAACAACTTCATCCACTGAAAATAGCTTTATTTGAAAGGTTAGCGAAAAGGGGAAACATGCTATGTTTAAAGGAGAGCATAACATGTTCATCCACATGAAAATCTCGATTTCGTCAAAAATGTCACTTAACATGTTCATCCACTAAGCTCTTCAATTGTCTTTCAGTTCATTTTAATTTAGTAGGATAATTATTTGCTCATAAAACTCTATATATCACCAAAAAAATGCCTTGTTTTCAGAAAGTGGTAGAAGGAAACTCAAATTATTTGATTTATTATAAATGACAGATTAAATCAGAATAACACAATAAATCTTGTTATACATAAATGCAATAAATGTTGGAAGCGCAGTTAAATGGTGTATTATATCTATTTCTACAACATAGCATTTATTTATTTGCGCTTCCACCATATTTTAAAAGATAATATAATCCGTAATAATAATAGGAGGTAGGCAGACTTAATTGTACGCCGGAGACGGTTTAAATACATACAAAGTGTCTTATTTAGTTTTTTAAGCTAACAATAGTTATAAATGTTAATAAAATAACATTAAAACAAGTGAAATTAAACAGTTTACTGCGTTGAAATCCCCTACATGAGAGAGTGTTGTATATCATTGTTTTTATAATTTTTATAAATAAGATAAGCTTAAAAATAAAAAAAAATTCATGTTTATAAAATGGTGACCATTTTACCCTCGAAAATTTTGCTAGGATTTATTTTTCATTTTTTGATATAATAATAATAATAATAATAATGGGGTTTAACCTCCGTTTCTCTGACATATGCGCCTATAACACAGGCCACACACATCATTATTTGTTAATCTTTATTTATTTAACTGCATACATGTTTACAATTACAATTTGATGTGGGTGGATTCGGTTGCTTCGTTCTTATCCAAGCGACGACAATGTGATCAATTCTACCGCCCTCATTATTATTATTTATTAAATTGTTCACACTGCCGCTGCCTGGATTCGAACCCGCAACCTAAGTCTAAATACACGACCGGTCAGAGTCTAATGCCTTAGACCGCTCGGCCATTTTCTTCCATTTTTTGATATGTACAAGCTTTGAAACGAATTGAAAAAAAAATTTCACCGAAAATTAATAAAATTAATTATTAATTATTAATTATTAATTATTAATTATTAATTATTAATTATTAATTATTAATTATTAATTATTAATTATTAATTATTAATTATTTATTTATCTATTTGACCTCTTTAACTATCGGACCTTTTTATTATGTCTTGTGTATCTTTTATAATTTTTTGAGTCTAAATGGCCGAGCAGTCTAAGGCGTTTGTCTTTGTCTGTTTGTCCATTAAGAATTAGGTTGCGGGGTCGAATCCAGGCAGCGGCAGTGTGAACTATTTATAATTAATGGGAGTGCAGAATTGATCACATTGTCGTCGCTTGGATAAGAACGAAGTAACCGACTCCACCCACATCAAAATGTAATTGTAAATATGTTTGTAATTGAATAAATAAAGATTAACAAATAATTATGTGGGTGGCCTCTGTTATAGGCGTATATGTCAGAGAAACGGAGGTTAAACCCCATTATTATTATTATTATTATCATTATAATTTTTTGATAAAAAAAGAAACTTAAGTTTTGTTCCAATTTGGATCCTCACGGGAAGACAAAGATATGTACGAAGAAATTTTTCAAACAAAAGTTTGTAAAGAATGGACGTATAGAAATTGATTGATAGGTAATTTAATGAACACCCAAATCAAAATTTTATCTGTAGTTTATCCATATAAAAATTTTACACCAAGAAGAATTTAAATCTGTTTTTCGTTAAAAATTTTTTGTTTACTATAAACTATTTGTATTTTTATAATAATTTCTATCCTACAGGTAATAGAAATTCAAAGCTATTTTTCATAAACCAATCCTCTACATACATAAACAATATTAAGTATAACACATACTATAATATACACTTGGGGTAGTATGTAGCATGATAGCACTTACATAAAGTGTACTATAATATGAATATAAAATACAAAACAAAATGTTTACTTGTTTTATATTCAACAATCTCATCAACTAATTTGTATTTATGGCATATATAACGTTAGAATTGTTATACTGCTATCTAGGCTTTATTTTAACAAACTATGGTGGATACAATCTTTATATGTCAAGATCAATAAATTTGTGATTAAAATAGTTTGGAGATTATTAATAAATTACACGATTTTCAATAATTTTTGATACTTTATACGAATAAAAACAGCATAGAAGGGCATAAGAACATATTTCCACTTTGGTTATTATAAATTTTAACTATGTAGTATACATCTAGATCGTTGCTACTACGGCTATACATAGCTAGTAGTATACATAGCTAGGTAAATTTCTACTCGACGGTTCCAAAAATCGTCTTTTCTAAAAATCATCTTTAAATCGTGTATATGCATTATCACATTCTCATTCAATGGCCAATATAAGCTGGTACACTTTTTAATAATCCTTACGGAATTTAATTTATAGACTTGAGCTGTTGAAATTTGCGTTTTTATACCATGTATTATATGAAATATATCAAGGTATTTTAACTTTAGTCCCAAGTTTGTAACGCTTAAAAGTATTGATGCTACTAACAAAACTTTGGTATACGTCTGTCTGTTGTCACGATTACTCAAAAATTGAAAAAAGATATCGAGCTGAAATTTTTTATAGCGAGATGGAACAAAATTTTAAATGTAAAACATGTTCCTTATAAAAAATAAACAACTTTTGTTTGAAACATATTTTCGTAAACATCGATGTTTACCTGTGAGAGCACAAATTATATAGTACGTGTTATAAGGAAATATCAGTTCTATGCGTGTGATATGTATATGTGTGACATGTATGTATGTGTGGCTATCTAAGATGGCTACATGACGTAAAAAAAGCAAACGACTGCGAAACCAACCCTGTCTATACATGATATTTCAACAATTAACTCAGACAATTGTTTGTTTTCACTTGTTAACTTATAAATCCTATATTAAAGTATTTTTAAAGGTATGCTTTATTATATAACAAAGCTAATTTTCTTAAGATTAATTTGAAAAAATAATATCCATTAGTTGGAAGTATGACAAATATTTTCTTATAAAGAAAATTATAACAAGCGACACTCGTTTTCCCAAAAATACATTTAAATTGATGAAAGTAATTTCCTCTTAATCATAAGGCATGAATCAATATTTCAAAAACTATGACATATATAGAAAAATTTTACTCTTAATTTTCGTTTAATTTAAAATGCTTTTTTGGGAACGCTCTTAAAAAATAGCAAAAATTCGAGAAAAGTTATTGATATTCGATAATGATAAAGACTAATTTGGGCACAGCGAAAATGATGGCTTGGATTAAAATACGTTGCGGAATAGCCATATATGAGTGACTAAAATAATTTTCTACTTTTCAGTACAATAAAAACTTGTCCTTAAAAAAAGAATTAGGATTTAAATTTGTTTTCGAATTTTCGATGTTAAAATAATATTTTTTGGACTAAATACATTCAAATAATAATTTTTGTTCTCATTCATATTAATTATTTTAGCATTTTTTAGTTAATATGTATTTTTATCCAATAAAGCAGATAATGTGTATAGTCTTAGGAACAGGTATTTATGACCAAGCTCGTCCGAAATTTCTCAACATACAATGTAGGAATACAACTAAACTTGTGGTATAATTTTAAAAACGAAAAAAGGTTTTTAAAAATTAAGATTCAATTTTTTACTAACTAATAGCAATTTCAAAACAATATTGACTTCTTTTTTATAATTTTCGATGACAAAAGAAAACTTTCTCTTAGCAAACGAATACAAATACAAAGGACATACCCATACACAGCCCCAAGTTCTTATTATTTAAAAATATCCTTCTCTCATCTTTGTGATATGGTTATTATTATTGTGTTTATTATTAAATAGGCCATTTTAGTTCTAGTCAAGCTCATGTGTTATTATAGCTTAATTTAATTTAGCACAGTTCTATACGAATGTGTTATATGACCAAAGCTGTCTGTTTTGTAGAAGGTACATTTTATATAAACGTATATGAGAGAAACAAACTATTAAATATTCAAATACAACAGTGAATAATTATTAACCTTGTTTCTAGTCAGGGTCTATTTAAAATCTAGCTCGAATATTCCCAATAATGGGGCCCCGACTATTAAAAGCTCTCTATAAATTACTTAACTTGTTTTTTCTTTTCAGTTTTGTTTAGCAGTCGGGTCTATTTATTTTTAAATTAATTTTTTTCTTTTACCCCTTTTGGTTAGGATTTTCAAATATCTATTCAATTATACCCGACTTAAAATAGTTCCTCGACTTTCATTTTCAGCCTCTGTGTATGAATGCTTGGTCTTTCATGGCGCTCTAGAGACCAACCGCATGAGTTGATTTTAATAATTTGCACCTCAATCAATTTGTACATTTAATACTTAACCAATGATACCCTGCTCGATAGGTTTACAGAAAACATATATTCAATCCGCTTAGGCTACAGAGCGTGCCAAAGAAATATCGAAAAACATAATCCTCCTTCTGGCGCAGGGCAACAACTGAATCTTTTTATCTGTTGCCATGTATATACGAAATATATCAAGATATACTAGGTTAGGTTAGGTTAGGTTATTTTGGCTATCCTCGAAGGACACACTTAGGCTATAGAGCCCATTGTGATACCATATATGTGTTTTACTACCTTTTCGCTGATAATTTCATTTATCAGCTCCTCAATTTCAGAGGCTGAGTGCACTTCCTTCATGCATATACCATGCACTACAGCAGCCCATCACAACTATTAATTAAATTAATTTTGTTGCGACGGCGGGAATCGAACCCGCTACCCCAAGCATACCGCGGACAGAATTGGTTACGCCTTAACCAACTGAGCTAATAGGGCGACGAAAGTATACTAAGTTGAGTATTAAATTTGTAACGCTTAAAAATATGGATGCTACGAACAAAATTTTGGTACAGGTGTTCATAAAATCAACTAATTAGTCCTTTTTCGGCAATCCGTCTGTTAATCTGACAATACGATTACCCCAAACCAAAAAAGATATCAAGTTGAAATTTTTACAGCGTGCTCAGTACGTGAAAAGTGAGGTCGAGTTAGTAAATGAGCAACATACACCAATTAGGTCTTGGTTCCGTAGGATCCATCTTTTAAACTGTTAGAGTTAGAACAAAAGGTTCAATATAAAACATTTTCTCGTTAACATCACGGTTTACCCGTGAGGGGCGAAAATTAGGCGCAAATTAAAAAATGTATTATATGGGAATATCAGTCATGTTGTGTGTGACGTGTATGTTTGTTTGACTTTCTAAGAGTGGATATCTCTCCTTGCTTACATGACGTGAAAAAACATACGATTCTGTAATCAACACTGTCTGTACATGGTATTTCAACAACTAACTCAGTCAATTTTTTGTTTTTACTTTACTTTTTACTTAATAAAGCACAATTAACTTTGATACGTTGACTTTTTTTTATTAATTCAAATTTTATTTTATAATAAAGTATCACTCTTATTGTAATACCCTACATTACACTGTAATGAGTCGATTCAGTAAAGCTCTTGTGTTCATACAATATACGTATGATCTAATGAACTAGCTATGACTCTCAAATAATTTAAACAATTTGATATAATGTACCATATAATGTAATATATAATGTAACATGTAAATGCTACTATAAAAGTTAAAGTGTTAGAAAATTTAAAATAAAAAGGGGTATATTTTAGAAAATAGGGCATGACACATAGTCCTGTAACCTGTATAATATAGACTATGTCATTGAATATAAAATGTTACAAATTATCTTTTTAGCAAGTTGTGTTATATTTAATTTAATATTTATCTATATCTAAACGGTGTAATACATACTATTACAACCATGTAATACAAACTATAAAATTTGCATTTAATTTGCGCCGTCATGGGTCACCAGTGATGTTTACAAAAAATGTTTCAAACAAAAGTTGTTTATTTTTTTATGAACAACATTTTTTACACTTAAACTTTTATTCTTTAACGGTTTAAGACCGAATCGACCAAGATTGCTCATTTACAAACTCGACCTAATTTTTTACGTCCTGGGCACGCTATAAAAATATCAGTTGGATATCTTTATTCGTTTTTGAGTTATCGTGTTAACAGACGGACAGGCAGTCAAGGTGACTTTATGAACACCTATACCAAAATTTTGTTCGTAGCATCAATTTTTTTAAGCGTTACAAACTGGGGACTAAACTAAATATACCTTGATATATTTCATATATGCATGGTATAAAAACGAGCATTGGTTTCAACAATTTACGATTCCCAGGAGAAAAAAAATGATTTTTTCGGACATTTTCATGGTTTTCGTGCAACTATATGTTAAAGTATTTCTCTTTCTCATACAATAAAATAACTTTTAACAAAAAGATAACCGACTTCAAAAGAAAAACTTTTCCAAAATAAATTGATATGCACTAAAAAGTAAAAATATAACGATAATATAATGAAGTTCAAATTATTGTTATTTTTGGAGTCGGTGTCAGCCAAGCTAATGTAGCAAACAGTTCTGTCAGAGTTGTTTCCTTGGCTGACATCGACTTCAAAAATAAAAATAATTTTAACTACATTATACTATCGATATTTTTTTACTTTTTAGTTCATTTTAATTTATTTTGAAAAAGTTTATCTTTTAGTTAAAAGTTTTTTTTTACTATGTGATTTTTAGTGAATCTGAAGTACACTAACTAATTTGTCACTAAAAATAGAATCATCGAAATCGGTTGGCGTGATATTGAGTTATTCGTCCTCTTTTCGTGCATAACTAATGCAAATTTAAGACTTTTATGCTTTCTTCATGGATGTCGTTGTCAAAACTAGACCAAAATGAAATGGGATCACCAGCTTTCAAACAGATAAAGAATAATCAAAATCGATTCACCCAGTCGAAAGTTCTGAGATAACACACATACAAAAAAATACAGTCGAATTGATAACTTCCTCCTCTTTTGTTGGAAGCCGGTTAAAAATAGGTTTGTACAATTCAATAAACATTTTAACTGTTTCTTCGTAGTTTGACCAATGAACAAGTATATTTCAAATATGTACCACATATTATACGGTCTTTTTCAGTAACAATCATATCCACTATATATTTTGTAAGTCTTTTATTATACACGGTTGATGACTCTTTAATCATAAAGCAACCCAACCAACAAATGAAGTGTGGACATATGTATAATATTATGTTTACATTAAACATTACCATTTCATTGGTCAACAAAGAAACAAACAAACATTTAGAAAATTTATAATAGTTAACAAACAAGGCAACATAACAAATACAAACATAGTTGTAGTATTATTATTGTTGTTCACACAAATAATACAACAACAATATTTTAAGTCTGTAACAACAGGTCGTAAACACATTTATTATAAACTATAACACATTATGTAGTCTTTGTAGTTAGTTAGTTTAAGATAGTATAGCAGTATCGAGGCTCGTAGTTTAAACTTGCTTTTTGTAAAGGACCCCGCAATATAAGATTGGAAAATGACTTTCTGTGAAATTTTTTACAACCCACTCTAAAATGATCATGAATCATTCTGATCAAAAGCTCTCACGGACACAAAACTTTTTACGAGTAGTTTTCGAGCTGCGAGCGATCAAAAATCCTCATATTTTGTATTAATAGTATAAGAAAATAGCTTTCTGTGAAACTTTTTCAAACCACCCCCAACATGTTTTTCAGATCTTTCTGATCAAAAGCTCTCACAGTCACCAAAGTTTTTAAAAAATAGTTTTCGAGGTACGGGTTATATAGCTATAATGTTTGTGTAGCTTTGATTGCCCGTAGATCGAAAACTACTCGTTTAAAAGTTTTATGGGGAGTTTTTGATCAGAACAATCTTAAGAACATTTTGGAGGCGGTTAAAAAAGTTACCCAGATCGCCCGTAGCCCGTAAACTACTCGTTAAAAATGTTTGTGGTTGTGATGGCTTTCGAACAGAATGATCCAAAGAACATTTTAGGGTAGGTTACAAAAAGATTCACAGAAAGCTGGATTCTTGTCTAATATTGTGAGATCCTTTTTTCAAAAGATTCTAGTATCCATAGGAGAAACATTTTTCAAAGTATTTAATTTGACTTGATTACGAGTCGATTGGTGAAAATTTCATCTTTCATGTATAGAACAGAAAAATGTAATTTTTTAAGTATTTTTTTCGATTTTCGGGGTTTTCAATGAAAAATTTGAAGTTTTCTGTTTCCCGCAGGTTTCAAACAACTTCACGTCGAACACCGAAGACTGTATCTTTCCAGCTTGTCTTGCAGTACCTTAGAATCTGCATAGATCAGTCAATGTCTCACTTTCTTCTCAAAAATGGTTTAGTGCATGAAAAAATGTTTCAAGTAAAATTTGTAGGAAAGTTTATGCTTTAAAATTTTAATACAAGCATCCATCATTGGAGCAATAGAAACCGACATAATCGCGTAAAAATGATAATGTCGTTGAGTATTGAAATTGGTTAAAATTTTACATGCGCGTGTATTTACTTTTACTCAAAATATTATGAAGTAAAGCGAAATCACCCATTTGACATTTCAGATAAAAATTATGAAACTTAAAAATTTTACGAAAGTTGTTACTGGTTAGTATTAGTCAAATAAATTTCGTATATATAAATTTTTCTTCTTCTTAAGGATGTATGAGCATGGTAGTGGGGGCACAAATTTAAAAATAGATATTTTCAATTTTGATGATAAATTTATATTATTACTTGACGATATAAGACGAAAAGTAAGAATAAAATTTTTCGATATCTGGCTTAATTTTCAAAATATCGAAAATTGAAAATTTTGTTTAATTATTTAGCTTTCGATATTTCGAAAACCAAGACACATATCGAAAAATTTTATTCTCATTTTTCGTCTACATTCATGAAGTTATAACAAAATTCATCATCAAAGTTGAAAATAAGATAAAAATAATTTCAACCCTTAATCTACCCTGCTCTTACATCCCTTATATGGACGGTGACACTTAGTTTTTTTCTTTTCTAATTCATTGCTAATATGTTTACTTACGATATAGGTACATACGATACACACCGGTTTTGAATGCTGAATATGTTGAGTTTACAATCGAAGTAATCTTAACTGCATACAAAACCAAATTTTTCTCAGAAAGTTGTGAGATGTTCTTTCTCCCTTTATACACATTATTATAAAGAAAAAATTATGTTGTATTCTACCCGTAAATAAAATATAAAAATTAGTCAATTTTTCGTTTTTACAGTGAATTTCATTGTGATTTATGTAACAAATTATATGAATAATAAATTACGGTTGAATAAATAAATTGATGAATAATAATTGCTGAATATTGGAAATTCTTGATGAACTAGAAAATTAATTTATTAACAGACAATAAACATTCAATCATATTTAATTTTTTGCCTCTCAACCAAACAACTAGTCAAGGATAAAAATTAGAAGGAGGATAATTAACCCAACTAATAAATTTTTAATCCCCGAACCAAAAAAGAGTGTTATAACTTTGGCGGCTATGTATGTGTGTGTCTGTCTGTCTGCCTGTGGCATCGTATAGTTTAAACGGATGAACCGATTTTAATTTTTTTGGATTTTTCGAAAGATTATTTAATAGAGATTGTTCTTATCTATGTTTCTAGTGTGAGTTGATCTTATATTTCGTTAATACTTTTTACTGTTCTATAAAAAAAAAAAAAGTATACGAAATATTGTTTTTATGTCCGCTGCTATCCGAAGCCATATGTAAAGTTTGTATAAAATTTACAAGCTACTATTGGCTACTAAAAATAATTTTCAGAGAAAAAGACAAATGTTGACAAATGTTATATATACTTAGACTGAAATCGCTGTTCCCACCACTCACAGCAATAAAGTTTCGATGATCAAACTATCTTTGAAACTTTCAAAGTTGTTAAGGAATTGATAGCACGTGCTAAAAAACTTCCAAGCATATTTTTTAAGGTATTAAAGCATCAATTTGGAAATTACTTTTTAAGCGAATTGTTGAAGGAAAAGGAGCTATTGCTTTTATACTGATGGCGCGATTTTGGAGAATTTCTTCAAATATTCATCGATCCTACCTACTAGATATCAAAAATGACAATCGTTAAAATTTATATGTAAATAAATATATATAAACATACACTTATATATGTATGTATAATGTATATACATAATCCCACCAAAATCATAAATGTGTAAAAAGGCGTAGATGTCACAGAATCCCAATAAACTCAATTATGTCAGCCCAAAAAAGTTGTGAAATCCCGTAGAGAAAAAAATTCTTCGAAAAAAATTTTTAAAAATGACATAAATTTATTGAGTAACTTTTCCGTAAAGAAGCATTAAAGTATTACATTAGCAACTTTTCGGTGACTTCATACCTACACGCACCTGTATAGGAGAATAAAAGAAAATCGTTAACCCCCTACTACCTCCCTTCTATCTCCAATGTTATGACGTTATAATTAATTCACAACTTTTTTTAAACATCAAAATTTAAATTTAAATACGTATTTATCATACGTATTAAACAATCGAAAGTATTCTTCAGATAAAAGTCAAGCACCTACTTAACAAAGGCTTAATTTTTTTTTACTAAAGTACGAAAATTATTGATTTAAATTTCTTGTGTAAGTTTCTCCTTAGTACGTATTTATTTTATATTTTACTTCGCAAGTTTTCGGAATAGAAAAACGTATCCAAAAATAAAAACTTGCGAAGTAAAATATAAAATAAATACGTACTAAGGAGAAACTTACATCATCATACATCATCATACATTACCCTTTCAATTTTCCATTTTACTAATCTACGCTTACGCACTGTTGTGCTATATGATGTATCTATACGTTTATGTTTCTGTAAACTCTCTAGCTGTCGTAATTTAAGTCCGATTTGAATAAAATTTGGTAATTATTATAGTCTTTGTTCGTTAATGAAAAAAATCGATCGATAAACAAAGGATGAAGGGTGTCCGCAAATTACAAAGTTTTGAATTTTTTCGAATATATTTTTGTATTTTTTGATCAATTTTAAGCAAAAAAGTATAGTATTTTCGAAAAAAAAAATCTTGGATAATTAAAAGTAATATTCGATTTTTAGAAAAATTTGTTATTCTTTCAATTTCTGGGGGAATTCGCTTTGCTAACGCAGCTCCTGCACTACAAATTTTTTGTTCTTTAAAATACTTTTTTTTTTCTTATTCAAACAATTTGATATTTTTTGTAGTCAATAAAAGTTGGCAACCCTAGGTATGCATAACAGAAATGTTTTATAAAGTAACTGCTTCGATAGTCCATCTGCGACATATATAAAGACATTTTAATAAACCCAATAACGTAATAATAACTTTATTATAGATAAATAACTATCATACAGAGGTGTATAATAGATAGATAGATAGTTATATATTACTTCTTTATAGATATAAATTATAATAAACTTCTAAACCATATGTAATAGATTTTATTGCATTTGACATTTTGTTAATTCATAATACCAATATAAGGATGACATCATGTGTACATAAATTAACTGAACCATTAAATAATATCTATATTAACCTATACCATAACATTTAGATGGATCTATTTATCTGTAGCCTTTCAAAATTATAACGTTACGTAACGTTAACGTTATACAAAAGTGAATAGTTTATGAACAAATATTTGTATATATGAATACGTATAAGTAGGTATCAGTTTATAGTTTGTTGGATATACATCCATACTAATATTATAAATGCGAAAGTAACTCTGTCTGTCTGTCTGTTACTCTTTCACGCCTAAACGGCTGAACGGATTTTGATGAAATTTGGTATGGTGATAGATGATAACCTAGAAATGGTCATAGGCTATAAATAATCACGTCATCGTACTTAGGGGGTAGGAAGTACGCAGAAAACTGAATTGAGTTAGTGATTTTTTTATGGTTTTTGCTGGGAGTTTTGCTCTATCATGCCTAAACGGCTGAACGGATTTTGATGAAATTTAGTTAGGTGATAGATAGTAACCTAGAAAAGGATATGGAATATGGGAGGGGTGAAAGTGGGAATGTTGCCCAGCAAAGCGGGTAATTCACAGCTAGTATCTATATATATTGGGGTACAAGATGTTGCACTTTATGCAGATGAGTGAATTTAAATTTATAAAAACTACTTCGTAGTGTCTTCAAGCATTGAAAATTAATAGAAATTGTAACTCCTTTTCAAAATTGTTTACCCAATCATTATTGAACTGTTTTTTACAACTAATTGATACAAATAGAATTAGAATAAATAATACAATTTAATATTTGATTGGTCAAATTAAATACGCTTTAACAATAATTAAAAATCGTAAAAACATTTTGAAAAACTCAGTTGACTAAAATTAACTGTCAAATTCAATAATCAACCTATCTAATTAAACTGTTGTTTAAATTCATAAACATTACATCGAAATGTCACATTTTTATACCATGCATATATGTAATATGCAAGGTATACTAAGTTTAGTCCCAAGTTTGTAACGCTTAAAAATATTGATGCTACGAACAAAATTTTGCTATAGGTGTTCATAGAATCACCTAATTAGTCCATTTCCGGTTGTCCGTCCGTCCGTCCGTCCGTCCGTCCATCTGTGGACACGATAACTCAAAAACGAAAAAAGATATCAAGCTGAAATTTTTACAACGTACTCAGGACGTAAAAAGTGAGGTCGAGTTCGTAAATGAGCATCATAGGTAAATTGGGTCTCCCTAGGACCCATCTTGTAAACCGTTAGAGATCGAACTAAAGTTTAAATGTAAAAAATGTTCCTTATCAAAAATTAAACAACTTTTGTTTGAAACATTTTTTGGTAAACATCACTGTTTACCCGTGAGGGCGCCAATTAGGAGGAAATTTTATAGTACTATATTTGAATATCAGTTATGTATGTGTCACATGTTTGTATGTGTAATGTGATAAAGAAATCAACACTGACTATGCATGGTATTTCAACAATTAGCCCAGTCAATTGTTTGTTTTCACTTGTTTAAAATAAAACTTATAATATATATCTTTATATATAAAAATACAACAATTTCGTAAATTCTTTTTTTCTGTGTTAATTATTGTCGGGGGAAGGTTTTTATGAAAGAAACAGTTAAGGAGGAAGTAAGCTTAACGGACTTAGCGGGCGGAATAAGCATAGTATAGCTGTCAATGAATTGGAGCTAAAGGTTAATTAAAATTAATAATCGCTAGTTACAATCAATATAGTTACAATTAAATACATTTTAGGTAAAACGAAGATCACCGGGGCCTCTAGTCATTAGTGTTTATATTTATTTGTTGGCATTTAATTATGATACATATAATTATGATCATAAACGCGTTATATATAATCTAAAGATTTTGTTATGCGCACAATGCGTTTTTATGTTTCTGATAAACAATACAGATACCGACCAGATGATAATACAGTAGAACGTCGATAACTTAAACCTCAATAACATAAAAACCTCTGTTACTTCAAAAAATACTATGTTCCCTTCCCATCAGAGCCCAAAACCTCTATAACTTAAAATACGCAACCTCTATAACTTAAATAAATAATCTCTGTATAGGCCCTCAGTAACTACATAGAAACATGTACATACCTCTATATTAACTAGGGTACATAGAAACATGTACATACCTCTATATTAACCTTTACCTAACATAGACCCTTGATAACTTAAAACCTCTATAACTTAAAATATTTTGTGTTTCCCTTGGACTTTAACTTATCGAGGTTCTACTGTATTAAACAAGTGAAAACAAACAATTGACTGAGTTAATTGTTGAAATACCATGCATAGTCAGTGTTCATTTCTTTATCACATAACACATACATACATGTGACACATACATAACTGATATTCAAGTATAGTACAATCTATAAAATTTTCGCCTAATTAGCGCCCTCACGAGTAATCAGTGATGTTTACGAAAAAATGTTTCAAACAAAAGTTGTTTATTTTTTAATAAGAAACATTTTTTACATTTAAACTTTTGTTCTATCTCTAACGGTTTACAAGATGGGTCCTACGGACCCAAGACCCAATTTACCTATGATTTTCATTTACGAACTCAACCTCACTTTTAACGTCCTGAGTGCGCTGTAAAAATTTCAGCTCGATATCTTTTTTCGTTTTTTAGTTATCGTGCCCACAGACGGACGGACGGACGGACAACAGGAAATGAACTAATTAGGTGATTCTATGAACACCTATAACAAAATTTTGTGCGTGGCATCAATATTTTTAAGCGTTACAAACTTGGGACTAAACTTAGTATACCTTGCATATTACATATATGCATGGTATAAAAATTAATTAAACATAAAGTAAACAATAAGTCGTTTTGAATTTTTTATGATCTATATGTGGAATTTGTAGCCCCAAAGAAATCTCACGTTTTCAGTATCAGAATGCTTTTTTGGCATATCCTATACCCCCCCCCCTCGAGGATTAATCATTTGCTTATACACATTCGATACCTATAGTATGTAATTAATTTATGTTTGCCTAGAATGCGATGTAAATCAAATATCATTCTTTGCGGCCAGTTTTATACCGAATGTTGGAAACAGTATCTACAACTGCAAGTAATTGATTAATCTTAAAGTCACAATAGAAAAATTGAAAACCTTATCTCAACAAACAAAATAATTTAGTAAAATTTTTTTTTTTTTTTTAATATTCTACTCATAAACACATAGACTATATTAAAATATGGGAGTACAAGTGTTGCATATTTAAAATTAAAAAAAATTAGAATTCAAAACATCTTCTCGTAAAATGTGTGTATGTTCACGAAAGAAAAGAATTTCTTGAAACAAGAAATTATAGCTTGCACCACGAATATTTTTTCTTGAAATAAGATTTTTAAGGTAAAAAATAATATTCTTGCACCGAAAAGAAAGACTGTGGTTGTCTCAAGAAAATTTTTGTTTTCTTTTTAATATTCTCGAGCTAACAAAAACCATTTTTTGGTAAAGAAATTTTGTGAAAGATTATAAAAAATTATGTGATTAAAAAACTTGAGAAAATCTCTTAGATAAAACATTAAGCAAATCTTTTAAAAAATATATTATTATATTTTATATGCATAAATTTCAACTTGAATATTTAAAAACATTAAATTTCGTGATAAAACATCCATCACACATTTAAACACCGATTAGAAATAAATTATAAAGAGATGAAAATCAAATTTAAAAAAGTAGAAAATCTCTTTCATATTGAAATTGTTAAGTTTCTTATAGTGACAGAATATAATAAAATGAAACACAAATGTAAATGTAATACAGTGACATGTATGGTATGTCCATGATATTACATAAATTGAACAGAATGTATCAAAGAAAAAGCAAGTTTTTTTTTTAATATTTCATTGATAGTGGAATACCTTCTTGAAAATGCGACAAACAGTAAACGTACATATATGCTATAGTTTTAGAAGAACCAATCTTTAATAAAGTTGATGAATTCTTCTGTAATATATTAGGGGATATTGAATGGGCCATATTACTCATAAAAATGTAAATCTTGACTTGATACCATGACAAAATTTGAAAGTGAAATTAAAATTGATTAAAAAACGAAATAGTTATAAGCAATCAAAGATTGCATTCAAAGGTTGTCCATCTTCTTTTTGCAAAACAAGGTTTTAAATATAATTTCTATGGCAATACCCACGTATGACGTCACTAGTGGGTATCTTCCTCTTTGTTTAATTAGAAATATCTTGCATACTAGTAAAGATGTTTAAAAACAAACAACACTTTTCTGCACGTCCATTGAGAATTCTTCAACTGAAGTGATAAGAAAAATTTAGTCCGATATCTTATTGAAGTAGAATTTGTATGTTTATGGCAGGTTAGAAATATCTGCATAGATAATTGATCTAAAAATCAATTTGCCGTATTCTGACAATAAAATAATAGATTATTGATTCAAGAAAGCTCAAAACAAATTTTTTAACTGTTATCCCGTGACTGGCAACGATTTATGTTTGCAAAGTTACTGGGACACAAGGAATTGCTAACAATAAAAGGCACAAAGCTGTTTTAGGGCACAAGCGCCAAAAGGCATCCAGGAGTACCGTTTGCGAACTACAACTTGCTCTTGAATTAGGATATCTTAAGAAAGTCTTAGATGGAGAGAGGAACGTACTTGTGGTATTACAAGACAGATATGGGAGTACAATCGTAGGAGTTCCGTAGATCTTATATAGTTTCAAAGGATCTCTATAAGCAAAGTCGTTACGGCTACAACAGGACACTGCCTAGAAGGCGGATACGCTGACGATTGTACCTACTAGTGCATTCTGATAATTGCAGAAGCATTTACAGAGGAGGGAGGAGGAAACTATGTCTCATGTTCTCTGTCATCATCCACCTCTTACTATGAAGAGATTCAGTTAAGAAGTCAGCCATTCTTTTGATTCATTTGAGCCAACATTCCCTACCTGAAGTCCGTTGACGACAAGGCATTCTTACTGCTCTTAAACTGCTCCAAATGATTCATGGAGTAGTGGTCGGGAATGTCTCAACCCTTTTTTTGAGTGGCACGACAGATCCTATCGTCAAAGTCTGTCCCACCCCAGGACAGACATTCTAACCTAATCTAACCTATCGATACTCATTCTTATTTGAACTATTTGTACATTCCGTACTTAGATCAACTTTTTATTAACAATATTTTAATATGCTACATTAAATTGTATAGTAGTTGTCCTTTTTAACCTTTTGTTCTGATCTCAACGTCCAAAAAACATTTGTTATGTTACGATATGCATACATACATACATATATAATAGAATTACTGAAGTGTACACATAGTGTTGTTATTCTCAAATTCTATATCATATACGTTCGTTCGTATATGTATGAGTTGGTCGACTTTTTTCATTTTTTTTTTTTTTTTTTTTGGAAGTTCGTAAATTTATCATTTTATAAAATCTGCATAAGAGTCACAGCAGCGACCAGTTAATAGTATTTTATATCTCTATAACAAAAAATGATTTATAAGTATGTGTGTTGTGTGCTACTATTGTTTCATATTTAGAATTCCGTATATGATTATTGGGAAAATCATCTTACCAAGTGGCAATCTTAAGATATTTTTATCGGAGTAAAAGAGAACGCAATATATTTGAAGTAGAGAAAATGTAGTTTTATATTTAGAAGTTGTATTAGTGTAGTAAATCTGTCAACTTTACAACGAATACTCTCATATATTGCTCATCGGGTGCACACAATATAGCAAACAATACTTACATGGTTACAGCATAGGAGTAAATTTTACAACATTGCCGCTTGTACAATTCACTTCTAGGTTCTCTAAGATTAAATACTCATCAAAAAATAATGTTTGTTTATTGTTTTTTTCGTAAACTAAAAGGTCAATTGCTTCCTATTTATGCTCAAAACATTCCTAATTTGTATATTTACTATCTTGTCTAGTTTTGTTCTCAAGGTTATTTTCTGTATCAAAAAACGCGAAAAAAAATGTTCTTAAACGTCTTCTAAATAGTATGGATTCCTATCTTTTGAGTGTTTAATATCGAAAATTTATCATACAAATTTATCATTCCATAGACTACTGTCGTTTCTTTCTGTCGATTTAAGCTAATATTACTATATTGGCAGCTTCATGTTTTATAGTGATTTTCTCAATTAGCAAAAATTTCATTTCATGCATTCATTCCGATAAAAATAGAAAAAAAATGTATGAAAATTCATTTTTAGGTTTAACGCCGGTAGAAAATTCTTTTAGCTAGTGAGTGAAAAAGCAAAATATTTAATTTCGCCAGTTTCGAATAGATACATATTCTCTGAGGGTGATAATTAAGACATTACTTGAAGTCTTTTGAGTGTTTAATATGGAAAATTAATAAATAAGACATTACTTGAATAATTGACCGTGAGGTCATAATGAAGCGAAATTAGTGCAGTTTTTGAAAAATTGATAAAGATAAGATTTTTCTTTGGAAAATTGACAAAGAAAATAGAAATTGGGAAAAATGAGGTTTTAATCGTGACACAAGTGTGGAGTTTATTGAAATCGAATTTTTCTATTTTCATGTTTTGACGATTTTTGTATGTCTGCCATTAATATTAAAAGTCATTGAAAATGTAGTAGGCATTAGGAAAGGATGGAGTTTATGTAGACGAAAAATTAGATCAACGGTGACTTTATAACAACTCCTTGAATTTCTACCTCTATAAATTAAGTTGTCAAGTATAGTTGGGCCCAATACCTATTTGTAACCATTTTGTATACTGAGAACTGAAACGGTCTCAATTGAAAGATTCGTAATCTCACTTTTCAGGTGCCATGCCAGAAAATTCGTTTCAAGATTTGTTTATAAAAAAAAAAAAAAATGACAACGAAATCTTTATTAATCGAATTACTTTCAGACTTGTCAGAAGTTTTTATTATCATGGAAATGTCATTTATTACACAATTAATCAAAAATATACGTTCCAAGTAAAATTGTTATACATGAATGGTTCTTGACCCGCAAAAGGTTCCAATTTCATTCAACTTTTACACTCGAATTTCAATGGGTTCCCATTATATATATATAGAACAGCATTCTTTTGGTTCATCATGCGGCAATTCAGATCGATTCAATTTTCGAGGAAACTTTTGGAAATTTAAACAGTACAAATAAATTTTATTACCTGATACAAGTACTAGCACAATCCACATGATTCCAACCAAACTCTTCATTGTCATATCATCATCATTGTTATGACGTCATGCGCGAAACATTCGGCGCATGATTAACAAAACACCATTCGTTGCTTATAATTACGAAAACACACAAAACTATTTAGAAAATCTGAAACAAAAAAAGTTATAAAAATTAGTTGTATTTAAATTAAAGAGATTTGAAAAAAATACACTCGAATCAGGACTCGAATCCGGACTTCTTTGATTCATGTCAAGCGCCCTACCAATAAGGCTATTCGAGTTCTAGACACGAATACAATTTTTTCAACTCATTGAATTTTTTTTTACTTTGTTTATTCACTTATTTATTATTTTTACTTTTGGTTTTTGTTTACTTTAATCATGCATACGATATTTATTTACATCATGGTCTCTTCGATTATAATTGATGTTCTTAATATGATGCATACAGTATAAACTAAATATTGACAAATAGCTTGCCTAGTAATCTTAATTGAGAAAATTTGCTGTTTCAAAATTGATCTCTATTAATTTAAAACCATTAAAATAATTCGTAGATGGATAGTATTTTTTAAGAGATTAGAATATTTGTAACATTTTTGCGATAACAGTTTTTCTGGAATATTTTCAACGACTTTGCAGTCTGATATTGTACACTCTATACAAAATAAATGATACGGAATTAACTATTATGCTGATCAAACAGCCATTATAATATTTTTGTTTAAAGAATAATTTAAGTTCTGATACAAAAAAATTGTCTCTTACAGAAGGAAGGGTCACGTATATCTCTATCTATTCGAAAGAAAATAAAAATTGATTTTTCCGTCTCTATTCATTCCTAGTCTATTTAGATTCTCTTATATTGGAGAACACGGATGAAAACATAATACAATATATATTATATCCGCAATTATAATCAAGTAATACAATATAACCAATAATACGGCTGTTGTTCATTTCTAAGGAGAGCTTAGAAAAGGTTGATAATGTCGTAGAACATGAACAATGAGACTCTACTGGTATAATTTATTTTCTAGTACTTTAGGTTCACAAAGAGTGATTCAATTTAAGTTTTCTATCTTTGCAACTATATAAATTAGAATGCTGTCAACATTATCGACTGTTTCAAATGTTAGTTTGAAACAATTAATTTACGATATGAATCGTTTAACAAGTGCTCAACAAGGCTAAACGCTCCAATTGTTCACTTGCTCTACAGAAATACAAATTTTGAGAAATTTTACGGGAAGATTATGGCCAATTTAAACATCCGCATTATTTTAAGCGAACAATCCGT
Organism: Chrysoperla carnea; assembly: GCF_905475395.1. Taxonomy (NCBI): domain Eukaryota; kingdom Metazoa; phylum Arthropoda; class Insecta; order Neuroptera; family Chrysopidae; genus Chrysoperla; species Chrysoperla carnea. Next base: position 127,032,516 of record NC_058337.1, on the reverse strand, counting down.
ATTATTTTGCAAAAGTTCGAGGAAACTGTAAGTATTGCAGATAAAGTAAGGCGTGTGTATTATCCTAGCGTGCGTTCAGCCAAGAATACGCCATTTGATTTCATTTTTGTGGAGTTAACTTAAGTATAGCATCTATATTAACAAGTTTACAATATTGGAGCACCTAAAAGCTTTTATCCGCCAAGTTATTATCAAAATAACCCCCCGAAACTTGCGAAAACTCGTCGAAAATTACCTCGAACGAATAAACTGATTCAGAAGGTCTATAGGCAGGTCCATTATTAAATAAATACTTGCGAAAAACATACCAAAACCCAGGAGAAGGTTTAAAACCATTCGGTAGAGAATTAATTGTAAAGAGCTTTACTTTGTGGAACTCCATAATTTAGGATTTGAAGAAAAAGCATGACATGTTTAGTCTAATATAAACAATTTCAAACTCAGTCAGTTTGAAGTTTTTTTCTATTCGGTAGAGGTTTGAAAATAGCAAAAGAAAACTTAAAACCATATATAGTACGAATCATTGATTTTCCTTGTACAACCAGCGCTTGTTAAAGTTTTCTTAATGAATTAAGGACGCAAATTTAATGCTATCCATCATTTAAAATCACTCGTTACCAAAAAAACTTATATTATTACTGATACTATTAATACAGTTAAAGATGTTACAAAAAAAGGAAAATGAAAAAAAAAAAAACGCTCATTTTGCTAAAACTTCATAAAATGTGTTTCTTAGGTGTCAAATATCATTAGTATCGCATGAGTTAGTGGCGCAAATGTTTCTCTTTTTTAATAAACAATAAATTGTTAATTCAATGGAATGGTTGACTTACAAAATTATTAAATTGGCAACTTGAATAACGTATACGTTATACATGTATAATAGTTTTTGATTACTTGACAAACACTTAACATTTACGTCGTACAAGTTGCCTTATTACTAATTTTTTTAAGTGAAACTACTTAACTTTCACATTTATAGTTTCAATGAATAAAAATTTATTGTTTATAAACAAATAGAAACATTTGTACCAGTAAATGATATTTGACACCTTAGAAACACATTTCATGAGGTTTCAGCTAAATTCCAGCGGTTTCATTCATTTTTTTTTTTTTCGACGATTTTTGTTACATCTTTTACTGGACTATAAATGAGAGTCAGCCGTTTAAAATCGTATTATGATTATTATTATCTTCGTATTATTATAACCTTCGTTGTTAAATAATAGAAGAATGATTTTTTATTTTACTATTCAGGATACAATTTGATGAAAATAATGAGCAGGCATAAGTGATTTTCTTAATGATATTACACTTTTAAATTTCCTGAAATTATTTTATAATAAAAATATAATCATTAATTTTATTTAATATTATTTCTTGTCAATTATTTTTCAATTATATTAAATAGGTTATTGATTTTAAATAATAGCGGAGAGAGAAGAAAAAAAATAGACGGAAACTATCTAATTATACTTTCATCATCGCAATATTTCGATCGATTTTAGTCTGTATTTCAAAAACTATTCGACCTATCATCAAATGCACCCGATTTTTGTACTTTTTGGGTCAACATTAACTCATATACTGAGTTTTATTGAAATTGGAGATTAAAACAATGTCTCGATTTTTTGCAATTTCTTTAAGGAGTGCGTTATCCCTTTGAAAAAATCGAGAAATCGGAAAAAATATTTTTGTATTGGAATTTGAAGAAACTCGGTAGATGGGGTAATTTTGTTCCAAAAAGTATAAAAATCATGTCAATTTAATGATTGGGTGCCGAGTTTTTGACATATCGCAATATTTGGATCGATTTTATTCCATATGTCAAAAACTGTTCGACTAGTTGTCAAATGCACCCGACTTTTGTACTTTATGGGCCAAAATTACCTTATATACCTACTGAGTTTTATCGAAAATGGAGATTAAAAAAATTTCTCGATTTTTTGCAATTTTTTTAAGGGGTGCCCCTTTGAAAAAATCGAGAAAATCGCAAAAAAATTTTGTTTTGGAATTTGATGGAATTCTGTGGATGAAGTAATTTTGATCCAAAAAGTATAAAAATCAGGTTAATTTAATGATTGGACTTATAGAAAGTTACAATGTCAGCGAGTATCATGGACAAAACTTCAGTTTCAAAAAGTTAAATCCATAAAATTGTGAACAAAAGTGAGAGCTATAACGTGATAGCCCTTGTTTTAGAAATTGCCTGGAAAAGCGGGCGAGTATATGCTAGTTTTTCCTATATTTACCATTCTATTTAAAAATTATTTTGTACTCTGTTATCAGTACAGATCAAGTTAATAACGGAAACCAAGGGTCGGTTGGTTTTTATAACCTTTGAATGAAGTTTGTATGAGCGTGTATACGTACAAACGTCTGTGTATAATAATATCCTAATTTCCTTTTATTAGTTCTTTGATCTGAAAACCATCCATTGTGTGTTTATTCACATATGGACGGATTTCAGATTGAACTGCGATATATTATATGAACTACAAATAGTGATTGGTTATTCCAGAAAATATGATGATATTCCATATTGGGAATATAATGTGTTGTAGAGTGTTGAACCTTTGATCAAAATTTACATTTACATATGATAGAACATTTTTTTAGTATGATACCGGAAATATTCTCTCATTATTTCAATACAAATTGCAATATTCTCATCATTTTTCTTATACACTATGTACATTTTTGAGGATTTACTTAATAAATTTTAGCTACAAGTGCTATGCTGAAAAATATTAGAGCAAGGTTAATTTTGAAAAGAATGACCCCAAGTTAGTTGGATTACATACTTGGTTCATCAAAATTAGAAAAAATTTGGATGTGATAGAGCAAAATTAAATTTTTTGGATTCTGATGACGTCATAGAGTTAAAAAATTCGATTTTTTTGATAAAACAGTCAAATTTGATCCGATCTTACTGGAATTTTTTTTACACCCCCTAATTTTGGGTCATTCTTTTCAGCTGTGATACCAGTTTTTCGCTAGCTATCACTAATATGCTTTATTCCGAGTCCAGGACATCAAATTCTTGAAATCTATTAAAGCCAGGTTAATTTTGATCACAAATTTGAAAAGTATGACTCAAATTTAGTAGGATTACATATTTGATTTATCAAAATTGGATTAAATTTGGATGTAATAAAGCAAAATTAAATTTTTTGGATTTTGATGACGTCATAAAGTTCCAAAATTCGATTTTTTTGATAACACAGTCAAATTTGCTCCGATTTTACTGGAATTTTTTTTTGAAACCCACTAATTTTGGGTCATTCTTTTCAGCTGTGATGTCATTTTTTTGCTAGCTATCACTAATATGCTTTATTCCGAGTCCAGGACATCAAATTCTTGAAATCTATTAAAGCCAGGTTAATTTTGATCACAAATTTGAAAAGTATGACTCAAATTTAGTAGGATTACATATTTGATTTATCAAAATTGGATTAAATTTGGATGTAATAAAGCAAAATTAAATTTTTTGGATTTTGATGACGTCATAAAGTTCCAAAATTCGATTTTTTTGATAACACAGTCAAATTTGCTCCGATTTTACTGGAATTTTTTTTTGAAACCCACTAATTTTGGGTCATTCTTTTCAGCTGTGATGTCATTTTTTTGCTAGCTATCACAAATATGCTTCATTTCGAGACCAGGTCATCCAATTATTGAAATCTATTAAAGCCAGGTTTATTTTGATCACAAATTTAGTAGGATTACATATTTTATTTATCAAAATTGGATTAAATTTGGATGTAATAAAGCAAAATTAAATTTTTTGGATTCTGATGACGTCATAAAGTTTAAAAAATTTGATTTTTTTTATAACACAGACAAATTTGATATGGGCTACATATTCTTGAAGTCTATTAGAGCTAGATTAAGTTTATCATGGATGGCATGTTTGACAGAAATGGTTGGTAATATTTACCATGGTACAACACTTTTAATGTGCATGTATTGATCTCACCGTCTGTGTATATTGAAAACTGAAGAATATTATCATTTTTCTCATATCTCATTCACTCTCACATCCATATAGGCAAATATATATACACGTAACATACATATATGACATATCAATAACATATCAGGCCACATATCACAATAAATCATCGGAGAATTTAATACAAAATTGAACTTCAGTTGTGCACTTTTTTTACGTCCATATACAAATTTCATAATCTAATATTTTGTGCTAATATATTCTTGACATCAATGTCGATCAAACAACGTATAATCTTTAAATTTTTTATAATTTGATAAGATTTATTAATGGTTTAACTGTATAGGATTTTACCCTTGAATTAAGCCGACAACATAAAAACTAAATTTTGAAATACGTAGAAAATCACTGTGTGTGCTTTAACTCGTCAGCACTCACGTCAACCACTGGTAATTTTTAGTCACGTGATGAGAGCGCGTTAACTATTCTCAATTTTGTAAATCATAATTGCTACATAATTGTACCATGTATATATGAGATATACTTAGTATATTAAGTTTGGTCCCAAGTTTGTAACGCTTAAAGATATTGATACTAGGAAAAAAATTTTGGTCAAGATGTTCATAGAATCATCTAATTAGTCCATTTTCGGCTGTCGTCCGTCCGTCTGTCAACTTGGTAGCTCCAAAATGAAAAATGATATCGAGCTGAATTTTACAGCGTGCTCGGGACATAAAAAGTGAGGTCGACTTCGTAAATGGGCAACATAGGTCAAATGGGTCTTGGATCCGTAGGACGCATTTTGTAAACCCTTAGAGATATAACAAAAGTTTAAAAGTAAAAAGTTTTCCTTGTAAAAAAATAAACAACTTTTGTTTGAAACATTTTTTCGTAAACATCAGTGTTTCCCCTGTAAGAGCGCATATTAGGAGCAATTTATATAGTATGAATTATATGGGAATATCAGTAATGTATGTGTGACATGTATGTGACAGTGTAATCAACACAGTCTATACATGGTATTTGAACAATTAACTCAGTGACTTGTTTGTTTTCACTTGTTTTATATAAATTTATTTATTGATGCACTAGCGAATTAAAAATAGTTTTACTACGTCATTATTGAATGATGTTTGAGACTGAAAATATTCCTTATCACATACATGCCGCGTGAGTGTGTAGCACTATTTTTTTTAACAAACTCGGCTATACCTCTTATAACTTACTATTTGCGAATGGGGATATATGTACTTGTTATTATTATATTCTTTCAAATAAAAACATCAGGATAAAAGAGAATTGTTAATGCAATTTTTAATCTTCATCATTCTTGTATAATATTAGTTTTGTAAGATATTACTTTGTAACTACTTTTACGTAAAGGGGAGGAGCATAATTTACTTAGATTAAACAATATTCATTTATTTCGATGACGAAATAAATTGGATTCATAAAATACTAATGTAAGGTCCGTTGAACAAGTCACAATCACAGTGGCTTCTAATATTCAAATAACTTCTCCAAAAGTTTTATTTCTTGAGATTTCGAAATCAGTCGATAAAAAGCATATATATCGAAACAGAAGTCAGTTCAAAAATATTTACATCGTCATTATGGATTAGAGTATATATTGTTAGATATCGTTCCCAAAAAAATGAGAGTATGCAAATTTGAGACTTATGTTTCAAATTTTCAGAGTTGATTCCATAGATAATAAATATTTATATATTATAATTTATTGTCTATGGTTGATTCTGTCCGAGCTTGGGAAAATTAGATGAAAATATTGATGCCTAAAGACTTAGAGAAAATAATTATTTTCTTAACACAAATGCCATTCATTTCATCACATTAAATGTATATTATGGAAAAACGAGTGCCGTTTGTTATAATTTCTTTCCTGAAAAATATTTGTCATACTTTTGACTAATTTCTCTTAGTTTTCCAAATTAACCTTAAGAAAATTAGTTCTATTTACATAATAATACCTTTTAAAACACTTGAATATAGGATTTATAAGTCAAAAACGCAAACTTTAACAGCTCAAATCTATAAATTTTACACCGTAAAGGCATTAGTGAAAATGTATGTACACGATTTAAAAATGATTCTAAGACAACGTTATTTCTTGGGAACGTCTTCAAACATTTTGGCATAACGTATAACAGAGCATAAAATGAGCTTCTCTGTTGAAAACTTTCTTTTATATAGCAGCAACTTACTTAAAATTGAAAAAACAATTTTTTCTGTGGATTAGAAAACTAATACGTTATGCTTTAATCGCCAGGGCTGGATTAATGCATGGGCTCCCAATTGTTTTGGGGGTACCCAACAACCCAATGCAAAAAATGTAAACAAAGTCAATCAGCAAATGGCAGATGGAATAGGCGAGCATACGATCTTCAACCGTAGATCTCCAAACTACATAACTCAGGATACTTATAATAAATACAAGGTTAAATTTTGAGTGTGCCGCGACTAATAATATATTTAGATTAAGATTCATTCGTTGTTTCGAAAATATTTAAAGAAGGCAAAAGCTGTTAGATACGGTAAAACCTTCTTCAATTTCCAAAAGTTCTATAATAACTAACAAATACTTTTACCGGTTCTAAACTTTAAAGTTGGTAACGATTAACTTCGACTGCGAGACATATTTCTTTTATCTTTCTGCTGTAACACATTCATGCCAAATATAATTCTGCCATTTCACATATTCATGCCAAATATAATTTTAAGTAAAAATTTATAAATTATTTTGACATAACAGAGAAAAACACCGTAAAATTTTCATCATCATTTCAACTCCATTTGATTGTAATTTTCTTGACGGAAATTTATAAAATGCTGCAATTATAAATATTATGAAATTAAATTATATAAAAATTTTACTGATGTTATTTTCAGATGTTTTTAGATTATAAAAACAAATTAAAAATTTTCAAACTAATTTAAATGAATTAGTCATTTCATAATAACTAGCTGTTAGTAGTATGTACTAGCCAGTCTGATGAAGTATGAAGATAATGCAATTTCATATGAAAAATCTTGATAAATTATATCACAACCACTACTTTTATCTATGTTGGAAAACTTTTTCTTATGTTAAAATTAAATAACAGATGGTGTATTAAAGTAAATATTAGATGATGTGGGTACGCCTTTAGATAACAGACCAATAACTATCAGACTATATTGATGACATTTTTATGATCAAATTTTACCTCTGCTGGCAAATTTTTTGAGAGTTATTTTTAGATGTCCGAATTTTGGATATTGGAACAATTTTTTTTATCGTACAATATCGTTCTGACCTATTTGCTGGTTCAAGAAAAAGACACCAAAAACCGACTATTTTCATCTAGTTTACCTAGAAAACTAAAACTTTTTAATCGATTTAGCTTGCCATTAATTTTGAGAAAATGTAAAATTATTATTATAATTGCCAATTTTTTTTTTTATTGGAAATTTTTATGTTAGGTTATAGTGTAGGAGGAATCGGCGCATGAGTACCGAAAACTATTCCACCTCAATTTTTTTATGCGATCCTCTTCAAATTGCCCTCCTTATGATATAAATGCATGTTGCCAGGGCGCAACCCGGTGCCATATTGTTTAAACCGAAATTGTTTAAACAATTGCAAGGAATATTTTTCAACCGGACAAATTTTTTTTATATTCTTTATTGAAATACCAATAAAAAAGGTCCTATGACTTTTCACGATAAAGTTAATATTTTTAAAGATATGAATTTTTAAAGGTTCGAAAAATCTCAAATTTGGGTACTTTCGACCCATGAAAAATATATTTAAAAAAAAAATAATGTCTAAGTAATATTTTTTTTTAATTCTCTATACAATTGTTAATAATATTGTTAAAAGAGATTTTAAAAAATTTCAATGTTTATATCTTTATTTTAATTGTTAATTCCGCGCGCTCACAGGTATGCGTTGCGTCGGCTTCTCTGGGTCTTGAATCATTATTTATCAATTATCTTAAAAACTATCAACTTTATCAAGATTGTTAAAGAGAGCAATGTTATTAATAATTAAATTGTCTACAATTTGTTTTAAATAAATTTTTTTCTGAAATCAATTTTTCAAAAGTTATTTAAGCATAAATCGAAACATGTAATTAATCTATTTTTATCTATTTTTTGAAATCACAATTATTTAATTTATAAATATGTGACAAAATTATGATTATTTCTCGCGGTTTCGATGATGTTTATAAATGTTTTAGTATTCAAGGTGAAAAAATTGTAGAGGTACCAGAATTACTAAACAATCACATTGAGGCTGATACTCGAATTTTTTGTCACGCTGCTTATAATATTCAGTTGAATTCTGAAATAATAATTCACAGTGTAGACACTGATGTTTTTGTACTATGTATTTATTATTGGTCCCGGTTGAAAAAAAGTGGTTGTTCCGGACTATGGATGGAAATTAATAATAAAAAATCACGCTTCCTTTCGTGTCACACAGCAGCTGATTCTCTAACATACCCGGTTTGTGAAGTTTTACCTGCTTTACACGCATTTACGGGTTGTGATACGACTAGTAAAATTGGCACACAAAAAAAACCTTTAGAAATAATAAAAATTAAAGAAAATCGTGATGCTTTAGTCCCTCTTGGCAATGGCTTAGAATTAAGTAGTAAGGAGTTAAAAGGTTTAGAAACCTTGTATTTAAATATTTTGGGTAAAAAAGGTAGCACTGCGGATGAAGCTAGACAAATAATTTTTTCTCGTTGCTTTGGCACTAATATTAATTTATCTAAAATTCCGTGCACATCAGATGCCTTGCAATTGCATGCACTTAGAGCTTCTGCCCAGACATACCTTTGGAAAAATGCTTTGAATCCCCAATATGAAATAATAGATTTTACGAATTTCGGTTATAAATTAGAGAATGGTACTTTGTTACCTTTATTTATGAACAAAAGCCCATTCCCAACTAATCTTAAAAAACCGTGTAATTGTAAGAAAGCCTGTAAAACCAAAGCTTGTTATTGTAAAAAAAATAATATTAGTTGCATACTTCTATGTGGTTGTGATTCAGAAGACTGTAAGAATATAATAAATAAAAATGATGTTGATAATGAATAAATACTAATTTTTAAATCTTGTTTTATTATTTCATACTTCTCTATCTATAACTTTCGTTTGAAGAAGTTATTCAATGTAATTAAGGTAAAAGACCCAGTTATTGACACTTACAATTTTATTTTAGTTAAAAAAAAAAAAAAAAAAAAAAAACAAATCAATTCTAATAAATTAATTGATATAATTTTTGAATTATAAATTTTAAGATTATCGGTTTTTTGAGAAAATTGCATTCGTTTAATTAGAATAAAATTGCAAGTGTCAAACAACTAAGCCAGTGTCAATAACTGGGTCTTTTACTTTACTTTCCGTTTTAATTACAAAAAAGTAATATAAACTGATGAAAAAGTAATTTTAATTACATGTTTCGATTTATGCTTAAATAACTTTTGAAAAATTGATTTCAGAAAAAAATTTATTTAAAACAAATTGTAGACAATTTAATTATTAATAACATTGCTCTCTTTAACAATCTTGATAAAGTTGATAGTTTTTAAGATAATTGATAAATAATGATTCAAGACCCAGAGAAGCCGACGCAACGCATACCTGTGAGCGCGCAGAATTAACAATTAAAAAAAAGATATAAACAATGGAATTTTTTAAAATCTCTTTTAACAATATTATTAACAATTGTATAGAGAATTTAAAAAAAAAATATTACTTAGACATTATTTTTTTTTTAAATATATTTTTCATGGGTCGAAAGTACCCAAATTTGAGATTTTTCGAACCTTTAAAAATTCATATCTTTAAAAATATTAACTTTATCGTGAAAAGTCATAGGACCTTTTTTATTGGTATTTCAATAAAGAATATAAAAAAAATTTGTCCGGTTGAAAAATATTCCTTGCAATTGTTTAAACAATTTCGGTTTAAACAATATGGCACCGGGTTGCGCCCTGGCAACATGCATTTATATCATAAGGAGGGCAATTTGAAGAGGATCGCATAAAAAAATTGAGGTGGAATAGTTTTCGGTACTCATGCGCCGATTCCTCCTACACTATTATAATAAATATCCTGATCAAACCAAACGAAATGGACAAACTTATTGTGTTAATATTACAAATAATTTTTACAGTAAAAACTAAAAGTAGGTATAAAATTAAATTCTCTAAAGAATCAAACAAGTATTTGACAGAAAAATATAAGTAAATAAAATTTAGGGATGAAGTACATCTTGCACATTACATGAGGACAGTTTGCTTTGACTACCGCTGAAAGCGAATCATAAAAATTACAGACACTCTAAAATTATCAGAAAACTTTTTTTAAAATAATTTGAATAATAACTAGTGCCGTGTTAGCAACGGCAAAACTATTAAATTCAAAATTTAAAGAAACCCCCGACTTAAATCAGGTCTGATCGATTCGTTTGCGGCATCGTAGCTTCTAAACAGGTGAACCTGTGTTGTGAGTGTTCTTAGCTATGATTCAATAAAATTTACTCAGTCGCTTGAAGATCATCGCCTCTTTTCAAGTTGTTTCGCGTACGGAATCAATAAATCTAACTTGAACCATAGCTACGAATACTCTCGATCAAATTACCTTTCAACGTAAGTGAGAACAATCAAATCAACTTACTATTCCAAAAGAAAAATCAAAATCTATTGATCCACTTAAGAGCTACGATGCCACAGGCCACAGGCAGACACACACTTACACAGTTACATAGTGTTAGTAAATGGGTTCTACAAGATTCTACCCTTTCTAGCGGGGGTGATTAGCTTTTACTTTATTTTGATATTAAAAACTAATTCTGAAGAATTTCAACATTTTTTTGACGTCATTGTTATGAAAAGTAAATATTTTTACTTCATTGTTATGATATTATGAAAAGTATACTCGAGTTGCGATCAAGCCCATAACCAGTTGTTTTTCGGGCTAGCACTCTTTCAAATGGTTTACTGAGACGTATGGCTTCTGTATATATAAGGCCGTATATAGGTCATATATACGGTTTTCAGGGGAATAGCAATAATTTCTTATCAGAAAGTTAACAATTCGAAAATTTTTCACTCAATTCTTTTTTTTCTAGAAAAGTTTTTTCCTTTTCAAAAAAAGACGAAAACATTTTCATTATTGAATAAACTTAGAATTTTTTTTTTATTCAATTAAATTTGACAGATAAATGTATTCATATATAAGTAAGGTACTTTTATTTCAACCTAGTGGTGTAACATTTATCAAATTTTGATGTATGTTTTCTCTTATTCTTTAATTTAAATCCTTTTGGGATAGAAAGTTGTGAGGATATTTTAAATTTCCCGTATTTGTGATAAGGTTTTGAGAATAGTCGATATGTGCGATAGAAGTTTCTATCAAAACATTTTATTGCATCAAAAAGGCAATCCAACAACAACTTTTTTCAATGTGAATAAAATAAATAATCAAGAGTGATTTTCTGCCGATCAAATAATGGATATCAGTTAATAGTAACAGATTTGGAAAACCACACCTTCCATTTGTTTCTAAAGTTTACTATGACAATTTGCCAATTATTGCGAATTAATTATAAAACTTTTGAAACTATCTGAACATATTTTGATCAATCACGTCATATAAAGGATCACTTCAGAACTATTCGGATCAGTCATGACTACAAATAGGCCCACAAGTGAAATCTACTAAATTTAATCCGTCAGCACTCGCGTCAATCATTCGGTAATCTTAAGGCGAATGATGAGAGGTTTGCTCGCGCGTTCTGCACATGCGTCAAATGCTTTACGCGTTAAATATTATTAAATTTGTAAACCATAACCTCTACATAATTTTATATAAATTTATTTAAAGGCGCTAGCTAATTAAAAATAGTTTGATAACGTGATTATTTTATGATGTTTTAGAGTGAAAATATTAGAGCAGAGAGCGAGAGAGAGAATTTTTACTAATTTCAACCATATTTTTTTATCACAAATGTTTTTTAATTTACTGAGTACGACTTATGTTAAACTAACGAAAGTACACGAGCAGGTCCGAAAATTTCCGAAGTTAATATTTTTTGCTTACACCTTTACTCCCATGATGAGAGAAATTAGCATCATGTTTGGAGGGCTTGAAAAAAATAAATTTTTTATAACAGTAGATAGATTGAAAAATTCATAATTGAGAAAAACTAGAAAAAATTATATGAAGGTAGAAGAAGTCATATTTTTCCCTTGAATGTTCTTTCTATGCGGTATGGACACTTTCTTTTGTCTTTTCTTTACCATTATTTGCTATTTCTGTATGCAGTGCATGCAGGCAGTATCTATCTTTTGTCAGCTTTCGTTGCTACTCCTTTGTGCTTTGGGACTGAAAAAATATTTGACTTATATATTTTAAGCAAACGTCCTTGATTTTCAAAAATAAAATTACCCAATGTTTAATTTTTTACGTTCTAAATTAAAAACACTTTACCCTCAACTGGCATCGTTCAGTATTTTTCTTTAGTCTAGCTTATTCTCATATTATACCATGCATATATGTAATATGCAAGGTATACTAAGTTTAGTCCCAAGTTTGTAACGCTTAAAAATATTGATCCTACGAACAAAATTTTGGTATAAGTGTTTATAAAATCACCTAATTAGTCCATTTCCGGTTGTCCGTCCGTCCGTCTGTGAACACGATAACTCAAAAACGAAAAAAGATATCAAGTTGAAATTTTTACAGCGTACTCAGGACGTAAAAAGTGAGGTCGAGTTCGTAAATGAGCAACATAAACACTGTCTATGCATGATATTTTAACAATTAACTCAGTCAATTGTTTGTTTTCACTTGTTTTTACCATCAGTTCGTTTAAATACAAGATTCCTTAGAAGCAAAAGTAAATTAAACGTTTTTTGTTAATTATTTTGTTTTTGGAGTATTTGTTTTGTAAACAAGTCAGTCTGTTTATATGTCTCAATGTCTCAACTAAAAGTTAGTGCCACAGATCTTTGCCCAAAGCTGATCATACATCACAATTTCAGAATTAATGATATGTAATGCGCTAGGTTCATACAGTCCACACGATACCAGTTAAGGGTTAAAAACTATTCATTCACAAAGATATATACTACTATCTCTCACGTAATCAAAAACTTTTAATATTTAAATTTCAGTGCAATAATTTTTCTTTTATTATTTAAATATTTGGAAATATATGCAATTCAACCATAAAACTAGAATAAGTCGAGAAATAAATTTAAAGAAGAACAAAATACAAAAAGACAAAGATAAAAAAAATTGTATCCTCTACAATTAAAAAACAATGAATATATCTTTTAATATCACTGTAATAATATTATTCTTGTGTAGTGGTTTTAGAGGTCCGATTGGCGAACAATCATTTTAGATTAAATTCGAGCTCAGAGACGATTCTATTCTCATTCACAATCTAGTCGAAACGTTTATCATCACTCAAGAAGAAGAAGATCAGAGTATGTGCTTCTGTGATGATAGTCAGTTTAATATTATTATTAATAGTGAAGTATAGAATACCAAGATGAATCTAAAGGCTTGTTGAGCCAAGAACATTATACTGTGTGACATACATGGATGGCATATAAGTACAACGATATATCGTGTTTATTTTTAAAGTTCCGTAGGACATTTTTGTTATATTGAGGTAAACTAATTTTAGTTCCAACTTTGTAACGCTTAAAAATATTGATGAAACAACCAAAATTTTGGTAAAGGTGTGCATAAAATCAACCATTTGCATTTGTCTGTCCGTTTGTCCGTAAACACGATAACCCAAAAAGATATTTCAAAATTTGGTGTACTCAAATCGAGACATTTTCTTTATCTCCAATTTCGATACAAATCAGTCTAGTCATTTAATGACTAGACGAATAGTTTTTGAGATATAGACTAAAATCGATCCAAATATTGCGATATCTTAGAAACTCTGCATCCAATCATTAAACTATCCCGATTTTTATACTTTTTGGGTTAAAATTACCCCATCCACTGAGTTTCATCAAATTCCAACACAAAATATTTTTTGCGTTTTTCCCGATTTTTTCAAAGGGGTACCCGTATAATTTAGAAATTTTTGCTATCTCCAATTTCGATAAAACTCAGTATATAAGGTAATTTTGACCCAAAAAGTACAAAAATCGGGTGCATTTGATGACTGATCGAATAGTTTTTGAGATATGGACTAAAATCGATCCAAATATTACGATATCTCAGAAACTCTGCATCGAATCATAAAAAAATTGATTTTTATAATTTTTGGACCAAAATTACCCCATCCACTGAGTTTCATCAAATTCCAAATCAAAAACTTTTTTTGCGTTTTTCCCGATGTTTTCAAAGGGAATATTAATTATCTGATAGCGAGCTTTTTTTTCTCTCTGTAACTGTTGTTCCAGATTTTTTCGACGAATATTTTTTAAATTTGCGATACATAGTTAACTATCCTTATGTTAGGATTTTCCTATTTTAAACCAAAAGTCTGGAAGAGAAACCATCTCCAAATTAACAACGAATATAAGAAGAATTATTACGGCCAGCTTATTCCTACTAATGTAGGCGAAGAACGTGTTTATAACAACAATAATAAATTAAAAACTTTGATTTAGTCATTGGGCTTATTTTGAAATTTTGTGAAAAGTATAAACTTAAGTCTAAAGTATACTCAATCCTTTCCACTTTTCCATACCATTTTGTAAGTAAATGGTCTTAATAAAAATGTTTTGCCTCCCATAAAGCAACAAAAACTTTACTTTTTTAATAATTTACTTACTCCCAAATTGCATTGTCCTTCACACAACTAACCCTTTAAATTTTTTCTTAAGTTTTTAGTTTTAGTATTTTAAAGTAGGTATTACTTCTACAGTGGTGCATGTATGAAATATGATTTTAAAAAGTTTGGCGTATATATCTATATTTGTATAGACGTGAAAATTATTCTCGTGTAAACTTTTCATTCGACCAAAGTTTTCCCTCGCATCATACTGTGTGTTATTAAAGTATTTGTGAACTGTAATGACTTTACTGATTTTTTTTTATATTTTATTTTTGTATATTTATCTTCACTTAGTAATGAACCAACCATTCAGTGATTTACGAAACGCAAACATGAAGAAATTATAGTTTATGAGACCTCAAAAAGAAAAACTTTAATTTAAAGAAATTACAATAAATACAATAAAAAAAATTTATGTAGTAAGACCACACTCTTTTTGAAAAATACGGACTAAAAATAAATAAATAACTTTTAATGCAGATAAAAAATAACGCCTGCATAAATCATTCTCGGATTGGTTTACTTACATATTACTTAAAAATTATTTTAAGTTGGGTAAATCTATCGGATTTTAATGACAAATTCGGAAAATTTTGACAGAAGTCTAATTTTTGAATATGTTTCTTTTGTTGTAAAAAATACAGAAAAGTAGTTTTCCGGTACTGGAACGATTGGCATGACCTTCTGCACGTGGTTTTAAGACAATTTATCTCAGCTTTTTTTTCTTTTGCGACATTTTCTTGACACGAATAAATAAAAGAGTTGTTTGTTAGGAATTTTCGCATCGACCTTGCTTCCTATCGAACCTTGAACCTATATAAAAATAGCAAAATAACCTCAAAATCTCAAAAAAACCGCTGTTATCTCATATTTTAAACTTTTCGAAAAATGAAGGAATTGATTTTAAATTCTGAAATGTAACTTATGATCATAAAAAAGTGTAGTAAAGTTTAGACCAATTTCTAACCTCAATTTTTAGAAAATCGTGCCGTTTCAACCTTTGTAGTACAAAATATGAGATTGCTACGGTTTTCTTGAGATTTTGAGGTTATTTTCCTATGTTCAGTCTCGATAACCCTCAATCCGATCTATAGAAGCTGAGATTTTAAGAAAACGTCACCAAAGAAAATAATGTAGCAATAAATTGTCCCAAAACTGCATTCAGAAGGTCTTGCGGATCGTTCCGGAAAAGGAAAACTTCTTTTTTCTGTTTTTTACAACGAAAAACCTATTAAAAAATAGCCTTCTCTAGATTTACCCCATTATTATACTTTTCAGTTCATATTTCAAAAATGCATTCTATGCTTGTGTTACAAACTTATAAGCGCATTCAGAACATAGCACAAAATGAAAGCTTAGATAGCCTGGCTGCCAATAATTTTTTTAACATATTTGTAATCCCTTTTTTAACTAGCTTTTTTGAACAAATTTATTTTTCTACCTCTAGTGAAGATTGTACTGACTAAATACCAATAAAAACCTTTTTGAAATTAATATTGTATTACATTTTTATATTTTACTCCGAATAAAGTTTAAGAAACAAAAAACTAAATTTAAAAAAACCTAAACTTACAAATAATTTATACCAGGTAATACAAAGATGGAAACTTATTTAAAAGTCATTCTATATTACGTTTATGCCGAAATTTACAGTTTATTACCGTATCCATAATTAATGTTGGATTGTATAGGTGTAATATTATAGGTACAGATACCCTACGTAAATATAACCACTAGACCCTTATTAATATAGTATAGTATATAATAGACACATTGAATGATACTTTTTCCCTTCCGTTGACAAAGTTATGTCCTAATACAGCATAATATTTGTTTGTAGAAAGTATCCACGTATTCAACCCTAAGTTATCTGAAAACAAGTTGTTATTATAGTTTTACAAATTCAAATAAAACTTCTTTTAAATCCCTTTGTGCACAGAGTTCGTCAAAGTTGAAGTACGACACTTCAGTAAATGGTAGATAACGTTAAAATAACGACAATATCGTGCTGGCTATAACGTTAGTTATAGCCAGAAAAGCAACTTTTTCTAGACATAGAATATTGAGATTTTAGACAAAATAACCCCCGACATAAAATCAGATTTGATTTGTTTGTTTAAAAGGCAAGTTAATCGAGAGTGTTTCAAGAAAATCTGCTCAACTATTTTGTCACCTTTTACTAGTTCTTATCGAGTACGGAAGTACGGAACCCTAAAGTCGAACTTGTCAAATAGCTCAGAACACTCTCGATCCAACTACCTTTCAAACAAACAAAAATCAAAATTGGTCCATCCGTTTAGGAGCTACGATGCCACAGACATGCACTCAGATACATAGACACATAAAACTGTCTATGGCACGAAGCGATCTCACTCGACCTCGGATTTTCGTAGTTTATTACAATAGGTAGCCCTTAAATCATGAAGGATCCTTAACTCATACTGCCAAATTTACAATTTTCTATTCAGAAGTTTTTGCAATATTCACAAAATTATTATTTTCCTTAGAAAACCATCTAAAAAACACTTATCTAGAAAAAGAAGCTTTCTCGGCTATAAGTGTATAAAGAAATTGTTACTATTTAAACGTCATCTGTCATTTGTTGAAGACTTGGATCACCTTATAGAATATATATGAATAAGCAAACCTTTTTCTAAAAGTCGTTTGGCTTGGATGGATTACATCCTAGTTTAAAGCAAGTTGGATAAAAATGAAATGAATCTAAGAATTTTAGCCCATTTTAAAATTATGTTTCACAAAGAATTTCTATTGCCAAATTAGCAATCATGTTGTGCAAAGCATTGTAACCCAATTCGCAATATTTGTATAGCTGTAATATGGCAAGGCTTGCTGTAAATTTAATTTAATTTTTTTATAATATATTTATAAATTGATTTGTACCTTATTCTAGTAAAAGAATTGAAAGAATTTAAGAGTTTCGAGAAAAGGGCTGGATAAAATACAACTATCTTAAAAAGCACATATGGTCAATTACGATTTGCGTAATTAGCGAATCTTTATGGATTTGTTTCCTAAGAAATTTTCACAAATCTCAATCGGTTCTACTTCTAATCACTTACGCAGAAGAAGTAAAATATTTTTACAATTTTTAAAATTAAATCTTTGTGCAAAATACCAGGTTAATCGGTAAGCAAAAATACCCCGACTTTGTGCTACTTCGCGAGAGTATAGAGGAGACTTAATGAGTTTTCGTATTCGAGTACAGTGACACTCAATAGACTATAACATTACCTACTATTACTGTTTCAATAAATTATTTACAAAATGGTGAGAATATTTACGCAGGTATTCTGTTTTATCTTTGATGAAGAAAATTTGTATGTGTAACATTCATTTTATATGTATAAAGAGTACTACTATAGTACCTGTATCTTATACCCACAATGAGTACCTATTTGTAGATGTTCAAAATAGATATACTTACTTTTATAATAATGTATTCATGGTAAGGAAAAGAAATAAATGTACAAAGTATCCTAAAATTGAAATTTTTATAATTGTGAACAGAGTATTGAATCGTATACAACGTAGAAACTCTGGCCCTACTTTGGCTATTGGGTGCATTTATTGTCTATAGTCGGAGATTTCTCTATTCTTCTAGTCTATAGTCGGAGTTATTGTCTCTGAAAATATTTAGCTTCGACGGAAACAAGTATTTTAAACGAATAATTATGACCCCAAAAAACATTAGGAAAAATGATTAGATGCAAAGTTTTCTAAATATATCTAGAGTAATTCCAATATTAAAATTTTTGGTACCCGATTGTAGACGATATCGTAGAAATTACTGTTCCAATCGTTAAATGAATACGATTTTTGTATTTATTGTATCAAAATTACCTTTTATACCAAATTGTTGTCTCCAATTTGGATAAAACTTAATTTCTAGGGTAATTTTTACATCCAAAAAAGCAAAGGATGATTCCATATGTGACTGACACTACATTTGCCCAAAATGCGTTTTATTTTGCATCGCATTATGAATGTAGTAAAAAATATGATTATAAGATTTTGAAGATCATCGCAAATTTTTTAGTTTTTCGGGTACGGAACTCTTATATATCATATATAACATAGCTAAGACCACTCTTCGTTAAATTGGCTTTCAAATAAAACCAAAAAAATTAAAATCGGTTTATCCGTTTAAGCACTACGATGCCACAGACAGACAAAAACGCAGACACACATACATAGCGGTCAAACTTATAACACCCTTTTTTTAATTCGGGGGTTAAAAATATACCAAAATGCTACCTTTTGAGTACAATTAATATAATCAAAAAGTCACTAACGAAAGTTAAAATAATTGATATTTTAACGTTTTTATAAATAGAAATAATGAAATCTTAACATTTTTGAAGAAAAAATTTAGGTACTTAGACACAGATAGCTAAAAGTACTACGGTGTTGGCTTGGTTTCTGGGATATCAACAATAATCGTATATGAGGAGAATTTCTACGACATGCCAAATTCTTCAATCAATATTTTCGAAACTTACAATACAATTACAAAATCAACCAGATATTTGCTTTTGACGATTAGATAATTTCGTTTGTTTGTGATTTTCTCGCTTTTCGATTCGATGGAATCAGTTTGTAAAAACACAAATATTTTGGGATACCTTTTCCATTTATAGATGGTAAAGATTGTTTGGGTTATTATATAAACGAACGAATACAAACTTTTGTTAAAATAATGGACACATCATGATAAAACACCAAAAAAAAAAAAGGTGAACAAAAAAAATTACAAAAACACACCTATATCACAGTTTTACGTGGGGTGTATATGTCGCTTTGTTATTTATTTAAGGATCAATGGTTTTTCAACATTATATTTAAAGAGGGCGTATTTGTTATTTATATATTATTAAAATTTGCAAGTCGTTTTTGTTGTTGTTAATACTTTTTAACTGCTAATCGATTTATGTTTTTGTTGTTGCAAAACATCAATATTGATGTTACCTTTATTCTATATGTAGCTGTTGAGGAGAATTGACTGAAGAGAAGTTTTAACAAGAATTTGGAACTAAGTTTTATGCAAATCAATGTCTTAAATTTGTTTCACCACAGAAAGTTTTATAAGTAAGACATCAAAAGAACTGTAATACAACAGAAGTTTCTCAGAGACGTGTTTTATATTTATTACACTAGCTAAAAGTATAACTTTGTAATGGCTCGCGAATGGTATCATATAAAATAGATATTTCTAAAATAAAATTATACTTCAATTATTGAAAAATATTTTTTATTTAATTGTTCCTCAACAAACGTTTATTTCTTTAAAACATCAGATTGTAAACCAGGATCCATGTTATTATCCACTGTGAAAATATTCAATTCATTTTTTATTTTAAATTTATGAGAAATACAACAAAACCCATCTTTATTAATTTGTAAATCAAACCAACGCAACGATGATGACATACTTTACATACTTCAAAATTCAAATTCTTTTGAGCAATCTCAAAATTTTCTGCATACATTTCAAAATTAATATCATCTCGATAAAGATATAATTCTTCTTGATCTTTTTTTCGTCGTTTCCGATGTTCACGCATTAATGATCGATTACGATCACGCTCTTTACGACCCGTCAACGTACGACGTCGTGGCATTTTATTGCTAAAATTACAATTAATTAATAAATAACTTTAAAATTATAATAACTATAATCAAAAATTTTTTCATTACTTGTATTAATATCACTTAATTTTTTTTAGTTATTTTACTGTAGAACTGCAAAAATTAATTGTTTATGATTGGCGATGATCTTCAAAATCGGCTCAGCTTGGAAAATGCTTTAAGGAAAAAGGTAATTTATTATTATTATTTTTATTATTTTTAAATTTTGTAAATTCTACTTGTTAAATTTCGTTAAAAAATGTGATAAAAAAGTTCATCGATATTTTCCTATAGGAACTCAGATAACAAAAAAAAGTACAATACACTTTCTTAACAATAAACACGTGATATTATTGTATAAAAAAAATATATTAATCAATGTGTGGGCAATGCCATTTTGAAAAGCTAATGAAAAATTTACACCATTTTCCAAAACATGTTTTATCTATTATTATTATCCCTATATGTATGATGATCAACTTGCAGGATATAAATGTTTTTAAATATATAATGTTGTCCTTGCACAAGCTCTCCTTTGATCGTATATACATTTACATAAGTAAATAACAAACAACACAATGAACAACAAAACACTTGAGTTTGTTCGTTCATTCGTTCGTTCCACTATTCGATGTATACTGTTATACAGTGTCTTCCAAAAATAAGGAGTTGTCTAAAAAAAAAATTAATTCTCTATCTTATAATGTGGCTCTTTCTAGCCCGAAAAATGGTGTGAGGCTCAAATCTGGATTCCAGATTGATTATTCCGATAATTCTCATTCTTGTTTGCAACATTACATTCTTGTTTTCTGAGACGTAAATTGGATCTTAGCGTCGTTTATACTATCGATAAGATGCAAAACTGAGACAAAAATGATAAATGGCGCCAAGGCTTACTCAAAATTTAGAGCATGAAGGTGTATTAAACTAAAGCCTATATACAGAATATTATATTTTTTTTCTTTTTTAAGTTGACATATGCTTGAAACTCGAAAAATAACTTCACAATAAAAATGCTTCAAGCAAAAAATGTTGGGTGTGTAGGTGCACATCTTACGCAAACATTAAACTTGACCTAAGATTTCAGACTCAATGAAAAGCTCACTCTACTCTATAATTGGTAATCGATATATGAACATTTTAAATAAGGAAGTTATTATTGTTTAAAAAAGTAACATTTTTTGTTCGAAACTTTTTTCCGCAAACCGTACAATTTAAAGCGGATTGAAAAGTTTTACCCAAAATTGTTATTTTGTATCTAAAATGTTATTTCGAAGAATTGTCTTTTACGATCAGGGCACTCTTCGAACAAAATTTTCCAATAAATTTAATAGAAGAGGTTTGTTTTTCTATAAAGCTCATTTTTTGTTCAAATTGAATGAACAAATACACAAAAAGCTTGATTTTACTGTCTAAACTGTCTAAAGCTAGATCAATTACTGTCTAAAGTATTCGGCTTACAAAAAATGTTCCAATCAAAAAATGTTTGCGTATTTGTAAAGAATAACTTTCTAATTTAAAGTTATCATCTATTGTTTGTCAGTTATGAATCAATTTTAATTGATCCTAAAAATTTAGATTGAATTCGATGCCGATATAAAATGTATGCAATTGAAACTAATATTTTTCGTTTGAAGTATATAGAATTTCGAGTTTCAAGTATATGTCAACTTAAAAAGACACCCTGGATAATTAAATTCACGATCATTTTTTGAATCCGCTTTAAGTTTAAATTAAATAACTATGCTATATGTTATTTGTCAGCTATGTATTGACATAAATGGCGGTCAGATTTACAGAAAAATTTTAAACGTTTCATTTCGAAGTTAACATGAATACAAATTATCGGAGTAGGCTAGCAAAGTTTCTTTGACAGGATTCCTAAGTTTGATTTTAGTGGCATCCAGAACAGAGACCTGACCCGTTTTCTCAGCTCGTTGGTGGTCTATCTGAAAAACAAGTTTTTTTTTTAAATTACACGGAAAAATAGCACATAAAATAAATAAAATTCGCTACGTCAGTTTTATAAAATTTAAATAAAGTGTATGTACTTTGAACTGGCTTGTGACTGAAATTGTGGCCAAACCAGAAATCCAGCTCAACGTCGTTCGATGGTTACAATAACTGAGAAATTCGCGTAGCAACTGATTTCCAACCCATTTGCGTTAATGAACGATTTCTATATTTTGGATGACACGGTATATTAGTACAGAAAGTCTTTAATAACAACAATAGGTGTTGCCTACTGAACTAAGAAAGGCTTTGGCAGCAATATCATTTTGAAAAGAATGGTGACGTTTTTATGTACCTATACCTACCTATCTACCATGTTTGTGTTGTTTCTTGAATGTTTTCCGATTTTCGTTGAATTGAAAGATTATCACCATAATACTATCCAGAAAGTGTAAGCTTAGGTAGATATTCTATATTATTTAGGTAAAATTTGTTTGTTTGATTATTTATATCCAGGAGTCCGTATAAAACTATTGAGTGATCCAGTTTTCAACTCTGTAACTTACAATGTTGTCAATACTTTCACTTGTTTCAAACGTCAAATTTTAGTTTAAAATGTATGAATTGTTTAACTAACGCTCAACAACGCTCAACGCTTACATTATTCACTCGTTCTACAAAAATAACAATTCTGTGAGAACTGTGTATAGGCTTTTACGGTAAAATTGTGGCAAATTTGATCGTGTTAGTGATTGAACAATTTGCATCATTGTGCAAAAGTTCGAGAAAACTGTAAGCATTGGAGATAGCTTTAGCAACCTTTTTTCAGGCGGTAATGGAGAATTTACTCATAATCCCTAAACCTCCCGGGTTCGGTGTCTTTGATAGATCTCAATTATTGTATGGGTTAATTGATTAGCTATGGTTAGTCTTAAAAACGTTTACTGTACGAAAATTATGTAAATTAGGGGGGGGGGCGGTTTATCTCTTTCACAAGCTCCAAAGTTTTTTGATTGTGTCACAGGCTTGGAAGTGACAAATAAACATTTCCTGTGATTCTATTGGGAATATTATTTTTGTCGGTATTTTCAAAAAAAGGTTAAGGTATAGATCACTGTTCTTGATACAAATCATTTTATACAGTAATGACCTAAAACATATAAAAATCCAATTTAAACTGACATCTGGCGTGTATTTGCGAGCTTCTAGAATCCGAAACTTTTGAATTCGAGAGCAAATTAGCTACTTATTTTGAAAACTACACTTCAGATCAAATTTTCTACTATATTTTTCTTAATTTTTGGGTTCTAATCAGCTTAGAACAAAACTTTTGACCTACAGACAAAGCACCTACCGACCACACTACTAGAAATTGAATATAAATTGAAATCTTCACAGTTTTTGTATCGAATAACGGGCATCCCGTTTTATCAACTGTTCGAGAATATTATTTTGGCGATAGTTATTCAATTTTCTTCTTATAAGTTTAACAAAAAAATGTATATTCGTAAATTTTATATTTGTATTAAGATAACGCCTCATTTACGATAATTTTCTTTAAAAAGCGTAATTGGTATGCCTTATTCTAGTAGTACCTCAATTTCACCGCTGGTAACTTGCAAATTTTCGTTTCCAATTTATGATCTTTACACACATTACTTGTCCATACTAGCTTATGGTTTATAAATAGAAATTGATTCACACTTAACTATTTTCTTTTTCTTTTGTTACCATAGTTTAAAATATGTATGATAAATTTGTCCTTGGGGCCAGTACTTTTCTTTAACACATAAATAACTTTTCCAACCAAAGAATGGACCAATAAAAAATATGAAAATATTTATATTATAATATTTTACAAAAACTGGGTATGGTTCTTTTTGTCATTGTGCAGCATGGTTTAGTGTTTGGTATTCTAATCCGCAGGAAGTTACGTTACTAAGAAAGAAAAGCATATAAATCTACCAAAATTTATATGTTGTCAAAAAATATTACATAAATTTTTTATGGAACAATTCATTTTAATGCAATTTTATAAGCTCATACTTTGTATAATATTTAAAGTATAGAGAGGGTAACTTTAGGGCTGCACACAAACCGGTAAGAACTAAGCTTCAAGGAAGGTCACTTGGTAATAAAGACTTTGAACAAAATTTGGTTAAAAGTATCCTTATTTTATGATACATTATCATTTTACTATTCTGAAATATATTTTAACGAAACTTTTACAACTATAATCATGAAGTGAATAAAATTAATCTATATATATATGTAAAAATGGAAGCTGCCTGATCGATCAACGCACAAAATTTTTTTCAAAAAATTAGGATATCGTACCAAAAATTAACACCAACAAAATTGTGCAAGAAAGCAGAAATAAGTGATGGCAAATGAAGTCGAGTTTATAGCAACATAGTCTTTATAATTAAAACTGCAATTGCCCAGCGAAGCAGGTGAGTAGAGTCTTTGAGATATCGCAATATTTGGATCGATTTTAATCCGTATCTCAAAAACTATTCGAGCAGTCAACAAATGTACCCGATTTTTGTACTTTTTGGGTCAAATTGACCTTATATACTGTGTTTTATCGAAAAAGAGATTAAAAAAATTTTTCGATTTTTTTCAATTTTTTTAAGGGAAAATTATTGAAATCGAGAAATCGATCTTTTGAAAAAATCGAGAAAAAAATTTGTTTTGGAATTAGATGAAACTCGGTGGGTAGGGTAATATTGACCCAAAAAGTATAAAAATCAGGTTAATTTAATGATTGGACCTATAGAAAGTGACAAAAGGGAGGATAAGTGAGGGCTATAACGTGATAATCTTTGTTTTAAAAAGGAAAAATTGCCCGGTAAAGCGGGCGGATATCAGCTAGTTATTCATAATTTTAAGGCATTTCATATTCTATTTGGAACAAAGTGGTTTTTCGGTCAGTATGTAAGTCAAAACAGCATCAAGCTTCAGCGATCACATAGAAATACTATAAATATATTATTACTTACTTTCTAATGGATAGATAAAATGATCTATGAGTTCGAAGATGCAACTAACATAAACTTTAGACACCCTATAAAGATGGTATAATAAATTTATCTTACTTAAACAATACTCAACTTTACAGGATATGCAACTTTAGATATGCATATGAATTTAAAATGCATACAAGTGTTACATAAATAACAAATTCATTTTCACATAAATGGGATTAACAATAACGTACATTCTTCTGGAAAATTGATTTATTTAGTTATACATTTGAAAATTAAAAATCAGAGTGAAAAAAACCTTTATTATAAATTTATTTAAAACATTTTTCATAGTTTTTCTTTCAATTTGACATTTTATTAAAAGACTATAAATGAAATAATAAATTAAGAATGAAATTAAATTAAAAATGAAAATATATTGAACTAGAGTGATATGATACCCAACCGCTTCGCTGCGTTTATAAGTAAAAATTGATAAAAATTGCTCTCGCTTATCCCCTTTCTATAACACACGAAATAATGGTAAGGATTGTTTTACACAGGTAAAATATATGTATGGTTTTCTATTTTTTTTAATGTATAATAGTCGTAATTATTCATTGAGTATATCACAAAAGATGGCTGTGAAATATTTGATATTGACTTTTTTTACAGAAATCTGTAATTTATGGTAATGTCAAATGACTACTTTTACAGATTTATTTTTTATTAATATATCTATCTTTATAAATTATATCTCATGTGTTATTCTGAAGTATGAGCTATATTGGTGTACAGTCTCATTAAAAACCATTCGCTAGTTTTAGCGTGAAAGCGTAACAAACAAACAAACATGCTTCCTTTCGCATATATAATATATAGAGATAGAAATGAATAATAAAATAAAATTTTTAACAGCAAATAAATTTCTTTTAAATATGCAGGAAGTTAAATTGAGGAACGCATTTAAAATTCAGTAGCGATTCTTATGATTTGTTCATTTATTTGCGCTCCCATCATTCTTGCACTAACTTGTTTCATAGTAGAAACACCACTCTTAAGTTGGTATGACGTTAATCAGAACAAAGTATACAGAAATTTTCCATAAATTATTCGAGAACCATCATTCTTAATTAACAAGAACCTCCTGATCATTTTTTGGAAAGAAAATGTTTTAGATAGGGCACGACTATGTACACTGGTAAAAAACTACATACTAAAAAATACTACGTTCATTTGGTTATTGGTCTTCTTATAACAAGTAAATATTTATTGATTCAACGATCTTAATAGACGGTAAGAAATTTTATGTAGATATCACTATGTTAGTATTGACGTGAACGCCATACTGTGTACTGTATTGAAGGAATAGTAACATTAGCAATAGTTGGAGCGTCAGAGCTATACTGGTAGGCGATACCAGCAATACTTCTGGTGGATAGCCCTATTCAATACAATATCCTTAATGCTAACATAGATATCATAGTATCTATCTCTATACCATACCAGCATTATAGTAAACGCCACGTATTTCAAGAAAATTATTATTTGACTATATTTAAGGATTAAAAAATTATTGCATGTAAGTATTTTCTTGAATCAAGAAAATCGTATTTAAAAACGTCAATATAATACAAATTTTTCGAATCATTATCTCTTACGTAAAATTCATGTTTTCCAACAGCTACTGTCTATAATATTAAATAAAAAATTTAAAGAAACCCCCATTATAGCTCCTAAACAGTTGAACCGATTTTGTTTTTTTTTTTTTAACGGTAATTTGATCGAAAGTGTTCTTAGCTATGTTTCAAAAAAAATCAATTCAACCGTTATTAACCGAAGATTATTGCCTCTTTTCTGGCTGTTCCAGGTACGGTACCTCCAAACTTGTATAGCCTAAAAACACTCTCGATCAAATTGCGTTTCAAACGAAAAAACAAAATTAAAATCAATGTATCCGTTTAAGAGCTACCAATGCCACAAATCAAATCTTTCTTTACTTGATCGAGAGATGAACAGGCAGACAAACACGTTAAACTTAGAACGCTCCTCTATTTAATCGGGGGTTAAAAAAATTAATATAATACCAAGTTTTCAAATCATCATGTCTTTCATATGACTCATGATACCCAACAGCTACAGAATACAAATAAAACAAGTGAAAACAAACAATTGACTGAGTTAATTGTTGAAATACCATGCATAGTTAGTGTTGATTTCTTTATCACATTACACATACAAACATGTGACACATACATAGCTGATAATCAAGTATAGTACATATAATAAAATTTCCGCCTAATTGGCGCCCTCACGGGTAAACAGTGATGTTTACGAAAAAATGTTTAAAACAAAATTTGTTTAATTTTTGATAAGGAACATTTCTTACATTTAAACTTTTGTTCTATCTCTAACGGTTTACAAGACCCAATTGACCTATGATGCTCATTTACGAACTTGACCTCACTTTTTTCGTCCTGAGTACGCTGTAAAAATTTCATCTCGATATCTTTTTTCGTTTTTGAGTTATCGTGTCCACAGACGGACGGACGGACGGACGGGCGGACAACCGGAAATGGACTAATTAGGTGATTTTATAAACACCTATGACCAAATTTTTTTCCTAGCATCATTATTTTTAAGCATTACAAACTTGTGACTAAACTTAATATACTATGTACATTTCATATATACATGGTATAAAAACGATAAAAAAATTTAACACGTCAATAAAATTATCCACATTTTTTTTTTTAAATTCTTTAATTTGAAAAAAATTATCAAACATTTCCAGTTAGTATTTTTCAAACTATTTTATAGGTGTATTATCTGTAACAGTGGCCCCAAACACAAATATGATAAAGCATGTCTAAAATACATTATTAAATTTTCGTTTCTCGTTTTAGTATTTAAAACATTAAAAACTCGTTTAAACTTTATGATCGTACAAAATCGCATATAATGCAATTCTAGCTTTTACACATATATGAGGTAGTCAGTCTACAGATATTCATTCTATTAAAAACATGGACTACTCAACTAAACTTATATATAGTTAGAGGTATTATTAGTACAGTAAAAAGATGTTAGAACAAATGAAAACAAACAATTGACTGAGTTAATTGTTGAAATACCATGTATAGACAGTGTTGATTAAACTATCACATTGCAAATATATACATGTTACACATACATAACTGATATTCCCATATAATACATACTGCACAATTTGCGCCTAAATTTGCGTCCGCACGGGTAAACAGTGATGTTTACGAAAAAATGTTTCAAACATAAGTTGTTAATTTTTTTATAAGGAACATTTTACATTAAAACTTTTTCTCTATCTCTAACTGTTTACAAGATGGGTCCCACGGTCCCAAGATCCAGCTGTGTTATGTTGCTCATTTACGAACTCGACCTCACTTTTACGTCTCAAGTACTTTATACAAAATTTAACTTGATATGTCTTTTCGTTTTTCAGTTACCGTGATGACAGACGGATAGAGAGACGACAGACAGGCAGGCAGACAGACGGACAACCACAAATGGACTAAATAGGTCATTTTATGAACACTTATAGCAAAATTTTGTTTGCAGCATCAATATTTTTAAGCGTTACAAACTTGGGACTAAACTAAGTATACCTTGATATATATTACAAATATACATGGTAAGAAAATCGGCTAATAAAGGAAAATGAAGGAAACCGTTAGAATTTGGCTAAAATCTCATGGAATGTGTTACTTAGGTAACAAATATCATTAGTAAGGCATAAATTAGTGGTGCCAATCTTTCTATTTGTTAAGAAACAATAAATATATAATTTAATGAAACAATCAAGGTTTAAGTTCATTAAAAAAATTAGTAAACAGACAACTTGTATGACGTAAATGTTAAGTGTTTGTCTAATAATCGAAAACTATTACACATGTATATTGTATATGTAATTCAAGTTGCCTATTTACTAATTAATCGTTTAATTGAATTAAAAATTTATTCTATTTTAACAAATAGAAACATTTGCATCTGTAACTCATGCCTTGCTTATGATATTTGACACCTAAGAAACACATTCTATGAGATTTTTTGCAAAGTCCGAGCGGTTTCTTTCAATTGTCTTTATTTGTAACATCTTTTACTGTACTATTTGGTCTACCTATGTCTGTTTGTTAATAGAACCATGTATGTAAACGTCATATAACAGAGCTACATACATAAAAACAAGAAGTTAATTATAATGATTCACGTGTATACGAATAAACTGTGTGAGTGATTAAAAATGATAAGTTATAATGTAAGTTGAGAAATACTAATGGGTGTTGTGATAGTAAGGTGGGACATTTTAATTTATTATGGCTACTAGCTCATCTGGTAGCTAGCCAATCCAAAAATTTCATACTTTGATGGGGCATACTTTTTAGCAACCCTAGTTCTCCAGGTTGCTATAATAGTTAATTTAGATTCTAACAGGTAAAAGATAGAATAACACTTTAAATTAGAATTATCAAGATCAAGATCAAATGACCTTGAAAGTAGAATTTCAAGTCAAAGTCATGGGCACTGGAAAATGTCCTCCATTGCCCTTGACAGTTTTTGGATAAAGTTTGCGTATTTTGTTCCGATAAAATACAATAATGATATACCTTTAGGTCGCATTTTCTCCGAAAACTAATGATTTTTGAACAAAGGTTCTTCTATTTTGTGGATTAACTTATTTGAAGTGTTACTCTACCTCTTAGCATTTAGAATCTAAATTGACTATTAATTCAACACGAAAAACTAGGCCCAATCGAATGTCAGAACATGATGTCTCCCACCAAACTCTGCAACTTTTTTTTAAGTTGTTTTTTGACTGGTTAACTACAAAACAAGCTACTTGCCATAATAGCCCCGATCTTATTGTAGAAATCCTAGACTCCCGATTTCAGCTTTGGCTGAACGGTGAAGTTAGATTTGTGTACAGAGGCGTAAATGTCAGAAAAGACTTAACTTACGAGAACTAAATTTTTCAATGAATTAAATTTTTATTGAACTTAACAAATGATTATAATTACAGAATATGTAAAAATCTTATATATTTAAACGAGCAATTCTTGTATATATATATATATATATATATATATATATATATATATATATATATATATATATATATATATATATATATATATATATATGGCTCCATGAAATGGCTCCAACGATTTTCATGAAAATGAGTATGTAGGGGTTTTTTGGGGCGATAAGTCGATCTAACAAGGTTTCATTTTAAAAAAACGTCGTTTTATTCCTTTTTTCATGAAAAACTGAAACATACACCGCAAAATATGACTCTTCCTGACATCTATTGGTGTATATCGTAGTTAATGAAATAAAATACATTACCGGGACATTCAAATTGGTATTTGTGTGGAGACATTTAAAACGGTCTTCTATTAGTGATAAAATTTGTGTCTTTTTAAGAATACCGAGCAAAGCTCGGTCATCCAGATATTTATTGTAAACAGAATATGTCAATAATTAATTTTATATAATATAAAGGAGAAATTTAAGTTGAGGTTACATAAATTAAAATTTGATTCCACTGTAAAAAAGAAGATGCCTTACTAACTTATCATATGAAATAAAAACAGAACAAAAGTTCTTTGTACATTATGCTAATGCGACTTTTACTGTTGGCCATTTACTATTGCACCACGAATATTATTAACCATGAAGCCCCGGTCCTTTGATTATTGACTGAGAGGAATATATTGTCAGCGAAGTAAAAATATCGTGCGTTTTTTTAATTTTTTTTTGCAAAGTACTTCTCAAATGATGATGTTAAAATTACATTATGAATTTCATTACTAAATCAATGCCTAAGTAAGCTATAAAGTCTAATGTAAAAAAAAGAAACTATGGCATTATTTAATAATATTATAAATAAACTAAAATGAAATTATTATTTTGCTGCTAGTTATTTTTAATATCCGTTTTAAATTACACTGCATTCGTTTAATATACGATGCTTTTAACTCTACGAAGTATATTCTTTTAAACAAAAACCACTTTTAAGATTTCCGTTTCTATCACTTGCCAATAGAAAACTATATTAGTTACTACCAGCAGTATTCCACCCGTTTCGCTGGGTAACTTGAATTTTAAATACACATAAATACCTCAATCGTGTTAAAGAATGTTTATATAAAATTTGAAGTAGATTGGAGCAAGGAATCACATTGTCTCATACAAATTTTGCCACCGTTTTTCACCCTCTTAGGCGTAGTATTTCAGAAAATCCTTTCTTATCAATTGCCTACGTCATACAAATAACACAATTTTCGAGTTTCAGGTCTCTACGATCAGCGGGTTAGGCTGTGCGTTGATCGTTGCTAATTTGGTGACGGTCTAGACATTCGTGTTTTGGTGAGTGCCCAATTTATACTTTCCAAGTGGCTAACTAATTATGACATCGATCAATCAGCTACAATCAGGTGATTAGTATTTGATCAATGAGCGTAGATCACGTGATCCTTTTAGGCCAGTGATATCAGAGAATTTTATCATCTGATTTTGTCTTTTATCTAAGATCAATGTTTCATTGGGCAGTTCTTGAATTAGGTAGGGTTGGGTACTTTTTAAATGTTTTATAGAAGAGTTATGGATTTTATAATTAAAATTCAGTGTCTTGAGTGACACAGCAACGGCTTTTATTGTCATCCGTCACTAAGCTCGTGTCTTTTGATATGATTAAAGCAGATAGTACATAAAGCTCCGATCATTATTTCAATAAAACATTTTTATAATGTTCGAACAATGTCATCAATCTTTGACAATCTCTCTGTATTATATGTTTATGCATATTATTATTATCAAATAATAAACAAATAAAACAAGTGAAAAATTTAATTAAAACTGTCATTTGTTTTTGATAATCATAAATACAAACATACACACATACTATAAATATGAATTATAATTTATCTACATAGGTATCTCTTCTATCTCTAACTTTTACATATATACATACATACATTATACATACATACATGCATGTATAAAACATCAACGCCGTTAATGGATAAATGAAATAATATTTGAAATGTTTATAATTTAATACATTTAATACGATTAATAAAAGTACACTGTGTTTAGAATATGTTTGAAAATTATCTACGCCATTTTTGTTATTCATTTTTTCAATAATTTTTCAATTTTTTAAACGTCTTTAAACTATGTACATATGAAATATATCATAGTACTAGCTAAAAGTATAACTTTGTAATGGCTCACGAATGGTATCATGTAAAATAGATATTTCTAAAATAAAATTATACTTCAATTATTGACAAATATTTTTTATTTAATTGTTCCTCAACAAACCTTAATTTCTTTAAAACATCAGGTTGTAAGCATATGGATCCTATGTTATTACCGCTGTGAAAATATTCAATTCATTTTTGATTTTAAATTTATGACAAATACAACAAAACCCGTCTTTATTAATTTGTAAATCAAACCAACGACGATGACATACTTTACATACTTCAAAATTCAAATTCTTTTGAGCAATCTCAAAATTTTCTGCATACATTTAAATTAAATTAAAATTCATATCATCTCGATAAAGATATAATTCTTCTTGATCTTGTTTTCGTCGTTTACGATCACCACGCATTAATGATCGATTACGATCACCCTCTTTACGACCCGTCAACGTAGGACGTCGTGGCATTTTATTGCTAAAATTACAATTAATTAATAAATAACTTTAAAATTATAATAACTATAAATAAAATTTTAACATTACTTGTATTAATATCACTTAAATTTTTAAGTTATTCTACTGTAGAACTGCAAAAATTAAGTGTTTATGTTTTGTTATCACGTTTTTTGTATTTTTCATTATGTAGTTTTTTAATACTTGAAAGAATCTACAGATGGCCATTCAATTAAAATTAATATTAAATGCAGCCAATTATATATTAGTATTAGATGTAGCTCACAGATGGTGCCACTGTCTCTGCATATATATAGATTGTATACATACATGTAATAAATAAAAAATACTGTTGTTTTTTATTATTTATTATTTATATAATTTTTTCTAAAAATAATGATTGATAACACACATCTAGACGTAAATATGGAACTATAACATTTCATTTCATGTCTAAATCTTTTGTATGTTTTTTGTAAAGTTGACCACCAAAAAGTTACATTTTAACCTAGTAGAGGCTCGCCTCGCTCGCCTGATAATAAGTTTGGTCCCAAGTTTGTAACACTTAAAAATATTGATGCTACGAACAAAATTTTTGTATAGTTGTTCATAAAATCACCTAATTATCCCATTTCCGGTTGTTTGTCTATCCGTCTGCCCCGTCTGTGTACACGCGAACTCAAAAACGGAAAAAGATATCAAGCTGATATTTTTAAAGCGTGTTCAGGACTTAAAAAGTGAGGAATTATTTACTCAAGGACTCAGTTAAGAATGTAATTTTTCAAATATTCAACATAAGAAGAATTCATTTTGTGAATAAAAGTCCTTGATTACATAAAATAAATATATATAAAGTGAATAAAACATTCATTCTGAACCAGGAAAGAAATATTCACAATATGTAAAATAGTATACAAATTGCAATATTGGAAAATATATGTATTTGTTAAGGCTATCAAAAATTCAAGCCAACATCCGTTTGACTAAGCATAACTAAGCGCACCTACATAATAATGCTTCTGTATATTCGTCCAACCGGAAATCATTGATAGCGGATTTCGAACTATTAAAACTGATTGAGAATAAGGTGCCTTACCTTAATTAAAATTTCATAAATTTTATAGATAGTAACAGTTATTTCATTTAAAAAAAAAACAACAAATACAATCAATAATTTTATTATACTAACAGATACAAGCCCGCTTTACTGGGCAATTTCTCCTTTAAAAACAAAGACTACCACGTTATAGCCCTCACTTATCTTCCCTTTTGTTCAAAATTTTATAGATTTTTATACCTTTTGGATCAAAATTTTTTTTTAAACATCATCCACCGAGTTTCGTCAAATTCCAAAACAATATTTTTTTGCGTTTTTCTCGATTTTTTACACCCCTTAAAAAAATTGCAAAAAATCGAGAAATTTTTATTATCTCCAATTTCGATAAAACTCAGTATATAAGGTAATTTTGACCCAAAAAGTACAAAAATCGGGTGCATTTGATGACTGGTCGAATATTTTTTGAGATACGGACTAAAATTGATCCAATTATTGCGATTTCTCAGAAACTCTGCATCCAATCATTAAATTAACCTAATTTTTATACTTTTTGGATCAAAATTACTCCATCCACCATGTTTCATCAAATTCCAAAACAAAAATTTTTTTTGCGTTTTTCTCGATTTGTTTAAAGGGGCACGTACCCCTTAAAATAAATTGCAAAAAATCGAGAAATCTCTAATTTCGATAAAACTCAGTATATTAAGGTAATTTTGACCAAAAAAGTACAAAAAGTCATAATAACTCAGAATGATTTTAGACAAAAAAACATTTGTTAAAATGATTTTCGCTGGCCGTATTTTATATATGGAACATTTGTACGAGAATAATAATTCTATCAATTTATGTCATTGAATTATCAATGTGGGTAAATTACGAAAGATTTATGTTCGAATTGTATTTTTGCACTATCAGTTTTTGTAATCGATTTATATGTGTATACACTTTTTTTATGGAATTATATTTACATTAAGGATAAAAATAATTTCATTTTAAACTGTGCTTCATTTTATAATGACAAATTGTTTTTAACACAGTAAACCAGTGCTTTACATACGGCCTCGAAATAGTTACACCCAACCAAATCCAATAAATATTAAGTTAACAAGTGAAAACAAACAATTGACTGAGTAATATTTTGAAATACCATGCAAAGACGGGGTTGATTACACTGTCGTATTACATACACATACATGTCACACATACATAACTGATTTTCCCATATAGTACATAATACATAATTTGCGACCACGTGAGTGAACAGTGATGTTTACGAAAAAATGTTTCTATCAAAAGTTGTTTATTTTTTATAAGGAACATTTTTTACATATAAACTTTGGTTCTATCTCTAACGGTTTGCAAGAAGGGTCCTACGGACCCATCCCAATTGACCTATGTTGCTCTTTTACGAACACAACCTTACTTTTTACGTCCTAAGCACGCTAAAAAAAATTTCGGATAGACAACCGAAAACGAACTAATTAAGTGATTTTATGACACAAGTACCAAAATTTTGTTGGTAGCATCAATATTTTCAAGCGTTACAAACTTGGGACTAAACTTAATATACCTTGATATACATTAAATATACATGGTATAAAAATCGCGATATAAAATCAACTTTGAACGATTCGTTTGTGTCATCGTAGCTTCTAATCGGATGAACCGATTTGAACTGTTTTTGTTTGTTTGAAAGGTAATTTTAACGATATGTGTTCTTTACTATATTTCAAAAAAATCTACTCAATTTCCTCAATTTCAAGATCATCACCTCTTCTCTAAATATTATGGGACTGCGAAACCCTATACTCGCACTTGAAACATAGTTAAGAACACTCAGAGAACAGAAAATCACCTTATTAGTCCATTTCCGGTTGTCTGTCTGTCTGTCGTCTGTCCGTCTGTCATCACGAGAAATCAAAATCACAAAACGATATCAAGTTGAAATTTCTACATCGTGCTCAGGACGTAAAGAGTGTGGTCGAGTTCGTAAATGAGCAACATCGGAAATTGGGTCTTGGATCCGTAGGACCGACCCATCTTGTAATCTGTTAGAGATAGAACAAAAGTTTAAATGTAAAAAATGTCTCTTATAAAAAAACTTTTGTTTACCCAAGAAGGCGCAAATTAGATGCAAATTTTATAGTATGTATTATATGGGAATATTAGTTATGAATGTGTGGCTATCTAAAAGTGGATATCCCTTTACTTACGTGTCGTAACAAAAAACAAACGTCATCAAAACTGTCTATACATGGTATTTCAATAATTAACTCAGTCAATTGTTTGTTTTCATTTGTTTAATTTTTAATTTTTATTGTAATTAAAATATGATAGAAACACTATATCCTTGATTTGTGTTGCGTATCATAATGAGAAGAAAAATAATATGAAAAAAATGCCAACATTGAAAATTGTCCATCATATGAAAATCTGAATCTGACAGACATATTAATAGGTAATATACATATTATTATGAAAAAAACAAAAGATTTTTAATTAACTATTTTAAAAACATATTTTTCATAACAATAGCAGCAGAGCACAGAATACAAATTATTATTTTTATGGAAAAAAAAAATACACCTGAAAAAAAAAACAACTATCCAAGATTATTTTTTTGCACCTCTATATATAGTGCTGTTATGAATTGTAGAGAACTCAATGTGTGTAAAGTAGATGGAAGTGACAACTGAATCGATCGATTCTCTCTTACGCAATTTGCAATAAATCACACGTTTTATTAACTTCCCAGAGGTAGTGCGTATGTTTGTATGTTCGTTCGGATTCTTTCACCTCGGATTATCTTGCGAACCAGTTATGACATTAACACGTGACTGGGCTTATTCAACGCGTAATCGTGTATTTATGAACTGAAAGAGTCAGCAGAATTAGTTGAGCCATTTTTTTAAAGGTAATAAACAGAATCTGAACAGTGGATAAAACACATCATTTATCTATGCAGATAATGTACGTTCCAGCCTAAGCTGCAGTACATATTCGAAGAATAATCTATGAAGGCTAAAAAGACCTTTTTTTTAATGTTTTCCCCCCTCTGGGAAGTTAGTCGTGTGGACTACAGGGGTTGCAATCACACAACTTCAGTACCACACCGACTATGTACTGCCAATTCATTTAAAATATGACTATTTTGAAATTATTTACATGTAATTGGTATAGTAAATATCATATAAAAATTATTAAATAGTAATTTTTCATTATTTTCATTGATTAAGGAAATTGTCAAAATAGGGTCGTCCACTATTTTTGAAAAAGTACTTCAAAATGTTGATTTGCTAATAAAAAGCCACCAAAAATTTATTTCGGAAAAATACACACGCTTTCTTGCCAAAAACTTAAATTAAATTTTAAACCTTTTTTAAACTGTCAAAAACGCGGGCATCCAATTTGATGACGTAATATGGGTATCACTATATGAAATAACACAAATAAGTTTGAAAGATATATTCATAGACATCTGATTATAATAAATATACATAATTATTATCTATGTATATATTATACTCAGCTGTCTACACTGAACTAATTGATGGTCTATGACTCATACCGCTATGACATCACAGCAGGGCTTACCCGCGTTTTAGGTTACGTGATATATAGTTTAAAAATTATGATTTTTAATTTTAATATTTTAAAAGAAAAATGTGCTTTTATGACTCGAAATCAGAATATTTAAGTATATTTTTACATAAACTTTAACTTTTTTTAAATTTCATGATTTATTTTTGACTAACGATAATACCCTATTGTTTTCTCCAATTTAAGTTGACGGAGTGAGCTATAAGGGTTGATATGATCGGTTTGTTTGCAACTGAAATTGCATTCCATTTTACTTTTCTGCCATAGAACTTTTGTTTGCACATAGAAGTTTGTGGAGATATAATGGT
This sequence comes from Chrysoperla carnea, assembly GCF_905475395.1. Taxonomy (NCBI): domain Eukaryota; kingdom Metazoa; phylum Arthropoda; class Insecta; order Neuroptera; family Chrysopidae; genus Chrysoperla; species Chrysoperla carnea. The sequence goes on along the minus strand of NC_058337.1, from coordinate 126,994,504 downwards.
AGTTTAAAAAATATATATTACATGGATTATGGAGTACAAACAAATGGTGAATGTTTACAAATGCTAATAAAACTATACAATCATTTATATTTTATAGCAATGGAGGTGTTCTCTAGATAGGCTTTGTCGAAGCCTAAACGTACACGAACAAATTAATTAGCATATTAATCTCTGTCGTTGCTATAACAACTAATTATTCTATTAGTGAGATTATATTCAAATGATAATGAGTAATGACGATAGATAAGGAAATAAATGAAATCCAATCAAATGAATGGAAATGGTTTTTTGAAAATTTCCAACTCTTATTGCAAAGTCAAGTTTTGAGCTATAACATGACCTGCAAAATCGGTGAAACCATAGGATAAGGAAGCCCTAGAAAAAAAATTATAAAGCCGTACCAAATGAAATAAAAATTCAATAAATATAAATTAAAGTTTAAAAAATCCGTTTAAAGTTTGATCGATTGCGGCATCGTAGGGACTACACGGATGAACCGATTTAGATGTTTTTTTAGTCAGAAAAGTAATTTGATCGAGCTATGTTTCAAGAAAATCTATTCGTCCGTTTGAAGATCATCGCCTCTTTTCGAATTTTTATCGGCTACGAAACACTAAATTTCTACTTGAAACTAAGCTTAGATCACTCTTCATCAAATTACTGTTCTAACAAAAAATCAAAATCATAGATACACAGATACACGTTGTACTTACAATACGCCTCTTTTTAGTCGGGGGTTAAAAATAAAATGGACATTTTTTGTATCTATAGACACTTTTGATCTACTCAAGGACTACTAAAATCCAAAGTTTTAAAAACGTTATTTAGAAAAATTTGGCTAAATTAATATCAAATTTTATCAAACGCAGCAGTGATATCTAAATCCGATGACTCAAATTTGTTCCATTGTTTTAAATTTGAAAAACAATAACTTTTTAAGGTGATATAGTAGTATCGTGGGTCACAAATAACTACTTTTTAACCGACTTCAAACAAAAACGGAGGAGGTTATCAATTCGACTGTATTGTTTTTACTTTTTTAATGTTTGTTACCTCAGAACTTTTGACTGGGTGAACCGATTTTGATGATTCTTTATCTGTTTGAAACCGGCACCGGCACCCATGAGAAAATCATAAAAGTCTTAAATTTGCATTAAGTATGCACGACAAGAGGACGAATAACTCAATATCACTTCGATGATTCTTTTTTTAGTGAAAAATTAGTTAGTGTACTTCAGACTCACTAAAAATCATAAAATAAAAAAAACTTTTAACAAAAAGAAAATCGACTTCAAAAGAAAAATTTTTCCAAAACAAATTAAAATGCACTAAAAAGTAAACAAATAATGATAATATAATGGAGTTAAAATTATTGTTATTTTTGAAGTCGGTGGCAGCCAAGGAAACAACTCTGACAGAACAGTTTGCTACATTAGCTTGGCTGACACCGACTCCAAAAATAACAATAATTTTAACTCCATTATATTATCATTATTTGTTTACTTTTTAGTGCATTTTAATTTGTTTTGGAAAAATTTTTCTTTTGAAGTCGGTTTTCTTTTTGTTAAAAGTTTTTTTTAATAAAAAAAATTATTTAAAAGATCATATAGTTCTCTACAGTAATCAAAAAAATGCCTTTGATACTGCCATACTACTTTAAGGTTGTTCCCAAAAACATGAATATTTGAAAATATTTGAGACTTAGGTTTTAATTTTGCGATTGGATTCTGTTAGAACTTGAAAGAATTGGACGATAATTAATTATAAAATTTTTAAACATATATATACATACCATAGTTATTGAAATATCGAAACACAAATGCAAATCATTTCATCATTTAAGGTAGTTCCTCCGCGACCGTCCAGTCAAAAAGTTTTGGACTAATACTATCATTCAGTGCATTAACTGTGCTATGACTATTATACATATACCATATATTATTTTCACAAGACTGTAGTTACTCACTATTATATATTCTATACGTATACACACACATACTTTGATATATACCTTTACCATTAGTTTTTATATGCTTTCCACAAAAATTATCGCTAAAACGAGTTATTTATTTAAGTTTTTTATCGAAACTATATGGTAAATAATTTTTATTTTTATTTATATATTTTCTAAATATAGTATTCTACATTATATTAGTTTTTCATAGAGATGGTGGACGTCATTCATTGGTAAATAAATATAATATTTGTAAATTTGTGTATTTTTATACACTTCTCCCATGTACACGTACAAATTGCGTCACTTTTAATTGCTAATATCTCATGTATGACATGGTAAATCATCTTCTTATTTTAACAGCATGTGTATTATGAATTAAATATTTTATATTCTGAGTTTTGAGAAATTCTTGGAATATCACTTTCGTGTAGGTACTACCTTAAATGTATTTTTTTTAGAAAACGAGTGCCGCATGTTATAATTTTCTTTTATATAGGAAAATATTTTTCTATTTCTATTAGAAAATATTTTATTTTCTATTTTATATATTTCTATAAGGAAAATAATTTCATGCTTTTAACTAATGAGAATATGTTCTTCAAATTAATCTTAAGAAAATTAGCCTTGGTATATAATAAAGCATACCTATACCTTCAAAAACACTTCAATATAGGATTTATATGTAACAAGAGAAAACAAACAATTGACTGAGTTAATTGTTGAAATACCATGTATAGACAGTGTTGTTTAACCAATCGTTTGTTTTTTTTACGTCATGTAAATAAGGAAAGATATCATCCACTCTTAGATAGACACACACATGCAACTGATATTCCCATATAATACTTACTAAAAAATTTGCACCTAATTTGCGCCCTCGCGAGTAAACAGTGATGTTTACGAAAAAAATGTTTCAAACAAAAGTTGTTTGTATTTTTTTATAAGGAACATTTTTTACATTTAAACTTTTGTTCTATCTCTAACGGTTCACAAGATGGGTCCTACGGATCCAAGACAAATTGACCTATGTTGCTTATTTACGAACTCAGCCTTACTTTTTACGTCCCAAGCACGTTATACAAATTCCAACTTGATATCTCTTTTCGTTTTTGTATTATCGTGTTGACAGACAGACGGACAGACAACCGAAAATGGACTAATTAGGTGATTTTATGAAAACCTATACCAAAATTTTGTTCATAGCATCAATATTTTTAAGCGTTACAAAGTTGAGACGAAACGTAGTACACCTTGATATATTTCATAAACACATGGTATAAAAATCGCAAAATTTACCAGCTCAAATCTATAAATTTATCACCGTAAGGGATATTAAAAATTTATTGAAAATGTATATACACGATTTTTAAAAATGATCCCTAAGAAAACGTGATTTTTTTGTCAACGTTCCTTTATTTTGTTTACACCAACAAGGACTAGCTGGTATGTTTTTCATGTCATACACAAACCCTCCAGTTCATCAACCCGCACTAATTTGTCCCAATTAAACATATCCCTCTAGTTTTAACTTCTAAAACGATCTACAAATTTTTTTTAATGATACTCATAATAAGATTTATACCTTGAACGCAAGAACGAACGACCCTTAATGTGAACGGCTCACTTGGAATATTTGTTTACTTGAAACATAAATAAACAACATACATTGTTATTATTTTCCGCACAACAATTTTGTTGTTGTTGTTGTTGTTACTGAAACATTATTTGTTTAAGAATAGAGGAACAATTAATCGCCTTGAGTCAAATAACTTCAGTTTCGTTGTACCGTACTTATGGCTATGATTATTATTATTATTAAAACAAAACAAAACATGCAGAGAAAAGTTTATTTTTCTAGAGGAATGCAAAAAAAAAATATTTTTGTTTGTAAGTTTACAGGGTGACGCTAAAAAATCCTGTTGCGTGGTGGTTAAGGCTGTTGTCTAGCTATATTTGCATATTATAAGAAATTCTATGTTTTTTAATACTTATTAACCCGTCAGCATTCGCCATTATGAGCATTTTACTCACGCTCGATTTTAAACATATTTTTAAATGGTATATTATATATTATAAATGTGAAAATAAGGATCTTTGTTTTTTTGTTTGTTTGTAGTGTCCGACCGAAGCTTCGACTTCGGTTTCGGCTCGGCCACCTTCGGCCAAAAAAACCACCTTCGGTCAAACATTCTGGCCGAAGCCGAAGCTTTGGCCGAAGGTTCTTAGCAAACGTCGGAATTGAACGAATTGTTCTAAATGTTATTATTTTGAAATAAATTTCAAGGAAATTTTTTTAATCATCTTTAGATTGACTTCTAGATCAACTTCTCAAGATCATAACCTCTAAATCAACTTCTAGAGATCAACTTTAATATTAAAGTTTTGAAATCATGTTTTTAAACCTTCGGCTTCGGCTCGGCTTCGGCTTCGGCCGAAGGTTGTGGCGACAGCCGATTAATCGGCTTCGGCTTCGGCCAAAAATCGACCTTCGGTCGGACACTATTTGTTTGTTTGTTTGTTACGCTTGCACGCAAAAACTACCAAATGCATTTGAATGAAACTGTACAACAATATAGCTCATACATCAGAATAACACATGAGCTATAATTTATAAAAATATATTCATTTAAATATATTGTTACTAAATTAAACAAGTGAAAACAAACAATTGACTGAGTTAATTGTTGAAATACCATGCATAGTCAGTGTTGATTTCTTTGTCACATTACACATACAAACATGTGACACATACATAACTGATAATCAAGTATAGTACATATTATAAAATTTCCGCCTAATTGGCGCTCTCACGGGTAAACAGTGATGTTTACGAAAAAATGTTTCAAACAAAAGTTGTTTAATTTTTGATAAGAAACACTTTTTACGTTTAAACTTTTGTTCTATCTCTAACGGTTTACAAGATGGGTCCAACGGACCCAAGACCCAATTGACCTATGATGCTCGTTTACGAAACTTGACCTCACTTTTTACTTTTTACTTTACTATGAATTATGACAACTTATTTTACACTTGAAAACTGTGCATACATTTTAGCTGAGTAACACAATCGCTCGAGGGTTATGGAAGGAGGATAAGTGAAATCAAGAAAGGTGGAGGCTATAAAGCGGTGGTTTTTACTTTTAAGCCCAGTAAAGCGAGCGGGTATCCAGCTAGTTTTCTTCATATAATTACATCTGTCTATAGTTCAAAATAATTTTTCCTTCAAAAATGGTAAGAATTAACTTCGAAAATTTTGTACTTAAATTAATTATCGTTAAATTAATATAAGTCGTACTCAGTAAATCAAACAAATTGTAAGAGAAATATTGTGAAATTAGTATTTAGTTTATTTCTCTGCTTTAACATTGTCACTCTAAAACATCATTCAATAAAGATGTACATTAAAAAATAAATTTATATAAAATTATGAGGAAGTTATGATTTACAAAGTTAAAGAATATTTAATCCGCGATTTTCTGTAGCAAGGCAGCTTTCCACTAATATAATTCGATAAAATCCCGAAGAAACTTCTTTTCTTTTGATGAAACTTTGATATCTTTTCATCAACAAATGTTTTGCTTTAATTTGTTCCGGATTTTTTTGAAGAAAAAAAAAATCTTCAAAATAAAGTTTATTGATTGATTCTGTGGTTCATTTTCCAACCATGTTCATCGGCAAACCTAGTTTGCCAATCTGTACAAAACATCAGTTAAAACATATATCATTCCATTTAAATTAAAATGAATAATGTAATATTATAATATATTTAAAGATTCCTATAATTCTATCTTCTATGTCTTTCGACAACATTTTCTATTCAAAAATTATTCAAAGAAAATAATAATATCCATTATATTAATAATTACTTTTGAAGGAAATCAAGATATTATTATACAAAGAAGTTTATAGAGCAGGAGGTTATTGTACGTAATTTGTACAACTTTTATTTTATTTACTAATATAATCCTTATGTTTCCTTTAAATTTGTTAATATGCCTTCCACCAACATTTTAAAAAAGACACTACAATTTAGAAAGTTGTTCTTTATAAAATATCCATCGTTTGAAGGTAGAAATGGGATGTAAATTTCTATATAGAAAAGTATATTTTTCCATTCAATTTCGGATACTGGAAAATTTAGAAAACTGATTGTCTTGATTTTTTGTTCTAAAATTATTCATTTATTCAAATTTTTACTCAATAAATTAAAAAATATTTAAGGCAGGACATATTTGATGCATGTGCAGAGCGCAAGAGCAAGGGACTAACGATTTCTGCACGATTGACGGGAGAATGGACGGGTTAAATTACCTGAATTTCAAGGCCCAATTCTTACAAGACACTTTTGATTCAAGATTTAATCATCCAAGCCTTTTTGAAATTCGCTAAGTATTTATATAAAATTTTATCCACGGAAATACGGAAGTTAGTTCAATTAAATATTTTAGCTTTCAACTTGTCAGAAACATATAATAGACAAAAATTTAAATTTTTACTAGGAAATGAAACGAATCATAAATATTATATAACGTATGATATAGGGTAGAGTGTAATACCTTGAGGACAATGTTCCTTGGGGTATTCTTGAATTTTTTGAAAGAAATTGAATTGTTATTGGGTATAGTTTTATAGAATATTTCAGTTTTAATGTAGGTATTTCTTTCTAACGGCATGAGCCTAAAAGGAGTTAGTCACGAAATTGTGCAAAAAGGTAGTTTTAAACGACATAAAGATACAAAAAAAATTATAGAACCATTAACCGCCTCTGTAAGCTGCTGTAAATTTTCTAAGCTGTCGATATGTAACACGGAAAAGATAGGATGTCATATTCTTTAGACGATATTTTAGTTCCCATTTTTGTTATAGAAAGTAACTTTGCAAACAAAACTAGATATATGTAAATAAACAAATTAGGGTTTATCTAGATCGAATTCGACTGCTGTTAGCTGAAACCGGTCTAGCTAATTAATAATAATTTTATAATGAAGCTAAATATTTTTATTGTGGGTCCAGAAGCACTCATCTTAATTTGAATAAAGGTTGCACTTATTTCGAATATTGAAAATGAAGTTAAAATATCAAAATAAAACATATAAATGTAAACTTTGATCTTAGGCACGGCACTTTTCCATATGTACAATTTCAACTTTTCACAGAATATCCAAAACTTCTCATACAAGTTTTATGATTCGGTTGGGTATCTCTATATTAAGGTAGAATATATCCACGAAATAATAATTTAGGGATTTGTAAAAAGATAGGTTTATATCTTTATACAAGATGTCCCGTGATTCGATGGACATAGTTTAAGAGTTATTCTTTATATGCTCAGTGATAGATTTAGGCCTAGGCCCGTGAGGCCCGGGTCTAGGGCGGCAGAATTTGAAGGGCGGCAAAATTTATGAAATGCCAAAATTTTAGAGTCACAAAAAAGTAAAGACAATCAACTATAAAAATTGGTTCAGAATAGTTTTTATAAAAAATTTTCGATAGAAAATATTATAATCCAATTCATTAATCTACTTCTCAATCTGTGTGGGTAAGATGTTAATTTTTTAAACGATCAATGATATTCTTTATCGAGTAATGTTCTTTACTTTCTGTTACTTTAGTGAGATTAATCTCACGTGTATGAAGCATTTGTAAATTATTTAATCCAAATGACTTCTCAATTTTTTTTAGTGTGAAATAAAAATACCGAAGATTTGTATGTCCCTGATTTAAAAAAAAAAGTATGAAGACAAAGAAAAAAGTATTGAAAAGTATTAGATTGAAGTCAATCTAATACTTTTTAATACTTTTTTCTTTGTCTCAATATTTTCTTTTATTCAGGGGTATTGAATATCGTTATAATTTTCATTTAAAAGTGCCAGAACATTTTTTGTTTATAAAAATAATTTTTATGAAACATAAATCCCGTCTTTTTCTTCGAAATCCCGTCTTCGAAAACTGGATCAAAATTAATGAAATTCATTCTATCAAAAAGGGCGGCGCATCGAACGGGGCCTTAAACATAATAGTAAAGGAGTTATGTGCTCTATTGTGTCCTCAAAGATAAAAGTCAAGAGAAGTAAACTTAATAGTAAATTAATCTGATAGGCCATGAAATTGTTTTGCCATATTGTTGTTATGGCGTCATTTGATTGTTAATGTTTTTAACCCCCGAACTAAAAAAAGGGTGTTATAAATTTGACCGCAATGTGTGTGTGTCTGTCTGTCTGTCTGCGGCATCATAGTGCCAAAACAGATGAACTGATTTCAATTTTTTTTCGTGTTGTTTCAAAGGTAAATTAATGGAGAATGTTCTTACCTATGTTTCAAGAATTTAGGGTTTCTCATCCGAAAAACTAAAAGTCGGCGAGGATCTTTCTAATCAGCTCAGTTTGGAAAATGATTTGAATGGAAAGTTTTGTACTGCAAAAATTTGTGAGGGGTTTTTTTAAATTTGGTAAACATTTATCTACTTTATTTTTTAGTTGTAATTTTAATATTAATTTAATGGCTACTTTTACAAATCAAGAATATACCGATATTCACTTGATTTAGGAATTTGTGACGAAAATTCAAGAGCATCAGTACGAGAATATCGGCGATTTTCAAACCGAAGAATTCATAAAACATTAAACTACTTTACTCAACAATGTCTTTACTTTATTGGTTAAATTTAATAGTGCACATAACTCCTTAACTATTGGGTTTTGGATAAAAGTTTATAAGGCACTTTCGACTTAAAATTTTCCAAAGAATACACTCTTAAACTATGTTCATCGAATCACAGGACACCCTGTATATCTTTATATATACCTATGTCATGTTATGTAGCTACAGTTTATACGGTGGATATTATTTGATCTGAAGAAGGAAATACCTTCTAATATTATTATTTTCATTCAAATGATATACTTATGTTGAAGAGTTAGTAATTCAAAATGAAAGTTTTCTAAGCAAATGAAAACTTTTTAAAAGTATGTAGGTAGGTATAGGTAGGTATATTATAATATTTGTACTTTATAACAATGTCCCAAGCTTTGAGGGTTATTCATTTTATATACCTATGTTATAGTTACTTTTTAGTAAAAATATGAATTCGTTATTAAATTTTATGTCCAAGGCTATTGGTTAAAAAAAATCTTATCGAAGTAAATAGTACAGTAAGGGATGTGTTACAAAAATCGGCTAAGAAAGGAAAATGAAAGAAACCGCTCGCATTTTTCTAAAACCTCATGGAATGTATTTCTTAGGTGTCAAATATAATTAGTAACGCAAGAGTTAGTGTCGTAAATATTTCTATTAGTTAATAAACAAAAAATTTTTATACCATGTATGTTATATATGAAATATACATAGTATATTGAGTTTAGTCCCAAGTTAGTAACGCTTAAAAATAATGATGCTAGGAAAAAAATTTTGTCATAGGTGTTCATAAAATCACCTAATTAGTTCATTTCCGGTTGTCCGTCCGTCCGTCCGTCTGTGGACACGATAACTCAAAAACGAAAAAAGATATCGAGCTGAAATTTTTACAGCGTACTCAGGACGTAAAAAGTGAGGTCAAGTTCGTAAATGAGCATCATAGGTCAATTGGGTCTTGGGTCCGTAGGACCTATCTTGTAAACCGTTAGATATAGAACAAAAGTTTAAATGTAAAAAATGTTCCTTATCAAAAATTAAACAACTTTTGTTTGAAACATTTTTTCGTAAACATCACTTTTTACCCGTGAGGGCGCCAATTAGGCGGAAATTTTATAATAAGTACTATACTTGATTATCAGTTATGTATGTGTCACATGTTTGTATGTGTAATGTGATAAAGAAATCAACACTGACTATGCATGGTATTTCAACAATTAACTCAGTCAATTGTTTGTTTTCACTTGTTAATTCAATGAAACGATCAAGGTGAAAGTTCAATTAAAGAATTAGTAACTAGGCAACTTGTGTGATGCAAATGTTAAGTGTTTGTCTAATAATCGAAAACTATTATACATGTATAACGTAAACGTAATTCAAGTTGCTTATTTATTAATTTCGTAAGTCAACTCTAACTTTTACCGTTTCATTGAATTAACAATTTATTATTTATTAACAAAGAGAAACATTTGCGCCACAAATTCATGCATTACTAATTACATTTAACAACTAAGGAACACATTCCATGAGGTTATAGCCCAATGCGAGCGGTTTCTTTCATTTTCCTTTATTTGTAACACCTTTAACTGTACCAAAAGATCCCATTTCAATTTCTTGTATTTGCAACGCTGTAAATTAAAATGCTGTGAATACTTTCGCTTGTTTTAGACGTCGAATGTTAGTTTGAATCATTCCATTTACGATATGAATTGTATAACTAACGCTCAATCACGATCAACGGTTTAATTGTTCACTTCTTGTACTTCTTGAAATGACAATTCTGTAAGAATTTGCAACATTTTGTATAAAAGTTCGAGGAAACTGTAAGTATTTGAGAGAATATAAGTCGCGTGTATTATTATAGCGTGCGTTCAGCCAAGAATACACCATTGGATTTCTTTTTGTGGGGGTTTTTTCTTAAGAATCGCGTCTATATCAACAAGCCTACAACTTTGGATTACCAAAAAGCTAACATCCGGCAAATTATAGCTTGAAATGATATCATAACAAACTCTATTACATCTACTTTTCGTTTAATTTCGATGAGTTTGAACAGAATTGATCAACAAAATGACAAATCTTAATTTCAAATATTGTCTTACTTTTGGAGGAGCGTATCTTAATTAGGTTAGGCTTTAAATTTAATAATAGATTATTCTTATTAACATATTAACGAAGGTATAGCCGTGTGATACATGAGGTTTGTGTTTATATTAAAATATTATAATGAAATATAATTTTCAATTATGATTTTATTTAAACAGGTTGTGTTTCATATACAGGGTGTTCCAGACCACTCGTCCAGGCTGATTATTTTTGAAAGTTTCAAAAAAAATGAAAACGAAAAAACACGTATCAAATATTTTTTGAAACTCTATCACACCCTACTAAATACACTTCTTACCTTCAACCCCTTGTTAGGGGTAGGGGGTGCAACTTAAAAAAGTCAAATGGAAACCCCCAATTTTTTTTTGCAGATTCAGATTTGTCAAAAAAAATAGAAACATTTTGTTCGAAAATTTTTCAAATCTGAATCTGCAAAAAAATTGGGGGTTTCCATTTGACTTTTTTAAGTTGCACCCCCTACCCCTAACAAGGGGTTGAAGGTAAGAGGTGTATTTAGTAGGGTGTGATAGAGTTTCAAAAAATATTTGATACGTGTTTTTTCGTTTTCATTTTTTTTTTGAAACTTTCAAAAATAATCAGCCTGGACGGGTGGTCTGGAACACCCAGTATATTTACATTTAGAAAAATTATAATGTGTACAAAAGGTAGATATGATAAACTTTTTGCGTTGTTTCTTGAGCCTCCGTTAAATTATTAAGAAATAGTGTATATTGCTCATTGCTAATTTCGGGAGTCGTGACGATTTGTACGAAATACGTACATTTATATTTAATACAAAAATTGATCATGGAATTTGGGGAAAAAACCAAAGAGTTTATTTTTACCACCTTTGATAGCATTTTTTTTCATATAGAGTTTGAAGGACCGAAATTGTTCTAAAGAGGAACCAAAAATTAACAATTGGGTTTGAAAGAAATATTTGTATACATATAATTTTCAGAAGAAAATCAAAAATAGTTTCGAAAATTTTTCAAGTACGAAATTATTCGAGGTCAGCGTGAAAAAATCATTTTTTTTAATCATTGATTATAAGGATTAAAAAAAAATGTTCATATAATACTTCAATACATCCGAAATTTTTCTAAACAGAAAAGAATGTTTTACATACATAATTTATGGTAGAAAATCGAAATCGTTTCGAAGTTTTTTTGACTAAGACCGTAATGTATCGAGCAAAGATTTTAGCCATTCAAGCCAAACGGTCCCACACAAAAAACGTAGATCATTCAAATTTCACACATAATCCTGTAAACCAGGGCTTCTTAAACTATGGGTCGCGACCCCGTTTGGGGTCGCGTAGCAAAATTCTGGGGTCGCGAGAGGTAAAAATACAATTAAACAGAAAATGTTTTTTAACTTGTAAAATTATTGTTATAAAGATAAAATAACAATTATCGTAGATAAATATCATAAAATCTTCTAGTTCGGAAAGATTGTTTGTACCTACATTTCTATTAAGAGTATTATAATAACTTGAATAACATTTACTATGAATTATGAAATGTTATTGGAATTAATAAAAAATATAAATTTATTTTTGTCAATCTCTAAAAGCCGAAATAATCCCGAGAAATAATTATCAACAAAATTTCTAGGTATTATTGCTGAAGAAACAGCTTTAACACATATTAAATCCCAATATCGTTCAGTGATAAAAAATGTTGAAGAGGTCTTACGTCCAGCAGTTTCAAACATTCCACCAAGATTTGATTTGTTATGCAATAAAAAACAGGCACATCCATCTCATTAAATTTTTAACTTATACTTTAATTTAATACTTACCACGCAACTACTTGAATATATTCGAGAGAATTAAGACGGTCAGAATCCACTTTTATTTTTGAAACTATAATAAATATAATTTTATAATTTTTTGTGCAATTTATAATTTTAGATTTTTGTATGTTTCAAAACGAATTCTAAACTTATATATTTTCATATTTATATGTTTATTGTTACCTAATAAATAAATCATCAAAAAATATTAATTTATTTTACTTTTATATTTGTATGGGGTCGTCAAGAAACTCGCAATCATAAATGGGGTCGTGAATTACAAAAGTTTAAGAAGCCCTGCTGTAAACCGTTAGAGATAGAACAAAATTAAAAAATGTTCCTTATAAAAAAAAAAAAATAAACAACTTTTGTTTGAAACATTTTTTCGTAAACATCACTGTTTACCCGTGTGAGCGCAAATTATGCGCAAATTGTACAGTATGTATGTGTAATATGACTTAGTAATCAACACTGTCTATACATGGTATTTCAACAATTAACTCAGTCAATTGTTTGTTTCCACTTGTTTTTTAATTTTATTTTTTTTTTTTAAGTATTTGTTGAAAGAGTTCTTAGCTATGTTTCAAGTACGAGTTTAAAATTGCGTATCGGATAACAACTAGAAAAGAGGTAATGATGAACGTCTGGAGTAGATTTTTTTGAAACAATACTAAAAACACACTCGATCGAAGTACATTTTAAACAAAAAAACTTTAAAATCGGTTTGTCCGTTTGGGAGCTACGATGCCACAAAATAATATTGTTCAGCCAAGAAAAATATTTTTTCTGTGTGTGTGTGTGTTAAAAAAATGCAGAAATTTCGAAAAAAATTGTGATTTCGTGGTGTTTACATATAATTTTTATAATTAAAATGCTTGTTGACCTTCATTACACACAAGTTATTTCTACCGTTAAAACATACCACCAAGTTAACTCACCGAAATTGGGTACAAAATATTTCTAGGTTGAAAATCATTCTTGCATAAGTATTTATTAAAAAATACCCAACCTGTATATACATTCTGATGCTTTCGAGTAAAAAGGATCGGTTTAAATAACAACTGTAATATATTAAAATTTCGTGTCGTATATAGATTATTGTAGGTAATTCATGAAAAGCCACAAAAGTTTTGGTTCCGGAACTGTCATAATAAATTATAAATTCGTAATTCAAATTATTTTATTTTTTTAATTTTAACCTAACATATTGTAAATATTTTTTGTATGTATAAAAGACAAGCTAATTAATTATATTAAATAAAACTAACGTTAGTTTACAAACAAAACACACTCTTTGAGGTATCCCACAGGATATGTTTTGGCTTAATCCAATAACTATATACTTACAAAGTGTCGCAAAATTAAGTTCTCTAAAAAAAGTGCAACGCTTATACAAATACAAAGATTGAAGAGATGAAATGAACAATCGTATATTGACTTATTATACGCTATGTATGAAATATATCAGAGTATATTAAGTTAAGTCCCAAACTAGAAACAAAGTTGATGCTACAAACAAAATTTTGTAATAGGTGTTCATAAAATCACCTCACTAATCCATTTCCGTCTGTCTGTCCGTGAACACGTGACTCAAAAACGAAAAGACATATCAAGCTGAAATTTTTATAACGTGCTCAGGACTTAAAAAGTGAGTTTGAATTCGTAAGTGAGCAACGTATGTCAATTAGATTTTGTAAACCGTAAGAGATAGAATAAAAATTTAAATGTAAAAAATGTTCCTTACTTAAAAATAAACATCTAGTTTATTTAAAAAAACTGTTCGTAAATATCTTTGTTTTCGCTTAAGGGTCCAAATTAGGGCCAAACTTAAGTTTCCACTTTCTAAAAAACCATTACGAAAGTTTATAGCATTTGACTGACATCATTTTTAATTTAAATGGAGTATAGTAATAAAAATATAACTAAGATTACATTTTGAGTGCGTGTGTTTTTTAAATTAAAATTAGGAAACTTAATTTGAATCACTCTTTATTTTATTAGTTATTTAGTATAAGAAGCCTGGGACCCAATTTTCGAATCGTCTAATCTAACTTTATAGTGTTACTTTTATCAGTAAATTCAAGTACCTACAAAATCAAATCATTTTTATTTTAAAAAATTGGTGAAAAGATTTCCCCCCTCGAGTATACGCGTCTGGTTCCCACTTCCAATAACACTTTTTAAATACCGCACCACATAAAAGCCGCAGAAAACAAACAGAAAAATTAACAAACTGTGTTAAGTTTTACTCCTAAACTCTAGACCAATAATTTTCTAAAGATTGTCAAAAAAAATTTGGGACATTTCGTATTAATCGATAATAAATTGTAAAAAATTGTTTTGGAAAACTTTACTCATGTGTATCGCCATTTACTAACCATAACAGCGAAATCGCAAATTTTATATTAGAATATTAAAATCGTACATATTTTATAAAAGTTAACCAAGAAACAATCAATAATCAAGAAATTGTAAATTTTACGTTTTGAAACAAATCGTGAATATTTTTATGAATTTTACAAAAAATTTGATTGGGTGATAAATCACAGATAAACTTATATTTTACAACTTAGATACGCGATAAATAGTTACAAGTTTTCTTTTTGAGCCTAAATTAATTGCAAATATAAAACTTACAGAAAAAAATAATCGGATAGTAAATTCAATCAAAATTTGCTTAATTAAAGACGCGTAAAGAACGCGTTCATTCACCAACCTGTTTTGCTATGTGCGTTCATAAGGAAATACTATTCAAAAATTTTTTTGAATTCTGTTTAAAGTTTATAGAATTATTAACTGGTAAAAGTTTCAAGTAAAGTTATCGATATTAATTTTGAGAAATAACGATTTATATTTTCTAATTATAGTTTCATGTTAAACCTTCCCTTTTATCAACGAATTTCAACGAAATTAATGCCATTACATTATTATTTTTTTCTTAAATCATTCAAAATCATTTAAACTTTTATATTATCATAATTTTTTTATTTTTCTATAAGTCTCATGAATGTATACACCTAAGTCCTTAACTCAATTTATAATAATAAATCTCAGTTTAGTTAAATTAGCTCGAAAATTTCGAATTTTGTGCCTCCCTTTCTTATGACCTAATTTGACTTAAAATCGAATAGAATCGAAATTTTATGTAAATTTTTTCAATTCAAGTTTGTTTGTGAGTTTTGGCATTAGTATTTTTTTGCATAATGTACCAAAATCAACCACTAAAGAGTGATCAGATAAGAGTCATACATTTTTTAATTTAAATTAAAACAAAACGGTATAAGATATCAAAATTTTGTCTCAAATAATAAACATTGGATCATAGCATTTTATTTAAAATGATTTCATGTAAATAACCGCCTCATTAACGACAAAAAGGCTATTTTAATTTCCAAATACACGATCGAATTACACTTCCATACCACATACAGACATCATGTTAAATTTCATGGATGTTAACGTGATCCACGAACAAGTGGGTTTATTGCAGAGGAATAGAGAGTTTATTTCCGCTTGGCAGATAAGCACACTGTTTACTTATCATGTTTACATCCACAAAAATATAGTTTGGTGTAATTTTGTGGCATGGAAGTGTAAATAGACACATCCAAGAAAAGTTCATTAACATAAAATAATTTTTTAATAAAAATGCCATATTCCAATGCCTAAAATTAAAAAGTAAGTCATACTGATATCTTATACCGTTTTGTTTTTATTTCAATTTAAAAATATATATACCTAATTTGATCATCCTGTATAATTAATTTATATCCAATGGTTCATTTATTATGAGCTTCGCTGTAATATAAGCTTTGTACATACTTCTAAGATAAATGCTATATAATTAATTTAGACAAAACAATAATATATATGTAGTTTAATGTTATAACGTTACTTTATTTAATTAAAAGCACCAGCAGAGCTTTCAAAGCATACAAAATTGAAGAATTATAAACGATGTTTGAAAGTGAAATAAGTCAACTGACTTAGATTTAAGATAAGAAATTCTAATTATATAGGATTATACTCACAACAATATTCAGGTTTTGTACTATATCATTTTAAATGAGTAAAAGAAAAAAATTGTTATGGGTTTTTAAAAATAAACTTACCTTTTTGAAATACCGAATAAAATTTTGATTTAAAACACTTAACACACATATACCTAAATCACTAATTTTCAAAAAAAATAAAAATTCAAATTTTTCATACAAACTATAAAATTAAATTTTTTTTTTAATTTTTTATTTAAAAAGAATTATTTTTCGTATTATAAAAAATATAATTCGAATTTTTATTAAAATATTCACGTTTTTTACACGAACATAATTTTTTTGTTGAAACGCTTCTTCTTTTTTGTTAATTGAGAAAACGCACGCGGTTTTTATAAAAAAATCACTGTATTACAAACCGTTGTAATCGTGGCTCCGGGCGATACTAATGTGTGATAAATACCCGGAGCTGATGCTACCTAAGATTCAGTAAACATACCGGAGTCAATCGTATCTTATTAAACGAAACAAGTCGAACAATGATGTTTCATTCTTGATAACTAGTGCGCTCTAGTTGATGTTTACTCAACTATTATCACCAAAACCATATTTATGTTTTAAATTTAAAAGCTTCAATATAAAAATATAAAATTAATCACATGCATTTGTTACGAAAGGGGATATATCCATTAAATTTAACATTTTGTAATCATCTTTGAAATGGAACCTTAGCTCTTTTATTTAAATCTCTGTGAATGAAAAGGAAGAAGTCTTATATAGGTAATATCGTTCAAATTAAACATGTTATAATAACGAGTTAAGTTTGAATTGTAAAAGGTTCAAACACAGCTGTGAACGCCTTTTATAATATAGGACAAATATACCAACTGTTACCGCCCGATATTTACTGCGCATGAAATGTACTTTGATCTATATTGCAAACAGACAATCTAATATACATAAAACATTACAATACAAACATCATAAAGAGTATTGCAAATAAACAATAACATTAGCTTGCTTAATGGAGCTTTGTATATCTTTCATGAATATTTTATTTATTTACAAAAAATAAAGTACTTATTACAATTTATTGCATTATTGTCGTTTTGAAGTTTACTAACTAATTTATACAAAAGAAAGTACATATATGTACAAACTTTTGCCTAGCTTGTAGAAGTTACACACACGCGTTTTCAAAATAAGAAATTATAACCCAACTTTTTGTAAGTTCCCATTGGGTTTGTAATATATTATTATAAAATGTCAACAGAAGAAAATTTAGATTATGTTCCTGGATTTTGTCCACTTTGCGGTGATATTTTACCTTTATTAAAGGAAAAAGGTGGTGTTAAATGTTATAGTTGCGACCATGAATGGGGACCAAATGGTAAACTTATTATTTCAAATTTTTTAAACTTGCAAAAATAATCCAAAAAATTATTGTTATATTAATTGTTTTAGTGTTTTCGAATATTAAAGCTGATTATGTAATTCATTTTAACGATGTGGATGCATTAGAAGCGAAAATTAAAGATGATTCAAAGAAAAGTAAGAAAAAACAGAATGAAGGTCCGGTTATCGAACGAAAATGTGTGAAATGTGGTAATGGTAAAATGTCGTACGCAACTTTACAATTACGATCAGCCGATGAAGGACAGACAGTCTTTTATACTTGTACAAAATGTGGGTTTAAAGAATCAGAGAACTCATGAAAGATTTATTATTTATTGAATAAACTGTATATAAATATTTTTTTACGAAATATAGATAGTAAATCGATGAGTTTGGAGAATTGGTATTTATTGTAGTTTTCATCACGGTGCGTACCTGATTAGGTTTGGTATCAATTTTAAGAATAACCGAATTAATTTTGGAGACACCTTTGAGATTGTTTGAAAAATAGAAATATTTTAAAACTTAGCAAGCCATTAATGTAACAAATTAAGTTTATAAAACGATTTAACGAACTAAGAACGGAATCATCGATGAACTAGTTTCCATAATTCAAATAAAAGAGCGCTCTATTGAACTAGTTCATTTGTGAACTACTGAAACCTGAGCCTAATCAAGTCAAGAGTTGAATCTTAAAAGGTCCATTCCATCGTTATTACCACAGTGTTACAGATTTATAGTATTTTTATAAATTTTTACAATAATATTTCAAATACGTATTTCATTAAAGGGTTAGAGTGGTTCGAAAAACGGATCTCTTGAATCGTACCTACATTAAAAAATAGTCAAAGCCGAATTAATTCGATCCAAGTAGCTCCACCTTTATTATCTATTTACTTAGATAGTACTGTATAATATTTATTTCAGTACTAACTCTTTTATCGAAAATTTCTCTAGCATTTATAATTTGCTTCTTTAAATTCATGAAAAATAGGGAAAAATTAATATTGGTCTATAGCAAATTGACAAAAAAGTATTTTCCAGGAGTAAAAATTATATTAAAACTTTTACAGGTCGAATTGGTAAAGGAATGAAATATTTTTCTCTTTATTTATTTCAAAAGTTTTCTCCGCGTTACTCGTCGCCCAGAAAATATTACAAGAAGAAGTAATCCTGCTTAAAAGTTCACAGTTTCTAAACTTGTTGCATAATATACTTTAAGCTGCTAGTTTTATCTATTAGTCACATTGGGTTCTTATAAAAAATTAGAATTATCACAATTATTCAACTTTGAAGGGAAATTTAGAGCAATTTGTGGACCTTTGTTTCAGTTTCGAGCCAAAAACAACCAAACCAAAACTATGATAATGATCTTAGATATTACATCGATATGGGGAGGTCTTTCGTGGAACTCTAATACTTGTTGTAGGGAAAATACTACGCTTGAAAGGGGACGAGGACGAAAAATTTTTTAACTGACTACGAGCGTCAAATTCCTATATCAACAAATCTTAATAATTCTCGGTTAAAACCACCGCTGAAATTTCGGTTTCAGTCGGGTATAGTTGTGTTACGAACCCAACTCTATACCGTTCTGTATAGTTCGATGAACTATATATTTTGTTTTGTATATAACCGATCGTTCTGCGAAATTAATTTTAGTATATTTATAATTTCATGTCGCCTTTTTTTTTAAAGTATTGCAATGTAATGAAAATGATAATAAAAGTTTGTGTAGACAGAAATTAATGTAAATTTACTACTTATTTGTGAATTTAACTTTCATTAAAGCTGGTCAAACTAAATAGTTCGGCGAATACGATTCCGAGAACTAGTTCTTTTTCGGACCTACCCAACTCTATCGAACTTGTATTATAAATGCGGCTTGATTAATTGAAAAGCGCTCATGGTTATTTTTGAATTAATTTTAATCAATTTTTTCCATGTACGGTTTTTTGAAAGCAAGCCTATGCGATTATTTTCATAATTATCTTTCTTATAATATTAATTTCGATTGTTTAGCAGATTGATGTAGATTTTACCATACCTTGCGAATATATAAGTCAATAAAGGGTTAACTACACCGACCTGTTAACCAAGCGAAAGTGTTACCAGAAGCAAGATAATTGAATTACGAAAATAATAGTTTATGCTTGCCTTCAAAAAATAGTTTATAAAAAAAAATTGATTAAAATCAATTTAAATAAAAATAGCCATGGATACTTTTCGAAGGATAAGCTATCATTGTCGTGTTTATAAATCAACAAAATTTCATAAATAATATGTCTTATCTGGCTATCGGATGGGTGAAGGGTATACCTTTTACCGTCGCTTAGACTATAATTCAAAGAAATAAAACTACTTTTTACATTTAGATACTTTTTAATTGTTAAGACAATTTATCATACAATTAGAATTATATAAAATTTAATTATTTTACTTTAAAATTTAGAATCGTAATTTAACAATCCCGAGAATAAAAGAAACACATACACATTTAATTTTTTGTATTTTACAATTCATCAATTGCTGGATCTGGATCTGTAGCATCAATTACAGGATCTGTAGCCTCAATTGCTGTATCTGAAGCTTCTACTGCTGAGTCTGAAGCTTCTACTGCTGAGTCTGAAGCTTCTACGGCTGAGTCTGAAGCTTCTACGGCTGAGTCTGGAGCTTCAATTGCTGGATCTGCAATCTCATTTTCAATTTCCATTTCCTCAGCTGGTTTTTCTGTACTAGCTGTTTCCGCTGGTTCTTCATCAACTGTCTCTTTCTCAGTTGAATCGTCAGGAACATCAGAAGTATTTTCTGTATTTTCATCATCTTTTGGAACATCATCATCATTTTCCTTACTGGCTTCGTCTGGCGTATCTTTTGTGGTATCCCCACCTGCGCTATTCGATTCTGCTTCAATAGCATCATTATTTGTAGGAGTTTCTGTTGTGGATGTATCATCTTTGGACGTATAAGGGGGTATAGGTGACGTTGATAATAATGAATCAAAATTAGCAACGTCGCGTTCAAATGTTGCACTTTCACTTCTTGAATCACTATCGGTCAATCGTCGTTGATTCCTTTCAGATACAGCGATATGTCGATACGATAGCCTTTGTTCATAGAAACTTATTACCACGTCCGGGCAGAGTTTATTTGCTTGTCGTGCCGTTACTAAATCTGCTTCTAATGTACCTTTCCTGATTGAAAAAAGAAATAAGAAGTTAATATAATAAAGTAGTTAATAGGGAATATTCATGAAATTTAAATTTGGTTCAAATATTTTTCTTCCGTAACTTTAATGACTGGACATTTCAACTAAACCATTATTTTAGTAATTAATATTTTTTTAATTACTTAAAATTAATTAATAAAAGTACAAATTCAGTGAGGGCATTTAAAAATTTCTAAAATGGAAATTCAAATTTTTATACGGACTTGACATAAAAAGTACGGGCTTGTCAAATTTGTTGACATACTGTATGATATTAATTACTTACATTTTATATGGTATTTCATTAAATTATACTATTCTACGGCTTTTTATTAGAAAACTTAATAATAACGAGTGTAAATTCTGTGTTGTAAATTCATTTTTTTAAAGTGTACATTATACATTGAACTGTCACCAATTGGCAGATCATGTACTTATACGTCACCAGCAGAGAGCGCCCAAAAACTGCATTTAAATACAGCATTTTTAAGTAGTATTTATATTTTCCACTTTGTTATAACGGTGTAAGCAACGAATTAAAAATATAAAAAAAATTCATGAATATTCCCTATTGTTTAAATACCCTACATAGTTTTGGATATCAACATTTGAACTATTTATAAGATTGTTAAATTACAGACAAAAAAGTCTATGGAGCAAATGTGAGTTCAAATTGAATTGCGGGAATATGAGTTCAAAATATGTTTCAAAAAAAGTTGTTTAACTTAAAATGAAAAAATTCTGTTTTTAAAGTTTTATTGAAGCCCTTACGGTTTAAAAGATACAATTATTGTAGACCCCGTAGATCTTTGATCCATTAAGCGATTTTGAAAAGTTCAGCAACTCAGAAGTTACTCATTGTAAAACACGTTAAAATAAAATTTTAGCTCGTGATGCCTACCCCTTTACGTTTTTGCGTCCTGGTATAAGACGAGCAGTCAAAAATAAACTAATTAGATGATATTAAGTACACAACTTAAGACTAAATCGAATAAACAAATTTTTAAAGTGCAACAGCTCACCATTTCATTAAAAACATTAATTCTCCACTCGCATCTGTAGCCCCAAGTATTCTTTCAGGCTCTAAATGGCGATCAAATCCCCTGGGACGATTATCTTCCTCAATATTCTTTCGTTTATTACTTTTTGTTTCGCCATCTATAGAAAGACGCTTTCTACGTTCCTTTCGTTTACTGTTTTCATATGCAGCAATTAGATCCGGGCAATCTAAATTTTCTTCTGGTTCCCAAGTATTATCGTCACTAAAAAGCAAAAAAATATATTTTTTTAAACGCAAGCAGATAATATTTCTATAATTTACTAGACTTTTCTATGCTTTTGGCATTTATTTCACCTTTTTAATTTAAAGTCATAATTAACTTAAGGTATTAATGACTCAACAAGAAAGTTATAGCAAAAAATTAGTACTTACTTTGAATATCCTTTCCATTTTAAAAGATATTCTTTCTGTCCGTTTCGAATTCTACTATCCAATACCTTCTCTACAGAAAACTCTTCTGGGGCACCAGCATCTGCATCATCGTCATTGTCTAAATCACGGGGCTTTCCCCGAATAGCTGTCTCCACTACAAAAACAAAAAATTGCATATTTAATACAGAAACTACACGACAAAACTAATAATAAATATGATTTACTTTTTTTATTTTAACACTGTAATAATTTATAAAGAATTTAATAAAATCCGAAAAATATAAATGTATAAATACAAAAAGACGCCAACTTAATGTATATATTCAAATCATAGATAATAATAACCTGTAAATCATAGCCGGCTTTGACATTCATAACAATATATTTTTCATAGATATGGTATGTTTGACGCGACATCTATGTTAGGGAAATATTAATGCAGTTTTTTTAAACGATTAATTCAAACACTGTTATAGAGATGGCACTATCAAAGTTTCTTCTACGAATAACGCTACTGCAAGATTTTTACTTTTTAGTTAATCAAATTAAATTAATGAATAATTCTTCGTTTTAATTAAAAATCTACTACTACTAATTTTAATAAAAAATAAACGTAGAAGACTAAATGTAAATATTGAATTACAAAAACTGCATTGAATAACTGTAAAAAATTTATGTACGTAAGCATAAAATAATCCTTAGTAAGCATAAAATAAACCGGTTGATTCACTTTGTGAATCCTCATGGAATTCAAGTATTGTAACATCTTTTAAATTTTCTGCAATTTAATAAAAAAAAATTTCCATCCTTCGTAATTCGATTAGACAAAAATTACATTAGGTATTTTTTTGTTTACCATTTTCTTCTTGTTGATATAGGCGCTTGGATGATGATCTTCGACTACTCTCACGTACACTACGACTTGGAAGCGATTGAACCGGCATACCCCTAGAATGATCAAATAAAAATATATTTGAAATTCTTGAAAATGGTACTTATTCACTCAAAATTAATTACTGTCCACTGATTTTTTCAAAAAATTTACATTAATCGTTTATAATTACACGACGTACTAATAAAACAAAATACCTCAAAGGGTACAATTTAACCTCAAATTTCAAAACTAAGACACATTAGCATATTTTAATTTTTCAAGAAAAGGTAATATGAGAAAATTTAAAACGGAAAAACATGTTATTTAAATGGATGATAAGTAAATAAAACATACCTTTCTTTTAGCAACGAAAAATAAAAAATTTAGATTTTAATCTTCTACAGGCTTTTAGCACTCTTATTACTTTTGGAGGGGAATCATAACAACTTATTTATCAACAGATGGTATGTACGAAGATTAATCACTTGAAACATCTTTTCTAAAAGTGCTACTTCTGTCGATCATTTATAGATGTCAGTATACATGTAATAAAAATTGGCGTCCATCGAAAATATATATAGATATCGTTGTGTTGAACGTTGATATTGTTGTCTTGAGTTTTAAATCAAAGCGCTTCGATTCATGATTCTTATTTTACTCTGATTTTACTCAAAACAATTGAAAGAATACATTGTTTAGAACCTACTTCCGTGGTTCGGTTTAAACTTAATTTTTCGGGCTTGGACGAGTTATATAATTTTTCGTTCTACAAAATCGTTTAACGATGTAGGGCGTAAAACTGCTAGTTGGATTAATAAATCGTTGTCAGTGAAAACATCGTTATGTTTTTGGAGTTTAGAGTACTTACAAAGATCCGTTTTTAATGAATTATTTACGCATCCCAATTCGCGACTCCAAGAATCCATAGATAGCAGTGTATTGGCGATTGAAGAGGATATAAATATAAATTTCCATGGTATAACAAAAAAAATCTTAGAACGTTTAATCTTTCATTCACAACTTTAGTCAATTAGTAGAAATTTCCTTTTTGTCATTTGATTGTACGTTCTAAGATAATGTTTACACTCTCTTCAATCGCCACTACAATGCTATTTACGGATTCTTTTCGCGAATAAAATCTATTGAATTTATAGAGATGCATTTTCAAAAGTTCTGTTACAGCTCACCGACCATTTAAAGATATGTTTAGTGACAGCTTGGTCACAGAAAGGTTCAGATGTATTAAAAATTCGAAAATTGATAAATGAGCCTACTTTTTCTCAGACAGTATAGGCATTATGTATTACTTATATGTTAATATGTTATGTTGGTGTATTAACTCGTTTCGTACAAAGACTATAGGATAGACAAGAAGCAGAAGTATAATTATAAGTGACATCTGGAGTCTGAGGCGATCAACTATTAAGTTTGTAGGCCTTTGCGGGTATGACTATTAAGTTTAACTACTTTGCGGGGGTGACTATTAACTATTAAGTTTGAAAGCCTGACTCGGTAGAGGCGCTGAAACTCGTATACTACGATTTTACATTAGCTCATATGGGCTGCTTCTCCTCTATCCTATGCTCTTTGGTTTCGTATATATCAACAAGATCTTAGATTCATTGTAATAGTCCAATGCTCATTTTTAGCTGAATTTAACAGGGACTTATAATACAAATTTTCTAATAAACAGGAATTTCATCCAACATGTTTTATCTGCTTTAATTTATATCTATTTTGCCGCTTTGAAGATCTTAGCTTAGTTAATTCTTCGATAACTCGTTTCAACAGTATTTCACAAATTTTATACGATATAGATCATGAAAACTTTACTTCAATTTTTTAATTTTCATTTGCCAGATACAACTTTAGTCAATATTTCAGAAATTACCCGTCAAAGCAACCCGATTTTTGTATTTTTGGGTGAAAATTACTTTAGCAGATGATAATGATTTTCGATGTTTTTATCTAATATATCGAATACAAAAATGAAATTATGGAAGGAAAAAATATAAAGTCTAAATATTAAAAAATGCCCTTATTACAGCTTATTTTGGTTTTAAAGAATTTAAGAATGCTTGAAAATTTTTAGTCTACTGTTAATACATTTGTGTAAAAATATTGCCTATATTTAATAACTTTTTGGGTAATTGTAGAGGCTTTTACTGGCATTTTGTGAAAATAAGCGAAAATCAATATAAATATTGCAGATGCTGTGACATTATGGATCCCGCAAACCATTTTAACCGATTCCAAAAAAAGGAGGTGGTTATCTATTCGACTGTTTTTGTGTTTGTTACGCGATTAGTCTGAAAATCATGAATTGATTTTGATGATATTTTGTTTGTCTATTAGGCCATACTTCAGAGGTGGTCCTATATAAATTTTACTAACCAACTTCAAAAAAAGGAGGTAAAATTTTTTTGTATGTTTGATAGTCGATTACTTCGGCAATTATGAAATGAGTTTTGATTACTTTGTTTTTGTTCGGGGGGTCATATTTCAGAGGTGGTCCCATATAAATTTTACTAACCGACTTCAAAAAAGGAGGTGAATTATTTTTATTAAGACCTAAACTCTCTGAAAAGTTATATTTTTTTGTGCATTTACTTTGGAATCGGTTCTATTTTTTGCTAAAAATTTAAATAAATTGAAAAACCTACTACTTTAAGTTGACAAACGGCTTGTTTCAAAACTTAACGATCCAAATTCCTTACTTGCCTGGACTAAATAATGATGGCATAGCTATCTATGTACGTAATTTAAAAATCATAATAAATAAATAAAAATTACTAATAATTATGCACGTAAATAATGTTATGTGTAGTCTATCTATCTACTAATTGTATTTTATGATGTACATATACACATCATAGGTACGTTATAGGTATATAAGATCATCAAGAATTTAATATAAAATGATAATAATAATAATAAATAGAATATTTTGGTCAAAAATGAAAGTTTTGTGCAAATACCGTGTAGTGTAGTGCATTTTATTTACAAGACGTATATTTATTTATAATATTGTAGTACCTATGTTTATGAAATGTGTGTACTTGAATGTTGATGATATGTTTAGTACACAATGTCCAACAAATTCTGATATTTATGGCATAATTATTCGATGGCGAGATATTTTTAATAGTACGATAAAAGATTTTACAAAAATCGAATAATTAAGAAATCAACCGCTCATTTTCTCACTTTTTCCCAAAACCTGGAGGAATATGAATCTCAGGTGTCAAATATCATGGTATATGTTTCTATTTGTGTGATAACAAGCTGTGAACTACCCGCAACATCCCCACTGTACCCCCCCTCCTATATCCCTTTGCGTAGGAGTTACAGTTTTGTAAAGTACGCGTCATGCTCTTTTATTTGATATCCCACTTGGGTATATTTGAAAATATTTCATTATTCCTCCCCGTTTTCTCGCTCCACTTTTCGACCCGCCGAAGGTTAAAAATAGATAAAAACAATCCTTGAATCTGGTTGTATATCTTGTCAATATTTGAGCTTAATCGATTCACAACTTTTAAAATTTTGAAGCACATCTCTTTTAACCTACATTTCAACCCCCTACTCAACGATATTATGCATGTATTATACATATAAACCTTCCTCTTGAATCAGTCTATCTAGCATCAAAATCCGTTGCGTATTTTTAAAGATCTAAGCGTACACAGTGATAGGTACAGATAGCGGGAAGCGACTTTGTTTTATACTATGTATTGATATGTAAAAGTTGACTTGCAAATTAATAAATAGGCAACTTGTTTTACGTATAACTTTTATGAGACTATATTAAAAACTATTAATATAAAGATAAAACTATAAAATACTCGTAATAAATGTGAAATTTTTTAACAAAATTTGAAATTGTTTTTGTGAACTTTGGATCTTAAGAAAGAAATTACGTGGGTTTTACAAGTAAACGTTTCAATAAATTATTTTTATCATTTCTATTCCGGTAGCTTTACGAATGTTAAAAAGAAACAATAAATTAAATTGACTTCACTTCACGTGTTTCATCCGTTTAAGTCAGCACGTGCTACTGTATTATAAAAAAAACCATTTAAGTTTAAAAAATTAGTTTTTTTTTGGGTTGATATTAAACTAAGTATACAAGGTTCGTATCCCGAACGAACTTAAGAGGAAGTATCGTTAGCGGTAAAAAATTGAATGCAAAGAGATTGTATTGCGAAAACTCGATAGTAATCGTCTAATCTTGAAATGAAATGAGCTTGCAATTTTTTTGATCATTTAAAGTTATTCGAATTGAAAATAAGAGTATTTTATTAATCATGATTTTTTAACTACCGGCTAAAATGAACGTAGCTCCAAAATGGATGAATCGATTTTGATTTTATGTTTGTTTGAAAGGTTATTTGATCGAGAGTGTACTTAGCTATGTTTCAAGTGCGAGTTCAGGATTTCGTTTCCTATAAAAACCAAAAAGACGTGATTTTCTTCTGTCTGCTATCAAACAAATAAAAAAACAAAAAATTCTAAATAAGTTTTCCGTTTAGGAGCTACGATGGCACAAGCGAATTGATCAGATCTGATTTTATGCATATAGTTTTTTGAAAAATTCTGTAACTCAGCGTTCGGTGCTCTGTTATTAACACACCCTTTGGCTTGTTAATGTCGAAACTTCGTTTAATTATTGGTACATAATTGTTATAACGACACAGTCTCATGGTAAAAACTATAAGAGTAAAGCTTATAATGCTCAAATAAAAGTATTTTACTTCTAGACTCAAAAAAAGTTCTGACTCATAAAAATAGCAATTGATTTGGAACATTCTGTAAACTCATTTGTTCAATGATATCACATCATCTTCCGTAGTAAGTTCTGTTGCAAAAAAACCCCACCAAGTAGTGTTTAAATAGCTTACGAGTTTTTATATTTTCGTAGAAAAACTAGGTCCGAGGCTGACAGTTAAATCAGAAGTTTCTGATTTGACAGTTGAATTCGAAGCTGACTGTTAAATCAGTCAGAAGTTTTTAAGAATATTTTTATGATTTTTAATTATTGTTAATACGTATCAATTTTGATCAATAAATTATTATATTGAATTGTTTTATTTTATGTTTTATTTATTTATTTTTATTTAAGGTCGCTTTTTAACAGCTAGGTCATTAGCGACCGCAGAGATGAGTTATTCGTCTCGATACTACCTTAAGTTTTATTTTCTCTTAGTTTCTAACTTTTAACCGGTGTAGGTATAGCGTAATAAACGTAAGAAGAAAGATACGTACATGTAAAGGTGGAATAAATTCCGCGTTCATTTGATTTCCTCTATTATCAGAGAACCAAATCTGTGTATTTTAAAAATTTGCTCTAAAAACACAAAAACATGGGTAGTTCGTTTCTACCATATTTTTCTGAAATACATGTACCTTGTTATTAATAAATCTGATAACCAGCTTAACATATGGAATATGTACAAAATATATACATACCCATTATAAATAAGTTACATTATCAGTTTGAAACTTTTAAACAAATTATATGCAAAATTATTTCGTTATTAAATGATTAAAAATCTGTTTAATTAATTACCATAAATATGTGTTGACCAGAGGAAATATAATCAAAAAGAATCCGACTACTGAATAAGAATTTAAATAATTAGTAGCACACAAGGCAAGTACTTTTTTATACCATCCATGTATATGAAATATACCAAGGTATACTAAGTTTAGTCCCAAGTTTAAAATCACCTAATTAGTTTATTTCCAGTTGTCTGTCTGTCTGTCGACTGTCTGCCGTCGTTCTGTCGTCTGTGCGTCTGTCATCACAATAACTCAAAAAAGGAAAAAGATATCAAGCTGAAATTTTTATAGAGTGCTGAGGACGTAAAATGTGAGATCGACTTCGTAAATGAACTACATAGGTCAATTGGGTCTTGGGTCCGTAGGATCCATCTTGAAAACCGTTAGAGATAGAACAAAAATGTTCCATATAAAAAAATAAACAACTTTTGTTTGAAACATTTTTTTCGTAACATCACTGTTTACCCGTGAGAGTGCAAATTATGCGCGAATTGTATAGTATGTATTATAAGGGAATATCAGTTATATATGTGTGACATGTATGTATGTGTAATGTGACAGAGTAATCAACACTGTCTATACATGGTATTTCAACAATTAACCCAGTCAATTGTTTGTTTTCACTTGTTCATATGAAAATTTAGGATGATCCAATTTCACAATCAAACTGTTGTTCATTCAATGGTTCTCGAATGAATAAACAGATGATTTTTTATCTTGATGTACTCTACGCTCAGTGTAAGTCAAAACAGACATTACGTTGATATCGCGAGTCGGAAGAAATTACAAAATTCTGGAGTCTTCCGATCAAATCAGGAGAAGTGGCAATTCATTCAGAAAAGGAGGATCCAGAGTTTGCATTAGTAAGGGTTCAATTTTAAGTGTTTCGATACCAAAACGAAAGTGTTACCAAGAAACTGAAATTTTGTGTGTCAATTAAGGAGTATTCTGTATAAATTTCAAGTCAATTCTCTGTACGGTTGACGATAAATTAATTATTATAAACAACTCTTTTTATATGTATATGAAAAAGTCGTCGATAAATGTTGGCTTTTTAGTCAATAATTGTGCTTTTAAAAATGTTATAAATAAAAAAATCTTTTATAAATATTCATCAAGTTTTAAGCTTTAAAATCATATCAACTTTAAGAACTGTGCATAAAAATGAAAAACTTTTTTTTGGTAAAAACAGTGACCTTGATAGTTGATTTCTTCTAAGCGGTACAGAGAATTGATATGAATTTTTAGACGTATATAAAAGGATGATTATTTGATAAATAAAATTTTAATTTTTTTGGATCATTTTCTTTTTTCGGTATTGAAATATCTGAAAACATAGGTATTATTTTCGCCTAGATATTGCTTTTTATTTATTTTTTTGAGAGAAAAGACTAAAGGCACTTACTATACTACCCCCCCCCCTTCCCGACCACTTTCAGATGTTTGATAAAACAAATTTCGATCAACTCTATATCAGAATTCAATTGAGTTTTGTAAGAATTGCCGTGCTTTTGTATTTTATCGAATTCATATCGTTTTCGATCATAAAAGTTAGGCCCTAAAAATTTTCAAGAGATTTGTTTTTGTTTTTTATTTATTTTAAATGTAATTAATTTGTGTCATTTGATTGATAATTTTTGAAGTGTGACTTTTTAAGGATATGTTAAATATTGCGATTATTTATTAACAATAAATTTTTTATCATAAAATAGGTACTTGAAACTTCAGAATTTAATGAAAACTATTCATTATACATAAAATCATGTGTTCATAAAATCACCTAATTAGTCCATTTCTGTTTGTCCGTCTGTCACCACGATAACTCAAAAACGATAGAGAGAAGAGATATCGAGTTGAAATTTTTATAGCATGTTCAGAAGCGAGAGAGCTTTACGAAAAAAATACACTTTTATTGTAAAATTACGAAAAAATCGAATGAAACTTTAATTGGTTCATAAAGTGTACATACAACTTCTAAAAGAAAAATTATATAACGATTTCCAGATTTCATAAATGGATTCTTATGTACTCACATGTACTTCTATAATGGATTTTATTCAGTTCTTTGATTTACAGATTTGATATCATAGGCATTATTCAGTAATGGTATTTTTAAAAACGAAAAATTTAAAAAACACTTTTTGACTCAAGATAGTTTTTTTTTTTTGATAGATTTGATACTTTGTTTGAAGTGGTTCACTCAAGAGTGTGCAGTAACGCAGTAAGCTTTTTTTTCCAGACGTAGTTTGAGCACTTTAACATTATACGACTCTCTAGGATAATATCTATGATATCTTCATTCAGATACCATAGAAGTTATTGCGAGTACCATGAACCCGATTGTATATACCTATCATAGACATCAAAGCACATAGATACCCTTTTTGCAGACGTATGTATGCCATGCATTTTGACAATAGAGGTGCAACGATTCAGTTCAGGATCATATCTATGGTCTTCATTCACACACCATAGACATTAGTGCATATAATACCATAGACATGAATGCATATACCATAGACATGATTGCATATATAGGGAATCCCCTCTGACCTAATTACAAGATTAATTTATAAAAACGCGCATATCATATGTCACATATACCTCTACTCGTATAATATAAAAAAAAGTATGTATTCATAATACATAGAATTATTGTATATGACACGGACAGGTACTATATAACTAGTTTGTGTTGTATATTATTTAAATACACATAAAATAAAAACAACATTGTAATCATTTGTACGCATGCGTTGTTTATATTATATATACATTATACGTAGAAACAGTGTGTGTGCAATTAGAGAACCTCTTATAGAAATCTTTGCACTAAAGTTTTTGTCATTTTCTCGATTTTTCAGACAGATAACACATTACACTGTAGGTCCGTAACTAGGACGTGACAAAGGAGGCACCCGCCACCAGTGCTTAGAGGCGCAAAACAAAACATATGTTTTATACATAAAACAAAAAGTTAGAAACGAATCATGTAAAAGGCGCTCATTAATTTACATAAAGTCATAAAGTTAAAAAATTTGATTTTTTTGATAACACAGGCAAATTTGATCCGATCTTAGTGGAATTTTTTTTGCAACCTACTAATTTTGGGTCATTATTTTCAGCTGTGATGTCAATTTTACGCTAGCTAAAACTTAAATGCTTAATTCCGGGGCTAGGACTCCACATCCTTGAAATTTATTAGAGCTAGGTAAATTTTGATCACAAATTTGAAAAGTATGACCCAAATTTTCTAAGATTACATACTTGGATTAACAAAATTTGGATAAAATTTGAATGTGATAGAGCGAAATTAAATTTTTTGGATTCTGATGACGTCATAAAGTTAAAAAATTCGATTTTTTTGATAACACAGGCAAATTTGATCCGATCTTATTAAAATTTTTTTTAAAACCCACTAATTTTGAGTCATTCTTTTCATCTGTGATGTCAGTTTTTCGCTAGCTATCACATATGTGCTTAATTCCGGGACCAGGACTCCACATTCTTGAAACTTATTAGAGCTGGGTTAATTTTGATCAGAAATTTGAAAAGAATGACCCTAATTTAGTAAAATTACATACTTAATTTATAAGAATTGGACTAAATTTGAATGTGATAGGACAAAATTAAATTTTTTGGATTCTGATGTCGTTATAAAGTTAAAAAATTCGATTTTTTTGATAACACAGGCAAATTTGATCCGATCTTATTGGAATTTTTTTGAAACCCACTAATTTTGGGTCATTCTTTTCTGATGTGATGTCAATTTTTCGCTAGCTGTCACTTATGTGCTTAACTCCGGGACCAAGATTACACATTATTGAAACTTATTAGAGCTAGGTTAATTTTGATCACAAATTTGAAAAGTATGACCCAAATTTAGTCAGATTACATACTTTGCTTATCAAAATTGAATTAAATTTGGATGTTAAAGGGCAAATTTAAATTTTTTGTATTCTAATGACTAAATTGATTTGATGATTAAATTTTGTATACAAATTTAAACGCCAAAGTCTTTCGATCATTATTGATATTTTTTAAGAGACAATGGCGTAAACTGTAATGACAAATAACTGTCTTATTGAGATCTATATTGATGCTTCGATATCAGTCGCACAAAGGCTTTTTATAAAAGAAAAACATTTTGGAAATTCTAGGAGTTTTCTAACTTTGTGTTGAAAAGAGATAGACAAAAGATTGAAATGGTCCTCTTATAGTAGACACATTGTAAACGTATATTTCAGAAATATAATCATAATATTGAGTGTTGTATTTATATTTGTTCTCTTTCTCTACCATACTTACTTCGTTTATTCATTCTATGTGTTAACGGCCTTGCCTTGTGTATATAAAATGTATGCCTATACAGTTTTCTAGGTCAAGAAACAAGGCCAATAATTTCTCCAGTTGTTGACTTACAATCAACCAATATAAATATTCATTATTATATGACAATAATGTATATAAAAATAATTTTATATAAATACACAGAACTTTCCACATTCTGTGTGTTGAATATAATTTTATAATATCATGGTATCCATTTTATGTTCAATAGTTTATTTGGTTGATTGTAGCATACGTTTTTTTTTTTTATAATACTATAGAGAAGATCATTTCTTTTTAAAATGCGGGCTTGAAATGTGTGTGTATGTGTTTGTAATGTTTTTATTTTAATTTTATTATATATACACGAATGACTCGTTTTTTTTTTGGACTATTTTCGTGGTTCTAGATTTGAGAATTTTTATTTACTAGGACTTACCCACCGTATTTCAACTTTAAACGCAAAGGTATCGCGTTATAGCCTTCACTTCCATTTACTTTTTCATTGTCCTTACTTTTTCCCTCTTTTGTTCACAATTTCATAAATTTTTGGTGCGAAACTCTTCTTACTATCCCGGAATAATAATTCATACCAAACACATTTATATCAAATTAAAAGTAGATACGTCCCGTAGTTCCATTTGTAAGACAAGCATACTTTATTTTCGCCCGTGAGAAAAGAGGTACTTTTCTCAGTCAGAGAAAACCGCACTAGAGCGGTAATGAATTCAGTTACTATAGTAACTTTTTTAATTTTCTACTTTTCTCCTCAATAAGCCATGACAAATTTTAAATTACAATTTTCGTTACCGTGTCAGAAGTGTATGCTAAAGTGTATCAACAGATGTGTCAAAGAAAATCTTGTGTCAACAAAAACTGAGAAAATAAATATCCGGTAGTCATACCTACTGTATTTAAACAGCTGTGCTCACCTGAAATAAACTTTTATCTTGAAGTGAAGCCGTAGGAAATGAAAAGGCTGATGCATAATGCAAAACGTTTGCTAATACTCTACTACCAGACACAAGGCTTTTCTTAGAATACCAAAAAAAGATGAAATAAAAAATAGATGGAAGAATGAGTTTTACCATTCTCGGGAAGAATAAACATGGTAAAGCTTGAAAATGCTTCGTTTAAAATTTTTTTGATGGTTTGAAACATTTTCTTTCAAAAAGCTAATAAACTATACGAAAATCGATTTCGTACGTATACTGTCTACCACTGGTTATGCGGAGATCGATCCATTTGAGTTATTCTTTCTCTTATGACTTCTCTGACCGGAAGCCGTTGACGTCAAAGCACTCTTGAAGTTTTTAAATAGCTCCAAATGATTCACGGAGAAGCCTATGACCCTATGGTCTAAGCCTGTCTCATTTCAAGACTCAGCCACTCAGACCTAATCTAACCAGATATGGACAAATCTCCATTCAAATGAAATTAGTGAATTACATATATTTCCGTGTTTATTCAAAATATAGAACCTCCGTAACACCTCTGAAAAAATGAAGGAACAATAGATCACACTAACTGCGAGTCTAATCGAACTTATTTTTTCGCAAGAATAACCGTTACAATTCAGTCTGATACTACTTAAGATGCACAACGCTGAAAATTAAACTACATTTTCCATAAAATAAATACAATTATTTTTGAAATTATAGAAATGCTACTATATTAAGTTTCGCGACCCAATTTTCCGACGGTGAAGGAGTCTTTACGATCTAAATGATATTGGTCTCCTTAATGGAATATTATTTAAATGGAATTTAGGATTGTGGTTCAAAAGCATACATTATCAGCAAATAATCAACTGAATACTGCGGGAAATCGATCGATCACAACTCCTTGTTAGGTCTGTATAGCTGATTTAGTTTTTCTATAAGCGGCAAATTGGCTAAACTGAATATTATAAATCGATTAATCAAGGTCTTTGTTAGTTTAGATATTTACCACTTGTGTAAGCACGCTTATACTATATGTAAAGCTTGAATCACATTTATATTGAGGGATAGATAAACTTAATGATTATTTAATTAAATATAATGAAAACCTTACTCAAAACTGATAAGAAAATCGTTACTGGAATACACTTTTATCAGATCAAAATTCAGAAATATGTTGTTCTTTTGAAGATTTAATTAAATCGGAATAATTCTTATAGATTTCTGTGATAAACATTTATTTATCCGAATAAAAACTATCAGCTTTTACTTGATTGGTACTGGAGTCGTATGAATGAGAGCGCAGGTCAGTTCATTTAACATATCTATGATTTTTTAATATATAGAAAATAAGTCAATAATTTTCCCAAAAACAATTTTGAATAAACCTCATGGAGGTTCTTTTAGAATCTTAAGTAAATACTGGGTAATTAAGTTTTGCTTTGACGGTGATGCATTCGATACTGTAATCACTGTTTATCCTTAAATTAGAAGTGGAAGTGTAAAATCATCGTGCCCTTGGTTTATTATTTTTAAAAACAAAAGATTGATATAGCTTGTTTTGATTCAATGAACTTAGTGAACTAATGATAACAGGGAAATCCCCGCAAAAGATTAAATTAGTTTGTTAAAAATTCATTTCATCTTAATCTAATTCCAAGAAAAAATGTAAATTCTTCTTTAAATTTCAAATAAATAAACATTTAAAAATATGTGATGGAAAAGGGGATTTCTCATTTTATGATCAATTTATCTCGTTGTTTTAAAGTCGTATATAAACCAATAAATTTCTTGAAAAAAATCATTTAATACAAGATTACATTCGAGTTAAGTTTCATTAAGAATGAATAATTTTATAACAATTACCTTTTGTTGTGCCGTAATTGGACTAACATATGGTGCAGACGTTTCATCAACTAAATGGTTAGATGGTGGAAATGGATTATATTGCGGTCATCCAGAAAATATTAACAGTCATCATGCTGGTTGTCAAGGTACCAAAAGTTTTTCGGATAAATTATTACACGAAGAACATAAGTCTGGTTTAATGCCTGGTGCTCAGTTTGGTAGATTATCACCATATAATAAAATTTTAACATACTCTGGCAATACTGAGTTGAAATATATTAAAGTTGAATATACGTTTGCAATGGGTTCTGGAACATCGAAATTAATATCTGGTGGTGTTGGAACTAAATCAGCATCGGTTCAAATTTCATCACCAAGATGTGCTGCCTATGGATATAAGATACAGTATTATGGTTAGTTTAAGATGGTAACTGGATATAACTGACCAGACAAAATGGAAATTTACAAAATACTAAATTACAGCCCCCCTCCCAACAATAGTAGCGCTAGAAGAAAATAGCCCGTGATAAAAATTATCGATTGACATTGACAAAGAAATTGCATGACAAAAATACTGGCTTTGATTGAGTTAAGTTTCGTTGAGATTAGCATGTGTCGGGTTAACGTTTTCTTTATAGTTGAAATTAAAATATACAAGTGACAAAAAAACAATTGACTGAATCAACTGTTGAAATACCATATCTAGACAGTGTTGATTACGCAATCGTTTGTTTTTTTACGTCATGTTTGTAAAGAAACAGTCACTCTTAGATGGTCACAGCCGTGTATATATAACACGACTGTGGCGTCCCACACACTTAATTGATATTCCCATAATTATTACCTAATTTGTGCCGTCGCGTCACGGGTAAACAGTGATGTTTACGAAAAAATCATAATCATAGGTTTTTTCAAGAGTTCTCTTTTTGTTTGAATTATGTTTGTCATGAATCGTTTTTGTCAATGACTAGCTTATCTTATTTGGATTTTTTTTGCTGGATTATTTTTTGTCGTGCGTTATTATTGTTGTGAGCATCTGTGATTAGTAATAATGTGATTTTTTAAATTAATTTTTTCGATATTTATTAATTTTTGGCATATTTTCTTAATAATTTTTAATTAAATAAATTGTGAATTTTTTAAATAAAATTTATTTATAAACCAAAGGGATATTTTATTGAATTTCCTATAACAACAGCCATTTATTAAGATACAGTAGTACCAACAGTATAATGTTTCTAGACAATTCGACAAAAATACGCGAACTGTTAAAAAAATTTACAAGGAATCAGCTTTTGTAATATTGTTGCCCAATTCAATTCAATTCAATTCAATTCTTTATTTGCTCTTTTAATATACATTGTAGTACATAGTACAATGTTGTCAAATGTTGTCAATAACTAAAATAACTAACTTAGTTAATATATTTGAAATGTGAGATTGAAAATGTTCATTAATTCTCTACCACCAAGATAAAAAAGAATAACCGTATTATAAAAGAATAAACTGTCATAGAATAATAGCTAACCAAAATTCAATTAATTCTAAGTGATTTTTGCATTTTTCGAACCATTTATTTAATTATTAACTGATTTTTCGTTCAGTTTTCCAAGATAAGTTTTTTCATTTTCGAAAAGAATAATGATCAATGCTGTCCGTTTGATTTTCAAATTCAATTTGAAAGCCACTTTAATATGAAATAAGTGAATTTCGGAAAAATGAATTTAATTATTCTGAAAACCAGGCAAAAAATTAGTAAATAACGAAATAAGTGAAAGTCGCAAAATGCAAAAAAAAACTTCGAAATAACTGAATTTCAAAACTAGAAACAATAATTGGGAAACTCCGAAAATATTAATCTGGCGGTATAGTTTAACTCAACTTAATCTAATTATAAATAAATCACTACAAGAAATGATAAGAATGTATAATGCACTACAAGCATAGATAAGAACCTAAATTTCAATTTAAAAAAATATACAAAGTCATGTGACAGGAAAAGAGGATTTCTCTTAATATCTTGAAATATTACTTGAAATTTCTACGAATAAAACACGATACTTAAAAACATGATATTTGCAAACACACTTGAAACATTTTCTTATCATTTGATGACGAATTTATCTGCTTGTAAAGGCCAATATATATAAATGAATGAATAGCTCGAACAAATATTATTGAATACGAAACCTTGAATTAAATCGCATTCAAAATGAATATTTTTATAACAATCACACTTTGTTGTGCCATATTTGGCCTAACATATGGTGTACCCGTAAATCAAACTGTTATCTTTAAAATGGGTTCATCTGATGCAAGCGGATGGTTGGATGGTGCAAACGGATTATATTGTGGTCGTCCAGAGAATATTAACAGTCGTTATGCTGGTTGTCAAGGTACCAAAAGTTTATCTGATAAATTATTACATGAAGAATATAAATCGGGTGCAATGCCTGGTGCCGAATTTGGACAATTATCACCCTATAATAAAGTATTAACATACACTGGTTTTACGGAATTGAAGTATATTAAAGTTGAATATACATTTGCTATGGGTGTTGGAACATCGAAATTAATATCCGGCGGTGTTGGAACTAAATCAGCAACAGTGCAAGTGTCATCACCAAGATGTGCTGCCTATGGATATAAGATACAGTATTATGGTTAGTTTAAGATTGTAACTGGATATAACTGACCAGGCGAATTTACTAAATACATTTACATACTCCAGCAATGGCAGCGCAAGAAAAAAGTAGCTCGTGATAAAAATAATCGATTGACGAAAATGTTAGTTTCAAAGGCACTCATATTTTACTGGAATCGAATTCAAGCTAAGTTTTAAGGTTCAATTAAAACCTCCCTCTGACTCACATTAGTTTGTTGTTCTTTCTAAATGCGCAAACATTTATTGTTTGAAATAATTTTTCTGTAAACCGAATAGTTTTGACAGTAATTGATAGCAAAAATCTAGCTTTTTGTGCGTTTGTTCATTCAATTTGAACAAAAATGATCTTTATAGATAAGCAAACCACTTTTATTGGATTTATTGAAAGAAAAGTGTCCAGATTTCGCAGAAACAATTATACGAAAAAACAATTTTAACATGAAAAATAAATTTTGGGTAAAACTTTTCAGTACGTTTTTACCTAAACTGTACGGTTTGTGGAAAACTGTTTCGAACAAAGAATGTTAATTTTTTAATCAATTGCAATTTTTTAATTTATGTTCATTTATCGATTACCAGTTATGGAGTAGAGTAAACTTTTCATTGAGCTTGAAAACTTAGGCCAAGGTTATTGTCTGCGTAAGATGTGCGCCTACACACCCATTATTTTTCGCTTAAACATTTTTATCGATAAAAGTTATTTTCGAGTTTATGCCAACTTAAAAAAGGTTAAAAATATGACTAACTTTTCTTATTTAGATAGGTTTTGCTGGATTAATTTTTGCCATGCGTTATTATTGCTGTGAGCATCTGTGATTAGTAATGATGTTATTTTTTTTATTTATTCTTTCGATATTTATTGATTCAAAAAAATTATTATTTTTTAAATAAAATTTGTTTATAAATCAAATTTTGTTATATTTTATTGAATTTCCTATAACAACAGCAATTTATTAAGGTAAAGTGCCAACAGCATGTTCTGGGTAATCCTGATTTGCGCCCTCACGGGTAAACAGTGATGTTTACAACAACAACAAATTTTTCAAATGAAGTTATTTTTTTTAAATTTTTCACTTTTTTCTTCTTTTTCTTACGGTTTAAAAGATGGGTCCTACGGACTCAGGACTATGGACCTATGTTGCTCATTTACGAACTCAACGGACTGACAAACAGAAATGGACTTACTAGGTGATATTAAGAAAACTTATACCAAAAATTTCATCGTATCATCAATATTTGTAGGCGTTACAAACTTGGGACTCAAATTAGTATACCCTGGTATATATGTCATATATACAGATTTTCTCAGAGAACTTTCATCCAAAGTAGTTAACTAGGAAACTCTTGTTTCACATATAAGAATGGTTTCGAAAGTGTATTTAAAAATGAATCGGATATTCAATTTCAAAACTAAACACACCGATACATACTTACGTAAATAATTGGGAAATTTTGAAAATGCAAACTTGACTTTAATTATGCGGTACAGTTCAATTCAACTTAATCTAATATAGTCCAGTTATTAAAGAAAAAAATAGTGTCTTACCTCCGAATTTTTTTACTGTGAACCGATTTGCATGAAATTTTGGAATTAGGCTCATCTAACTCTTAACTTCAAAAGTGAAAATTATCTAAACACAACACACACCCTGGGAAAGGTTGCCACCCCTTCTCGGTGGTGTAAACTTTTTATTTTTTTAAATCACGTCGGAAATCCTTTCCTTTTCATGACTTGTGACCATAGGAACTTTTATTCAGAAGGACTTAAACTATCATTTCACAAAATTTGAAAAAGTTTGACCCAAATGCAGATTACATCTAATTTGTGCGAGGTCTTTTAACTTGTAATGAAAGCTTTTTTCCACCTCTTTTAACCGAAATATACTTCTTTTAGTCGAATTGGTAGAATTTTTCACACATAAAATATTACAAAAAACAAAATTTATAATGTTAATACATCCAATAACTAACAGAGTCATATGTTTAAGTACTATGAAGTATCTTGATCCTGGATTACTATGGATAAGGAATTTAATAACGATGCTAAAATTCTATTAATAAGTATTAATAATTTTATTTAAAAAAAATTAGTTTCTCACAAATAAATTATCCATAAAATTGTATCTTATATCCATATGCACTACATTCTGGCGATAAAATTTGCACGGATGCTGACCTATTTCCAATACCACCATACACTAATCTTGATATTCCATCACCCTTAGCAAAAGTATATTCAACTTTAATATACTTTAATATAGTAAAACCACCGTATCCTAAAACTTTACTAAAGGGTGATAATAGTCCCAATTCGGCACCAGGCATTGCACTCGAATCATGTTCTTCATATAATAATTTAGCAGAAGAACTATTGGTACCTTGACAACCAGCATAACGACTGTTATTATTCTCTGGAGGACCGCAATATAATCCGTTTGCACCATCCAACCATCCGCTTCCATTATGTGCACCCATTTCAAAGATAACAGTTTGATTTACAGGTACACCATATGTTAGGCCAAATATGACACAACAAAGTGTGGTTGTTATAAAATTATTAATTTTGAATACGACTTAACTGAAGGTTTCGTATTCAATAATATT
Source organism: Chrysoperla carnea (assembly GCF_905475395.1). NCBI lineage: Eukaryota > Metazoa > Arthropoda > Insecta > Neuroptera > Chrysopidae > Chrysoperla > Chrysoperla carnea. Next base: position 126,953,164 of record NC_058337.1, on the reverse strand, counting down.
TGTTCGAGCTATTCATTAATTTATATATATGGGCCTTTACAAGCAGATAAATTCGTCCTTAAAAAGATAAGAAAATGTGCTTGTTCAAGTGTGTTTGTTTGCAAATTTTATGTTTTTAAGTATCGTGCTTCATTCGTAGAAATTTCAAGTAATATTTCAAGATATTAAGAGAAATATCCTTTTCCTGTCACATGACTTTTTATATTTTTTTAAATTGAAATTTAAGTTCTTATCTATGCTTGAAGTGCATTCATTATACATTCTTATCTTTTCTTGTAGGTATTTATTTATAATAGTGCAGTCTTTGAAGAGTTATTGCTCCGAATTTTTTTACTGTGAACCGATTTGCATAAAATTTTGGAATTAGACTCATCCAACCCTTAACTTCAAAAGTGGAAATGATCTGAACTCGGCACACACCCTGGGAGAGGTTGCCACCCCTACTCGGGGTGTAAACTTTTTTTTTCAAAATAACTTCGGGTATCCAAAGAAGGTCAAATTTTAAGAAAAAAATGTTCCATAAAGTTTTTCAAAAAACTCAATACTTTTCAAGTTATTGGCAATTGAAAATTCGGAATTTTTTCACGTTTTTCATGGGTTTTTTGCAAATATCTCCAAAAATATGCATTTTAACGAAAATTTTATAATGAACAAAATTCGTAAAAAATTGAACAAATCAGTTTTTTGTAAGGTGTTCTAAATGCGATATTAAGATACATATTACATATCAAAGCCGTTTTTTATTTTGTCTGAAATTTAATCGATGTAATGCCATCTAGCGGAGAGCAGATATATTTTCTGCATTCTAATGAAATTGAGTTTTGTAGTGCTTGAAATAAGCTTTGAAATGATCCTTGTTAAAAGTCTTTTGCACGTAAAATGAGTAAGCTGTAATGCAAATAAAAGGAACATCTAATGATTTTTTCTTTTAAATCAAGGGGTTTCATAAGTGCCATTTCCACCAAAATTAAAATTAATCGTATTCCGTCGAGAATTAACTTTAGTATAAACATTTTGATGGATTTTAGCAGTTTGGTTGCTTTAGAACACAAATTTTTCAAAATTTTCTCCCAGGGGTGTGCGGAGTTCAGATCATTTTCACTTTTGAAGTTAAGGGTTGGATGAGTCTACTTCCAAAATTGCATGCAAATCGGTTCACAGTAAAAAAAACTCTTCAAAGACTGCACTATTATAAAGAATGTATAATGCACTTCAAGCATAGATAAGAACTTAAATTTCAATTAAAAAAAATATAAAAAGTCATGTGACAGGAAAAGGATATTTCTCTTAATATCTTAAAATATTACTTAAATTTTCTACGAATAAAGCACGATAATTAAAAACATAAAATTTGCAAACAAACACACTTGAACAAGCACATTTTCTTATCTTTTTAAGGACGAATTTATCTGCTTGTAAAGGCCCATATATATAAATTAATGAATAGCTCGAACAAATATTATTGAATACGAAACCTTCAGTTAAGTCGCATTCAAAATGAATAATTTTATAACGATCACACTTTGTTGTGCCATATTTGGCCTAACATATGGTGTACCCGTAAATCAAACTGTTATCTTTAAAATGGATGCACATAATGGAAGCGGATGGTTGGATGGTGCAAACGGATTATATTGCGGTCCTCCAGAGAATATTAACAGTCGTTATGCTGGTTGTCAAGGTACCAATAGTTCTTCTGCTAAATTATTATATGAAGAACATGATTCGAGTGCAATGCCTGGTGCCGAATTGGGACTATTATCACCCTTTAGTAAAGTTTTAGGATACGGTGGTTTTACTATATTAAAGTATATTAAAGTTGAATATACTTTTGCTAAGGGTGATGGAATATCAAGATTAGTGTATGGTGGTATTGGAAATAGGTCAGCATCCGTGCAAATTTTATCGCCAGAATGTAGTGCATATGGATATAAGATACAATTTTATGGTTAATTTATTTGTGAAAAATTGATTTTTTTTTAAATAAAATTATTTAATTGAAATTTAGCATCGTTATTAAATTCATTATCCATAGTAATTAAGGATCAAGTTACTTCATAGTATTTAAACAAAGGACTCTGTTAGTTATTGGATGGATATTTTATGAGTGAAAAATTCTACCAATTCGACAAAAAAAGGTATATTTCGGCTATAAAAGGTGGAAAAAGCTTTTTTTAAGTTAAATTTGATAATGTTAAATTTGACCCACTTTTCAAGGTGAGTGTTATTGAATACCTTTCAAGCTAGTAGTAAAATATTTAAACTTTTTGCAATTTTGATTTTTAACTTAAAGAGGCTCAAAAGTTCTTTCTGCTCGTCTGGTTCTTTGAAAATAAAACGCCGTAGGGCTGGTGAAAAATATATGACATTTTAACTCCTCCCAACAACCTGAGATCCAACATATCGAAAATGACAGTTTTATCAGGCAAGTATAGATTAAACAAAATGAATAGCTGCTTCTAGATAACAGGCCTACAAGGTATATGATATCAATCAATAAATTTGAAAAATAATCAATTGATTCTAATTAATTATTTTGTGGTATTATTCATGAATGATTAAGAAAACCATCTGTTATTTATTTATAGTAAGCATATTTACTTTTTATACCATGTATATGAAATATACAAAGGTATGCTAAGTTTAGTCCCAAGTTTGTAACGCTTAAAAATACTGATGCTTTGAACAATTGGTATCGGTGTTGATAAAATCACCTAATTAGTCCATTTCCGGTTGTCTGTCTGTCGTCTGTCGTCTCTCGTCTGTATGTCCGTCTGTCGGTCAGGACGTAAAAAGTGAGGTCAAGTTCGTAAATGAGCAACATAGGTCAATTGGGTCTTGGATCCGTAGGACCCATCTTGTAAACCGTTAAAGATAGAACAAAAGTTTAAATATAAAAAATGTTTCTTAAAAAATATAAATATAAAAAAATAAACAACTTTTGTTTGAATCATTTTTTCGTAAACTTTACTGTTTATCCGTGAGAGCGCAAATTATGGATATATCCGTTATATGTATATGTATGACACGTATATATGTGTAATGTGACAGTGTAATCAACACTGTCTATACATGGTATTTCAACAATTAACTCAGTCAATTGTTTGTTTTCACTTGTTTTTTATTTGCGTTATACTACATTTCTCTTAGTGATATGAAACATATGCGAAACTAACCAATTTTTGATTTGAAATTATCTTTTTTTTCAGAAATATTACTTTAATTAGCATTTTACTTCAGTTAGTAACTAGTAATTTTTTACTTACGTGGATTTTTCTAGAATATAAACCGTTAGACATAGAACAAAAGTTTAAATGTAAAAAATATTTTTTATAAAAAAATAACCAACTTTTGTTTGAAACATTTTTTCGTAAATATTACTGTTTACCCGTGAGGGCGCAAATTAAGCGTAAATTGTATAAAATATAATTATGGGAATATCAGTTATGTATGTATATTTAATGTGATAGAGTCATTAACACTGTCTATGCATGGTATTTCAACAATTAACTCAATCAATTGTTTGTTTTCACTAGCGATCAAATTACCTTTCAAACAAACAAACAAATCAAAATCGGTTCATCCATTTATGAGCTACGATACCACAAACGAATCGATTTTATAACGGATGAATCTTTAAATTTCCAATTTAATATTGTTTACAATTTAAATAATGGAAGTTACATGAAGTTTTACTGCATTTAATTTTGTTAAATTTTTTTTTGTATAAACTATGTATACTTTAATTTAAATCTTTTAAATTAAAGTATAATAAATCACTGAAGATTTTTTGTTGTTGTTGGTTAATTTAAACTTTTGTGGGTTACTCGATTGATTAATTAAATATGTTAAAGAATTTTCAGTAAATATTATCGATGCTTTTTTTTTGCATTTGATTGATGTTCATTTAAATTTCAAAGTTGAGTTGATCAGTTGAATTGATCAAGATGAACGATTGTGACAAGGTATTAAATCAAAACGTACATTCCATTTTGATAAGACATTATGACAAGTTTTTTGTTTAGCTTGCAGTGTTCTTTTATAATTTTAAAATTCCGCTTCAGATTTCCATTCCTAGTTTCCGATTAAATTTTGCTCATAGGTTTGGTTCTGTTGACAAAAAATTGGAATATTTGCACATTAAAATTATGGTGGAGGGGCTGTGAAGAATAGACACATGTCCTCTAAAAAAAAAGAAACATCCAATTTCAATTTCCTATTTTTGCAGCTCTGTAAATTAGAATGCTGTGAATGTGAATACTTGCGATTGTTTTTAACCCCCGATCTAATAAAAAGGGTGTTATAAATTTGATCGCTATGTGTGTGTGTCTGTCTGTGGCATCGTAGCGCCTAAACGGATGAACCGATTTTAATTTTTTTGGTTCTTTTGAAAGGTAATTTTACCGAGAGTGTTCTTAGCTATTTTTAGCTAAGCTTTTTAGCTTTTGCTAGTTTGAGCAAAGAGTTCCGTGCTCGAATAGACTAAAAAATTGGCGAGATATCCAAAATCAATTCAGTTTGGAAAAGGCATGACATATAATTTTAACATATAAATAATTACTATGGAACTGAAATGGTAAAATAATTAGGTAATTCAAAACAATAATTCAAAAGAACAAAGTCAAGTCAAATATTTAAATTTCAATAAAAATATTTCCAAAAAGTGGTCCCAAAAAATGGTAGCTCTATAAGTATCGTTTTCATCTCATCTGATGTCCCCGACCATCACTTTGATATTGATTCAAGAAGGTCTATTATAAGTTTAAAGTGTTTATCTGTACGTCTTTGTGTTTCTCAGTGCAATCGTAGCCACTAAACGGTCGAACCGACTTGATTGAGAACATTTTATAGCTAAGTTTCCAAAAATCGGTTTACAAGAATTAAATCGCATTTGTCGGGTTTTTTTTTTTTTAATTTTGTAAAATTTCAGTTGTTACACTTTCGGTAATAAACCAATCCTTAAATTATTTATGTAACAAAAAACAAAGACAAATTAATTTTCGAATAAACACAATCAAGATAAAGAACATCAAAGATTTCTTTGCACCCTTTTATTTATCGCAATGCCATATTTTTCCCAGTATTAAAGGCTTTGCGTAATTTGTAGTACATCTATAAGGCTCCCTTATAAATGCTTGAAAAATTTGTTATTTGAGAAAATTCTCAAATACTGCGTATTCAATATGCTGTGAACTATAACTTAAATGGTCAGTTAATATTAGGTATCAAAGCTACATCAAGTGTATCATCTATCTATTAGTAAAATTAATGTTCAATAAGTACTATACATAGTTACACAGACTACAAAATACATAATTTAAAAGTGAATTTTAAATTATGATATTTTATTTACGCATATTTTTATTATTCATAATACGCACTCTAATATTCTACTCCTATTTACCTAGATAAATATTTATACACATATTATTATACAAAAAAACATGAATAAAAAACACCGTGACTCGCGGAGCTCCAACACTAAGGTCATATTTTCCCCTCATAAGAGATGTTTGTTTCTATTACATGATTTTTTAAAATTTGATTTTTTTTCTTTACATATTATTCAGAAAACATGATAAATCTACGAAAAAAGGGCGAGATATCACTCAGGTGAGTTGACACAAGCTCATCAATAACATATACAGAGTGATTTTTACGTTGACATATGCTTAAAACTCGATAAATAAATTTAATAGAGAAAATGCTTCAAACGTGTGCTTTTAATTGAGCTTTAAAACATACGTCAAGTTTAATGTCTACGTAAGATGTGCACCTAGACATCCAACTTTTTTTTGCTTGAAGCATTTTTATCGATAAAACTTATTTTTTGAGTTTCAAGTATATGTCAACTTAAAAAAAACCCTGTAGACGTGAACGTAATACTAATGTAAGTGGCGTCAAGGTTTTTTATACCATACAGTATACACAGTACACAGTGCGTGAGTTTTATAGGAGGTGTTTCCATAGTACACGATACACTACTTTAATTATAGAATTGTATGGATGCATATATAATTGTATGGATTACATTTATGACTTACATCGAAAATTTAATATTATTGTCTCACAAATTTAAATAAATAATTATGATAATTTACATTTGAAAAATAATATTTGTGCAATTTGATTTCTTATTTTCACAATTTTAATTAGTTAGTATTTTTCAATAATTTTAATTTGACATTTTCTATAACATTAACATGTAAAGAATTGCAAATTTGTCATATTAGCCTACGTTATCGCCAAAATTTTTCACTGGAAACGCTAGCATCGTTTTTATTGTCCCTACCATGACTACGCACACAACGAATACAGTATTGTAATAATGGCATAGTTATGGATCTTACCGTAATATTATAATAGGGTATTATCTGTCCCTATACCATACCAGCCTTAAAATAAACGCCATTCATTTCTTACCGTGCACTCATCTAACAAACAAATTTAGAACTCAATTTGGAGGAGTTGTAATGGATCCCAAAACTTTAAAAACTGCATTGTTATGTAATATCGACTTAAAAGATAAGTGGGCTAAAAAGTTGAAATCCCATTAAAAGACACTTTCCTGTTCAATCTCAACCTATATAAAAATATGTAATCTTCTACGCAAAGATGTACAAAGCCTTAAAAATAACGAAAAAGCGGTTTTCCCATGGGGATACCCTCCTAATTGCTGAAATTAGCCACCGCTTTTATTTCATCGATTCTTCCTCTCCCCGTTGACCTACGGTACAAAGTGCATAAGTTTATATTTTTGTGGAAAATCTGACTAAAAGCATTCAAACAAACAATCTTTGTCATAATAAGACATATTTAATAAATAATTATATTGTTATTAAAATCATAATTTAATAATTGCAAATTGTGTGAAAAAAATATTGTTTTTTTTTTCTTATATTTTTATTTTATTTTATTTTATTTTTTTAATATTTTACAATATCAGAGGTATACTATTAATAATGAATAATATCTACTCATATTATAATAAATTTACTCAACCATTCCCTAGAGAAAATTTTTTTATTATATTATAATATGTTCAATAATCTTTATATTGTAATTAAATTAATTTACAATGTCGGGAAAATTCATGTATCTACATGATTTTCAGATTGACACTTGTCATATTTCTTTATTATACTTACTCTCATATTATTTTGTGGTGGAAAATGATTGGGTGGATAAAGAAAGAACGGTCTAACTTCTGTTATTCAATCACTGAATGCGGGCATATTTTTCCCGCGACAGAAATTTCTTATGTCAGATGATTTTTATTGATATGTGATTTTTGTCATGTTTTTGATCACATAAAATATTAACTTAACAACCCCCGACATAAAAGAAGGTGGTGTGGTCGGAAAAATTTATGATGTCACAGAGAGGGACACAAACATACACCTACGCAGATCAGATATACAGATACACAGATACGTTAAATTAAAACACCCCTCTTTTTAGTCGGGAGTTAAAAAGCGGGAAGTGGTCAGAGAAGTCGCTGATACCAAAAGAACACTTATAGATGTACTACAAATTACGCAAAGCCTTTAATACTGGGAAAAATATGGCATTGCGATAAACAAAAGGTTTGGTGTACTTTATCTTGATTGTGTTTATTCGAAAATTAATTTGTCTTTGTTTTTTGTTACATAAATTATTTACGGATTGGTTTATTTCCGAATGTGTAACAACTGAAATTTTACAAAATTAAAAAAAAACCCCGTCAAATGGATTTTTGGAAACTTAGCTATAAAATGTTCTCAATCAAGTCGATTCGACCGTTTAGGGGCTACGATGGCACTGAGAAACACACGGACGCACAGATAAACACTTTAAACTTTAAACACACCTTCTTAAATCAATATCAGAATGATGGTCGACAGTGCTGGATTTACACTAGGGGCAGTCGGGGCTAGTGCCCAGGGCGGCAAATTTTCTAGGGCGGCAAAATTTGAAAGTGAGAAAACATTATCTATACAATATATAATTAACTAATTCTTTTAAATAAAGATTTTATCTTTCAAGAAATATAATTTATGCATTATGTATCAAATTAAAATTTTGTATATTATAATATATTAAATTTAAGTGAAAACTATTAAAATAAAATTAATTTATTTCCATAAAGGTTTGAACAAATAAAATTTGATACTTTTTTTTTCTGAAATTGATAAATTAATATAGTTTTTTTTTGAAGAATTAAAAAAAATTTTTTTTCTCATGTTTATTGAGAACTCTAGACATAAAGCTGAAGATTTGCTAGTTGCTGTATTATCTGTTCTTCAGTTTTTTGATCTTGATCTCTCAGATTGTCGAAGTCAGTCATATGATAACGCGAATAATGTATCAGGGATTTATTCGGGCTTACAGGCAAGAATTCATGAAATTATATCTTGCAGAACATGCTTCTTGTGCTGCTCATTCTATGAATTTAGTTGGAGTTGAATGCGCCCCAGTTGCAGTAGAATGCGCCCCAGAAGCTGCGTCATTCTTTCATACAGTACAAACTTTATACAACTTTTTTACCGCATCGACGCATCGCTGGGAAGTCTTACAGTCTCATACTGAAAAAAGAATTGCGTTAAAAACTTTATCTGCAACCAGATGGTCAGCTCGTTATGAACCGGTTCTTTTTTCTGCAATTAATTAGTTATTCTAATTCTTAAAAAATAAGATATCAAAACTATTAAAATAAAATTTCAGTCATAGGGCGGCATTTTCTTCAGTGCCCCAGGGCGGCAGAAATTTAAATCCGGCCCTGATGGTCGAGGACATCAGATGAGATGAAAACGATACTTATAGAGCTATCATTTTTTGGGACCAATTTTTGGATATATTTAATTGAAATTGAAATATTTGACTTGACTTTGTTCTTTTGAATAATTGTTTTGAATTACCTAATTATTTTACCATTTCACTTTTCGAAATCATTGAGCCAGGTTTATTTGACCATTCAATTCAATAGTAATTATTAATGTTAAAATTATATGTCATGCCTTTTCCAAAATGAATTGATTTTGAAGATCATCGCCAATTTATTAGTTTTCTTCGGGTATTTAATCTTAAGCTCGCACTTGAAACATAGCTCTCCGTTAAATTACCTTCGTTATATTACTTTTCAAATGAAACCAAAAAAATTAAAGTTGGTTCATCCGTTAAGGCGCTACGATTCCACAGACAGACAAACACACAGACACACACACATAGCGTTCAAACTTATAACACCCCTTTTTGTAGTTCGGGGGTTAAAAAATAAGGGAGAAATTGAATTTTAATCCATTCGTATGAAACTAATTTAATGAATGACGTTGATACGTGAATAAACATATCAAAAACACATATATCCCAATCAATTAAAATCCACAATATTTTTTATATCGTTAAAGTATATATTTAATAATTTGCCAGTTAATAAATAAATTTTTTCTTCTCTTTTTGACATTTAACCTGAATATAATTACTGTACATTTTCTAAATAAATCAAGTTTCTATGATACATACATAAATACATACCAAAATGTTAAAGGTTATAACAAATTAAGTATTATTTTTATATATTTGTGTATATAAAACCAAATTAACCTAAATTCTTTGATATGTATGTACCGATAATGAATATGAATATTTGTTTAAAGTATGAATGGATATTTATATTTTACTTCCTAAAAATAAAAGTAAAATCAAAATATTTTGATTAAGTTCAAGCAGAAACATTAATCAAGTCCAAAGGTAAAGGTTATTTTTAAGCTGTTATTGATTGTATTGAAGGTTTAATTAAAGATGTATTAAAAAGAACACATTAGGTTATTCTCGACAGTTTTTAAATCGCGGACCAGTAAGCTTTGTGATAAAATTTTGCAGTCCTGCGGTCTTTTTGGAACGAAGTTCCTTACGACAGACTTGGAGGAGATAGGGATTTTGCTGCCCGACCGAACTGAAAAAATATGATAGTAAAACCGTAAGAAAAAGTCCGTGGAATAAAACCGTTAAATGATACGTGCGCAGGCGCGACAGTAATGTAATCTATTCTATGTAATTTTCTGTTGTCAAACAATAATAAAGACATATTTTGTTATTTTAGTTGATAATTTGAATTACGATTTTTTTTATTTTACGCAATTTATTATTATTTCCTAAAATACTGAATTTCCTAAATACTTTCATGTACTTAAATAAAAACTAATCAGCAAAATTTAAAAGAAAAATCAAGAAAACCTACATAAACTTGAGCACTATTTTTTTTTGCAAATTGTGTCGATTCTACATTAGCCGAAGGAACTTCGTTCCTACCTGGTGTCCCACGACACCACATCTTTTTTTTGCCAAATTATATTGTTAGAGGGAGTAACTAGGACCCTAAAGTCGTGAAAATCTGAAAGAATTTTGGACGACATAAACTATGAATTCAATCATCAAATGGACGTGATTCTTGTATGTTTTGGCTCTAAATGCTTAGTTTTATCGAAATTAGAAACAAATGCTCTTAAGAAAATCAAAAAAAAGTTTGTTTTAAATTTCAATAAAGCTTCGTATATGAGATAATTTTGATTCAAAATATGAAAAAATCGGGTTCATTGGACGACTTTATAGCCATCTCAGAAAATATTTTGGAATGGTTAGGACTATTTTATCCAAATCGGAAACAAAATTTTGTTTCTTTTTTTGTTAATTTTTTTAAATTTTTAAGAAACTACAACATTTTTTGTTTCAATAAAACTAAGTGTACTTATTAGGGTCATTTTGACCTAAAAATTGTACAGGTGTTTTTTTTTTAACTTGACATTTTCGAAAAAATAAGTCAGATACCAAAAATTGTTTCAAACAAAAGTTTGATCATTTGAAAGCCTCGAACGAAAGCCAAAGTAATTTTTTTTTAGGTGGATAAGTTCTAAGTCAAATTGTGGCCAATTTCATTTTTTCAAATAGAATCCTATATTTTTTGTAGGTGATATAGGCGGATGTCGTATTTTATAGGGGGGAAAGATTGTGATTGAGATTGCAAAAAATAAAAGGTATTTTCATTGATTTATTTTGCGAAAACTGTTGTTTTTTAAGAAAATTCGTAGAATGAGAAAATGTGTTTTTATTTAAACACGAAATCATTGAAATTTCATTAGTATATTTTTGGCAAATGTCAAGTTAAAAAAGGCATCCTGTATATAGTTGAGTGTTATATGAGGATCGTGAGTGAGAATGCGATATCTTAGAAAGAGGAAACACATAGTAATCTAAATTGTAGTTGTATTAACCCAATAAATCTGTCAACGCAATCACGATTACTATCATATATTGCTCATATGTGTACATAGTATAGCAAGCGACACATGGTCTCAGAACGTATTAGATAAGGCTGCCGCTTTTACAATTCACTTCTATGTTAGCCTAAAAATTCGTCATAAAATTAATTATTGTATATTGTTTTTAACCATGGCTCCCACTCAAGAAAAGCTTGCGAGGATGCCATATCAAGAAGGTCTTAACAGATTAGGAGATAATCTGAAAAACCAACAATTAAAGGCATGGACCAGCTGCGAGGGAGGGCGAATCGCCAAAAGCCTGTTGGGTGAAGGAAACTCGCTCGGTAACAGAACCGAGGAGATCTTGAAACTAAACAGAGCTGGTATAAGAGTCATCGTAGAGTTACTCACAGGGCATGACAACCTGAACAAGTTCCAACATCAGATTGGAAAAAGACAATCACCCGCGTGTGACAGATACGGAGAAAATTCAGAAGAAACATCGATCCACTTTCTCTGTTACTGCTCGGCGCTCATACAGCAGCAAAGGAAATGGTTTGGTCCGGCTATAGTCGAACCAGAAGAAATTAGGAAACTCAGCGTTAGGCAAATCCTGGGTTTCAATACATTAGTTGGTTATAATAGCCACTGAAAAGCGTAGCGGGGATAGAGTACATGGGTCTACTTGGCTAGGTGCTCTGAACCATTGCCTCGAGGCGCGATCCTCGAGCATGGCCCGCTAACCTCCATACCCATACCCATATTGTTTTTTTCGTAAACTTAACGGTCAATTACATCATATTTGGCAAAGTTACTTTCTAGAGCAAAAAACGTGAACTTAAAATGTTCAAAAATATTTTCAAATTAGTATGGATCCTTTACATGTTAAATATCGACAAATTTGCAAATTTATAGCCCTAACAAAGAGCTGTTAGTGTTTCTACAATTTTCTTTTACAATTTTATATCGTTGAAAATTACCTCTTTGCATAAATCCGTACAAAACTACTCTTGGTCGGTCTCACCATGTCGTAAAAAATACCTTAAACTTGATTTTAATACAACATAATTTTGGATTATTTCCACGTGCTAACCAAAAATCTTCAAATATAAAAAGGCCTTACCTTTATCGTTGAATACATACATACTCATATACATACATATACATACCTGTACACAAATCTGTTAGTCTTATTTATAAACAACTAATAAATGCTGTTGTTACTGAGTGACTATAGTGGTGAAAAAGTAGACCATTGACACAGATAACTGGAATCTCCTCATAATATAACATGAAACTAACAATACTAAAATACCTATAACAACAAAATACAAACCTTTGAGAGTTAACTCTTTTCATGTATAGATAGATAAACTTTAAGTCAGTGGGTAACTTAATATAAGTCGATAATCATACCCGATGTATAAAATAAAATTTATATGGTATTCAAAACTTCCTATAATACAGTGTGTTGCATTTAAGATAAAGACACTATTATATTTTCGTTATTAATAGAAATATCGACTTGAAACTTTACACAGGCATGCAAGGTAACAGGTCACATTTTTAACAAGTGAAAACAAACAATTGACTGAGTTAACTATTGAAATACCATGTATAGACAGTGATGATTAGTCTGTCGCATTACACATACATACATGTCACACATATTTAACTGCTATACCCATATAAGACTACAATTTGAGCATAATATACGCTTTCACGGGTAAACAGTGATGCTTACGAAAAAATGTTTCAAACAAAAGTTGTTTATTTCTTTATAAGGAACATTTTTTTTTGTTCTATCTCTAACGGTTTACCTAATTGACCTATGTTGCTCATTTACGAACTCGACCTCCCTTTTTTCGTCCTCAGCAAGCTCTACAAATTTTACCTTCATATCTCTTTTCGTTTTTGAGTTATCGTGATGACAGCGGACAGACGACAGACGACAGACGACAGACAGACAACCGGAAATGGACTAATTAGGTGATTTTATGACGACAGACGACAGACAGACAACCGGAAATGGACTAATTAGGTGATTTTATGAACACCTATACCAAAATTTGGTTCATAGTATTAATATTTTTAAGCGTTACAATCTTGGGACTAAACTTAATATACTTTGGTATATTTCATATACATGGTATAAAGATACTAAACCAAAATCAAATTTAAACTTAGCCTAATACAAATTGATAAATAGAGCCGATTCTTAATATTTTGCCTAAATATCGAAAAAAAATTGCTTAGAAATTTTTTTATATCCATAAATCGATTTTCATGACAGAATTCACATTTTTAATTTGGTTATTATATTGGTCTATACTTAAAATTATTACAAGTTTATTGAAATATTTAACATTATTAAATTATCAATTTGCAATTAGAGGCAATTTTTTTACTCAAATATGCTAAATATAGTCTAAAAATTAAAAGTAACTTAAAACTTTTAGAAACCGATATAAGCTGCAATAAAGGAATATCAACTGATAAAAAATTTCCAATTTTCAATCACAAAATAATGCTTCCATAATATTTTTAATAAATTTTCCCGTGACAATTAATGCTACTATTGCTAACATTAAAAATGAATTTTAAAAAATTTTCTTAAAATGATTTCAATATCAAAAATATGCTGCTTTTTTGGGAAAATTCACTAGGTAACGCAGTAATTTCAAGAAGAAAAGTAATATCAAAAATCCAGAAGTCTTGAAATCGGAAGGATATGTCTTTCTGTAGTTTATAGACAATCAATAACGTACACGGTAAGAACTTTTTTGTGAATATCACTATGTCAGTATCGGTGTGAACGGCATACTAAATTGACAATTTGACAATTAGTTACATTGGCAATAGTTATGGCTAACCAGTCAATGCGATATGGATATCAGGCCCATACTGGTTGGCTATATCATAATACTTCTGGTGGATAGCTTTATTATATACTGTAATATTACTTATGCTATCATAGATACTATAGTATCTGTCTCTATATCATACCAGCATTGTAGTAACGCAATACAATTATTACCGTGTATATCTAGATCTTTTAAAACTGTCTATCACTAATTCAAAGAAATGCTGTGGCAACACTGCAGAAACCATTTTTAGTACTTCATACCTCAAACGAACTATATATGAAAAAAACGATACTTTGGCGTGATTTTTGACGTTACCTCGAAAACTATATGTCCAATTATCAATTAAGTGCATGTTTTTGTATTTTTGGGGTTAAAATAATCATATATATTTCGAAATCAAAACTAAAAATTTTCTCTCGATTTTTTCAATTTTCATAACCTTTATGTTATGAGATTTTCCTTTAGAAAGTCGAAAAAATCGTTAACAATTTTTCCCTTGGAATTCGATTCTTATTAACTTCGTTAATATGGTTAATTTAATCCAAAAAATTCTAAAATATCTGAGAAAAGTGATATCTCTAAACGACTTTTGACGTTACTTCGAAAACTACTAAAATTTTTTGCATTTTTCATAAACGCTAAGTGTGAACATACCTTTATATGACTTGATACAGCTAAATGTTATACATAGTTAAGAATACGTTTTTTTTTTTTCATGAGACAAAAAAAAATTTGCATCCTACATGAATAATGCTCTCTAGTTATAGAGTTAGCTGCTGGCTGTGTGGATTGGATATAGAAGAAAGAATATTGTTGGTTGTGTTGTATTGAGGACACCATGAATCACAACAAGTAAGTAGTATTACTTCCTCTTCAATAAAAATTAAAAAATTGAATATCATGATGATTTTATATAACGTTTAACATGTCTTTAATGGTTCATTAAAATAATTATATACTTTTTTTATACCATGTATATATGAAATATACATAGTATTATAAGTTTTTATACCATGTATATATGAAATATACATAGTATATTAAGTTTCGTCCCAAGTTTGTAACGCTTATAAATATTGATGCTACGAACAAAATTTTTGTATAGGTGTTCATAGAATCACCTAATTAATCCATTTCCGGCTGTCCGTCCGTCCGTCCGTCCGTCTGTGGACACGATAACTCAAAAACGAAAAAAGATATCGATCTGAAATTTTTACAGCGTACTCAGGACGTAAAAAGACAGGTCAAGTTCATAAATGAGCATCATAGGTCAATTGGGTCTTGGGTCCGTAGGACCCATCTTGTAAACCGTTAGAGATAGAATAAAAGTTTAAATGTAAAAAATGTTCCTTACAAAATAATAAACAACTTTTGTTTGAAACATTTTTTGTAAACATCACTGTTTACCCACGAGGGCGTTAATTAGGTACAAATTTTATAGTATGTATTAATATAGGAATATCAAAGTGAATATCTTTTGTTATTTACATGACGTCAAAAAAAAACAAACGATTGCGCATCAACACTTGCGCATTATATGAGAATATCAGTTAAATATGTCAGATATGTATGTATGTGAAATGTGACAGAGTTATCAACACTGCCTATACATGGTATTTCAACAATTAACTCAGTCAATTGTTTGTTTTCACTTGTTATCATTAATTTCCAGTAACTGGACATTTCAACAATTTTTATTACTATTTTTATCCAAGCAAAAAATAAGTTATATTATAATTCTCACAAATTTTCTACCGAAGTTTTGATAATGAAGTGTGCTTAACGACTTAAGGACCAAAACTGAAAAATGTACTTTTTATTTCTACTTGCCAAAAGAGAAAATTTAGTAGTGATAATGAAGTGCGCTTAACGACTTAAGAACCAAAACTGAAAAATTTAAAATTAAGTAGTGTGTTATTTTCTTAAATCAAAATATATTTTTCCCTGAAAATTTTGGAAGTATAATTTTTTTTGCTTACGAGTAATTAAATTGAATTATACGATGGATACAAAAAGAAACTTACCTTATAAGTTTTGGCTGAAAAATTCCTAAAAATAGTTGTTGCAAAAAAAGGTAGATTTTTTAAGGTGCTTACTTTAAGTTTCGTATGATGAGAAGAATGGTAAGTATTTAAGAAGATGAACTTTACTTTCAAGGACTATTTGTTTAAACACAGAAAATCATAACAATGGTGAAAAATATATTAAATTTCGGGAAATTAAAATGTAGGTATCTTGAAAATTGTTGTATAGGTATCAATTAAATGAAGTAATATTAGTTGACTTTTCGACGAAGACGGACCATTTCTTGGCGTTTATCTATCCACTGATTGTATTACTTCTTAAATATTTACAATTCCATTTCACCTAGATCTGAAGGAATTTGATAAGTTTGAGAAAAAAACCATATTTTTTGAAATAATTTTCTTTTTTTTTTTCATAAATATTTAAAATGTATGGTACAATTTTTTTTTTATAATTAATATTTGTTTTTTGTTTAATTATAATAATAACATTTACAGATTAAAAAAAAATTCAACAAAAAATAACAATTCTTAAAAACGACAATAAGTAAAAATTAAAAAAAAAGAAAGAATAGGATAGATAATGAAAAGAAAAAATAAACTAAAAAAAAAAAATTAAAATTAAATTGTTTTGTATTATCATTTTTAGGGGAAATATTTTTTAATTTTTCTATACATATGATACAAAATATATTTATAAATATTTTTTTAATTATTTTTAAGTGAGAAAAGTTAATTAATTAATTGTTTATTTTATTTTAAAAATCGACTTGATTATGTTACAAAATTCTCAAAAAAATATTTCTATTTTATTTTAAGGCATAATTAAATCACAATATTTGTTTTAATGTGTTTATTATTTCGAAGCGAATATCATCCTCTAGGAAACAGAAATAATTAATTCAAGGATAAAAATCGAATAATTCTTAACAAAGAGACAAAATAATTTCGATTTTTTAAGAAAATTCGCTTCAAAGCTTACGTACTTTTTATGGGAAAAATTCTGTATATTTATATTCTCATGTGTCTACAAGTAAAGAAATATGGTAGTTTATCAAAAATCAAATTTTAATAATTACTTATTTTTAAAATAACTTATTTTGATAAACTCACCATTAAATAAATAAAAAAAAACGCAAAAAAAAAAAAAGAAAAATTAATATGAGATCTAATAATATTAAAATTATTATTTTTTTTAACTTAAAATAATTTTGAATAAAAGAAAAAATTGTCTTTAACTAAACAATTGCATTAATTATGAGAAAATGTGTGTATTGTTCAGCGCATATTTACATATTTCACAAATAACACCCGTATTCTAAGGAAAATTTTGTATAATCGATTTTTTGTGTGTGACTAAAAAATAGAAGGAAAAACATTCATAATTAATGCAATAAAAAAAATTGGGTTCATATGACGTCACTATATCTGTCATATAAGTGTTTTGTTTTTTTTTGTACATAGTACATACATTTTATTTAAAAAAAAAGTGTCAACAAAATTACTAAACTTAATAAATAAATTATTTAAAAATAAAACAAGGCCAAAGAAAAACAAAATTTAAAAAAAAAATAGTGAGGGGTGTGAAAAAGTGTGTTTTTTTTTTCGTTGTAAATACAGAAAAAAATATCATCATTTTTGTTTTTAATATTAAAAATTGCACATGTTGAAATTAGGAGACTGTATTTTTATAACTGTATTTTACACACAACATCATTTATTTGAGGTACCTTTTATTATAGCACGTATTTTAAATAATGTCTTTTTTTATTTACTTCACGTAAAAAATAGTGCAGGGCGTTATTGTATGATTCTTTAAAAAAAAATTCTGTGCTATCAATGATTTTATTTTATAGGAATCAAAAAGTAAAATAATCACATTTTGGACGGAAGATATTATTATTATTATTTTTTTAATGATACAATAACGTTCATAAACGATCGTAGGTTTTTTTTTGCTTTAATTCTTCAGTTTAAAAATATAAAATTAAAACTAATACGATTGAATGTCATGATTCAATCATACGTGAACTATTTACAGAGGAAGAATTAAAATCATAATTTATTTTGAGGCAAATTTATAAAATTTCTTTTAACAGCCTGTTAAGTTCTCTTAATGACTAATTTTCATCAAGCATGATTTTTTATGGGGATATAAAAACTTTAAGATTAAAATTCCAAGAACCATGAATATTTGGTAGAAAGTTTAAGTAAGCTTTGAGTCCGAAATGAATTTTGGGGTTATCGATTTAGATGCACTAATTTGTGAGCAATTGGCGCAAAAAATATGAAACTAGTACATAAATTTCAGTAGTGGCTTAAAAAAATGCATACCTACCATTAACCCCCTAACCAAAAGAGGGGTGTTATAAGTTTGACTGCTTTGTATGTGTGTCGGTCTGTCTGCCATTGGCATCGCAGTTCCTAACAGATGACTCGATTTTCATTTTCTTTGCTTTGTTGAAAGGTTCTTTTCTAAAAATCCCACGAACCGGTTAGGATTTTTTCGAGGACTACAGTTTGCACGTGAGTGGGAGCTATGTCTCACAGTTTTCCCCTCATTATGGAAAATTACTGATTTGAAGTTGTGAGTGCCTAAAAAATCTAGCTTGTTGAAGATTAGTCTTTGCTAGGACCGTTCGGCTTTTATAAACCAAATTAAACCTTTCTTTAATTGCTATCACAAAAAGGTTATCATTCTTTAGTACTTACTGACTTTACAATGATCTGTTAGAAGCATATGAATATTTCAATTGCACTTAACCTCAAAATTTGTGCACTAAAAATATTTTAAAAATAATCTGTGGCTTGGAAACCAGTTCCAATAACCTAAGAAAAAAAAACATTACTAATCACGTCCAATTCGTTTATGAATTTGCTGATGTTTAATTAAATGTGCTTTTTGTCGGAATGCTTTTGCGCACGTCTCACAACGGAACGGTTTCTCACCGGTATGCGTACGCAAATGTACTTTAATATTTGATTTATTTAAAAAACCCCGATTACAAATATGACACCGATGTACAGGTTTCTCTTTACCTAATAAACTTAAACTTTGTTCGGAAGTAAACACTGATGATGACGTGGAATTATTATTTGAACTTGATGTTGCTTGATGTGCTACAGCCGCAGCGGCAGCCGCCGATTGATGTGCCTTCTTTTGTGAACGATTACGTTGTTTTTTTGGAATTGATGGCGTATGTGTGGTTGTTGTATGCGGATAATTTAATAAATCCGGACTACGTATTCGATCATCTTGTAAACCGCTTAAAACGTTACCGTATTGCTGTTGAATATAACGTCCATTTAACATTACACTATCGGTTGTGGAAACAACATTCGCGGGGGGACTAGAAGTTGATATTAAATCAACACCCCCATAACTCGTTGAACTTGGTGCTTCTTGTTTGACAGCCGGAGGAGGACCGTTTTGTAAGCGATTTTGCAACAACGGCATATAACCGTGAGTTAATAAACTTTGTAATGTTGACGAATTATTATTTAACTTATTTTGTTGATACGACGATGAATCCAATTTATTACGATTATCATACTCCGTATGCCCGCCAGTTACTTGCTGTTGCGGTGAATGTGGTAAAATAAATTCCGACATTCCATCTTGTGAGATAATCATATTCTTTTGTGGTTCCACACAAGCACCATCAATCCATGCATCTAAATCCATCCAACTGTCACGTGAATCACCACAATTTGGATCACAGTGTTGTGGATCATGGCCACAATCTAATTGATGGTGATTATTATTAGGAACAGTTGTATCAGCAATCGCTGAACCAATAATTGCGGCAATATCTTCAATTGATGAGATATCATATTCATTCATTTCATTTTTTACATGATTATTTCCGGCGGATTCGACTACACAACAAGAATCCGCTACTACCATACAATCACTATATTCTAATTTCACACCACCTGACACTGAATCAACACATTCGTCTACTAAAACACCACCGGACGCACTAGAATGTTGTTGGGGATGATATAACGATGCTAAATTATGTTGATCATTCATTGATTTAATATTTATAACGGTTGAATCCGGCGGTGAAAGTGCTGCACTTGTACAATCCGCTGCAACATTTATACATGTTGAACTCGAAACAATATTGTGATTGTTATGTTCATTCGATGAAAATGCATTATTGTTATTGTTATTATGACTATTATAATTTCCATTATTATTCCCACTTTTCCTCGATGAAATCGTACCACAGTTGGGTGATTGTGGGGATGTTGTTGTTATTATCGTTGTTGAATTGTTATTTTCTTCGGATGAGAGTAATCGTGCTTGATGATGCTGCGCGATTGCATGATAATGATGTCCTTGAATTCCATTTATACTTAAATTTGCTGTGTAACCAGTAAATGGGGGTAATGGTTTCAATTCGGCTAGATTTGAGGATGCATTGTTATTGTTACCACTTCCACCACTTCCCGTGGAGTTTAATAACAGACTATCTAACGCATCCATTGTTACTTTTGTTGCTAAATCATTTTGATCGTCTGTGCTGTTATTGTTATTTGTTTCTAAATCACTATTATCTAATATCAATTTTTGTGTATCTAATAAATATTCGTTATTGTTATTCGGATTTGCTTGGGACCAACATGTTGTCAATAATAGTGTGTCTACATCCGTGTCATGCGGATGATGATGGTGATGATGATTATTATGATGATGTAACCCCCCACTACTGACCCCTGCTCCACCGCCACCAGGGACAAGACCACCGATTAAATTATTTGATGTATTATTTGTGTTGCTACCACTTGTCATTGTTTTACCGGTGGCATTTGTTATTCGACGATATTTTAGTGTTTCCATAACAGCTTTTTTGTTAAAAGGGTGCGTTTGCAGTAGTATTTTTGAAAAAGGGGGTGTTTTAAGATGTTACCGATTTTTCTTTGATGCTTTATGGTTTTCAATTGTGGAGTATTTTGATGTATAGGATGTTTCTCTTGGACGATCGATTTTTTTTCATTTTTTTGATGGTTTTTGTTAAAGGTGTTTCTGAAACATAAATGATAGAAATTTCGAAATTAGAAGTATACTTGTTTTGAAAATTTCTTATTGGTTAAAAAATATAGCATAGTTAAACGCGAATGAGGGGGTATTTTATGTGTGGAAATGGGGAAAATAATTAGAAACAAGAATTAAAATGTAGACAATATTCTAGAACATGGTTTTGCATCCACACCTTTTCGCTAACTATGAAATTCAACCAAAATCTTATCTAATCTTAATTATTCTTCGGCGAGATAGTTGTAATTTTCATGTGTTTCTGTTATTAATTAGTTAAAAGATATAGCATATGTGTAAGTTCAAGTTAGCTTTTTTCAGGCTTTCAGAGGTAATCCGCGAGACATCGCCCTTTTTGTTTAATAATCAATTCATACTTTAAACTTTAAGAGTAGCTTCCTTTTGGCAAGTCCGACAACTTAAATATGACTTTATCATGCTCATTTGAAATCGCGGAATATTAGAATAAAGTCGTAGAGAGAAAGTTTGATAGACTTGCCAAATGGAAGACACTCACGAAGTTTTAAGTATGTATTGATCATTTAACAAAAAGGGTGCTGTTCTGCGGCCTAAGACTAGTATTAATAAACCAATATCGATCCGAGTGAACTGACTTCAGTCAATAAAATTCGATCAATTGGGCCATTTTGGATTTGTAAAAATTAGGACAATTAAATTTAACAGTATGTTTTTCATAGTGTATTTTAATTGGTGTGTCTAGTGATTTTTTTTCGTGCTCTATGCGAGATTTCACAAACTTCTTAAGCAGCGAGAACACATATTTCTTTGGCTCTGAGTATACATAAAATAGAAACAAGCTATAAGTTATTTTTCTGTAAATAATAAATAACAATTTCTGTCCCCAAAATTTTCCACCTAAGGTCATGGCCCATTTGGCCCAATATGTAAATCCAGGCTTGATTGTAGCAAGACAACCGCCTATTAATTAGATTTTAAATCGTGCGAGCAAACATAAAACACAAACATATTGCCTACGGAAGGAAACACATAAATAACGTTTGTATATTTGGATGTTTTTGTAGCCTAGGGATCTTTCAAACAAATATATTTAAACAAACAACTTCAACATGAAATATTGTTTTAAAAAAAAAAAAAACAAAGTGTATTGGAACCATTAAATAGTTATTTTAATTATTGATTTGCATGATTGATTAAATAAATATTGTAATACTTTAAATTCAATTTCCTAACAATCTACATTATTTTTGTAATATATCACTTTTTTTGCAATTACATTTTTTTTATTTACTTAAAGTATACGGTATTTTTATAATATTCGTAATCAATGAAGTGTATGATAAACGATCAAGCACGCTATTGGTTTTTTTTATACTCTGTATGTATGAAATATATCAGAGTATATACAGATTATTCCCAAGTTTGTAATGGTTAAAAATATTGATGCTACAGAACATAATTTTGGTTCATTAAATCATTTAATTACGAACTTAAAAAGTGGGGTCCGTAGAATCCAGCTTCTAAACCATAAGATGTAGAACAAAAGTTTAAATGTACAAAGACTGCTTCTTATAAAAAAGTAAAACACTTTTACTTGAAATTTTTTCGCTAATATATTTGTTTTTCCGTGGAGGTTCAAATTAGGACAAAACATAAGATTCCATTTCCACAAAAATTATAAAAGATAGAGAGTTAAAAAATTTGCAGGAAGCTTCAAATAGTGAATCTATTGATTCTAATTTTATATTAAACCAATCCAATAATATTAATGGGGTCAATTTTTGAGGGAGTTTTTTTGTTTAAAAATTTTTTTCAAAGCATTTAGATTCCAAAAAAAATTTTCGGGGAAAAAATGACCGTTTTTTACCCTATATGAATCTTTTAATTTTTTTAAACATTCCTTATTAAAACTCTCTCTTACAGGTTATTTCAACAATTAACTCCTTTTACTTGTTTTTATACTAGTTTTTAGGAATTTCTGCAAAATAATATATCCATACTATTGTAATAATGAGAGAGACTTTGTTTAAATGTTAGAAGATGCAATTTTTGTAATTTTTCGATAATAATTTCCTCGTGTTGACAATATTATCATATAATGTAAATATTTCTCAGTTGCGTTTTCGCCTTTCATTCGATTGCGGAAAATCGGCCAGCAAAAAGGTATCAGATCAATGATGAATGATCCAAGCGTATTATAAATGTTAACTATGATGCATTGTAATCTTTTGATCAAGCAACGCAAGAAAAGATCCACTATTTCAACAAATACGTTTTGTCTTTTCCTACCATAACTTTTTTATTTAAGGTTAAAAAATTGATTTAGTTTACTAGCAAGCATTGTCATTTAAATATAATTCTTGCCAACGCTACCATCAAATTGTGAATTTTTGTTTTTTTCGCTTTCTTTTTGAATGCCAATACGATTATTAGAAGCAGAGCTACTTTGTTTAAGAAATGCTTGCCATTAATAAAACAGGGGTTTGATATAAAAATATTTTCGCTCCTTTGGAAGATTTTTCCAAAAATAGTGTGTCGAACAACTGGTACCAGATGTAAGTGACAATACGACTTTTTTTGTATGTAGGAGAGTGTAAGCTAAATCGTACTATTTACACTTTTAACACCAAACAATGCCACTGGCATCACTAAATGTCCACAATTTGGAAATAAAAAATTGCAAAATTACAAAAATCTGCCAAAAAATAGTTTGCCTTGTGGAAAATCTAGAAACAGTACGATCATCGTACTATTTTCCTTCAGTCAATCTAATTAAAAATAATAAAATTTCTTTCTACTGTTTAAAGCAGTTAAACAATAACAAAAAAATGATACACCAAATTTTTTGCCTGAATAATATTTATATAACATTAATATTTTTAACAAATTTAGGTTCCTTTTAAAAAAAAAAACTACCAAAAAGTGCTGTTGTTATTATTATTATAAAAAAAACCACAATACATATACTATACGCGTCCATGCAGTAGTATAAGTAAGGCCTACTTATGCATTCAATATGAAGAAACCTCCTAAATTAATGAATGTTTTTTTTTAAGGTAGTGTGTTACGTACTTGAATGAGTTATAAAGTAGTTTAAAAAAAAATTTTAAGTCAGATTTATATTTTGTACATGAATTAGTATCAAATGTCTGTTACATCAACGTTTTTGATATGTCCTTTTTTTATTTTAGGTTTAATTTCATTAAAACTTAGTAATTACTTATCTCTTTAATGAAACTCGATTTCCCTTGATCATCAAATCAAATTTCGCAGATAAAATTAAAGAAATTGAACTGAACATTAGAAAATGGAAGACAAAATATTAATTGCAATAAATGGTGGAAACGCATGTAAATAAAGCATTATATTTCCTTACCATGTACATATGTATTTATTTGCGCTCCCACCATATTAATCTAGAATTGTGAACATGTATTTGAATAGTATTGAGGTATTATTTATTATTATTCAGGTGTTGTGAATAGGTATTTATTAAAGCCATATGCGAGTGCAGTAAGGTCCACTGGCGAAGGTTTCAGTTAGGCCGAAGGCGGAAGGCAGGGGGCGAGTTTGCGAGTGGGATTAAAGGTGTTAGCGGGCGAGGTAAGCATAATATAGCTATTAATGAATTGGAGCTGCAGGATAATTAATATTAGTCATCGCTGACCAATAGTTACAATTAAATAAATTGTAAATGAAACGGAGTTTACTGAGTCATCTTAGATATCATCTAGTAAGAAATAAAATTTATAAGTTTTTCACCACATTTTTAGGAATGATATATTTTTATCAAATATAAATTATTTCAAAAGACAAAATTTTTTGCCTTTGGGTTTTCTGAAATTAATGTAAAAATAATAGCTGTGTCTTTTTTACTGTAACATAACCTAAAGGAATAATTTTGACAAAGAAACTCTTTTGTGTTTTTCAAAAAAACTAACTTATTGTAAATAAGAAATTAAACAATATTTTGATCCTATTTAGCAATAATTAACGGCTGAAGAATTCTGATAGCTTCGTTTAATTCACTCATAGATGGTGAGAATATAGCTCGCAATAAACCTTCAAAAGTCTGACCACTTTCTTTCTTCTTTTTCTAAAAATATAACTGTCGTATTGGGAACGATGCAACGATGGTTCATCAGGCAGCTTGAATTTGGATTCATCTTTTAAGGTTAAGTTTCCTAATTTTAGTGTCACGGTCACGCGTTCAATGCTTTTTCCCCATTCAAAAAGTGCTCCACGCGTTTAAAGAAGTTTTCATTTCGAAAACATTTGCAGAATATATTACCCTTCTGCTTTCCTGTTTATCATTGAACCAGAGGTAAAAACCTCACTATCTTAAAATGTAAGTTTCTGAGTACTTTCGTTTATTTTTGTTTCATTTACTCTTCTATATGATGTAAATAACACTTGTATTAATATAAAGTATTCAATTTAATAAGTATTATATTTTGATAGTACGTGTACATTCTTATAGTAAAGTAAGTATAATGAGTCAGTGTAGTTGTAGTATAAGTAGTGGCTACTGTATAATTTGACTTAAGTCAGTTTATGTTGTTACTTATAACTATTGTAGAATAATATTTAAAAAAAATGAGTACACAATAACTATATAACTATATATACTTATTTTTTGACTCAATATTGTTTATACTGAATGGTATAAAAAATACTTTACTTAGTAGATTGAAGTTTTTTGCTGTCTCGTAACGTTTATAATCGAATTTTCTAATTATTTTTTCTATTTTGAACCTCTACCTTAAGGGAAGGGTTTATTTAAGATTAAGGTAGCGCTTTAAGGACCTGTAGCAAATTCTTTTTATCCACAACTTACTTTTTCTCCACTTTTGCTTTTTTTAAGTCTTCGTAAATCTAGGTGAGGCTTCCATCAGGGATGCCTTTTGCCTAAATTTATGACCAAACTCTACAATTTATTATAAAATTTACCATTCAGCCAAAAATGCGCGAGGTCTGTTGCATTTGCTACTTTTGCTAAAAATCAGCAGCGGTCTATAAAATTACTAGACAATTAAATTATTGGGCTGTTTTTATTAGACAGTTTATTCATACTTTTGAACCGCATTGTTTTAAATGACAGTGGTTTCTTAAAAATCGTCTTTTTATTCAACGCCTGCTGCAAGTATGTTATCGCATGTCATGAATAATTCGGTCATGAAATTATATCGGCATTGCTTCATATTGCTGACATTGTATTGCCATTATATTATATATAAATTCCGGCATTCCCTTCATTCCCTTGCGGGACGTAGAACCGCAACAAATATCTTTCCCTGTAATCAATTCTGGCCCTTTTGCTTTATTTTCTCCGGGGTTTTTTCTTCTTCTCCTGTCTGTTTCTTGGCTAACTTCTTCCAGGTTATCTTGGGTATTCCATTTTTGCTTCCTTGAGGGATCTAGTCTAGGGTTTGTCAGCTTGTGGTATTACATGGCCTTTTGTAGGTGTGGTCTGTCGAATCAAACTCACCTTTCTTTATTGTTTCGTTGATAAGGCTTTGGCTTAATCTTATTCCTCATTCGTAATTCTTTCTGCTCAGTGTATATTTGAAGATTGTTTGAGACATTTGCTTGTGGATACCTGTAATTTATTTACGATCGTTTTTTTCACATTCTTGTTATTAGACAGAATACATTAAAAATTAAAATGGAGGTGGAAATTAATTTCCTAAAATTTCTTTAACATGAATAGGCGTCAACCTCAAAATAGCATATAAAAGATGATATTTAATGAGGTACCATCATTTTTGACCACCAAAATTTATATACAAACACAATGTAAATCTGTTGTGTGTGGTTTTTGTGGGTCTTACATACAAACACACAACACCAAAATATAAAATATTAAACCAGATTTTTGTTGCATGAATTACTTCTGGTGGTACCACAAATATTGTATGTGTGTGTGTGTATAGACGGACCATACGTGTATATAATTACCATGGTATCATCAGAGTAGCATAGTATAACAATTTGAAACTAGGACACCCGGATCAACCAACAAAAAAAAAAAAAAAAACAAACCAACACATATGATAATAATCGTCGCTTGTATACATAGACTGACTTGACTGTTGTTTGCTGCTGTGCATCCGTACTACACAACAAACACATATTTAAATGATATTAAAATTCATGTGTATTGATTGATTTAAATAATTTTTAATTTATATTGATAACAGGTTCAAAGGTACGATTTTATTCAATAAAGTTGAATCAAAAAGTGAATTATATTAAATTTGTTTTCAATAGAAGTGTTGCGTTAATGAATAGAGATCCAAAAAGCTTGTCCTTTTGAAATTTGATGCAATGTAGTAGACTGAAATAATATTTTTTTTTTTTTTTTTTTTTTTTTTATTTATTTATTTAAAGTCGTTTTTTAACGTCAAGGTCATTAACGACTACTATTTACAAATCATAAATTACAAAACATTATGAAATAATATTATTGAAACTAATTTTCTTATGGCACGATGTTTGTTTGCTGGTTGGGAGTTAAAACAAAAAAAAAACTGCAGCAGACACCAAAAACCGACATCTAGGTTACTAAAACTTTTTCAATCGATTTAGGTTGCCGTCAATTTTGAGAAAATGCAAAAACTTTTTTATAACTGTCAATTTGTATTTTTTGTCAAAATTTTATGTTTTATCATTTAAAAAAAATTAGTTGTGGTTGTTATGAGAAGTTAAAGAAAACAGTATAATTTAATGTAAGTACAACGCAATTTTATGTTAAGTCATGATAAATATCCGAATCAAACCAAACGTAGGTAATGTACTCACATATTGGGTTGATTACTAAATCAGAAGTATGTCTTTTTACAATTTAACCTAATATTACAATTATTTCATACAGTAAAAACTAAAAGTACCTTAAATTTATTATTTAATAATGTACCAAGGTATTAATGGAATATAGTTCCTACCGGGAGTCCCACCACACCTCTCGATATTTTTTTTATAAATCAGCAAACGTGCATGTTAAGGGTGTCTTTAAAGGGACTAGACTCCACTGATCTCTATATAACTGAATAGAGGATCCTTATGGTGTTAAATAAATTTGAGTATTTAAATTTGTTAAATAAGTGCTTGTGCAATTTAATTTTTTCAGTTCTATCCACTTATTTGGCGGCGGAAGGATACACTAGTCCTTCAAATTTGAATAAATTGAATTCGTGAGATCATCTAGTTATATGGAGATCAATGATGCATTGTAAAGAACGAGCCCTCTTTTATACATTATTTTGATAATACAATAATCAATTAATTTTCCCAAAACATTATGTTGTTTTATTAAATTCTTAACTACATTTTCTGCGAAATAACTGTGCCATAAACATTTATATATCATTGTATAAATTTTATTATACAAAACTTTCCGTGAGGAAAAGAAAACAATGAGACGTGAACTGATCAAAGTTGTTATACGAAAAGAGGAATTAGATCACTTATTATAAGATCCGCTGTATACATTTTTTTGAATTTGATTGTACATATAGTTTTTTATTTAAATATGTTGCGGCTTGTAATTAATTATACTGTATCTAAAAATCTTGTATATATTATTAGTTTGCCAAATGTTATTCTGGTTAAGTGTGATGCGTTTTTGAAACTAGTTTTTTGATTGTAAGTAGTAGTATTTGAAATTTTCCATATCTAATCATTTTATATATTTATAATTTATGAAAAGGAAAGTTTGTGTCTCATCTTTGGAGACATTTGTGTTTTTAGAAATATATTTAAAAAAAAGTTGTTTTGGAATTTTAATTTGTACCCAAAAAAATATGTGAATAACAACAAATGTTTTTAGTCAAATTTATTGAACGAATTTTATTTACAGAATATTTGATTTCACCTAAATGCATAATATTTCTTCTGAATTTAAAATGACATCTAAAATGAATTTTCGTCAAGTATCGATCAAATCAACAATAAGCTTTTTTTGGTTTTGCGTGTTGCTTAATTCAGTGCCCTGCAACTCCATCTAACGTCTTAGAATATGGAAAACTCAACTTTAGTACAGAATTTTTTCCACGTTTGTACTTTAGGTAGTTTAATTTAAGCTATATTTAAAGTATCGGACAAACTTTTCTCAAATTCAATTGAATAAACTTCTTTTTTTTCAAATAAAAAAATTATACTACTTATATCATTTATAGATATACAAATAGTATGGAGACTTCAACGGTCAGTACCACAACAAGCCCTAGTTACAATATGACCTTTTGCAATTAATTCAAATGTTTTACAATATTTTGTAATTAGGTGGTGACGGCTTTAAAAATAAGTTAATTTTTCAAATTTATTAATTACCTAGGTATCCCAACACGGCTCCATATTTTTCCGGTTTAAAATATCGCAAAAGTTAACAATTTACATTTATTATTTTTTTAATTACCCTAGAACCTAACAGTCTCCAACTACTTAATCTTTTTATGCCCTATATCAAAAATAAATTAAAGTTCGTAATGCTTAGAAATATTAATGCAAAAAAAATTTAGTATAAGTGTTCATAAACCGTAAGAGATAGAACCAAAATTTAAATGTGTAAACTGTTTTTTTTTTTTTTTTTTTTTTTTTTTTTTTTTTAAAATAAACAACTTTTGTTTGAAACATTTTTTCGTAAATATCTTTGTTTTTTCGTGAGAATTCAAACTAGAGCAAAAGTTAAGTTTTCATTTTCTCAAAAAAATAGTGAGTTGAAAATTTGAAGATAGCTGTAAATATTGAATCTATTGATTTCAATTTAAAATTAAACTCATTCGATGGGAGAGGGTCAAAGGAAACAGTTTTGGGGAAAATTTTTTTACTAAGAAATTCAACACTATTCATCCAGAATGTTTCGACAAGTAACTCAGTCAATTGTGCATTTTCATTTGTTTTTCAATTTATTTTGTATAATTCTCAAATATGAAGACTTCTGAGTTTAAATGGATCTCTATGACTACATTCATCTCACTTACTGTTGTATGTTTATCTTTAAAATATATATTATAAAGATAAACCGTTATTTCAAAAAATAGAAAGAAGGGTGAAGGTTACCTTAAAGTCATGGAATCTTGTAAAATAAAAAACAATGAAATGTTAGTAGATATATATATATATATATATATATTATTTGTAAATTGTATTAATCGATTTAACAAACAATTTTAATGAATTGTATGTATATAAGGTATGTTTATTTAAAATATTCATAAATATTATAATAAATTATCACTTAGTAGTTAAGTTAGATACTTCTTATTATGTGATTTAAGTAGGTAAATAGTTTTATATTCTAAAAAATCTAAAAGAGAAGATCTGTGTGAGAGTTAAATATATTTTTATAATCACATAAATCAGTTATCCAGTTTAAATGTCTTATTAATAATATGTATTATGTATCGGATGATTTGTTTAGTTTATTACAAAAGTTTAAAACAGTCAGAAATGCAGGTCGAAAATTTAAAATTTTCTAACTATTTTAGGTTTGCAGCAAACAACTGGTAGGGTAAACCAGAGGTGGTAGATTATAGATGATTATCTCGATCTACTCAAAAGTGTTGCGATATCCAACTTAGTTCGAGAAGCCGTTTTAATGACGTTTTTCCAACGACGGACTGGATAGACGGTGCAAAAAAATTGTCGGGCAATATATGATCGATAAACTATGCTTGTATTTACTAAACGTTTTCGCTTAAACCAGCCATATGGTTTTCGATACCCCATTAAATTGACATGGTATGGAGGGTAGACTCAACCAATGCCGCAATATATCTGTCATTTTAATAATTGACATATTTAGAGGCGTCAAGCTAAAAAATGCAGCATTTCTGAGTATAGTCACCATCTTAAAGTTTGGTAGACTCGTCAAAATGAAGCAGCCACTCACGAAGTTTGGAGAATGATTAATCGAGGTATTGGTCAATGCAAAATGTGCAAATGGTGTCCTATTGTTCTAAATGTACAATGAGTTTACTTATTAATGCCCGATAAAAACATATAATTATATTTGTTCGCGAAGACTCATAGCTTTCAAAACATTAATAAGAAATTTTAAGTTTAGTTTCAGCTGTACTTCAAATACTCTTATACTCTTTCTTAGACTTTCAAGACATTCAAATACTCTTTTAGACTTGCAACAGCTATTTTTGGCTTTTGATCCACTAAACGAATCATTCTGTAGATACTTAAATGCATATAATTTAAAGTCGTTTGTATATATTTATATTTATATTTATATATATATTTATTTATTTGCAAATAATAATATATATTTATTTATCAGTTCATATCCGCGTATTTTTTGTTCCCCAAAATAAGAAAGTGATACATTTTAAAAATTTTATACCTATAATTTGTAAATTCCTAGAAGCATTTTGAAAAAAAAAATACAACTTGTCATACTAATAAAATTGATAAAATGCTCAAAAAAATCTTATACTGATTAATATTATTGAATAATTGAACTGTGGAAAAATTTTATCAATATCGATCGTATGACAAAAATCGAATTAAATAAAAATATTTTTTCGTTCTCTATGACAATCATTTGATTTGAAACACGTTGAAATCCCAACTCGTACGGATTTTTGTTTATCGTATGTTATTAATGTTTGTGGGAAACACGAGTAATTTAATTCTGAAATAGTAGCTTTCGATATGGTAACCTTTTGCTGAAAGCCAATCTTATGGGAATTTTCTTTCGATCTTAGAGTAGTAGTATACAACTGTAATTATATCATTAGGTACTGTCAATTTGAGCTTTTTAAAAATGAGTAAAAACAACTAAATTTAAAGATGTTTTACTAACTTTTATCCTTAAGTTCGTCGGAAATTCCTTCTTTGAGACGATTGAAGATTTTATTTACTTATTTACAGCCAACTTAAGACACGATTTTTTTTGAGGTTTTTAACTGCATATGACTTTTAATCAGGCGTGATATAGTTTTCTCACCAAACTAAGGGTATGGTAATTTTATCCCATAATGAGAGTATCCGGATGAGGCACAACGAGATATTATTGCTGGCCATTTTATAAAAAAAACTACGATAAGTGATGTAATTAATCCCCAGCTAAAAAGAGTACTGTAAGTTTAAAATATCTGGAAAGAAATTTGATCGAAAGTGTTCTTAGCTATGTTTCAAGTGTGAATTTATAGTTACCGTACTCGAAACAACTAAAAAAGAGATGATGATCTTCAGAAGACTGAGTAGATTTACTTGAAACACAGCTAAGATCAGACTTGATCAAATTACCTTTTAAAGCAACCGATCATTGTTAAAAGTTTTCAGAAAGCCGGATTTAAAAATTAATAAAAAATCCAAAATATGATATAACTTTGCATTTATATAAAACTACTTGAATTTTAGCATATCAAGAAATTGATACAAGACAATGCTCCCCATTACGTAAACTCTTTTTCTTCATTAAATGAGTAAATAAAAAAAATAACTCTTACTTCTTAAGCAAAAATTAGTAATTAATTTGATTAATTCTTACTTATTACACACGGAATTCCCAGAATGTCATAGTAGTATGGATGATATGATTGGTATCCATGTGTGTCGATTACTACTAACGATTATTTTATTAGTTAGACCGTCTTGTCACTACATGGCTCTTTTAGAGTTACTCAGTTAATATAATAAATGATATTAGTTATTTATTGCAAAGTGATTTAAGTGAAAGTATTTTTACTACTTAACACATGAGACTTATTTTTTTTTTTTAATAATAATAATTCCAAGTAATTGTTGGTAGTGTCTTTCATTAGCTGGTATTATTGTTATTATCCAATAACGGTTAATTTTTTTATATATAAAATAAAATAAAAAAAAACCATTATTAAACAATATTAATAACATCGATATGAATGACTAATCATTTACATATTTGCACAGTCAATTAACCTGAAAAAAAAGGTTTTTATTTTGTTATGACGTAGTTTTGCTAATTTATTGATCATTTAGACGAAGAAGACCTACATTTATTTTTTACACCGAAATTGGTTTCATAATAATTGAAATTTTAATTCTACAGTATCCGCCTAGGATTCCAAACAACATACGAGTTTGAAAATAATTGCCCCATCTGGTTGAAAACCAGTAAAACCAATAAATAGAATTATTTAGAAAAGTATGACTTTGATCATGTTCTTAATGCAATTTTTGTTTTTCTCGGGTCAAAATTAATCTAGAAAACGATTTTTGTCAAATTCGGAAACACCAAATTTTTTTCGATTTTTTCGATTTTTTTAAAGAGGTACCCCTTGAAAAAATTGCAAAAATTCGAGAAAAATTTTAATTTTCTCATCTTGATAAAAATCATTTTTTTAGACTAATTTTGACCCAAGAACAACAAAAGTCTAGTTAAAAAATTGATCAGAATTATAGTTTTCAAAATAATCACCTAAATCGTTGAAAAAAAAAAATAAAAAAATGGATTCGAAATAAAAAAATGAGGGTCATTTATTTTCCTAATTTTCTCATTTTTGAGGTTATGCAGAGATTAGTGTTGATGAATATTCTTAAAGGTCTAATGAATCAAGGAAAGAAGATAATTTTTATAATCGGTGCTGTTACACTATCTTTTCAGATTTTTCGGCATATTAGGTGGACTAATATGTAGATTAACCTACAATAGTACAATAGACAACCTGAGATAAATACAATAAGTTAATTTGTTTTAACTATTTGAGTTTATCTATCCAGTAACAAAAAATTATTAATATTTTATACCATAATCAAAAATAAACAGCTTTGAATATTTATATACCAGTTGAAAACTTGAAAGATCCTACAAGTTTCTCTAAAACTGTTTCTAGTTATATATATTGAATTGTGGACCACCCTGTACTTACAGATAAAATTATAAATCAATTAACCGCGTAATTGTGATTAAATTAGTCATATTAACTTTATAAGTCATTAAGTACTCAAAGGAATTATTGGTTACATACAAAACTTATTTTCAAAATAAACAGCAAATTCAAGGAGCTAGTTAAAATAATTCACTTCTCGTAATTGACGATGGTGGTAAAACCATAGTGACCCAAGTAAAATATTTCTCAAATATAAAGATTTTGGTATCTGGGCATATAAGAAACTTAATTCTTCATTATTTTTCCATGCTTCTTACACTCATACAAATGCCATTTGTCATCATTTTCCTCATTAAATTCCAACCTCTTACTCCGAAAAACGTACGCGAAACAACTAGGAAAGAGGCGATAATATTAAATCCGCTGAGAAAATTATCTTTCTTAACTAACTTAATTTAAAAACAATATCGGTTCATTCGTTTCTATTACGATGCCACAGACGATTCAATCAGGCCTGATTTTGTAACGACGTTTTTAAAAATTTCTAATTTAATATTATTTATTAGAGATTTAAAAACAGAATATCATGTAAAAAAATTGATGTATCATTTAATATCGCAAAAATATACTAAAATAATAATTAAATCTCAATTATAATTATAATTATTATTTTATACGAAAAAATTTTGCCTTGACTTTGACCAAAAATGTAGGTACTATGAACTCAGTAAGAACAAGTATAACTCAAGTTTATAATTATATATATTTTTTTTTATATCTTGTATGTACAAAAAAATAATATACATTATCATCATCTTTGCAAAAAAAAAAAAAAAAAAAATATAAATAAATAAAT
The DNA here is from genome assembly GCF_905475395.1 of Chrysoperla carnea. NCBI lineage: Eukaryota > Metazoa > Arthropoda > Insecta > Neuroptera > Chrysopidae > Chrysoperla > Chrysoperla carnea. Next base: position 126,918,333 of record NC_058337.1, on the reverse strand, counting down.
AAAACAACATATTATTGGGATTAATAAAAAAAAAATTGAAAATATTTTTGCTTTCACTAATTAGAAAGTTTTTATCTAAGGTATCACACATAAGCTATCACACACATATACATACATATGTTATTCAAGTCCATCATTATTACTCACATACACGTCTTAGCGCGAAATAAGTAAGTACATGAATGTATTCGCTAAGTAAATTCATACATATACAGTGAAACTTGGTTAAGTGAGACATCAAGGGTCTTATAGAGGTGTTTCACTTATCCAGTATCTCAGATACCCAGGTATAAATAAATAACTATTTCATTTACAGAGGGTTCTATTAATAGAGGTCAGAATACAGGTTATTTCAGTTATAAAGATGCAATTATTAAATAAAATAATGTATTATCAATATCATTGCTGCTACAAAAATTATGAACACTGTGTCTTCGCGTGAAATTTTTTTGTCTTTTGTTTAATCACCGGTCCACTTACCGGAACGTTTTTTTTACGAAGTTTCTTGACCCATGTTAGCAAATACTGTTCAAGTTCAGCATATTCTGATAAACGTTTCGAGACAGATTTCATCGCGTGTCTTCTCACTTTCATCAACGGATATAAACTTCAGTTTTTCACGTACTGATAACGATTTGAGCCTTTGTTTCGGCATTTTACAAATAAACATCCGTATGACAATAAAGCAAAACTAAAACTGAAGGTCATTGGAGCTCAAAATTAGTTAAGCGCGAAATTTGTGGGTAGAATAAAAATAAGTAAGTAAACAATTTAAACGATGTTATCTCAGTTCTCAGTTACAGAGGTTAATGCATATAAAATTCACTCCCTGTCTCAGTTATAGAGGTACCTATGACGATAAAGTCGAAAGAACGTTTGCTTTGTCGCACTAACAGAGGTAATTTTCAGTACCAAAATGTTGAGATCTCAACATGAATTCCAGTTATGGAGGTTTCTCACTTATGCAGGTCCCCTTAACCAAGTTTCACTGTACACACACATGTATATAGCATATTCTTCATTATATGACTTTAATACCAATAAAACGGTATGTTGAATTAGATTTACAGTTCATGACTGATAAAATGTCCTAAAAATGGTTGAAGTGATTCAGGAGTGAAAAAGCTATTCGTTTTAAATATTTTAAACGACATAAGACTAAAAGTAAGTAAGCACAAACTGTGCAAGGTTGTTTTCAACAACATACCTACAGCTGTAAACAAAATTGTAGAAGTAATAACCGTCTCTGTTAGGAGCTATAGATTTTCAAAGTTGTCATTTTTAGTTTGCGTTTCTGTAACAGAAAGTAACCTTAGCAAGCCTTGCAAAGAAAGTAGGGATGCTTTGAGTCTAAATTTGTAAAAAGCAATAGAAGCATATATAGAGTTTTACTACGGTATCTCAACTTTATAGATGACTTTCACTATACCATAATTTTTTATTAAATAAATAATTTGCAGTTACCATTATCAATGATGCGACAAAATACGACATTCAATTGTTTATTTATAAAATGTTGGTTATGTTTTGAAGATGACACAGTTTGACCTTAGTAGTGAAATCTGCTTATAAATTTACATGATTTTATGTAGTATTTTAAGTAAATTCTTTTAAATTTAAATATTTGTCTATAAAAATTGATATTATCTATTTTATATTATAGGGATTATATTACAAGATTTCTTCAGAGATTGCCTACTTTTATGTTTTTTTTTAGTATACGATCTTTTTACTCTTTCTTTCTTCTTGGCTTACAACTATCAATCGGGTGCATTTGTTGACTGGTCGAATAGTTTTTGAGATACGGACTAAAATCGATCCAAACATTGCGATACCTCAGAAACTCTGCATCCAATCATTAAATTAACCTGATTTTTATACTTTTCGGGTCAAAATTACCCCATCCACCGAGTTTCATCAAATTCCAAAACAAATTTTTTTTTTGCGTTTGTCTCGATTTTTTCAAAGGGGTACCTCTTAAAAAAATTACGAAAAATTGAATAATTTTTTGGATGTCCAATCTCTATCCCATTTTATGACATGTTTTGTACAATGTTTGTATTTAAAAAAAAACAAGTGAAAAGAAACAATTGACTTAGTTAATTGTTGAAATACCATGCATAGTCAGTGTTGATTTCTTTATCACATAACACATACAAAAATTTATAGACAGGGTTGATGCGCAATCGTTTGTTTTTTATGACGTCACGTAAATAACAAAAGATATTCACTTTTAAATAGACACACACACAACTGATATTCCTATACTATAAAATTTGCACCTAATTAACGCCCTCGTGGGTAAACAGTGATGTTTACAAAAAAATGTTTCAAACAAAAGTTTTTTATTATTTTATAAGGAACATTTTTTACATTTAAACTTTTGTTCTATCTCTAAACTTGGGACTAAAACAAACTTGGGACTAAACTTAATATACTATGTATATTTCATATATGCATGGTATAAAAAAGAATGAAATGTAAACGTAATTTAATTGAATTGAATATTAATTAATTCATTTTTGATCATCATTTAAACCTCTTTAACAAAAATATACTAAATTTTAAATAAAATTTGCTAAATAAAATCCTGTTATAAATAAAAATACAGCTACATTATAGAGTAATTTAATACATTAAAATAACATATAAATTAAAATGAAGCCACACAAATCATTATTAATATGGTTTTTTATGTATAACAACTAGTTTTCATACCAACTATAAAAACCATCAACCATCATGGTTACCTATTTTTTTTTTTTTTAAATATAAAAAAAATTCACTTTCGCATGTAATAGTTTTAAATTAACGGTTTTTTATTTCTGTACACTATACAGCCATATAGTTGAGTACCAGCGTATTTCACATAATTATTGACTGAATTATCTAGAATAATATTTGTCGGGGAAAAGTGTAAATACCGATGTGATATATTCATTTTCAAAAGCGAAAAACTTGAGTTCATCGGTTTACCGATGATGTGTTCATGGTATTTACATATATTTAAACATGGTTATTTTTTACCCTTACTAGGCAATATATTATTGTAAACATGTAGTAGTTTTTACAAGCTTTTATTCAATTTCTTACAATGTTTAATTACTTTAGAATTTCGGAATTCTAATCTTTATATTGAAATCTAATCAGTTATCCTGAACATATTAAGCTGAAAATGACATCATTCTAAACCCAAAATGCCGGACTGGTTATTTTGGGAAGGGTTTTCTGAGACTAATACAAATAACATATGTAAATCGGATAACAATGCATTTTCTTGATTTTTCCATTACCTCCCCCTTATTTGATATACCTCTGTGTCACAAAAAATGCACGTGTTATACCATTCTAAGTGTTATAACTCTAACATTATCTGTGAATCACATGTAATGCTATAGTAATAATACCTAAAAAGGTTTCTAAGCTTTGCGTTTATTTTGAATTTGAGTATAAGTACATATCTGATCTAAAAGTTTTAATAAATAGTTCTTCTTAAAGAACGAGCTTTTATTTTGTTAAAAAGGAGAGAGTAATTATTTCCATGAGTCATGCATGACTCTAAGTAAAAGCTTGAGGCGCAAATAGTCATGTATTTGCGAAGCATAAAAATAATTAATTTCAACTTTTAGTTCAATAAAGCACGAACTAAAAATGTATTTTTTAACCGACTTCAAAAAAGGGAAGGTTCTAAATTCGACCAGTTTTTTTTTTTTTTTTTAATCTTTATGTTTGTTATCTCAGAACTTTTGACTGGTTGAACCGATTTTGATGATTATTTTTCTATTTGAAAGCTGGTGCTTCTCGTGTGGTCCCATTTCAATTTGGTCCAGTTCTGACTATGATCGCAGGATAATAATATTAAACTCCGAGTCCAATTATCACGAAAATCGATAGGACTGTCTTTATTAACTTACAAATCAAACAAAACATGGGATTTTAGATCGTAAAGTTATTATGAAACGAAAATTGGATCGTTCGATTTACGTGCCCTTTGATGGTTCATTAAGATAAGTTTGGTAATATTTTAGTCTTAGCTCCAATGTTGAATTTCTGGAGTTTTCCAAGTTTTGTCTTAACTCGACGATTTTTGATATCTGTTGTGTATGCTTAAAGAAAAATGATTGACAACACAAAACAAGAAAAAATATTAACTGTAGAAAACTACTGCTTTTTTTATTCGTAAAATTATATCAAAATTAAAAAATTAATTTTCTTTATATCAAACTTTATCAATCCTTCAAAAGGAAGATAAAACAAATTGCAGTAAAATTTTCGCTACGTTTAAGCTCCTCGATCTATTTCCACAATATACTTTACAAATCAGACTCTCTATACAGCATATTAACAATAAAATTGAGTTAAAACTTAAAGACATAGTCGAATGTTTCATGCACAATTAGTATCTATCCAATTGTTATTCTCATTTATTTTAGCAAGATAATAACAATTGTTTTACATTTAAACAACAAAAGGAGGTCAAACTTTATTATAAAGTAATTCATATTATCCATGTCTGTACTTGCTAAGCGTGTTAGATAGATATTACTCGATAAATTCGCATGAAAACATTTGTGGAAAAAATATACATATATGTAATTTGGTGTCTTTATTTCATGCTGTCTTTATTTGTCTGAAAAAATATATATGCATCCATAAAAAAACGCAATATATGTTATACCGTTGATTATTTCGAATAAAAATGTCATAGCGATAAGAGATTGATTTGCCTTCTGAATGGCTTAAAAATGTACTGGAAAATAATACATATTAAAACTTTTAATGGGAAACTTATAATATTTCTTTCTCTTTTTTCCTAGCGTCCCCAACATTGTGATTTTTCTTCAGCCCTTTACAAAAATTGAATTATATAAACGAAAATTATTTTATTAAAACAAAATGTAGAAATTAAATTTGCAACCATGAGTTTGGATATATATACCTTAGAATATGCTTATTTTCCAAAAATTGTTATTCCATTCTTTCCATCTTGGTAAGAGGAGAAATTGACTTTTAAATATTAATTCTACTAGTACGATATTTAGAGTTTTCAAAGCCTGGAAACGATTCTATTTCCTGAATATGCGAACTAACAATCTGGTAGATATTGATAAGATGTTCAAAATTTCGCTGTTCGAACTTCAAAGTTACAAAAAACATGCGAATTTTTATTCAGAATTTCGTAGTCAGCTTCCTAGTGGCGTGAAATTATTGTCTGATCGTTAAGTAAATTTTCACCAGCGTAAACAAAAATGGATTTAGAAGTTTAAATTATTTGAATATCTCTCAGAAGATTTGAAATTGATGCCCAGATTTCAACTCAGCTTTTGTTTTTGAAGATTGATTCAAGTGTGCTGGATTATAGATTTTTTTTACTCGAGACATCGGAAGAAAGGTAAAATATGAAAGAAGCACATGGTCTCAAATGGGTGTAACAATTCCTATATCCTACATTTATAGAACAGTTGCAGAATCAAATGTCCATATTGAGATTTCTCACCGCTTTCTGCTTGAAAATATTAAAATTGTTAACATCGAACGTAAAGTTTTACTGTTTTACAAATGAGATTTAAAAAGATTCCCGTTTCTAGAATTCCCGTTTCAATAACACGGCTGATCTGACTTTTGTCTATTTCTTTTCTTATTGAGCTATGATTAGGATGAAGTACATCTGAAATCTGAGATCAGTTGTCTTTCTTGCGCTTCCTAGTGTAAATAACCGAAAAAGCTGCGAAAAATGTCAATTTGGATCTGATATTATTCTAATAATTAAAAAAAAAAAGAAGGTTTTAAATCTTTTTTGTGTGGCTGTATTTTTAGTATCAATTAATTTTATATTTAAAGAATGCAATTTTCACTTGCTAGGCAGAAATTCAGTTGCTCAGTTGCTTTATCAGCGCACATCCAGCGTTAGTTAACGCAACCTCTCTCTGGTAGGATGTATTTCATCTTTACTTAAGTTAAAAATGAAAAAAAAATAGTTCAAGCATCTGAAACTCTCGAAAATCTTGTCAGTTCTTATGCCATTAATTTACTTTCATAAGAATCATGGTGTTACAATGTATCTTAAAATAACGTGAGAACAACATAAAAAAAATCGTTACTCTACCGTGTAAATACACAACGTGATTAAAAAAACTGAAATAAGTGAAATTATATTTAAAAAAAACTAAAACTATTAAAATTTTATTGAATTGTTTTCTAGGTCATGTGATGATAATGTAGCCCAAATAATATTAACAGATGCGCATTGTTTGTACATCGTATTTTTTGAATAAATAAATTTTGGAAAGATAGAAGTGTATACAATACATATATACGAAATTAAATCAAACAGATGTTATGTACCATATTTAATTTTTTGGAAACGAGAAATCTTTTGAATCAATTGTTAACAATATATAGATACTGTTTTATATACTTCTTAATCGATACCGAATGTTGTGTTTATTAGGATACAAAATATTTAGGTTGATGGATGCATGGACAAATTGTCCTAGTTTTTATAAATGACACACATAAAGTAAAATTACGGTAGCCAAATGTGGGTGTAAATATTTATATAATATTTACTTGAATTTTGGAACAAATGATGTCCATGTGTTTGTAGTTGCTTGGATTTTACTGTAAGTGTCAAGGATACTGTTAATTGAGATACAAATTAAGTGTGAATTAGGCTGTTGTGTCAAGTTAAAACTGTACAAAAATATCTTTTAAGGTTCGTGTGCCTTTAAAGGTCTATTTTTGTCAACATAGTTAAGGACGTTCATGCGTCAACAATATTAGCAGAGAAATAAAAAACAATATGATAATGCGATAATTTAAATGATTTTCTATGATTTAAGACAGGAAAAATAACCTGTTATCGAATTAATTTAAATTTTTTTAAAGTTTGAAAAATGACTAAAAGTAAGTTTTACATGGGACTAAATGAAAAATATAAATCGATATTTTTCAAAAATTATATCGATAACCATACTTGAAACTTTTACCAGTTAATAATTATTTAAACTTTTAATAGAATTTCAAAAAAATTTTCTATTTTCTATTCATTTAAAATTCTTTAAAATTTACATACTGTTTCCCTATGAACGCACATAGCAAAACAGGTACACGCATGAACGTCCTTAAATAAAGAAAAAAATTATAAATAATTTATGAAAACAAAATTTATCACAATGTGTAATTCCCATTTATTTGTAAATAAAATGAACGTACACATCAACAGGTTAAATTAAACTTCTGTAAAAAAACCTCTTATGTGGGGCTTCTTAGAAACATAGGTAGGTAGTTATGATAGCCCGATATTAATCAAATAAGTTATAAATGCTAAGACATGATCTTTGGGTAATTAGTCTGTAGCATACGCTGGGCAATTTTAGACCAAGGGAAACTTAATTTACCTAAGAAACCATCCATTTTCTCCAAAACTATCAAAGTTAGACAGTTAAAAATTTATTAGTAGCTTCCACCAGTGAGCCTTGTGAAAAATTTTTGAAAAAGCTAAAAAAAATATTCTAGAAAATTATTCGAAATTTGCAAACTAAAACAAATGGAAACCGAATGGGATGGGGTATTAGAAAAATTTACTCAATCAATTGTTAAAGTGAAAATAAGAACAATTTTGCAAATTAATATATAATATTTTCTTTACTTTTTCGGTGGATTTTTGGGCCTTCTTTCTTTACAATTTTGGTGAGCCATGTTAGAAATGTATGATGTGGACCTTTATAAGATCTTTTCCTTGCATCAGTTATAACTCATTTAAATGAAAACTGTTTGAAAGTTTTTAAAGAAAACTAAAATCGTCGGCTATCCGTCAAAAAAAAAAAATTCTGTGGTAAATAAAAACTGACTGAACTTGATGATAAATGTAGTAAAAACATTAACCCAAAAATGTAATGAATGACGTTATTAAATTCTTTAAAAAAAAAAATCTAACACTTATATACTTTATTAAATAAAACTTAAATTATTCTAATTACAGTAATTAAAGTTTTTTCGGCAATTATCTGGTATATATATTTATTGAGTGTTTCAGTATTTTGTGGCTCTATTTTACTATTTTAATTCCATCACTATATATTGTTGTGTACAGATCTTTGCTGCCACCAAAAGTCTTAATGTTTGAAAATAAACACTGATATACTGATATTACGTATGATATTTATTTTATTCGGAGACTCTAAAATATGTTATATTTAATTAATCACTGGTGTTTTTTATTACAAATTAAGTTGCACTTGAATCTCTAAGTTGTAATAATTACTGTATGATTCTGATCAATTTTCAATGTCTTTAAATACAAAACTTTTAGATCAAAATATTAAATATTGTGATGTAAAAATTAAAATATTAAATATTAATTTTGCTGGCAAGTAAATATATTTAGAACCATGCTGCTATCACACATTAGAACTCAATTCAATTATTTACATAAGTAACTTAATAATAATAATAACCAATATAAATTACTTAATAATAATATGAATGATTTAGTGTGTTAGAACCACGTTTTTAAGGATAACGCCATCCAGGGCCTAACAATATAGATATTCTGGCAGGTCATAGTAAAATATTGGATTCTTTGTTATAACAAAAGGTTTTCCAATTTTTTACTAAGAAAATTTTGTCGTGGCAGCGGCCCTATTCTACAGCTTGGGAAATCTACAAAGTATACCGACTAGACCATTCAATGTGTTCTCTAGCACAAAATAAACTTGTGCATCCCCGTAAGGGTATTATATGTAAGGTGGGGCTGGATGAAGTCGATGCCTTAGTTTATGCCCATAGCCACCCAAGAAGATCTTAGAGAACGCATCTTGGAAACTACAGTAAAATGTATTCAGAATTGTATGTTGTTAAATTAAAATCTATGAGCTTGCCTCTCATAGAGAACACATATCTATAGCAGTGCCATGCAATTCTGAAACATCCTATATATTAATTATCATATTATATTATTAAACATATATAAATAAGAGACACATATTTTAATTGATCGCATTTTGTATATAAAAATGAAAACCATTTTCACATACTCTGTGTTGCATGTTAACGAAGTTAAAGAAAAAAACACACATACGAGTAGTACAAACATTCAGCCTACATAATTAAAAAGTGGAAAACAATGTTTTTAATATTTATCTTAAAAAAAAAAAAACATTTTTATTAAATCTTTTAAGCGTTCAAAAATTTTATGTGCGTGGGTTTCAATTTGTAACAGTTTGAAGATGTATGTCACGAAATTTATTCAAATGAAATTTAACCTTTAAAATATTCGCCTAACACTACGAAATTTTTTCTCTATGTTGCTAAATGCCCTTAATTTATTTGTTATGGGTTTAAATGTATGGTTTGTTATTTGTTATTTGTTAAAAAAAAAAAAAAAAAAAACAGCGGTCTTGTGCCCTCAAAAGTTTTGCACGTGAGTAGTATTCTCGAGGTGAAGTGGATTTGTAGTCCACGTTAAACAAAGTTGTCGAGTTTCGAGACGAATTTATGGATTTTGGATCCCGAATAAACTTGAAACGAGACTTGATATTCTATGTATTCTTCCAAATTTCATTTTTATGTATCTTTGTCAAAAAAGGATATTATTTGTAAAACGGTCTAAGATATAGACCATTTAACTTGTTCATGAATTCGAAATTACTCTTGAATTAAAAATTCAATTCAAACTTTTAACCGCTAGTTCTTCTCACGAATATACGGATTTGTGAAAACAATGTTTCTGCAATGAAGTAAACAATATTAATTCGTTGTTTTTATAACAAGTAAATATTTATTGAGTCAACGATCTCAATACTTAATTGAAGCAAATAATTTATTTGACGGCTTAAAGATTAAAGTATACTAAGTAAATTGTTTCTTGAACTTAGAAACGATTTATTTGATACCACAGCAAAAGGATATTTTTTTTAACCAATAACATTTTATCGGTGTAATTAGACCTATTTCTGAACACCAGTGGCTAACTTTCTTTTACGGTCAATATTTTAAACCGTTATAATTTTTGAACATAACATATTTGTATTAAAAGTTTTATAACCGACAAAAAAAAGCTATTGCTACCAGGACTCATATATTTATTGAAATATTATCCAATTATAAAGAAAGCAATCTATTTTCTAGAATCAATCTATTTTAAAAAAAATTAGAAATTCATTTGGTACAATATTTACCATATGTTTAAATAAATATATAAAAAAAATTATTGTTTACTATATTCTCAATATTATTTATAATATCTACTCTATAATTTAACGGCAGTTTAACCCTTAAACAGTTAACCCTTTTTTTCTCTTAAACTATTTTAAAATATTCTCATTTTTTTTACTGATATAAAATTTTATTATTCAGAGAGATGTCCATTTCGAAAAAAAAAAAAAAAATGTTTTGTGAAAATCACTGTTATAAATTAAAATTGTTTTTCAACCGTGAGCTCATTGAGCAAAATTTTTATGATTCCTTCTAAAGATTGATATAAAGATTAGTTTGGTTATAAACAAATTTGAAGTTTTGTTCTTGCTCGAATGTCGAATTCGGGGAAATCGAATTTTACTCTCTTTTTGACGGCCGCAAATCTTAAAAGAAGCCATTTGACGATAGTATACGTGGGAAAAAATGCGATGAAGTTTGCGAATGTCGAAAATGTTTAAAATAGGTTTTGTACTTCATTCCACGTATGCTGGTTATCGATCACTTTTTTTTTTTAAACAAATACCCAAAGAAAAAAACGTCGTCGAAAAACATACAAATCAACAAAAATCAAAAATGTGCCGTCCACAAATTTGATACTCGAGTCTTGATTAATGTTTTTAAAGGCTGACAAAAAGAATCATAAAAATATGACTTTGTTATGGACTCACGGTCTATCAGCTCAGCATCACACAATAATTTTTTTGTTACTTTGTAGTATGGCTTGCATAATATTTTATGTGATTGCTCCACTGCCGTCAGATTTGATTGTATTTAAATTTTTTGTGTTACAACTAATAACTGTAAATTTTTTTTCTATAACGTGTTGGGTGTTTGTTTGTTATGAGTTTTTATGTTTTATCTTTCTTGTCAGCTTATATAAATTAACATTCTTTAAAGTATTTACATAATTTTTTTGAACCTCTATGTAAAGAGTGTGGACATAGTAGAGTTATATTTTCTGGGTTGAAAATAGAAGTCGACAAGTCACCAAATCCTTTCTCACCATGTCCTATCGATATACTAAGAATAATAAAGTCGTTACTAGTATAATCGATCTGAAATTAAAAATACGCATATATTTTTGAACGAAAAGGAAAGTATCCTTTAACACCAACTTTCATCAAAACCCAAAACAAAATTCTTGTTCGTGGTTTCACCAAAAAAATCGGAAAATTTTTTGGCTTTTTTTTGGATAAAAAAACATTTTCTACAATACTTTCTCTAAACTCACAAAACACAAAATTCGGGCGCTTTTGATAATTAGCTGAATATTTTCTGAAACATCGACAAAATTGTATACGTAAAACTATTCACTAGGAAAATTTCTTCAATAAAAAAATTTTAAATCTATAGCCTTTGACGATATGATGAATAAAAACGTATTTTTTTATAATTCAATGAAACAATTTTGCTCGATCTTGAGATACTAGTCTTCCCAATTTCTTTTTTTTTTTTTTAGTCTGGTTTTTGAGTCTTAAAAATTTTAAATTACTGAATTTATAATTGTTAATCTGCTTTGAACCAGACATTCAATTCTTACTCTGTATATGGAGGTTTTGAGAGGCTTATAGTAATTTTTAACAAATGATTATTGAAATTTAAGATAGTTCATTTAATTTCATCTGGTTGGCAAAAGTATTCGAGGTCGATAGTTCACAAAATGGTTCAAAGTAAAAATTGTTTTGTTTACTTTATGATCAAGACATGATATGACTTTGCAACTGAATACGCCATAGCCAAAGTGTATCGGAGGGCTCTAAGTTTGAAACAAAGGATTTTGAACACGTAAAATAAAACATAATACAGCACAATACCAAAACAGGGATCTGCTTACTGGAATATGGTTCAATAAGTTGTATTATTTTTATTTGCCACAAATTCATATATAAATGAAAGACTAATTTCTGTTAAGTATATTTAAGGATTTTTTTTTTTTAAATTAATAATTCAATTTTTTTTATTAATTATTAATAAAAAATAGTACAAGATCCGAATTAGGGTCGACCTTCACCCATCTGTTTACCGAATGAAAGTTATTTTTTATGAAATGTAAAATATTAACAAATATTCCTGTAACGGGTTGCCTTAAAAAATATGGTCCAGACCATTTTTAATATAAATATCGAAACTTGGAAAGCTTGTAAACATTATTTTTGACCAATATTTTGTGGCCAATCAGATGCCACCGTAATTGTAACAAAATTATCTTTATTTAGATATGCGAGTCAATGAATTAACAGATGCACGTAATTACTATTTTCAACTTGTATAAATGCGATAATAGTGAACGAAAAAAGGCAGACAACATAGCTGCTGCATATTCTTTATGGCTTTTACTTTCGAGTAGATCAAAATTCGTAAGATATGCAAGTCAGTGAAAAATTTCTAAAAATTTTACTCTTGATATTTTCACTAAAAGTAGTCTAGACCACATTTTTTTAGGCAACCCATTGCAGGGATATTTGTTAACATTTTATATTTCATAAAAAATAACTTTCATCCGGTAAACAGATGGGTGAATCCTAATTGGGATCTTAGACTAAAATAGTTATATTTTTTAATAAATAAAACGGTAGTGGTGTATTAATCTCCGTTGAGGATGTGAACCAATCGGTTACTATGGAAATTTGCAATATAATATAATAATAGGCAGCTGAGAAACAAACCATTTATCATTATTCATGTTATTTTATCTTTTTTCCGTGCGATGGCGTTACGAAAGCGAGATGTTGACGTCACTTCCGTTTGAATTTATAGTTTAGAAAAACCATTTTTAATAAAAAATTACATGAAAATCAATTTAAAAAAAAATTTTGTTTTCTTAGTTTAATAAATTAATTACTATTAATAGACAATAAAAATTAATAATAAATATAGTTTATTTTGCTAATTAATTAAAAAAAAATACATTATTACAAAAAATACATAAAAGAATAGTAAAGTGTATTATTATTAAAATGGAATAATCAATAAGTTTTTCATTTAAAAATATTATAATTTCAATTATTGAATTCTAATTACACTCATTATTTGTAAATGAATGTAAATTAAATTATAAATAAATAATAAATAACAAAAATTATGCGCACTGCACAATAAACAGTGGCCGCTTTAATTTTTATTGAGTATATAATATGAATGTATAATAATATGACGATTGACTGTATGTGTATGCATGTATGTGTAATACTACGCGCGCCGCGCCGCGTCGTCATGTAGATATCTATGCGAATTGTGGTCATTACCGGAAGCAATAAGTTGGTTGGTGAAGATGCATCATGATTAAAGAATCAAGTTAACTAGTTTGGGACTCCTCGCTTTGAATATAATTATTTTCTTTCTTTTATTAGTATTCTGTACTTCGTGTAATATCGTCTCTACGCGATTGATTCATATACAGTTTGTGGTGAGGTATGTGAGATGGAAGGAGACGTACGATGGAGGTATGTAAAGCCGTGTTGGGTATGACTTTAAGGTATCAGATACATAAACGGTGATTCAATTTCAGTTTCCTACGTTTTCAACCCTGTAATTTAGTATGCTGTGAATACTTTGCTTGTTTCAAACGTCAAATGTTAATTTGTACAATTACATTTACGATATTAATCTCAACCACGCTAATCGTTCATATTTTTCATTTGGTATGCAGAAAGTACAATTCTGTAAGAACTGTATATAGACTTTTACGAAAAAATTATGACCAACTTAGTCGTCTTAGTGAGCGATTAGTTCACATCATTTTACCGAAGTTTTCTTAAGAGTCGCATCTATATCAACAAGTTGTGAACACCTATAAGGCCACATCCGCCATATTAAAGACAAAATAACCCTCCGAAACTTGTGAATAGTCATTGAAAGTAACCTCGGACGAATAGACTACTGCAAAAGATTTAGCAGCGGCCATTTGGCTTACATCATTTTGTGTATTAAATGGAGTACATTCGATTAATAAAAATATAACTCAGATAATTTTACATTTTGTGAGTGATTTTTTAAATTAAAGTTGGGGAACTCAATTATCCAATTCGAACACCCATCAACTCACCACTAAATCTTTTTTGGACCAAACTTTTTGTTACATTACAGAGCTGAAATCTGAATTATAAAACCCAATGTTGTTCAAACAATCGATATAGAAACAAGCAACAAATTTATAGAAACTTCAAATATTGTATTTAAACCTTCTCCAAAAGTGTCTCCTGTACGGCCCATTTCGACTGTAAATCTATCGGGATCAATTCCTCATAAAACCTCACTATCAGTCAAAATTTCAAATTGATTGCGTAAGTTTTTCGCAAGATATCGTTCGTCAAAAGCCAATGTACGCAGATTTTTTTAAAATTTTATTTTATTTTTATGAAACAATGTCGTGAACTATAAGGATTGAAGGAATTGAAAAAAATACACACATACCCTCGTTCAAGTCCCGAGTTGAACCCGAGTCTTTTGGATTCACGCCAAGCGATGTACCCAGTCGGACTTAAGGCACAATGTGTTTTCAGGGGCGAATACTATAACTTTCTCTCAGAAAATTGACAAAGATAAATATAAAATTATTAAAATAATGTTATCTTTATTTAATGACGCGGTATTTATTGTAGACAGTTGTAAAGTATCCGTAGCGGTGGGATTGGAGGGTAAAGAGCGCGACCATATGGAGGTGGTTATTAATGTTGTTCACTATACATACTCGTATGTAAGATATGACGACAAAAAGTAGTCCACTGACCTACATCATAACTCGTGCGACTAGCTTTTGAGTATATTTTTGTGTTGTTTGTTGTTTGGCTTATAACGTTTGTTTATTTATTTATCAGTTGGAATATGGAGGTTGACTTTATAAAAATAATATAAAACGAAGACTGATAAATGTAGATACTTACTTTTGTGTGCGATTTATTAACATGATTTTGGATAATAATTTGGGTCATTATAAATATACTTTATTTTTTGTTGTTGAATGGAATTAAAATCAGAACAGTGTATCAAATTATTTTGTATTTATAGAGACGAAATTTTTATTGCCTCGGAAATATTGTCTATAATAAAATTTTTTTTATTACCTTTCAATAAAAAAGAGGCTCTAAAATTGGTAGGCTGACTTTAATTAATCTTATTTAAAAGACAACAGCAGATGTTCGTAGATGTTGACGAAGATACGTAAGATGAGTGGCTATCAAAAAGCAAGTTCTTGAACTGGCTAACAGATAATTAGATCGCCAAAAAGAACCTAAAAAAAAAGTGTCATGCTGCTTCTAAGGAATTCTTAAGAAAAGGCAATCTGAGGTAGAGGGAGGAACATACTTGTGGTACTGTAAGACAGATATGTACGGAGTACAATCGTAAGCGTTCCGAAAATTTCTTATCTCGCCCACAGGACACTGCCTAAGTGAACTGCACGCTTAACGACTTGGCCAGTTATTTATGATTATTGCAGGAGCAGTTATCATGAGGAGGAGAAATAAATGATGTCTCGTCTATTCAGTTGAATCAGACTTTCTTTGACAACCCCTTCAACTTGAAATCCGTTGACGTCGAACTGTTGCTGTTCTTAAAAAGCTCCAAATTCTTCATGAAGTAGTGGCCGGGAATGGACCAACCCTCTTTTCGGTAGGCATCTAAAAATGCTTACCATCGAAGGTGGCAAGATCAAGAACAGTAATTAATTGTCATGTGGCGCTGTTCCCATCAACGAAGTTACGAAGAGAATCATTGTGGTGGGCAATCTGACAAACTTTTCAGTATAAGAACTGGGTGAATACTTCGTACTTAACACTCTCGCTACTCAAAACGCTTAAAAAGTCAATAAAATTACAAGAAAAAGGCACGATCTAGAAGATTGTGCCATGTTCGAAACTTATGGCCGAAGAGACTGCTGAAATATAAGAAGAATCTGATCTACCAAATAACTGAACTTATAATAGCCAATTGTGCAGTCAGGATAAACCTCAAAAAATGGTGGAGAGCCGCTAAGGATTCTTGTGATATGTATTAAAATAAATATATTCAATTATTAAAAATTAAGTAATTGCACACAATCCATACAAAAAATTTGGTATTTTAAGCAAGAAGTTGTGAATTTATCGCATAATAAAACTCTAAATCTCAGAATCGACAAATGATAGCGGTATCGTTTAATTATAGAAATTTGAAATAATTAAAGCAAAATTATTTATCATTACAAAATAAGTACACACTTGGGGGATATCTTTTAACATGGAGACTTCAATGAGTAGTGTGTATAATACGTCGAACAATGTACATGTAATAGGTTGTCGGTAAAGGCAATGCTATCACAATATATTTTCTTGAAATAATCCTTGAAGTTAAGGATAATATAAATTTGATTCAACATAAAAATAATAGTATATCAAAATACAATTCGAGAAACTTATAGCTGGTAATCATATTTTTAAGGATATCTTTTAACATGGAGACTTCAATGAATGTATAAATGTTGGAGATTTATATTTTAATTTTCTCTCTCAAATCTATC
Organism: Chrysoperla carnea; assembly: GCF_905475395.1. NCBI lineage: Eukaryota > Metazoa > Arthropoda > Insecta > Neuroptera > Chrysopidae > Chrysoperla > Chrysoperla carnea. Next base: position 126,901,637 of record NC_058337.1, on the reverse strand, counting down.
TCAGATTTTAAGCTAATGATATCAAGATACATTTTTTTTCTGTATTAGTTTTTTTCAACCAAATCTAATTAGATTTTATTATCTAGAAATAGTTACTTTGAATGGAAAAGAAATTATACGTGAAATTATATCATAATACTAATAAATTATCAAAAATAATTTCAAATTAAAAACTTAATACGTATTTTGACTTCAGTGTAGTCATTATCAGTATTAATTAGCTAATGGTAATTATTGTTCAGATTTTGTATCTCTAGAGAGTTAAATTACTCGCCGATAATTAAGGCTGGTACAATATTGAAATGTCTTACAGCCACAAAAATGAAATTTAGAAATTTCTGACACATTTCAGCAAGACAACAGTTTTAGCTGACATTTTCACATACTTAATGTCATCCTGATCAGAACCATTTTATACCTTATCAAAACAAATGATATGATAAATATTTTAACTTCAATTTAAACAGATTTTTTTCCGAACTAACTGTACCTCTGTTTTACAAAAAATAATTGTCCAATAAAATAATTCGACTGTAAAATAATTAAATAGCGGATTTACTTTAAAAGTTTAAACATTACAAAAATATTTCTATTTTTAATTACACAATGAAAAGATTAAAAATAAAATATATTTTGATTTTATGACTTTACACAAAGTATATTATATTAATATAAATAAAACTCCTAAAAATATACCGACCTTTTTGCCAAAAATATGTAAACAAACCTCCTTCTTAATATACCTTATCATAAAAATTACCGTATAATTTTATTGAAATATTACCCAAAATTTAAGTATTTTATTATTTTTGATGACGATTTATTTGTCTAATTGGAATTTTTACCGACAATTTAAAAGTACGAAGGTATGAATATTTTGGTTTAATTATCGTTTGGGTATTTACCAAATCAAACCCCTTTTCCGATTATATGTATAGCAAGATTTCATGATGACAAAATGACTTTTGTGGGGGGTAATAAAGGCATAAAAATTATATATCGACTTTAATTTTAGAGTTAAAATTTTATGAAGGGTTATTTTATAATCGCATACCTTTGAATACTTTGCGTTTGAAGTACCGTATAACTTAGCAAAAATTTGAGTTGGGACGAAATTTATTTATTTTACTAAATCATAAAATATTCTTGCGATTTGAAGCCCGTTAACCAATGTTGTCTTCCTACCATTTTCAAAAGAACTCTTGGATTATATGCACGGTAAAAGTATATAAGCTTGTAGTGAATTGTACCGCAATGTGTACTCCAATGTAGACAGGTAGTTCTAGTATTAAAAACTTGTTCAAACACAACTTTTCCAATACTCTCCGCGTTAATAATCGAAATTTAATTAAGTTTATCTCGAGTAAGAGACGGTAAACTTCAAATTTTTATGGCAATAGAGATAATTCATTAATTCCTTCTTAAATTTAGTTTTTTTTTTGTTTTTTTTTTTTTACTAAAGAAAACTTTCATTATCTCGATCTAAAATAACTCCATTTAGGAAATTTTAGTCTCATAATTTGTTTTGAAAATAAGATAAAGTGAACTTCCCTAAATTATTTAATTTTTTTTCTATAAAAGATGAGACACAAGTCGCTGATAAAAATATAAACTTAAAATTCAGATTTATTAAGTACCTAATATTGCTCTAAAATTTAAGTTTCGTAAGATGCCTTTTGTCGATGTAGTAATTGCTTAGTCTTAAGCAGTCCCTTAACTTTAAATTGAAGACTACATCATACAGAAATGTAGTTATCAGCAGTAAATTAATAAGTTTTGAATAAGTGACTAGACTAAGCAGTAAATGTCGCAAGAGTGATTAAAACAGTTTCTCAAGTTATTCACATATTTTGTCCAGAAATTTCATTACATTGAACATCAAAAGAATTGGCAGAATTTTCATCTCAGACCTCAAAGGCTTCATTTCAGACCTCAGACCTTGTTGGTGTTAATTATTACAAATTAATCGCTGAAGAACAAAATTTGTTTTTTGGTTTTTTAAATGAAACATAAATTTACTTATAGTCTTTTACTTGCTTAATCCGAATCTGTACTCAAAAGACCGTCCTGTGTTAGGAAAATTTTGTCCTCAGATCAAACGTCAAGAATTCCCGAAAAGTAAACTCACGTTTCTTGGGCACATTGTTATTGTTAAATAATGATACCTTTACTCATAATAAAAATTTACTAATAATAAAAAAATATTTGACAAATTTGAATAAATGTCCCCAATAAAATTTTTGAATTTAATTGATTGTTTAAAAATGTTTCATATATTTAAAAAAGTTATTATATTTATTTAAAATACTGTATTTTACAATAATTGTTGAAAAAAATACAATTTTAACAAAAAAATAAAATAAATATATATAAAGTTAAAAATGAAATAAAATAAATTTATTTCATCGCGTTTCAATGCACATTAGTGTTAATATTAATTAATTTACTGGATTATAAATAATTTTTTTTTTTAATATAATATTTTTATCATAAATATTTTAATTTAGAAAGTGAAACTAAAGAAAAAAAAAAACTTCATACTTTGCAAAAATATTTTTATAAAATTGTATTATTATTAGATTTATTTATTATTAATTTTTTAGTATTTATACGATTCCAAAAATTTGAGAATCATTCAATGTTATACGGGTTGTTTTATACTCTGAAACATTTCATTTCTGAATAATGGTACAATACCTACTTACCGATTCGAGAATTCCTGTCTTACCTACTTGTGTTAAGTAATACACAATATTTATGTTCAAAAACGTTTTACAATCCAAATTTGTCTTTTTCAGGCATATGCAGAAAAAAAATAATGATTAAATTTATCTAAAGTCCACTTCGTACTACAATATTAAAGTTTTTGTCGTTTTTTTACTTAACAACTTAATTCTATGCAAACAGATGTTAATTTATTACATTTTATTAACCCCCGAATCAAAAAAGGGGTGTTATAAGTTTGTTCGCTATGTGTGTGTGTCTGCCTGTCTGTGGCATCGTAGTGCTTAAACGAATGAACCGATTTTGATTTTTTTTCTCGTTTGAAAGCAAATTAATGAGGAATGTTCTTAGCTATGTCTCAAGTGCGAGTTTAGGGTTTCGTCCTCGGAACAACTAAAAAATAGGCAATGGTCTTCAAAATCGGTCCAGGAGGCAGAAGGCTCTAAGTAAAAGGGTAATTTAATGGAGAGTGTTCTTAGATATGTTTCAAGTGCGAGATTATGTTTCCGTACCCAAAAAATTTGTCCGGGTAATAATTTTGTTAATTTCACTTGTGTTTCAAAATTTCGTATTTTTAAAATCACTTAAAGCTAGTAATTCAAATCTTTGATTGCATGATTTCATATTATTACTGTCTTTCAATAAGCTGTAAAATATTTGTGGTCTAAAATTATTTTCGCAATATTTTGAAGATAAAAAATACTCCCATTGGTAAAATACCTTATTATATGGGATGATGTTGCAAATCCAATGATAGGAGTTTTGGAAATGCCATTAAGCGTAACAAAATTATATAATTTATACAAATTAAAGTAAATAATATTATTAAAATAAATAAATATTCTTACTGTACAGCTAAAAGTTTTACAGTTACGATGTAGTGTTTTAAGAGTAAAAAAGATAAATGTGACAAAAAACTTGCAATTATAGTAAAAACTGAATATAATACTTCGAATTGAAAAAAATGTATAGGTGTTTTTTTTTAAATTTAACATTTTAATACTTAAAAAAAATTTTAATACTTACAATTTGATGCTATTGAAAATGATCGAATTCTTATCAAAAATACAACAAGATAATACTGAGAGTTGTACGAATTTAAATATGAAATACTAAATATATCATTAAATACCGTGTAACCCTCAAATTAATATGTTGAACAATTGTTTTGAATCGGGTTTCCTTTTGAATTACCTTTATCGATTACTTTATCTAAATAAAAAGAAACAAATAAACTAGCAAATGATATAAGTTAGAGTGTTTAGAGTATATTAATCTTAGTCTCAAGTTTGTAACTCTAAGAAATATTGATACTACAATCAAAAATTTGGTATAAATGTTCTTCAAATCATCTAACATAATTAGTCCATTTTTGTTTGTCCGTAAATATATCCGTCCATTATCACGATAACTCAAAGGATATCAAGATACATCTAGCGGAAAGTATACAGCAAAAAAATTAGTTTGAGTTTGTAAATCAGCAACATAGATCATCAAATGGATCTTGTAAATCGTAAATGAAAGAATACAAGTTAAAATAAAAATTGTTTCTTTGAACAAAATAAAAGACATTTCTTTGGAACATTGTTTCCTAAATATTTTTATTTTCCCGTTGACGTTTCAATTCGGGAGACACTTTAAATTTAGAGTGTTGAGAATTTGCAGGTAGCTTGAATAGTTAGTTTATTGATTTTGATTTCATGTTTAACCCTTCCGGTAATATTCAGAAGATCAGAGGGATTAATTTTTAGACAGAAATTTTTTTGTTTAAAAATTTATTTCGAAGCATGTGATAGATTCAAAAAAATAAATAATATTCCAAGAAAAATTTTTGAGTTTCTAGGACAAAAATATCACATGTATATTCTAGGATGCACATTTGGAGTACACGGTTGGCGTTCTCTTAAACGTTAGTGGATTATCATATTCTGTTACTCTTGTTCTATAGAAACAATAAATGAGGTATTCCTTAGGCTAAGTATTATTGATCCTGGAGATGCCTTAAGATTGTATTTCCAGGCATCCTACATTCTAAAGTATTTAAGAAAAAACTTATATTTTTCTATAAATATATTGGACTCCTAATGACTATCCTTGTCTTTTACACACTAGTCTTGGCAATATACCTTACAGCAATACTTGTAAGACCCAGGCTTCCTACATTCTAAAGTATTCTATCCTAATATATATTGGATTCTATCCTAATGACTATCCTTGTCTTTTACACACTAGTCTTGGCAATATACCTTACAGCAATACTTGTGAGACTAAACTTGTAAACTTGTAATAATGGGTAGTAAAATACAATCTTGTTTCCGTTTCAATCTTGCTTGTGTCTTTACTAAGACTGGTTTTCATTACTAAGATTAAGCCCCTAGTCATTCATCATCTTGGATGCGTCTTTTGCCTATGTTAAAGAAATATCTTTATTTTACTCAAACCGTTGATTGTAAAAAAATCTTTTTTCATCAATTTAACAACACATTTTTAATATATTCATATTTTTACTATATATATTTTAAAATCTTTTAAATTAAGTCTAGAATATTATTATTATTTATAATAATAATAATTATTAGTATTATTATTATAAATTATTGCTATATTTCCTATTTTAATTATTTTAAATTAATTACACAATATCTGATTGCGATATTATTTTACTTTTTAAGTATATTTATATTATAAATATACCTTCAAAGTTGTTTGTGTATTGTTGTAATAATATATATATTGTACAATTATAAAAAAAAAATTAACAATTTGATTTTTAATAGAGCTCAACGCATTTAAAAATTAGTAAACTTCTAATAAATAATATTATGTGTGATTGCTTAATTAATAACAACGTAAAATAATTATAATTAAATTAATTAATACAATTATTACAATGATGGACATTGCCATTACTATCACTATAATTATATTAATATAATTTAATTACCATATCAAAAATGATACGTTGTATTTTTGGGCAAAGAGAGAATTTTATAGATTTCTGCAAATTCGTGCTCAAAATATTCAAAACAGTCTTCAACACTATTAAGGTATTTCCAGCATGGTATTTGCAGTTTCTATGTTAAAGCAATGGTACAATTTTTTTTTCGACAGAATTTAACGAAAAATTAAATTTAAGAATTTAATAATGCTTACTATTAATTCCCAAAGTTTCAGAAATTTTGACCGTTTAAAATGGGAAATAATTATGCCAACGTCCCAATTTCGATCAATTTACGTCAAAATTAATATCTCGAAAATGAAAATTAATTTCTTAATTTTTTTTTTTAGAATTTTATTGTATAAACATTTTTTTCTACTTTTTCTTCAATATATAATAATATCATAAAAAATAGTTGGAGAGACCGGACATTTTACATGCTTTAAATGGGACATGACCCTCAAAACTTTGTCTTTAAATATCTCGCGATCTAAACGGTCAAAAATTCTGAAATTTTAGGAATTCATAAATAAAGCTATTATAAACCCGAGAAAAAAAATTCGGCCAAATCTGTCGAAAAGTGATTTCATGCTGGTACTACCTTAAGTCATAGATTAGGGAGAAACGTTTTTTGATGTCTTTTATGATTATTATGATATTAATTTTCTAGAATTACTCAATAATAAAATAAGTTTTGGATGTTTGTACTTTTATGAGACCATATAAGACCTGATCTATGCATTAAATATGCTATGAATTTGTGGAAACATATTCTACATATGATGATTTTCTAACTTAAACAAGTTATAAGGCAAAATAAACAATGGACTGTATCAGTACTTGTATTTTTTATATTTTTAACCTTTGAAATGAGTTTTCGAACGTATTTTTCCCGAAACTTGACCCTTTGCATTCCCTTAATTAGATGGACAATTAGAATCAATAGGCTCTCTATTTGAAGCTGTCTAGAAATTTTCAATTCTCTGTTCAAGCTTTTATAGTTTTAGAGAAAGCAGAAACTAAAGTAATGTTCTATTTTGCGCCTCCGCGGGAAAACAATGGCAATAATTACAAATATGATGCATTCAGAATATTAAAAAAAAAAGCTTTAATACCAAGACACTCAAGCCTAGCACGGCATTTATTGCGCATTGTTAGTTTGCAATATCTCTTAAAAAGGTGATCCAAATTAGGTTTACTATATATGCAACTCTGCAAATTAAAATGATGTGAATACTTTCGCTGGTTTCCAGCATCAAATGTTAGTTTGAAACATTTCATTTACGATATGAATCGTTTAACTAACGCTCATTGATCAAATGTGGCTTGTTCGACAGAAACAACAATTTTGTAAGAACTGTGCATAGACTTTTACTTGGAGATTATCGACAATTTATTCGTCCTATTGCGCGAATTATGTGTATTATTGTGGAAAAGTTGTAGGAAAATGTACACATTGGTTGTGTATCATAATAGACGCGTCTATATCAACGTAACTGCAACGTTGGTACACAAAAAAGCTAACATCCGCGAAATTATAGTTACATTGTTTAAAAATAAGCCCTCCTCTGAACGAGTAAACTGCTGCCAAAGGTCCAGAAGCACCCATTTGGTTGTGAATATTTTTCATATTAAATGATAGTGATACTCGATTTGGATCATCCTTTCCAAATCAAAACGATGATTCTCTACTATGAATGCACCAAAGGTATGCAATATAAATGTTGAGTATTATTATATTTGGTTAGACCAAAGTTAATTTGAAAACCTTAATCTTTCTAGCACCTACCTTGAATTGTACCAACCGATCTTATGGGTTATCGCTACATCAAAATTGCACTATGCATAATTTTTTTTCATGTACATGACTTTTCAATATGATAGTTTCAAAAATTATCAAAATTAAGTAATTTTTGCATAATTTACAAATATTTTAAGAATGTTATTACTTTTAATATATTTTTTAATGATATTTTTATTTGAAATCATTAGGTAAGACGCCCAAAAATTGTTAATACTAAGGATTAAGGTATATATTATGTATACCTGAACTTATTTTATAAATAAATGATTTTTGTCTGACTTGATGCAAGCAGTTAACGACTATATTATTAATTTTTGAAAATAATTAAACATTTGTCTGTGTTCATGCATAAGCATATTAAGTAATTTTTATGTAAGTTGACCAAATTTTTGATGCCTTATCGTTATATTTTATCAAAAATCTTTATTATCTTTTAATGTATTTTATGTTTAGAATTCCCAAATTAAGACTTTTTTTTGTGAAAAATGTTAATGTCGACTTTAATTGAATTTTAGCAAGACAAGACAACAGGCTTCAATTTTTAATTACTTAACAGCAACACTTAATTTAGTTTCTTTGATAATTTTGAAACATGCTTACAGATTTAGTCAATTTTTTAAATTATCATGCATTTAGAAATATCGATTCCTAATAGATTTCAGATAAATATATAAATAAAGGTTTCTTAACATGATTTTGTGTTGACTCTTGTAATTTTATGTTAACGGATTTTTCTACCTACTATGAACAAAACCTACAACTCAATTTTCACCTACTTTTTGTTAAATAAATTTAAAGCTTAGGTATAATAATATGATATTGTTTTACCATCTATCTGATATCATCATGCAATTGGAAAGTAACCGAAATTGCATCTTTACAGTTTGGTGGAAGCGCTGGGAAAATGAAGTGCATAAACTACAAAAAATCAATATACATCATAATTAAAAAACGAACACGTTTTTACTAAGAAATAGCCGATCTATTTATTTTTTTGTCAGTTATATCTATCAAAAATTGGTAATTTTGTACATGTATAAGCTAGATAAACTAGATTTAACGCATCCGATTCGCAGAAGAATTCTAAGCCTACAGAAAGATCTACTTAGAATTTTGAAGATTTAAAAGTGTTCAAAGGTATCTCGTTGGATCTGTAGTGTACCCGGATAGACATTTGGTTCGTTTTAAAAAGAACGGAAAATGGCACTAAAATTAATTAATTATTTAATTATACTGCGCTGCAAAAGATCAAATCTTGAGGTTCATAAAGTGCCTTAATTTTGACCTGTTAAGGACGTTCATGCGTCAACAATATTAGTAGAGAAATAAAAAACAATATGATAATGCGATAATTTAAATGATTTTCTATGATTTAAGACAGGAAAAATAACTTGTTATCGAATTAATTTAAATTTTTTTAAAGTTTAAAAAATGACTAAAAGTAAGTTTTAACATGGGACTAAATGAAAAATATAAATCGATATTTTTCAAAAATTATATCGATAACCATACTTGAAACTTTTACCAGTTAATAATTATTTAAACTTTTAATAGAATTTCAAAAAAATTTTCTATTTTCTATTAATTTAAAATTCTTTAAAATTTACATACTGTTTCCCTATGAACGCACATAGCAAAACAGGTTGATGCATGAACGTCTTTAAAGTTCTTAGCAATATAATAATGAAATACAGAATTTGATGAAAATTAATACAGAATTTGAAATGAAAACATTGATTATTTGTTAAAGGTCTTTGAATCTACGGTTTACCTATTTTTAGGTATACTCCCTTCGTTTAATTTTTACGATAAACTGTAACTTAAAAATTTGGCTTGATAAAGTTTGCTGTAGTTTGGGGAAAATTACATGGCTTGATGGTTAGTTTTTTTTTGGATTTTTATTTGAAAAACCGAGAGTTACGTTATTACAATCAATGTCAATATAAATATAGTTCTGAATTTTGATGGAAAAACTAGACAAAATTTTAAGTACTATCCAAATATAGATTTGGATTTGTGAAACAATAATGGACTAGGAGATTGTTGCATTTCATACGGCTATATTATTGAATATTTGCAACAATAGCAATAATGAAAATTTTCAATTGTCGATTTGATTGATATAGAAGCATAATGTATACAGTGCATTCTATATAAAATGTCGATCTGTAGACATATAAATTATCAATGCCAATAAAGAGAAGAGTTAATAAATATAACAAAGTGAGTCTTTTTATAAAAAATGGATAATATTGGATCGAAGTTTTCAATTTGAATCAATTCTTCTTAATAAAAATTGTCGATATTGTAAAAATACAGGTCTTTTGATATCTGATTATTTCATTTGGCGATTGATATCATGCAGAACTTTTTATTTTATGACTCTTTTTCATAAAACAAATAATAAATATGGTGTAAATACCGACTTAATTGAGTATACTGTTCAAACATTCATATCTATTCCTAGGAATACTTCCAACAATGACTGAGTGCATTTGGTGAATTCACAAAATCTTTTTTGACAAATTAAGGGACAATATTTGACGTTAGTTACTCTTTTTGTTTATTTTACTTAAAGCTTAAGATTTCCTAAAGCTTTAGCTTTATTCTGATATCTAGCGTTTATGTAAATTGTACTTCTTGCGGTGAAGAATATCTATTGATATATTATGATCTAGAAATCTAAACTAAACCGACATTTGGAAAATTTCAAGGAAAAAGGTAAGAAAGAGTCTAAACCGTTTTCTATTCAGGTATGAATCTTGAACAGCCATTTAAAACGTTGAAATTGATAATAGTGTGTATACTAATTGAACAATCAAATCAGGCCATTGTTGTGAGCATTGTTGAAAAAAATAACTTAATTTTTATTAAAAATAATATTACACCATTATGTTAGATACTTAATTGTTGAAGCATTGTTGTGAAATAGAACCATTAATTGTTATAAAAATAATAAATCACAACAATAGAACATTGTTATAAACGCTACAATAAACTAGAAACACTAATATAATTCTATTGTTTCATATACATACACATAAACAATTTCCAAACGAGAGATCAAGGTTACAAAATCCTTAACACTGAGAGAGACCGGAATTTAAACGAGAGAATGAACTGAGAGAAGTTTGAGTTCATTGTCACAAAAAAAATAATAAAACAACAATCTCTCTATGCAACACTCTTTAATATAATCATTAATAAATATCATTGAATATGAATAGATTAAAATCAATATACTCACATTAATTAATAAATAATTTAAAATCCAAAAAAACCGCAACAATTAGATGAAAACTTTTAATCCAAGGAAGCACATCCAAAATTTTAAATCACAACAATATATATATAATCACAATCTATTTGTATGCAAATTCAACAATCAACACAACAATGAAACTTTTTAATATAGTTAAATTTATTACAATCCAATGAAAATTATCATAACTTCGCATCATCCTTTAAAAAAACACAATTAAAACACGTAAAAAAAAATTTCGAATATTCCAAAACTCACTAGAAGCACGATTTGTTTATTTTCAAAATATAGTTTTCACAGAAAAAATCATTTTGTTCACTTTTCACAAAAAAAAAAACTAACTATTAGGTTTAGTATTGTTGTAAAATGATGTTGTAGCGCCTTGACCTTAATACCATATTTCAAATTAAGGTTATGACCGCGGAGATGTTTGAACACACAAAAGTTGTATGATGTCTATTGAAATAAGTTTTTTTGGGACATACACCACATATAGATATAGGTACACTCGATGTTGCTTGTTGAAGAATATACGAAATGGTACTTAACTTTATTTTTTTTAGTTAGGACCAGCAGCCTAAGTGCTGGGACAACACTGTCACACTGTTGGGATTCCGCTTTGGTCCGAGCTAACACGATGCTCTATACACACAACTATACAGAAAGAGTGTTATAAGCCCCTACCATCTCTTAACGTGTATATAACAGTAACTGTCGTAGGTATAAATTTAACCTAGTTATAGCCATTGACTTAACATCTTTATTTCCTAAACACTTAAGGGTCATTCTCCTATCCAACGAGTTAACATTGAACAATATAAGTATGTATTCAATTTTTTTTTTAAATTTTGTGTTGAAGAGATGTCATTCTTTTCCAAGCGTCGTGACGATGGCAGTTCGGTACTACATAATTATAAGCCCTTCCATAATAATTTTTTTTTTTTGGGTCATATATGTGTGGTCAAAAATTGATGTAAAATTTTCGTCGCAGAACGCAGTACCTACTTTGTGTTTGTAAATTGAACCTTGAACTAGTGATTCAGTTTGATTGTTTTATGAATTTTTTTTTTCATTCACGATTTTTGTTGTTGGCCTAAATTAGATTTTTTTTGCGAATATTTATATTGTATTGTTTATTTATTTATAAATACTTTTTTTTGAATCTCTAATTATTCAATTTAATAATTTTTGGATCATATTTTATTGACCTTATTTGAATTTTTTGTTTAAATAATTATTTTAAATATTTTTATTGCAATTCGTTTGGGGCACTAATTGTGTTTTCTTTAAATAAAATATTTTTCCAGAGGGAAAATGTTTTTCTACCTATATTATTATTATTTTTGCTTATCTTGCTCCCATAATCCCAAAACAAAAAAAAAATTACAAAATGTAATAATATTTTAGGATTATTTTTTATTAATAGAATACTAAGAAGGTACTCTTCACTTAGACAGTGACATCATATGGCCCAGCCTGAGCCTTCTGCGCCAGAATTTTCGATCGAGGAAAATTTTTATGACTTTTCGCAAGTTTCAGCGCTGTTAACTTTGGAGATGTTAACTTTTCGGTGCTTCAACGTTGCAGGTTTGTTATTATAATCGCGACTCTTAAGAAAACCCACCTCCACACGCCTTACCGTACCTCCAATGCTTACAGTTTGTTCAAACTTTTGCATAATGCTACGAATTCACTCACTAGGATGATTAAATTGGCCATAATCTTCCCGCAAAGCGAAAAATAAATTTTAGCGTTAGTTAAACGATTCATTCGAACTAACATTTGACTTTTGAAATAAGCGAAAGTATTCACAGCTTTTAGTTTACAGAGCATCTTGATTTACATTGGAAACTGAAATTGGATCATCTTTTATTTCAATGATATAGAAAGATTTATGGATGTATTTTATATGGCTGTTGTCAATTTATAAATTAAAGTTAATTACAACTCTAAATCACCTATTTCTCGTTTTAATCTCTTCCCCAAGCCCAATATAATATAATCTCTTCCCGAAGATTGCTTTCGGATCCCCGATCAAATTTATCGTATACTAATCACGGTTATCTTAACTTTTTCAGATATTTATGAGACTATGTGTAGATTTCAAAGAGAAATGAGCCTCAATTTTGCATTTATAATTTGATTCGACACAAATGATTACAAAGAAAGTTTAATTAAAATCACATACGCTTATTTTTAAGAGAAAAAAACCAAATTATTTAGTTAGTAATGGCTCAATTAAAGCAAACAGTATGATTCGTGGAAATTACAAATCATTTTTGTACCATCTGTCCAATAATAATCAGTTTGTATAAATTGTACAAATAATTACAAATTAAGAATAATAAATCGAATGATTTTAAAGTAAATACCTACATCATGTCATAAACATTTGTTAAAACAATTAAAGTACTTATTTTATTTTACGTGAATTATGGTTTCTGATCGCTATCAAAAGAATTGGAATTTAATTGGTTTGTAAATAATTATTGCAATTCAATTGTTACATTTAGGAATCAACAGAAATTCGACAACAATTATCAAATTTGTATCGATAAATGTAGGTTTCATATAAATGACTCGAGTGGGCATATATGTCAAGCTTGGATAGAGTGGCTATCCTGAATTGGGACACACTAAATGTTGGTATCATACAAATAAGTCGAGAGGGTATATAAACTAGGTTAGAGTCGCTGCCCTGGGTTGGAACACACTTGGACCGTCGATTGAGTAGGATTTATATGATTTTAATCCTAACATCTGTACTCAGTCGAAGTCATCTATATTCCAGGATTATGCGCGTTAAAAAATGCATGAACCCTAAATTTCTGCCGCGTGATAAATAAGCTCCTGAGTGAATGTGGAGCATTTACACACATATGACATGTATATGGCAAAGCGGCCATTTCCGGGATAGAGGCGGGGGGTGAACGTTTCTACTCCTATCCAAATAAGTTCCCAAATGACGGCACAATTGCTACGTAATGCGTCAGACATACCCACTCCTTCTCTTTCCAACTAATATGAATCAAACCATGTTACCAATTTTCTAGTGTTTGGGAGAAAATAGAGGTGGGAATGTCTTCCAGCAGTATGTACCGTTTGTGCGATCATTAGGAAGCTTATTTGGTAAGGAGTAGAAATTTTTCCCAATTTTTACTAATTATTTTCCATCTCCCTCGCGCTCTGCCATTTATATGTTCAACGAGAGAAAATGCTCCACATCGACATCGAAGGGGCTTATTCACCAGGCGGAAGAAAGTAAGAGTTCATGGATTTTTTGACGCAAGCTACTATCTAATGAAGGAATTTTGCAGCTTCCTTAATATAAAACAAAGTATGTTACACGACCAAATTTCCATCTATATTGATGATTTAATAAAATATTGCCAAAATTATACTTTAATCTTTTATATAGGTACGATGATTTAATATTTTTTTTTTTTTTTTTTTATAAAACGGTATTTGCATATAAAATTTATATGCGATAGTTAAGCGTCTGATCATAACCGCATAAATTATTATTTTGATCGAAAATAAAACAAGATCGTGGGTATTTAAAAATGCTATTAAAACATTGGATTTATTTTTAATGGTAACATGAAAGAATATAATAGTTCATTTTTTATACATCTTAAATTCCAATGAAAATCTATTTCTTTAAATCTGTATCTTTTATAGTAGAACTTCTGAAATACGTTGAAAGCAGTATGAAATATGGTCAAAGGATCGTGTTTATGGTTTTTGGGAAAGCCACTAATAGATAGTGGCAATTCATTTAGTCAGTTTAATCATACATTAGAATAGTATTGTAGTAAATTACTGCGGTTTCTTGGCACACAGCTTAGAACTATCGATAAAATAATTTTTCAACACTAATCCTTTTTTACCAAATTTCAAGCCAGATTTTTATGATTTTTACAAATTTATGTTTGTATTTGTTTGTAATTCCAGAAACTGAAACAAAATAGAGACAGTCTATGGACTATCGACAAAAGTGAAAACATAAAACTAAGAAATGAGAGTGGTTTTTTAAATGATTTTCGAATCAAAAATTAAAATCATTAACATTGGTCTGCTTTTCATACGTTTTGCCACTTGAAAATTCCCCTTTCGGCTTTTCGTGCAGTAACATAGAGTTTTTATCATTACAATATAAGGAAATCCTGCCAATGATGTTACAAGAGTTTATCATTATATTTCTATAAATTGTGAAGTAAGTTTAAAAAAAGTTTTTAAGAAATAATACGATATTTTATTTTTTTCATTACTTTACTTTTACGGGAGGTCAAACGTGGATCATCCGTGGCCAAATGAATGGCATCTGCATTTTGTGAAAACTTGCATTTGAGAGTACTGAAGCAAATTTTAATTTTTCTCAAAATTTAGAATTGAAGGATGGACAAACAGAGTTTTTGGGTGAGCAAACGTGGTCCAATCGTTGTTGAAAGAATGGCATCTGCATCTGGGGGTGCTGTTGTCATAATTTTTAAATAGAGGGTGGACAAACGAAAATATTTGGTGGAAAAATGTAGAAAACTCACGAATAAAGGCTCCAATCAGCATTTGATGAAAATTACTATTAATTATCATGGAGCTACAAAAATCCCACTGAAAATGAACTGGTAAAACTGAAGAGATCTGAAAACACGTATTAGAATAATGTTAACATAAAAAATAAACTATAGAATACCAATATGTGTGTATAATTTTGCAAAATATGATGTAATGATAATTAAAGAATTATCATTACTTGCAGCAATGATTGTGTTATTACCTATACACAATTTTTAAGTGAATTGATGAAATTCATACATATATACAACATATAGAACCGGATATTTGAAAAAAAAATATGAAAAAATAAAACGTATATTTTTTAAATGAAGAACAGTTAACTTTATTTAAGAATAAATAAGATACCATAAAAGTTTTTACTGCATGTCAAATTTTAAAATTATTATTTATATATATTTTTAAGTCATATAAGAACGAAGTAAATTTGAGTATTGTATTTTATAAAGCAATACTGCGAAACTTCTTAAAAATCTTACTCTTAATGATGTCCGGGTTGAGATGATTCAGATTTTGATAATTATTTTTGGATTACGTTTATTGTTTTTTTTTTTTATACTTAAAGGATCTTCATTTTTTATTTTGACCTGCTTTTGGTACATAATATAATAAAAAATTGATGGTTTTATGAGACTTTCGTGATATTAAAGCCAATCCAATTATTTAGGTACCTGTGCCTAAGAGAGTCCGGTTCCTAAAATAGTCCTATTTCAAAATCTCATACTTTAAATCGTTCTAATTTGTTTAAAGTTCGCGCTTATGTTTAATTAGTGCCACAGATAAGACTGCAAGTTCATATCAAAGGTATTAAGTCGCCTTCTTTGTGGTGGTTGACGGTTTGGGAATCGTGTTTACAAATTACTTATACAATTTATAGCATCATATGCACACACTTTTTTATATTTCTTTAGAAAAAAACTGCTTTCGAGTTTTTGTAACCCCCGAAATAAAAAAAAAGGGGTGTTATAAGTTTGACCGCTCTGTGTGTGCTTGTGTATGTGTCTGTCTGTCAGTGGCATCGTAGCGCTTAAACGGATGAACCGATTTTAATTTTTTTGGTTTTGTTTGAAAAGTAATTTAATGAGGAGTGTTCTTAAGTGCAAGTTTAGGATTCCGTACCCGGGTTTTTTTTAAATTTTGTAAATTTCACTTATTTTTAATACATAGACTACTTAGGGCAGTCTCACGAAGGTGAGTGTTGTTTGTATCCTTTATTGGTTTTCATTAAAAAGAAGTACTTTTTGTTGCCTGGAAAATACCAATTTTATGATGGCCTCAGCAACATTGTAAAGAAAGAAGACCCAATCGATCTCGTTAATACGTCGATTCATAACTTTTATGAAGATTTTTACTTTCGTCAATTTTTGGTTTTTAGCAAAAAGTGGCGCAGTGATTAATATAAGTTTGCAGCCCTGCAAATTTGAAGTTATGCAAATAATGGAATTAAAATTTCGAGCTATAGAAAATATTAAAATTCAAGAAAATATTCAACTCATAAAGGAAGTAATAACGTTAATATGCTATGTTGATAGAAAAAAAGTATTTGAAACAATTGAAACATTTATGAATTCAAACTCTTAAAGTAAGACTATTTCAGCTTAATCTTAGGATAAACCTAACTGTGAAACATTTATTATGGTATACAAAAATTAATGTATTCATGATATATTTTTTTTAACAATACGGTATTGTAGTTTTTTTTTTTCAACTAAATTATATGTAGATATATCAATGCACCAAACCTTTTTTTTTTAAACGTTTATTTACATCTTATGAGGAGATATCATCATTCTGAATTATAATATTATTTAATTGTATGACAGAGAGTAAATGTTTTCATCTTGAAAATTGAAATCGAAAATTTGTATGTTTGATGTCTTTGATGTTGCAAGTTGGGTAATAGCTGCGGTCCCATCTGATTCTCTGTCTAATCTGAATGAAGGAAATGACAGTTTTGTAAGAAGGTACATTTTTCTAGAATTTATATCATCAGATCATTTTGTTAGCCCCCGAACTAATAAAAATGGTGGTGTTATAAGTTCGACCGCTATGTGTGTGTGTCTGCCTGTGTATGAGTCTGTCTGCCGATTGAACCGATTTTGATTTTTTTGAAAAAAATTAAGTATAAAAACAAAATCGAAAAAATTAAGAGATACCCACTCTGAGAATGTTGGATAACCTCGTTCGTAACTTTGAAATAAACCAATTCATTCCTGTCGACGTTTCAGGCGTAAACTATGCGATTGCATACATGATATAGCATTTCTTGAAATTCAATGAAAAAAGGAAACGACACGTTGACGAAATTTTTGCCCATTGAGACATTTGTTCAAAATGACAAGAAGAATATTTTCCTAAATTAAGGCGATATTTTACCGAAAGCCATTTTCCATAAACATTGGGGTTCTTTGTGTGATTTGAAACATTTGGCAGTGGCATCAAATTTGATGCCACTTTTTAGGTATAAAAAACGTTAATTTAATTTTATTACGATACACACTTTCGTTTTTCAGAAAGGGGCTAATAAGGTGATTTTTTTTAAAATTATCCCAAAATTTGGTTCGACTTTTAGCCATCAGTTTTTCCCAGCGTCACACAATTTCGGCTAAATTTAACATACCTCTCCTATACTTACATGCGGGGTATAATAAAATAATTTTCTCAACTACAAAATTATTGATCTGATTTCTAAAGGTCATATCAATCACGGTGTCCTGTTATTATTACTATACATATGACACGAAATTTGAAAAATAATGTTATTTTGATTTTGAATGAGACACATTTTGACACCTACATCATTGTAGCCAAAAAATAAGAATTATTCTTAAATTATATTCATATTGTTATTAAATTTATGCGTATAAAACGGTACTATTTATATTTTAGAGCATTATAGTGGAATATTGTATGTATGCTTACCACTATTGGCTTAAGGTTGCTAAATCCGTAATAATCATTGAAGTAAAGTAACAAATATAAATGATGGTTTAAAATGCGACCAAATATGCGCCCATATTCTTTGATGAACGGGTCACAGGCATATTAATTGGCACCAAAATTTAGTACTTTTGTGCAGGTACAAACGAAAATCATTTATTAAATTTCCCATACTAATTAATAAAAAACTACTTTAACCAAAGAAATCAAAAGAAATATTCAAGTGTTACAAAAATATAATAAATTTGATCAGGTACAGTAAAACATCATTTAAAGAGTGATTAAAATTGAGTTTCCTGGCTTTAATTTTTTTTTTAATTCACAAAATAAATATTATCTTAGTTTCATTTTTATTAATCGAATATTGAGTATACTTCATTTAATATGAAAAATAATGTCCGCCAATTCAATCGAGGTAGTTTTTACGACTTTCTGCAAGTTCTGGGAGGATATTTATAAGCTTTTTGGTGTCTCTACGTTGCATGTTTGTTGATATTAACTCGACTCTTAAGAAAACCCCGCAAATCGAAATCTAAAGGCGTATTCATGGCCCCAAATTACAGTTACCTCAAAATTTTGAAAATTCTGTGAATTATTGCTCACTAGAATGATTACATTGGCCATTATCTTCTTTATCTTCCCGTATAAGTATACAGAGTTCTTACAAAATTGATATTTTTGCAGAACTAAATAGAGAATTCCAAACATAGGAACCTGATATTGAATCATTCTTTATTTAAAAAAAATTAAACTCAATTCATAAAAAAATTTCCCCAATGATTCCAAAATGTCCCCTAGAAACCAAAAAATATCCATCGTCATAAAAGTACATTGCTACTCATATTAAAGTGCTAAAAATAAGAACATATTCTTATATATTTTTATATGGAGACTTCAATGCATGGTTTAATATTATATTTATTTAATATTTAAAGTGTTGCAAACTTAAAGATGAGAATATCTAAAAAAAATATCCTTTATTAAATTCCTGTAAAAACTTCCACTACACCTAGTTTTTTTTAAATCTCTGCTGTTATTTCTCAGTTTAATACTAGTTTTTGGTGTCAGAAACGTTAATTAATTTAACCCGTCATAACTCACGTAATGTGGAACAAACCGTTCGGTAATCTTTAGTCCCGTGATGATGTGAGGTTTGCTCACATTCTCTACACATGCGTCAAATATTAAATATCGCGCGTTAAAAATTCTTAAATTTTTTGAGTCCGAATTTTAATAAGTGGATAGTTTTAGAACATAAATCAAAATAATCATAATCTTATTTATTAATTATACTGTAAAAATTTATGGAACTAATTTTTTACATATTAAAAATATTATAGGTTATGTACCTGTAAGAATGCTTCCAATAAAAATTATAATATAAATAAGTAATTAGAAAAGTTATTTACAACAACGTCATCTGCATTTGTTAAAAAAAAAATTTGTTAAAGGGCCAAATATGCGAAAATTAACGAAAGTACACGAACAGGCCCGAAAACTTCGAAGATAACATTTTTTTGTTTACATCTTTAGTGATGAGAAATATTCTAACAATTTTTATGGGTTTGAATTTTAAAATATATGATCTAAGGTTTGAAAAAACAATATTTGTAGAAACTGTAGATAGGATAAACTTCATGAAAATAGATAAAATTATATGAAGATAGAAAAAGTTGCAACCACATATATCATTTGAAAAATATAAGTTATTTATGTTTTGAATCCAGCGTAAGGGAAATGCTCATAACGAGAGTACTGACGGGTTAAGTAAATTTTATTTTTAATATGCTGTGCAATCACCTATCTTTGTACCATTCAGATATCAGCCATCCTGATTACAAGAACAATGTTTGAATAAAAAGTACATTGAACATACGTATAGTATCCATGTAAGTACATTATTATTAAATTATCTATCACATTATGAAGCAAGTTATAATACATACACAAACAACAAAATACCTATGTTGTTGTCTATGATGGCTATAAGTGCTAACAATTGTTAGCGGAACGATATTTGAAAGCAATATACAATTTATACGAACGCAATACACAACAATATATTTATTTATTTATTTATTTATTATAATAATGATGGTACATCTGTTTATAATTTTAATGTGGAACAAAAATTAATATGTTATATAATGAAGAATGGATCTTCGAAAAATATAATTATCTTGAAAACTTAAATATTATTCGTTAGTAACATTGATAGGAAAAGGAGAAAAACTCTTGTGTCTTGATTTCAAACTTTGATTTTTCCTAGAAGCTGACCTGTCAAGTTTGGGTTTTGGATTCTTTACCTACTATAATTGATACAAGAAAGTCTAATTTATATCTACCTTAACGAAATAACAGGTGATAATTACACTGATAGATTGCATCATCAGGACACGTATGCCAGATTTTTGGATAAGGTACTGGCTTTATCCTGCATTACATTATGTTGATAAGAAAGGCGCAATTATACTTGCAAATCTTTTAATCCCATACAGTTAAAGCGGTAAGTTAAGTTCAATGGTTTAAATCTATACATATAAAATTCTTTGTTCTGAATGACTTATTGACTGGCTGGCGGATCAACGCACAAGCTAAACCATTGATCGCAGAGACCTGAAACTTGGAGAATGTGTTCTTTGAATGATGTAAGCATTCGAAAGGATTTGCAGAAATCCTACCCTTTAGTTTTTGAGTTTTTACTACTTAACCGATTTTAAAAATTATTTCACCTATAGAATAATGCTACATTGCCAGAAAGTAACATAAAATTAAAACCCGGCAAATGGCGAACAAGAGAGGAATTAAGAAAGGGTAAAGAAAGAGAAAGCTTTAAGGCGGCAGTCTTTACTGGCTGGTAGCTGCTAGTATCATACAAATACTTTCTTGTACTATAAAAATAGAAAAAAGAACACGTTTTTAATGAAACTTGTGGAAAACTAGAAGCTTTTGATAATTAATCCTCGACTAAGATGGGGGGTGTTAAAAGTTTAACGTGCCTTTGAATACGTGTATCTGTGTGTTTAAAACGATTTTGATTGTTTGAAGTGATAGCTTAGGGTTCCGCACCCGATAACAACTAGAAAAGAAATCATCACTTAAAAAAAAGTTTCTTTATCTCCCAGTGCTTACACCAAATTTTTACTTGTGTCTCATTTCGGAATTCACGATTAGATTTCTACATTTCTAATCTAAAATTCAAAAGAATTAAAAATATTTTCGTAAAATAAACAAAGATAATCATAAAATCACAAAACTGTCCTATGTAACAGAATATAATTTTTTACATTTTGTAAATGTACATATATGTGTATAACATATGTATTATTAAATATAGTACGTAGTATTTTTCAATTTAATTTAATTGCACGCATCGGTAATAAAAATCACGTATAAGTTTTTTAAGTAACTATATATGTATTGTACCTACCTATCCTATAGTATTAGTTCAGTCAGTGATTTGTTGGTATAATAAATAAAAATATTTTTATTACTTGATAAAATTACGATCTAATACAATACATATTCTAGTCCAAGATAAGATGGCATGTCGTAATCGAATTATTAATTTTTGATAAACTTAAATTTTATTGATAAATTAATCACAGATAAAAACAGTATGAGTATGAGACATATGTATTTGTTACTTATGTCTTACTGACAGAATACGAAAAACTAAACTTTTGAATGAATTTTAAGAAGCCTTATTTTCCTATTATTTAACTAACTTCTTAGCTATCGTAACGGCTTCGAAATTCAAACGTACCTATGTGAGATTTTGATACAATATACAATTTAGATAGGAGACCCATAATGCACCAGAAATTATATGATTCTTTTTACCGGCGTTTTGGTGGAAATAAAAAGGTTAAATTGATTATAAAGAAAAGAGGAAGAAGTTTAAATGGTTGAAAAGCAATCGTTTATATTTCTAATGAAAATTTGATTTATCATTTTTGTGTTAACGATTTTTTTTTTCATATTTGCTGAAAGAAAATCATTGACACCATAATTCATAACAAATGAAATTTACAAAATTTTAAAAATCCCCTACAAATTTTTCGGGTATGGAACCCTAAACTCGCGTTTGAAGCATATCTAAGAACACTCTTCTTAAATTACCATTTTCATTAAAACCTTTTCCAAACTGAGCCGATTTTGAAGATCATCGTCAATTTTTTAGTATTTTCGGGTACGGAACCCTAAATTCGCACTTGAAACATAGCTTAGAACACTCTACATTAATCTGATTCAATCGAAAAACTTGATTTTTATTGAGTCCAAAGTATACCGCTAAACAGATTCACACAATTTTTACTTCACTCGGGGAAAACAGTTTATTAATATGGCACTATCTTCTTGATATCATCATATAATTCGAAAATATGCTACCAAATAAAGGCCATATTTTAATAGAATTCAACTATAGTCACTTGTTCATTAATTTTTTTTGCTTTCGTCATGATGTCAACATTTCATACTGGATTAATAAAAATATTAAGAAGTATTCAAGTGATTTTTTTTGCGTGATAATACAAAATTTTAAAATGAATTATATGATATCTGATTAAATATCTACTGCAACTACTACTGTAATTCTTGTTAAAGTTTTTTAACGCTAAACCTAGCTCAACGTTATTTTTATAATCATTATTGATAATGTTATTAAGAAATAATTTGTAATAACAAATCTTAACTATATAGAAACATTTTTAAACAAAATGTTTAAAAAAATTTAACATGATGACGATCTTTTTAATTAATACGAAAAACAAATTGTCAAAGCAATTTCGATTCAAAATTTTGATTTACCTCTCTTAAGCAGATGTTGGAAAAGGAAAGAATTTAAGCCATTTAACTTTTATTTTTCAACTTTAAGTACGAACTCTTTAAGATTTTGTTCGACTGTATTTTCTTAATCGATAATATTCGTGCTTTTGAACTTTTTAACTTCTCGCTATAGGAAGTTATTGTAATGGGTCCGATTTTCGAAATCGAAATTTTATCATTATTAACACTTATTTGGAGATAAAGTATGCGTGTGTGTGTGTGTGTGTGTGTGTGTGTGTGTGTGTGTGTGTGTGTGTGTGTGTGTGTGTGTGTGTGTGTGTGTGTGTGTGTGTGTGTGTGTGTTGAATGAGTGGATTATTGTTTGCGATTTCTAACAAGAGTCATTTGCAGACCAGTCTCCAGACTGAACAGCGCGTAGAGACTCTTTAAGCTATTGTCATCAAATTTTAGAATCCCTCCAAAAATAGTTTCTATGATACTACTAATTTTCATTCGTTCGCATTTACTTCGAAATATAATAATTAAAAATTTATCTTCTTATTTCGCAGCGCCAACTAGGTCAATACAAAACAAATAAATGCGTCTTAATCGTTTAATATATTAGTCATTAAAGATAAATTTAAAATCGACTCGAAAAAGGTCCGAAAATTCGATACACATAGACTAATGCTTGAGAAATAGTCTGTCTCGGTCTAAAATATGTAAAAATCCTAACTTCATTCATCAGGTTTGCGTCTTTTACCCAAAGTATAAACGGCATCGAGATCCAATATGCGTAGAAAAAAAACAATAGCAAAACCGTTATTTTTCGAAGTAAACAAGAATGACAATAATCGAAATAATTATTTTGGAGACCAGTCTGGGGTAACTAAAAAGTAGTCCCACATAAAATCTTATCCTAAATAAAACACCTACAACTTGTGTGGTTATATCAGCTATGCAAACAATTGAATATAATTACCAAAAATCGGGTCTTAGCCCCACACAACGTCCGTATATAGACACATAGTATTTCATAGAGTTTTTTCATTTTTAATTTCGACTCTATCCCATAAATAATTGTGGTAGAGTAGGTTTGAGGCTACGATGATATATAAATTGTTGAGCGATTTTCAAACAAGTTGATAGGCAGCAATGTTTATACGGTATATGTATCAATATATATATATATATATATATATATATATATATATATATATATATATATATATATCAATGCACAGTTATGGAAACCATTCAAAAATCTTTTCATAATATTTTTTTAGTGAATTCATTTAACCAATTATATCATGATCAAGTTCAAAGGTCAAATTTTAGGCCATAATCTCTCAAACTTTTTGAATAACCTTGAATAATAGCTTGTATACAACAAAACCATAAAATTTTCTAATATCTTTTCATTTTCAGATATAACAAACAATGGTGTACCCAATTTTAAACGTAAAAATTCGGTGAAAATTCGTTATCGATTTCTGACCTCGTTAAATTCACATCGTCTACTATATTATTATAGCCAGTATATAGAGGTAACATTATCAATATTAATAATTATATATTATTTATTTTATTGATAATAAATAATTATCTATACAACAAAAAGAATATACACTTGTTAAATATATGTACATTTCACACCGACACATATTTGTGATGAACAGCCAAACAGATATATAGACGTACATAATAAGGGGTTTCCC
The DNA here is from genome assembly GCF_905475395.1 of Chrysoperla carnea. Lineage (NCBI taxonomy): Eukaryota > Metazoa > Arthropoda > Insecta > Neuroptera > Chrysopidae > Chrysoperla > Chrysoperla carnea. The sequence continues at coordinate 126,876,906 of NC_058337.1, read as the reverse complement.
ATTAAGAATGACACAACTTTAAATGTAAATTTAACAGCTTTTTTATTCTTCTTTCTACTATAGAGAAGTTCTTGCAAATCGGTGCAAGAATATAAATCGAAATATTCAGCAACATCACTTTTAGATTGATGTCTGTGTGAACGCATGTGTGAAGGTAATAGTGATCTTGAATATGCGCAAATTGCGTCTAAATCGGGACGTTGGACATAAGAAGGAAAAATTAAATTTGAAATATTTCTATTATCTCTTAGACAATTTATACCATGGTAATTTTTTCTGTAAAACTATTTTTTAAAGAAATATTTAATGAAAGCTCATATGTAACGTCTAAGCTACACATCTCTGTTCCAAAACAAAAATTAATATTGCAGTGTTTAAGGAAGTTAGAAAAAGTTAGTTTCATTATCCGGGAAGTTGAATACGTGGATCATAACAGTCGCACTCACATGAACAGCTTGTTTGAAAGAGTATCTAATGACAATTAATGTAATATAAGATTCCAGATAAATGACAATCGTAGCTTTTTTGGATTTAATTAATAATATTGGTAAAAACAACATTAAACGTTTAAGTATTTATATCGCAGCAAGCGAGAACGTGATATCTTCGAAAGAGATATAATAGAGTTCTCTTAATAGTAATTGTGATAGTGTAAATTGAACGACGTTGTCGCTTGTACAATTCATCTAGATTGGATTAAATATTCGTCAAAAAGTCATTAAAGTCAGTTACTTCGTTTTTGACTCAAAGCATTCCAAATTTATTTATTTACATGTATCTAGTTTTTTTTGGAAAGTTATTTTCTGTAGCAAAAAATTGCTATCCTTTATGTGTTAAATATCGGCAACCTTGAAAATTTACTTCCGTACTTACCGTATTGATACTGGAAATGATCTTTGACTTCTATATCATCAATATTTTTTGGCATCTATAACATTAATATTAGTCGACTCGGACACGGTAAAGGCGGAGATTTTATCATTCCTAATAGAAAACCTTTTTTTAATATAATAAATAAATAAATAAATAAATGATAAACATTAATACAATTATTTATTTATAAAAATACATAAAAAAGTATCATGTCTTTTTTTTATATATTTTTAATACTGTGATATTATATGTGCAATGTTGTGTATATATCTATATGAGTGTTGTATGTATGTATGTATTTTGCCAGCTGATTTCGCTTTCCGTTTTAAAATTGTGTCAAATAACGGTATTTTGTTCTTAATAGCCTTTTGTTCTTCCATTATACACATTATTATATTATAACTGACTATAACTGACTGAACTGACTGAACTGACTGAACTGACTGGCTGGCTCACTATGAATATACAACAACGTATATATGTTTATATATTTTATACCGGGTGCTGTAAAAGTGATCTGATTTTCTATGTGAGCTTTTCAATAAACAACTGTAAATCGGTTTGAAAAATCCTCTCCATAATCTTTTGGTTTTTTTGTGGATATTTCCGAATATCATTACAAAATTTTCATTATTATTTACAAGATTTTATTAAACGCTATGAAAAAGAAAAATGGTGGAAGCGTCGGTAAGAAGAGTATATCGTCGGTCTCGTAAATACATAACTTTTAGTTATAAATTACAAGTTTTAATGACACATGGTACGCATATAGTGGTGTAACTTCATAAACATGGTACCAATTGATAATTAAATGTTCAACCAATGTGCTTTTTTAAGGACGAAGATTATTGACAGGACTTTTACATTCTCCTCATTTTAGATTAAAAAAGATTTAGTTAAATGGGTGAAGTTCACATATTTAAAACAATTTAGCATTTTGATGAATTTGTAGTTTGGTCCAAAAAGAAGCAAATATTTTATTACAAGCCTGTTCCTGATTGAGCTGCATTGAGCTACTCGGTTTCAGATTGAGCTAAAATTTTTCACAAATATGTAAATTGTATGACTGTTCATTTTTGTGGTAAGTATGGCCTGGTTTTCCCATCGCTTCTATCATACTTGATTTTCTTTTAAGGGAAAGCTTGTATTGAATTAAAAAGTAGAAAATAATATTTTCTTTTGAATCACTCATCCATGAATAAGATAAAAGCTTGAGGCGCTCCGAATTATTCTTAATATTTTAAATTATCGACGTTCAGTTTATACAAATAGTCATGTATGGGAAAATTATTTTCTACTTTTTAGTACGATAAAAGCTTGTCACTAAAAAAGGATTTTTTAATTACATTATTTTTTTTTGTTACTTTTGTGGTATTTTGTACATTATGCTATGTTGACTATAAAACATCCATTCGTTTCTTAAATAAAATACATCATGTTTATTTTTTTAAATTGATATCTGTAGTCGAATTATTTTCAGAAGTCTTTTCTGACACTGTAATATAATGCCTACAGAAGTTTTTATTTAATTCATATCGACACAAAGGTTCAAATGCTAGTAGGTTTTCTATCCAGAAAAAACTTCCAAGTAATCCCAATGGGCATGATACCTTCGGAATAATGCTACAATAATTTTTTTTATTTCAATTCGAAAAAGAAATACAATAAGGTTATAAGTAAGTACAAAAAATTAAAGAACAATTTTTTGAGCCAATTTATGAAAAATAGTACAGGTGTCTGTGTCTAAGATAACCCTGTTCCTAAATAAGTTTTGTGGTATCGTAGCTATATTTCGAATTTCATCAAGTGAAATTTCATGTAACGTGTCCGAAACACGTAGAAAAAAGACGATAATCTTCAAGCGGCTGAGCAAAATTTCTCGAGACGTAGCTAAGAACACTTTTAATCAAAATCAGTTCATTCGTTTAGGAGCTTCGATGCCACAAACGAATCGATCAATATTATTATAAGAAAATGTTCTCGTCGTCATGATGAATTTTGTCGACTCAATTCACAGAAAATTAATTTCACTCTATCATTTATGTATATTTACAAGACATTGTGAATACTTTTTTCTCAGATTGTCATTGTATATTTTATAAAATTATTTAAAATTCAAAGTCATGTCACATTCGCCAAATAAAATGAAATTTAGATTATTCATATATAGAATTGTAAATTTAATTTTGTACATTTTGACTAAAATAAATTTAGGTAAATATACTAAATTGTTCTTTTAGAATTCTCAAGAAAGAGGAGAAGACCTATGACCATGAACTCTATGACATGACCTCTGTATGAACTTCGGCATGACCTTTATCCGCAATCAAAAATTAATGTTAATATGGGAAGGGATGTATATTTTTCTACCTTACCTTTTTTTTGAGCGAGTGAAATGATTTTCTCAACCTAAATACTTGTTGATGTTCAATAGAAGTCTAAAATAATCAATTTTTAGTTAAAGAGATCCTCATTGTCGCATTTACAACTCATAGGCGGTATTTTCGGTAGGCCTACTTAAGCACAGCCGAACTTAGCTTTTTTCCGCCCCTACGCCAAGATTGACACACCCACTTTTTTTTTCTAATGTAAAAAAAGCTACATTTTTTTTTATAGTGGAGATCTTACTTTGATGAAAGCTCTCATGCGACAGCCTAAGTAGCTAGCTGTGTGCTTTCAGTGGTTTTTTCATGCTTACTTAATGTATTATTTCTTCTTAAATTTCATCGATTCAGAAAGAACTAATAGAGATTTAGAAAACTCGAATTATCAGTGAGTATTTTAAATGTTATAGTATATTACTCTTCGTAAATAGCTTCGTTATTGCGAGCCAAAAATATTTATAAATTTAAGATAAATTTTTTTCGTTTTGTTTCGAAATTCTTTAATTCTAATTGCCACATAGTTAAAGGTAAAATAAATGCTGGTTTGATTATTCCCAAGTGAAAACAGAATATCGTCCTCCGATAAACCAATAATTAAATTTTTTTCGACTTAAATAAGCACGATTATTTATAAATGTTGAAAATTTTTGTAACTCGGGAGTGATTTCGTCCAATTTTTCTAAATTTGCCTATATATAAAATATTATTGATTCATTATGACGATATCACCCATGATATTTCAGCCCGATAATAATACCGTATAAAAAAGGGCCCTTTATTGTCGAATATTCTACCTCTATTCGAAATCTATTCCAGTAAAGTTGCAGCCATAATCTAATTTTCACCTCAAATTAACTTTATCAAGAGAAGACTGTATAAATGAATACAATAGAATTAAGTATACAATAATAATACTGAAACATTTAAAGTAAATTTAATGCTTAATACGTCTAAATAAGATTTAAAAAACATAATTTAAGTCATATAATTATTATTTAAATTTTTTTAATTTATGAATTTAATATTTTTGTTGGCTCTATTCAGATGAAGAATTTATTTGTTTTGGATGGTGTGATAAATGATTTTATTGTTACAAATAAAGAAAATAAGTATTTATAAAAAAAAAATTAGATTAAATATTATAATAATTATTATTATTTGTATATTTATTTAGTTTAATTTAATATTTATAAGTATATATGACCTAAATTTTATTCAAATTTATTTCTTGGTCCTATTGATGACTGTCATATTAATAAAAGGTCATATATATGATGAAGATACGTAATCAGCTTATATAAATATGATCAAAGATAATAAATGAAAATTTTAGGATATTTCGAATTGAATTTTGATTTCGGCTACCAAGTAGTCATCATCAGTGTGAATTAGATAATCGTAGTTACTTTTATTGTGTATGTTACTCCTTCCTATTTCGGTGAAAATCTATACAGTTTATGGTCAACTTAATTTTATTAAACTGTTAAATAGATTAGAAATTTTTTAAATAAAATTAAAATGCATTACTTAAAGTTTCCAATTTGGTTTTGTTCAAATCGCTGTTGATGTCGGCTACAAAGTAGTGGGTAAACAATTTGAAAATCTTGACAGATACAAGTTTTTATGTTCTTTTATAATATAACAGTAATAGTCGTCTTAAACTGGGATTAATTTGGAGTAAAATAAATTGATATATATATATATATTTAGAATCCATAGCAATTAACAGCAATACTGTTCACAAATATGAACTAACTGTCTAAAAACATAGCCCACTCTTTTAATAGTCTAATCATACCATAGACCACTGTAATTTTTTCAATATCTGAGCTTGCTTATACCTGCCAAATCAACTGGTTGGTGTCATTAGCAGCATTTTCCCAATACTAACCCTGATATTTTACACATTGGAACATTAAAATCGAAAAAATCTTTGTTCATAATAGAATAAGAGAAAAACTATGATCGAATGATAATTTTTTTTCTTCGTTAAAAATACACAATATTTGCACCCATTGTAGTTTGCTATTTTCTACCAGAATTCAATCCAAGAGTAAATTAGTGGACTTGAAAATACGCTCCAATGTACTTTAAGGCCCTCGATTTGTATAAAATAGCTCATACCTTGACAACGAAAAATTATTTTGTAAAGAGTATAACAATTTTCATAAAAGTTGAGTAACACACGAGGATCGTCTAGACACACATGGAACTTCTTATCTTCTTGTTTTTGAGTTATCGTATTCACAGATAGACGGACAGACAAACGGGCAGCCAAAAAGAGACTACTTCGGTAATTTTATGAACACCTATACCAAAATTTTGTTCGTAAAATCAATATTTTTAAGGGTTGCAAACTTGCGAATAACCTTAGTATACCTTGATATATTTCATATATACATACTATAATAATTTATATTAAAGTGAAATTAATATTTGTTTCAATTTAAATTTCTACGCCATATCCCATCACTCAAAAGAATTGGGAAGTTACTGATATGAACTATGAAGGTTTTTTTTCGAGTTGTCGGCTTGTATCGTATAAGTATGATGTACATGAAATAATTTCTGACAGAGATTCGATTAAAAATGATATGTAATTATTGTATGATGAAAAATAATATATTGATCTATAAACAAATTCGAATAATCGAATCACGTACCACAGTATATACATGTATCATTGTCTTAAAAAACTGAACTTAATTGATTTACAATTACAGGCTCTACTAATACATTGTATAATTAAATCAATTTAAACAAACAAAAATCATTTTTCTTTATGAAAAAAATCTATAAATTTCTTATTAAACATAAAATTATTATATAAAATTCACTGAACCTTAACTGAAAATAGAGTTTATGTTGTATAATTATATATACAAAAATCTAATGTAAAAACCCCATTATACCTCTATATACGAAGTATTATAGTGAACAAATGGGCTTTTGATAATCGTGAACAATTTGGTACTGTCAGTGACACTAAAGATATCATAATTGAGTATTTTGTCGAAATTGTGAAAGGATCCCACAAGCTTAGAGAGGAAAATGGCTTTCTGTGAAAGTTTTTCTAATCCACCCTAAAATGTTATTTGGATCATTCTTATCAAAAGGTTTCACAACCACAAAATTTTTAACTCGTTGTTTTCGAGCTACGGGCGATCAAAGCTACGAATATATTATAGTTTTAGTATATGGCTAGAAAAATAGCTTTCTGTGAAACTTTTTCATGCCACCCCCAAAATGTTCTTCAAGTCGTTAAGATCAAAAACTCTCTCGGCCACAAAACTTTTTAACAAGTAGTTTTCGAGTTACAGGTGATCAAAGCTACACATATAATATATTTATGGTATCCATATGGCTAGGAAAATGGCTTTCTGTGAAGCTTTTTCAAATCATGGAGGTTTTAAGTTTTATTTTTTCACCTTTTTCTTTCTGTCCTCGCATGACAAAAGTTATCTGCAATCAGCTATCTGTCTGGTCTCGTTACATTGCAAACTATATATGGAGGTAGTACTTATATTATATGAACAGAAGTTATAACGACAAAACCTTATGATTATTGTAAGAATTCCTAAAAAAAACTAAAACTATTCTCTGTTTAAAATCATAATATTATTTATATTATAAATAAATGAAAACTAAATATTAAAAATTAAATTTAAGAATATAATTATTGTTCTAGTTTTTTTATGTTGAATTAGAGTTAGGTAGTTAGTTAAGTATACTTAAATATATTTAAGTAAGCATATAAATTGTATAGTAAATATAACCTAAAATTATTTACATTTGTAACGCATGTTATAAGAGCTAGTAACGAAGAAGTTGATTTTAACACGGCTAAATTTTGAAAGTTTTTTTCTTGTTGAAATTACCTTGTCAACTCTAACGCTCACGCTCGAACGTAAATAACTAGCATTTTTCAAATGGTATATCTGGTTGAAACTATTGTCTATCTTTATATTATTTTATCTATTTTCGAGTTATGAATTTTTCAGATTTTTTCAACTTATCTAAAAATTTCATAATATAATAAAGTTTTTAAATAAAATTTTACTCAAGTCCTTCAGAAAATGTGAGCATTTGTCTCATCAGTATAGATGCAAGCAAAAAATATTAAGTTCGGAAATTTTCGGTATTGTTCGTATATCACTATTTTAAATAAGCATTAAAAGATGGATCCTACGGACCCAAGACCCAATTGACCTATGATGCTCATTTACGAACTCGACCTCACTTTTTACGTCCTGAGTGCGCTGTAAAAATTTTAGCTCAATATCTTTTTTCGTTTTTGAGTTATCGTGTCCACAGACGGGCGGAAGGACGGACGGACAACCGGAAATGGACTAATTAGGTGATTCTCTGAACACCTATAGCAAAATTTTGTGCGTGGCATCAATATTTTTAAGCGTTACAAACTTGGGACTAAACTTAGTATACCTTGCATATTACAGATATGCATGGTATAATTATGTAGAGACTATGATTGATTTACCAAGTTAAAGAATATTCACGTGACTAAAGGTTATCTAACGGTTGACGCGAGAACAAAAGGGTTGACTAGCTGTGAAGTACGTCGAGTACAAATTATCAATTTCTGCGTTTACAAATTATCAAAAGTAAAACTGCGAACATTTATGATTTTAAAATTATTTTAAGAAAACTTTTTTTATTCCCTTTTAGCAATGCTAAATCATAATTGCCAAACAGGTTTTTCCGTTACTAACACTGCACTAGATAATTTGTTAATAAAAAAAAAATTCAAATCATTTTAGTTTAATGTTGCCAGCTCTTGTACCTTTATGTTTTAATTTTTTGTGTTTAGTTTTTATTTTGTGTCTAATATTTATAATATTCATAAAAATTAACAATTACAGTGAAGTACCTACTTATAATTAAATTTGCAAATAAAAAGAATAAATGGGTTAATTTCATTATCTTTTAACTGGCCGAGAGTAGAACAAAGTGTCATTTTCGAGACAAATACACTAATCGTTATCGAAGAATTACACAGTATTGTACAAACTATCATGCGAAATAAAATCTATGATTTTGTAATTTAAATTTAAATTCAATTTTCACTAGCTGTTTCTAATATATTGATAATAAATATGGATAAACGGGAAAAAAGGAACAAAAAGATGGACAGTTAAGAAAGGATGATCCAAATTAAGTTTCCCAAGTTTAATTTATTTTTAAAATACATACGAAATGTTATATTATCTATATTTTTATAGGTTTGTGAAGATGGCACCCCCATGACCGAATTTTACGTTCTTTGTGAGATTAATCGTTTGACCATCGTAGGACCACTTTTGACCACCCTCAATTTTCGTTTGATCACCCTCCGTTCGCAAAATATTCACGATTCAAAATTTTATTTCTCCTAGCCTCCACCGTGACCATCATAGGGAATATAACATGGTAGCGCTCCCATGAACGAAATTTAATTTAATTGTGAGCTCAATCGATTCAAAATCGTAGGACCACTTTTGATCACTCACAATTTTCGTTTGACCACCTACCGTTTAATAAAAATTCACGATTGAAATAATTTCACACAGCCTCCACCATAAAGTAACATTGTAGATTTTCATCACGAAAATGGTCAAGGAAACGCTTGATAAGCAAATGACCCCTCTTGGCCTCCCATCAGCATTCTTCCATCTCTATTCATGAAAGAATATTTTATGATTCAAGATAGGACCACTTTTGGCCACTCACAATTTTCGTTTGACCACCCTCAGTTCGAAAAATAGTTACAAAAACGATTTTTTTTTTTAACGAAAAAAAATGAAAAATGAATTTTTAAATAAGCAGTTCGAATTCTGGGGTGTTTTGATCTAAATTGTTCGAGAATCGTAGGACCACCCAGGAATATTCACAAAAATCGTTAGCTAAAAATTCTTGGCTAAACGCACGCTTGAATGAATCACATATCTTACCCTATCTTCAATGCTTATAGTTTCCTCGAATTTTTGCACAATGGTGCGAATTGTTTACTCACTAGTGAAACGGCGTTAGTGAAACGATTCTTATCCTAAATCAAATGTTTCAAACTAACATTTTTTAGCCCCCTAACCAAAGAAGGGGTGTTATAAGTTTGGCCACCATGTGTGTGAGTCTGTCTGTCTGTCTGTTTGTAGCATCGTAGCACCTAAACGTTTGTTCAATAGATAATTCAATTGAGAGTGTTTTTAGCTATGTTTCAAGTACGAGTTTAAGTTTCCGAACTCGTAACAACTTAAAAATAGGCGATGATTCTCAAAATCGGTTCTGTTTGAAGAAGGCTCTAAAGAAAAACGTATAATTTAATGGAGTATTTATACCATGCATGTATGTAATATGCAAGGTATACTAAGTTTAGTCCCAAGTTTGTAACGCTTAAAAATATTAATGGTATGAACAAAATCACCTAATTAGTCCATTTCCGGTTATCCGTCCGTCCGTCTGTGGGCACGATAACTCAAAAACGAAAAAAGATATCAAGGTGAAATTTTTACAGCGTACTCAGGACGTAAAAAGTGAGGTCGAGTTCGTAATTAAGCAACATAGGTCAATTGGGTCTTGACCTATGGGTCCGTAGGATCGATGTTGTAAACCGTTAGATATAGAACGAAAGTTTAAATGCAAAAAATGTTCCTTATCAAAAAATAAACAACTTTTGTTTGAAACATTTTTTCGTAAACGTCACTGTTTACCCGTGAGGGCGCAAACTAGGCGTAAATTGTATAGCATGTATTATATAAATTGTATATGTATGTGCAATGTGATCAACATTATTTATGCATGGTATTTCAACAATTAACTCAATCAATTGTTTGTTTTCATTTGTTTTAGATACGTTTCAAGTGCGACTTAGGGTCCAGTACCCGAAAAAATTGTCGAGAGTTTTTAAATTTTCTAAATTTCACTTGATTGAAGTTTGAGTCACATCATTCTAATGTACAGAGTTACTAATTAACAAAGGATATATTTAGTTTATACATATAAATTATACTTTTTAATATTCATGAACATATAAAAAAAAGAATTTGTGTTCATGAATTTTATTATAAATAATTGCAATTTAACTGTGAAATACCTAAAATACTCTAAATATTTACGAAAACTAAATACTTATTATAATTTATACATATAATTAGCTTTTTTTTATATTCTTTTACAAATTTTTATTTAATTTGTAATATTATAATTTATAAGAACACGCCTCCATCTCATAAAATACCAAAATCTACTAACAAATTAATAGTATAAAATATAAATTGGGTATTATGGAAAAACATAAATTTACCTACAAAACGTAAAAACATTTGTTATACCTTATGATATGATTGAGAGACCAGGTATAATATTATGCTAAGTAACTTTTATGCGGAGAAAGTGAATGCGCAGTCATTGAATTATAATCATACTTTATTTTGCTTGTATATTTCTTTCAAGTAAACACATTTATTAGTCTAGGCGATGTGTATGATTGAATGTGTTAAGATCGCGAACTACACTTTCTCTTTTGATTCTTTAATACGAAATAATTTTTGTTTTGGAATTTGATGAAACTCGGTGGATGAGGTAATTTTGATCCAAAAAGTATAAAAATCATGTTGATTTAATGATTGGATGTAGAGTTTCTGAGATATGGCAATATTTGGATCGATTTTAGTCTGTATCTTAAAAAATATTCGACCAGTCATCAAATGCACCCGATTTTTGTACTTTTTAGGTCAAAATTACCTTATACCATGTGTGTTTGTACCATCTAGGCATATACATATCTGTAGTATGACAGAATACATCCGTTTAGTAATGCATCTAAGCGAGAGGTATTATATACATGTATTGTAAGACTACAGATACGATACGACAGATCTTCTGTTGTATGCATGCAGAGAGTTGGAGTTTTGATGAACTTACTAGTTATCTGTAACTAAAAAACTCCCACTCTCCAAGCGTCTTCCAACTAATGTTCAATACATGTATATAATACCTCTCGCTTAGATGCATTACTAAACGGATGTATTCTGTCATACTACAGATATGTATATGCCTAGATGGTACAAACACACATGGTATACTGAGTTTTATCGAAATTGTAGATAACAAAAAATTCTCGATTTTTTGCAATTTTTTTAAGGGGTACCTCTTTACAAAAATCGAGAAAATCGCAAAACTCGCAAACCAAAAAAATTTTGGTTTGGAATTTGATGAAACTCTGTGGATGGGGTAATTTTGACCCAAAAAGTATAAAAATCAGATTAATTTAATCATTGAACCTGTAGTAAGTTACAATGTCAGCGAGTATCATGGAAAAAACGTCATTTTCAAAAAGGTTCTCAGCAAAAAAATTAAAATCCATAAAATTGTGAACAAAAAGGAGGATAATTGTGGTCTCTAACGTGATAGTCTTTGTTTTTAAAGGAAAAATTGTCTAGTACAGATATATAATTTATTACTGATTAAAAAATCAAACTCTTCGCCTAGCCTACAATCATATACTCAGTATACTTATAACATGCAAAAAACAATCAGAGCTGAAATTCTTATAAAAATATTATTTTTTCTGTATTTAAAGTATAGCGCAAAAAAAAAAAAAACCAGATTGTATATTTACTTATTCATTGCATATTTTACCGAAAAAAACAGCACAGAATTTTGTCAACTTAAGTGTATATTGAATTTAGGTAGGTAAATTTGTTTTTAGAACGAAGCAATTATTGAAGCATTAAATAGAATTTATCAAACAAATGTTTCAATCGGAATAACTATCACTATATTTTTAAAGCTGTGGTTTGGGCAGAGAAGATCAGATATGAGGTCTTTTTTTTACTAATCTATGCTGAATATTTTCACAATTTAGGAAAATTCATAGCATAGGAGCTGTGTTAGCTAAGTGAATTCCCCCAGAGATAAAAAACTAACACAATTTTCTTAAAATTGAACATTGTATTTTTAATTTTTTTAAAGTTTTTTATTTTGAAAACTAAGCGCCTAGACAAAAAAATTACAACAGTACTTTTTTGCTTAAAGCTGATCAAAAAAATTTTTATTTTGATAAAATTCCAAATTTTGTACTATGCGCACCCCCCCCCCTTATTTATCGGCCGATTTTTCTCATTAAACAATTTGATTTATCAAATACCAAAACCCTTCTTGATACCAAATTTTATTCAAATCGGACCTAAATTGCAACCGCTAGAGAGTTTACAGACACATAAACGTATACATACAGGCATTATATAAAGTGTGTCCCGGATAGAGTTATTCTTTATAAGAAGTTTTGCTTATTCTGAAAAGTATGTAGGTATATTTAAAACTTCTTAATAATGAAGCTTTTTTATAAGTTGGCAAAATTTTACTAAGAAAAGTTACTCGCAATTAAAAATTATGTCTCTATACAAAATATCAAGAAGATCCGTGTACTTTAATTATAGCATCATTTTTTATTTGAACAAAAGCTCTAATTATAAAAAAACGTAAGTTAATAATAAAAACGTAAAATAATAAACATTCAATAAGAATGGAATTGTCAAAGTTGGAAATATCTTCTTGATATTTTGTATAGAGTCATAATTGTTAATTTTGAGTAAATTTTTTTAGTAATATTTTGTCAACTTTTAAAAACAAAGGGTAGTTTACCCAAAAAAAAAAAATTGTGATACCAAATTTGTAGCTACCCGATACATTATTTAGAAGATTTAAATATTCCTACATACTTTTCATAATAAGCAAAACATCTTATAAAGAATGATTTTTCTTAAAATGCAAAATAAGAAAATTTACAAGTATAGTTACCTCTATCCGGGGACACACTATATATATATATATGCTTTTCTGAAAAGAAATATGATAAAGAAACGAAAGGGTAGATAAAGGGTATTCGTTGGTGAAATATCGAGTGGTGAAGTAAATAAATCATTATTAAATCAAAATACAATTCAAGGTAGTTTTTTTGCATAAGAATTTATGTCGGCATACATGTATAAAATTAAACAATTACCAAAGTAACATAAATTTAACCCATAAATTACAATTTCAAGAAGACATTAAACAAAAAAAATATTTTGGTTGTACAAAAACCACATTAAAAATCAAAATATTTTGTTCTATTTCAATAGTTGTTTTTTTTTTAAAGAAGTCATTTCTTCATACACCAATTTTATTTAGTTCAATTTATAACTAAAAATAAATGATTTTTTATGGTTTTAATTGCAGGTGGCAATTTTACATTACCTGTGTGGTACCCACAAATATTTTTATGTATGGTTTAATTTGTGTAACCAAGGTTAATGTTTTAAATATACATTTTATGTTACACTCAGTTACAGAAAGAAGCTTTATTGCATTCACAAATATTGTTTTTGGGTAAATATTTGGTATAAACGAAAAAAATTTGAGTTTTGTTAAATTGGTTTATTGGTGACATAAAAGTCGATATTTACAGAAAAACCTTGAAAATGATTGATTTTAGTTAAAAGATGTGGTAATTGTCAGGTTAAATACAAATGTATATTTTTAAGAAATATTTCAGAGATAAGAATATTTTGTTATCGTCTACGAGAATTTCGGATCGCTATCATCAAAAAAAAAGGAAAGAAAATTTTTTTTAAATTTCTTTTGAATATGGGTGCTCGGAAAAAACATACTTAGACCATAGGGTCCGTTGTGATACCGTAAAAGGGTTGGCCCATCCCCGGCCACTACTCTATAAACCATTTGAAGCTGTTTAAGAACAACAGGAGGGATTTCCGACGTCGACGTCGACTGACTTCAAAGTAACTGACTCTGGCAGTGGCAGAGAAGATGAGACTTTGTCTCCTCCTCTTCACCACTGTGACAGCTCCTGCAGTAATCGTGATACACTGCCAGGCCTAAGCGTTCAGCATGCTTGCCGCCCAGCCAATGTCCTGTGATAGCCGCAACAACTTTGCGAACAGAGGCCCTTGGAAGTGATGTAAGAACTTCGGAACACCTGCGATTGTACTCAGACCATATCTGTCTGGTAGTACCACAAGTACGTTCTTCCCTCCATTTAAGATTGGCCTTTTTCAAGATATCCTCTTTCAGGAGCAACTTGCAGTTTGCAAATGGAACTCCCGGGAAGCATTGTGCCATTTCTGGCAAGCTCGTCGGCGTCACAATTTCCTGGAATGTCCCTGTGTCCCGGTATCCATACCAGGTTTACATTCATTTGTTCCGCCAGCTCATTTAAGGACGTACGGCTGTCCTGTACTACCTTTGACGTTGGATAGACTGAGCTGAATGATTTTAGAGCCACTTGGCTGTCGGTGAAGATTGTAATGTCCCTGCACCTAAGGGTGTTCAGTCTTAGGCATTCACAAACCTCATGAATAGTACCATCACTTCCGCTTGATACACACTACAGTGATCCGGCAGCCGAAATGATAGATGCAGTTTAAGATCTTCAGAAAAGATCCCACAATCCACCTTCTTCACTAACTTAGATCTGTCAGTGTAGAAAACAACGCTCTTTGGCTTAATTAGGTTCTCCTCCCAATCCTGTCTGGGAGGGATCTTTTCTGGTCAACTTCATTAACTAAAGCAATAAATGGTCAAAGAGATTTAAGCGTCGTATACCGCGTAGTTCATGTCGTAGTTGCACCCGTATTTCGTCATTAATAACACTCTATGTATAATTTCATCATACATAAACCAAAATAAAATAGATATACTTGTTATATAGAACGAATAAATTAAAATATATTCTTAAAAATTGTATCACAAAGTTGATTAGTTCCACTTGGCAATAATTTGTCAACAAAATTCATGCAAAGGTATATCTTATATATATTACCTTTTTGTGTTGGTCATTTATGTTTAATAACAAACAAACAAAAAAACAAGTGCTTTTACTGTATGTAACAACAATCAATGTATGGTGTGTTTTATGGTTAAATTGTGGTTTAAAATGTATGTATGTATGTATGCATCGACCATGTCAATTATTCCTAAAAACTATATAATTTATGTATATCTCACCTGCTGTGTTCATGAAAACATGACAAGATAAAGTTATACATTCACCATTTATGCCATAAATTTTTACACAATATTTGGTTAGACAATTGACAAGCGATAACAATTGAATAACCAAAATGTTTGACAAATGAACAAGGTGGATAAAGAAAAAAAAAAAGGTTTTTATTGTTTATTGGTATTGCAGTTTCAAAGTTAGTTGAGCTTGCATTACAAGAAGCCGAAATTATGTACGTTATTCTAGCAAGATTTGAAATATCTGATTTTACCACTTAACTTTCAATACATACAAAAGTTTGAAAACGAAAACTGGTACTGAGTTTTTTTGAAAATTCCAGGCGAGATGGTTGGCATTTTTTCGCCCATAGATACTTGTCTAAGGAGACTTTTTCGGAGTTTCTGGAGAGACAAGATTGGTTCGAAATACATGGACAAGAGGAAGCGATAGACCTGTCTGGTAATTTGCAACAAATTTCGTTTAACTTCGTTCAATCAGAGAAGAGATTTAGCCCCCTGATTCGTTTAAATTTCGGTTTTTTAGGTTTAGGTATAAATCTATCCCTGGTTTGGGCTTCAAGTTTTCAAGCAAAATGGCAGGTATAAAACGCTACTATCTTGCACGAAAATATTATTCAAAAATATGTATCAGTGTGAATTTTTGTTTGACGGATTAATAAGGATAATGCTGTTAACGGTCTGGTGGTGTACTGTAAAGGATACTTGCTTGTTATTCATGGGGAAGATCATCTGTTCGAAACCAACCAAAGTCAAATGATTTTTTTAAAATTATACTTTGTTATACTCAAAGAGTTTCAAAAAAACTAGAAAACACGCTTTATTTCACAAAAAAGTCGATAATATCGACGCTTTATTGCATAAAGAAGTGGCTAATAATTCAAAGCGTGAGGTAGGTCGACATCTATCAAGTGTGCTAATTTAAATAATGAATTTTGAGACCATCCTTCGCTTCGAATTTTACTTCAAATTGAAATTATGATCCACTTTTTAGTGGAATAAAGTGTGTTAATTTTTTTTAAACTATAATTTATTTAACTGCATCTATTAGGCATTCAACTTATTATAAATGGATTACAAGAACATTCACATCCTATATACGAACCTTTTTGTAAAATAATTGTTAGTTTTATCCAAATGTAGTAGATGGCTCTCAAAATTATTCTTGGTGGCTTAAAAACTTTAATCTATGAATACTATTTTAATAATTAATTAAATATAAGAAAAAAATTATTGAATTTAGTAATAAAAATTTAAATTTTGTTTAATTTTCTTTTGTATTTATAATTATTGATGAGTGTTGCTTAATGTTTTGTAATTACGGTGCATAATATATTTACGACAATTATATTTATAGGTATTTCTTTACAAATATTGCAAAAACAAATAGCATAATGTATGAATACAGTGTGATCCAAAAATTACGATTATCATTCACAAAACGTTTGCATCTCAATATTTTGATTTTTAGTTCCATTCTTTTATTTATTCGAATTAAGATTATCAATTGCCATATCTTTTTACAATATTTAGACCATTTGTCACAATGAGTAGCTCAATCAGTTAAAGCTCAACTAAATCCGTGCGCGGTAACCCTGTGTAGTGGGCTCGATTCACGACGTCGCAACCTAAATTAATTTAGCTAATAATTGAGATTATACTAATGTAATTAATGATATATGCATGGAGTAGACCTATTAGCCTCTAAAAATAATTGAGTTTCTTAAATAATCAGCGAAAAAAACGGTCAACTTACCTAGTTCATACTATAATAATTCCATTAAAAGGGATTATATAGGAAAAGAGTTTAGTGAGAAGTATTTTCAAACCATCCAAAATGAATCGTTCCCTTCGGATCGTTCTGATCAAAAGCTTCAAGGCCAAAAAACTTTTGAATTAACAGTTTTCAAAACTACACAATATGGTTACAGTATATGACTACCATCTTAATAATGAGACATCGTACAACACACCAATGAACAACATTTTGGGGGTTAAGAAAAACTTTCACAGAAGGCCATTTTCCTGTCCTACGAGGTCCCCTCCACAATTATTTCAAATTGATACTCCTAAAAAGTCTTGTTTATCCCCGATTGAAATAAAAATTACTTTCTAATAAGTATAATTTTGAGCATAAATGCAAGAAATATCCACGGAATTCACTTGGATTGGAACCTAAATTGCATTCATATGGTTGGTTATAGCTTAATTATGCATTTTGACCGGATTATTTACCTTTTACTATTTTACCAAAATACCAACCATTCGCATTCTGTATTTAATATTAACTGTGTTATCATGCATAAACACTGATAAATAAATACAAAACCTTGAAGGTAGTAATAATAATAATGATATTATAATAAACTTATTATATTAATTTTAGAACGCATTATAATATGAAATAAACCTTATCATACTCTTCTAATTCAACGAATTTAATATTTGGTAGCAAACTAATGACACCGTAAAACTATCAACGCAAGTTCTAATACATTCATTCATAAAGGTGAAGTTCAAATATCATTCTAAACATCTATTTTGTAATACCGTGTTATTCATTGCAATTAACGAGGCACTTTATAGAGATTGTAATTAACAAGGCACTTTATAAGTGTTTATTGTACTAAAAAAAAGAAAATAATTTTTCGTATGAGTCACTCATTTGTGAATGTTTGTAAAAGTTGATCGCGCTAAATTCAAAATAATAAGAATGATTCGAAGCGCCACGAGTTTTTTCAAATAGTCAAGTATGAGCGAATCATAACAAACATTATTTTTAAGCTAATGAAGTATAATGGTTAAAGCCAATCATATCAAAAATGAAGAGTTTTGCTTTTAATGAGTTTACTCCCCCCCCCCCTTCGTAACCGAAATCAATGAAACATATTTTTGTATTATTACTAAGCAGTTAAAAGCTTGTAGTACTGTTAAAGATGTTACAAGTAACGGAAAATGAAAGGACCCACTCACTTTTTGCTAAAACCTCATGGAATGTGTTTCTTAGGTGCCAAATATCATGTTATTTCTATTTGTTAATAATTAATGAATAATTAATTCAATGGAACGGTAAATGTTAAAATTGACTTGCAATATTAATAAATAGGCAACTTGCATAAAATATAAGCTATACATGTATAATAGTTTTCGATTATTTGATAAACACCTAACATTTACGTCATACAAGTTGCCTAATTACTAATTTTATAAGTGAACTATAACTTTGTTTCATTGAATTAAAAATTTATTGTTTATTAATAAATAGAAACATTTGCGCCACTAACTCATGCACTACTAATGATATTTGACACCCAAGAAACACATTCCATGGGGTTTCAGAAAAATGCGAGCGGTTTCTTTCTTTTTCCTTTATTAGCCGACTTTTGTAATATCTTTGACTGTACCATTGAGTATAGGCAAATAGTTCATACAGATGTAACACAAGTTATCTATACATGAAAAATATATTACAAATAGCAGACCATCCAATATCACCTATCGAAGATTTTGAAGTAATTAATAAATATCAGTAAAATTGGATCATTTAATTAACACAGTTTATAACCGATTGCTTAAGATTTTTAAGTGCGTTTGTTCGTTTTTTACTGTCAATTGTTTGTCTGATTAGAATGGAAGTAATTACCTAATGAGTAATTAAATTGAGTTGATAAAATTTATTATTAATAAAACGAAAAAACAAGACTATACACAAAAATGAATGTATTAATAAATTATTTCTAACTTTATGAGTTTAAATTCACGAATTAGAAAGGTAAACTCAATTAAAGACCATATTTACTGACTCAATTTTAATATTATGTAAAAGATATTATTATTAGTTATACAATAAAACTTTTTACTTAAATTTATCACATAACAGAATGAATATATATTTCCTGCACTAAAGTTAAAAAAAATAAAAAAACAATATGCTTAAAAAGTTTAAGAAAGTAAATTCTAATTTGTCTTAATGGTTTACATAATTTATTATCATATTTTTCTACATAAATCTTATTACTTACACTTAGTGTATGTTTTTTATACCTCCAGTTTGCATAAAATAAATTTATGACTGAATATTCTATTATCACATGAACAGGATGTATCAGTAGCCACGACGAATTATTGAAAAATTATTCGCTAATTATAATTTTTAATTTTCAGTATTTCTGGGATAAGGCTAATAATAATTGTAATTGGTTAAGTTGTTGAAAATAAATTTTACTACAATTTGGCAAATTTGATTCGATCTTATTGGAATTATTTCTGAAACCAACTATCACTTATGTGCTTAATTCTGGTACCATGACTCCACATACTTGAAACCCATTTGAGCTATGTTAATTATGATCACATATTTGAAAAGTATGACTCAAATTTAGTTGGCTTTGATACTTTGTTTATCAAAATTGGATTAAATTTGGATGTGATAGAGCAAAATAAAATTTTTTGGATTTTGATGACGTCATAAAGTTAAAAATTCTATTTTTTTGATCACACAGGTAAATTTGTTCCAATCTTATTGGAATTTTTTTGAAACCCACTAATTTTGGGCCATCCTTTTTAGCTGTGATGCCAGTTTTTCGCTAGCTATCACTTATGTGCTTAATTCTGGCATCAGGACTCTGGCACCATTCTTGAAACCTATTTGGGTTAGGTTAATTTTGATCACAAATTTGAAAAGTATGACCAAAATTTAGTTGGCTTTGATACTTGGATAAAATTTGGATGTGATAGAGCAAAATTATATTTTTTAATTTTGATGACGTCATGAAGTTTAAAAATTCGATTTTTTTGATAACACAGACAGACAGTTTTTTGAAACCCACTTACCAAAATCCCCTGTTACTATCTGTATGTCTGCTATAAACTACACGTATAATATTATTGTTGGTACGATAACAATGTAATATAATTAACTTCTATATCAGTGTTAACAAAATTAGTTTGTATTTACCATCGATTCCCCTAATAATTATCATAAGAAAATATAGAGCCCCTATGTCCCTCTAAAAACTTTAATGTTTTAACATTGCATAGGTATTTATTAATTTAAGGACGAAAACTCAAATTAAATTTTTCGATATATACCGTTTTCGTATGTATCGAAAGTTTTCGAAATATTGATGCCTGAAGGCTTAGAGCAAAACACTTGCAGAAGAAATACTTATTTAAAATTAAAAGAAATACTTAGAACACAAATGTCATTCACAAAACCTATAAAATGTATTTTATGGAAAAAACGAGACTCGATTGTTATAATTTTCTTTATGGGAAAATATTTGTCATGAATATTATATTTCCAAATTAATCTTATCAAATTTACCCTTGTTAAAAAATAAACAAGCTGTGGGTAGGTTCTAGTTTTTAGTGGATAGAGGTAGCAACTAGCTAAAGCAAGTAAAGCTTAAAGCTTTATGGGAAAAGCTAAAAATATAAAATTTTTATGATAATTTCATTATACAATTGGAAAACTTGATAATGATTCAATTTCAAACTAAATCTAAAACTTGTCAACTAAAAAAAATTTATTTCAGTAAGAATTTTCTAAATATGGAGGTATTAATTTCTTTGTTGAAAGCAACCTTAAATAAAATAAATAAATAAAATAAATAAAAATTTCTTTGTTTAAATGCTTTTATGCAGTCACAACATGCAGTTCATTTCTGTATTGTAAGTTGCCATGTACGTCTATTTAGAAGCATTCATAATCTGAAATTTCTCTTATACACGCAAATGATAATTCATACAAACATTGCAAGTTGCTGTATACATAATAAGATTGTACAATTTACATGCAAGACAATTTGTTCACTTTAAAATACCTCAATTTTTTCAATTAAAAATAAAAATAATTCATTGACTATTAATATTTATTTAAAAAAATAATAATAATTCTAGCATCATAAAGTTTTTTTTTATATTTTTTATTTTATTTCAGGTCGTTTTTAACATCTAGGTCATTAGCGACCGCAAAATTATTCAAGTATTATTTAATAATCGATAATATTCTCGCCCTGTAGATAATTTATAAATCGAATTTTTAATTAAATAAAGCGTTATTGATTTATCTCGAATTTATGTAATTGAAATACTATGTCTATAATACTAAAATAAGTCGATCAAATGTCGTTTCTTTTACAAGAAAAAAACTTATTTATTATGTAAAAAGGGAATCTGATTGACTAAGTTATCAAAATCTAGAATGATGAAGTTAAGGCAGTATATCCCTTTTATTAATTAAAGTAACAAAAAAGGATTTCATAAAATTCTACCCTTAAGTGTGTTAAATAGGGGATGAAAGTTTGTAAAGAGTAGGGGTTATTTTTGAGTCGATTATGTTGAAATTTTGTAAAAATTCTCGAAAATTTCTCGAAGACCAAATATGCGGGTTTTTAAGGATTCAGCTCTATGGATGAAAAAGAAGGGTTTAAGGAATAAAAACTTCATGTGCTTACTTGAGGGAAAATCGGATGCATGCTTGGAGGGAAAGCTGAGCCTGATTGTTATTTCGTAATAAAAAAAGGGAGAGTAGGGTATATATTTTTTAGACAATGCATATTGAAATCAATGAACTATTAACTGCCTTTGAATTGGGTTATTTCGATAAAAGTGAAGTGCTGTGGAGAAAGGACATGAAAAATAAACCTAAGAATGCAGACCTAAAACTTTTCTTATTACTGGAAATTATTTGTATACATCAAATCTACCACGTTCTATGCCACTGTATGATAATCCCTATCCCTATCCCTATATGTTATAAATGTGGAACTAAGGATATTTTTTTGTTACGCTTTCACGCAAAAACTGCCGAATCAGAATAACACATGAGCTATAAATTATAAAGATATATATTTAAAAAAAATTAAGTTAATTAAATTTAATCTGACATTTTACTGCTCCATCTATGATGATCATTTTGAAAAATAAATTAACGATTTCTGTAAAAATTTAAAATAGTCAATGTCAAACAATTTATGGCCAACTTTTCTGATATACTCAATGAAATAATGACTATTTTACACTTAAAAAATTGAAAACTAAGTAAATATTTTAGCTGTGTAAAACAATCCCTTCGAGTGTTATGGAAGGGGGATAAGCCCAGTGAAGCGGGCGGGTATCCAGTTAGTTATATGATAATATGATGATAATTTGACAAAATATAGAGAAAAACAAAATAATTTAAAATAAAGTAAAAAATCTTTTCAATCAAATTGTGAAATCTTTCTCGATTATTTTAAATTTAACAACCATCGCTTTTTAAATGCAAATTAAAAATATTAAAAAAACATAAATAACTTAACAGACAGGTTTCAAAATGAAGGGTCTTCTTTTTATTGCAAATTGACAATATGCAAATTCACAATTAATTATAATAAATTTAAGTAAAATTGCATCCAAATTGATTAAAAAAAAAGTTGTAAGTTTCTATTAAATTTCCATTATCTTGATTTTAGTTTTCACAATTTTTTTATTCCGTCCATATTATTAATAATAAACGTTAAAAAGGCCATATGGTACCGAAATGTATACAGTTTTTTATGTGGGTATACATTGTACCTTATGAAAATTGAACATATTAAATATATATTAGTGATTGCATTTGTAAATGTGATATAACGGGGGCGCAAAAATGTTTTATAAAGAGAGTCAGCTAGGACGTCAGGATACGTGTATTCAAAATAAACTTTTTATGCTCACTTCTGGGTATCTGAAGTTACTGAATACAAGTTAAACCCGATTAACAAAGAGGGTTTTTATAAGTTTAACGTGACTGTGTATCTCTGTATCTGTGTGTCTGCGTGTCTGCCGGCATCGTAGCGCCTAAAAGGTAAGAAAGTGCGAGTTTAGGGTTCCGTACACGGAAAAGCTAAATAATAATCGATGGTCCACAAAATCGAATAAGTTTAGAGAAGAAAAACAAGGTAATTTAATGGAGAGTGTTCTTAGATACGTTTCAAGGGCGAGTTTAGGATTCCATATACGTAAAAATTTTCGGAGGTTTTTTTAAACTTTGTAAATTTCTCTTGTTTTTTACTACCACTAACTTCAATCAATCAATCAATAAGCCCTCTATCCTGAACTTCCGTCTGTTTAAAAGTGTTTGTTTTCTTCTTTTACAGAATATCTTTAAGTTCAGTGTGCCTTTTGGCAAAGGCCTCCTCTAACATTGCCCATTGTGCTCCACCACTTACTTACCTTTGATCAATTACTGTGGTTTCTGAATATTTATCGATTAATTAAACGCCCAAGTTTTGCCTGTAATCGATATTTTAAGGCAAAGTTTGTCCCATGATCCAAAGATTTTTCCAAAACATATTAAATTTTTTCAATTATAAAACTTTTCTTCTCTCGTTTCCACTGAATTTATTTCTATTTTTAACGTATTTTCAAATTTCATTATGATATCCGAATTCCATTATGAGATCCGACTAGTCCTTATCATATTCTACAAATATTTTCATTATTTCGAAAAGGTGTGACAAGATCGTAGATTTTTTTTCGCATTTCTTCACAAAATATGTTAAAAAGATAGCAAAAATTAAAATTGGTAAAGAAATACGGATTATACAAGCATTTTAAACTACCAATTAAACAGATATTAGACAGAGATAGATCGGACATAGTTTTCTACGTCATATACTATGTTTGCCATAAGAACTCTGCTTTGTTAGAAAGAGATACAAACATACTTTTGGTGACTTTTAACTTTTATTTTTATGGTTATTCGAAAAACATTTTTCTCTGCATTTTGTGCATGAATGAGTTTTTATCAAATAAACAAAAACCATCGATATTTTCGAGTCAGTGGATGAAATATTTCTTTATTAAGTTGCGATGTTGGTTAACCTTTCTTTCTTTAAAGATCCAACAAATACAAACGTTGTAAAATTTATTTTAACCTGCTGAGTGACTTTATATTTGACTTTCTTTGTATAATAC
This sequence comes from Chrysoperla carnea, assembly GCF_905475395.1. Lineage (NCBI taxonomy): Eukaryota > Metazoa > Arthropoda > Insecta > Neuroptera > Chrysopidae > Chrysoperla > Chrysoperla carnea. The sequence continues at coordinate 126,852,694 of NC_058337.1, read as the reverse complement.
AGCAAACATACGTTCAATGAAAAACAGTTGTAATTCAGTTGAAAGATTTTTTATTTTTATTCTCCTTTCTTTTATATTTAGATTACCTGACTTCTATTTCATTTCCTTTATATTTACCAGATGGCCCCTTTTTTTGTTAATACAATACACGTCTGTTGTACATACGTAGAACGAAAAACGAGAAGGAAAATCCATATTCACCCCATTTGGTAGAGTGGAATACGAATGAAGTCATTATACCTACCATTTTTATATATTAACATTATTTTAGGGTCGTCAAATTTTATTTAACGAGTCATCATTATTGGAAAATATATTATTTCTAATAAAATATTCGCAATTTTTTAAAATTGTAATTTCTTCGTATTTTTAAATTGAAGTAATTTTTTTAAATCTATTTTAAACCTATTAAATGGAAGACTGAGGATCCATACCATTTACAATTACAGGACCTTGTTTTGACGCAAGGCGCAACGATGTTTTCCTGGGATCGGGTATGTCATGACGATACGTCTTCTTAAACTGTAACTCCTCAACATTGTGCGTTACGTCAGGAAGAAAATTGTTAAATAAAAGTCAGCAAATACGAAAAAAATAACGACCATGACTGCACTAAGGTGTACTCTTAGTAATGGTACAGGTTCTTCATCCAGAAGGATTAAAACAGCCATTTCTTAAGAAAGGAATGTTTTTTCGTGTTCGTACTGGGAGAGACTTTAAGCAGGATCAGGTAACGTGAGCTCAAGAGGTTGTCCTACCCAACGTACCTAGTGAAAGGGTTGGAATACTCCTGCGAAGTTGGTGGGTACTATTGTGTGTTTCTTTTTGCTTTGTTCGTTTTAGGTCAAGGAGAATTAAAGCAGGATCAGGTAAAATGGGCTTACGGAGTTGTCAAGTCAAAGACAGTTAAAGTAATGGAATACTCTAGCGAAGTAGGTGGGTACAGGCTAGTTTCTTAGAAAAACTCTCTTTGTTGTTTTTTACCAAATTTTTATATTTATTTAAATTGTAAAATTACAATCAAATATGTTGTCACAGTTGCCAAAATACGTAAAAGTATTGTCCGATCGATTGATATCAATCCATAAACACTGAAGGTAAAATTACGTTGATGAACACGAATCGAAAATCGTTCTAATTCAATATAAACAATATTGGGGATTGTTTTTGAATTCATTAATAACTTTTGTATAACATTTTTGGTATTATTTGCCAAATCAGCTGTGCTTGTCGTCAAATTAGTTGTGATGATTATAAATATCTAAAATCAAATATCTACTACTAAAGTGAATATAATAAAATACGCAAATAAAAAAGTATGTTTTAAACGTAAAACAAAAAGGTAGTAAGGAATCATGTAAAAGGCGCAAAATCATGTTAATTTTTTGAATTCCGATGACGTCAGAAAGTTTAAAAATTCGAATTTTTTTGATAACACAAGCTACTACTAATATTAAATAAGTCACTTTTTTCAGTTGTGATGTCACTTTTTCGCTAGCTATCACTTACATGCTTAATTCCGGGACCAGGCCTCCACATTCCTTAAACCTAATAGTGATAGGTTAATTTTGATCACAAATTTGAAAAGTATGACTCAAATTTAGTAGGATTACATACTGGATTTATCAAAATTGGATAAAATTTGGATGTAATAGAGCAAAATTAAATTTTTTGGATTCTGATGACGTCATAAAGTTGAAAAATTCGTTTTTTTTGATAACACAAGCATATTTTATGCGATCTTATTGAAATTTTTTTTGAAACCCACTAATTTTGGGTCATTCTATTCAGCTGTGATGTCAGTTTTTCGCTAGTTATCACTTGTGTGCTTAATTCTGGTGCCAGGACTCCACATCCTTGAAACCTGTTTGAGCTAGACTAGTTTTGATCACAAATTTGAAAAATATGACCCAATTTTAGTTGAGTTTTATACTTTGTTTATCAAAATTGGATAAAATTTGTATGTGATAGAGCAAAATTAAATTTTTTGGATTCTGATGACGTCATAAAGTATAAAAATTCGATTTTTTTGATAACATAAGCAAATTTGATCCGATTTTATTGGAATTTTTTTTGAAACCACTTAATTATTGGTCATTCTTTTCCGCTGTGATGTCAGTTTTTCGCTAACTATGACTTATGTGCTTAATTCCGGGACCATGCCTCCACATTCTTGAAACCTAATAATGCTAGGTTAATTTTGACCACAAATTTGAAAAGTATGACCCAAATTTAGTAGAATCACATACTTGGTTTATCAAAATTGGATAAAATTTGGATGAGACAGTGCAAAATTCTATTTTTTGGATCCTGATGACGTCATAAAGTAAAAAAATTCGATTTTACTTTTATGTTAAATACTATCAGTTCTACGAATTTTCATCAAAGTCGTTACATCCCATCCCGATATATATTAGGCGCAACCTAAATACTTGCCACCTGTGCTATGTACCCTCGTTACGGCAGTGACTACTTTACAGATAATATAGAATACAGATTTTACTTACAAATAAATAGGCAGTCCATAAGAAAACCACTGCTTGTATGTGTAATTCATGTTCCCATGAAACATCTTGATTTTTTTTATGGTATAATACACTGAACAATATTGAATGAATCGTAGATATTATTGTGGTAGTGATCATTGAAATTATACTAAATCCAAATGCATTGATTAATAAATCACTTGTGTCACATAATAAATCATGTGTTTGATTCAAATCTCCAACTAAAAATTTATAGAAATAAACGTATTGAAAAATTTTGGTGGAATATGGCCTTTTTTTGTGTAAGAAACTTCGATTAAATAATGATGAAATTTGATTTAAACAAAATAGGTTAAATTTTTACGATATCTCTTTTATTACAGAAATTAGCTAATTCAATCACCAGAATACGTAATTAAATATTTATTTATTTTTGAAATAAATTACTCTTTCCGCGTGGATCGTCTATCTCCGGATTAAAAAAATTTAATTATGTATTTATTTTAATGAAATGACTTTTACTGTACAAATTTTTATACACCGGCAAGTAAATAAGATATTCACAATAGAAATTGTTGGGAATTTTCGTGCAGATCTATAAAATTATATGAAATTTTTATAAAGGCAGTATTCTGGTCAAGAAATTCGATTTTTGTATATTCTGAAACGTTAGTTTCTTAAGAAAATGTCCTTAAACGGATTTTTCAAAATTCGAATTATTTTCGTAGATATAGTGGATTTTTCTGGTAACAAAGATCGAATTGATCTCTTTGAACAACGAGCTTCTGCTGCTTCAAAAGAAGGCAAAACAGCTCGGTTAGCAGATATAACTTGGCAAGATATTCTCCTATGAAGTGGAAGTAATTGGGCCTTCTTATGTATCTGAGATCGCAGACTAATTCAAAGTGAGTAATATTAATATCCGAGTTACTGCCCGAATTGTCTATCAAACTTAAAACGCGTTTTTCTTGAAAATATATTTTTCGAGGTGGCTACACGATATCTCAAGTTCTACTCGACCGATTCTTTTGAAATTTGGAGGTAATTGTCTTTATGAATCTTTCTATCGGCGATGATCGTCCAAAATTGGCGATGACCGTCCAAATCGACTCAGTTCGGAAAAGGCTTTAAGGAAAACGGTAATTTAATCGAGAGTGTTCTTAGATATTTTTCAAATCCGAGTTTAGGGTTCCGAGACCAAAAATATGTCGGGGATTTTATTAATTTAGTAAATTTCACTTGTATTAACATACTTTTATTTACTGTAACATAACAGTGTACTTGATACGACAAATAATTAACTTTTGGATTTTTTTGTTTTTGTGTTACTAACGCATTCTCTACTATTGTCTTTTTTAACATCTCGTTAACATCTCGAAATCGATACTTAATTATTTGCATAAAATCGAAAAAATATATTAAATTCATTGATACAATATAAGTTAAAATACCATCACTAAAATAATATTTTGCAACATCAAACGAAACTACTTTAATATAAACAAACATAGTATAACTTATTAAAATAAAATAAATAATATGAAACATCCACATATTAAATTTACATCGATTTTGAAAATCTTTATAATATTTATCTAAATTAAAAATTAAATGTTTATCAATTAATTGTATATTTTCAATAATTTTTAAAATATTTTTATCATATTTATAATTTATAATTATAATTTGAATTACAACCATAAAGTAATACGATAATAAATCTAATGTATCAATAACAATAAATTTTACTGATGAATAACGTTCAATCGATTTTCGGCCTAAAATACACCAAACTGTTATTATCGAAAAAACTAAAATTATAATAAATGAATGTAAAAATTTTATAAATTTATTTTTATGTGATAAACCTGTTAAATGAAATAAATTTAATATTTTTTGTATTGGTTTTAATGATTTAATTAAACTATTATTTGAATTTGTCATTATCGATTCAATTAATTTTACTAGATTTATAAATTTTATTAGAATTTTTTTTTTTTAATAGCTCACGATTTTTTACGTAAAGATATGTTTCTAAATAAGCAGTGAATATTTTATTTAAAAGTGTCATTTATTATTTTTATTTTTAAAAAGGTTAAAATAGGTAATTTATTTGCTTACTGATTATTTTATATGATAATAACGATAATTTTAAATCGATTTTGTAATAATATATTTTAAACATTTATATAATTAAAATATGCAACTAATTTTTTATATTTTATTTTTTATTATATACACTTTTGTCCGAACATAGTTTTGCTTGACCTATGTATAATATCGATGGATTTTTTTGTCTTTCTAACCAAATATGAAGATGCCGTTAAAAAGCGTACAAAAAGAAATATTAAAGTTAAAATCGGCCAAGAAAACGGATGGTTTAAAACTACTAAGTAGACAGATATTAAATTTCGGGCATAGTATTTGACGTCAAAACTACCTTATATACTGAGCTTTATCGAAATTGGAAATAAAAAAGATTTCTTGATTTTTTGGAATTTTTTTTAAGGGGGAACCCCTTCAAAAAAATCGAGAAAAACGCAAAAAAAATTTGTGTTTGAAAATTTGATGAAACTTGGTGAATGGGGTAATCTTGACCCAAAAAGTATTAAAATCAGGTTAATTTAATGATTGGATGTAGAGTTTCTGGGATATGGCAATATTTGGATCGATTTTAGTCCGTATCTCAAAAACTATTCGACCAGTCATCAAATGCACCCGATTTTTGTACTTTTTGGGTCAAAATTACCTTATATACTGAGTTTTATCGAAATTAAAGATAAAAAATTTCTCGATTTTAAGGGTACCTTTTGAAAAAATCGAGAAAATAGGAAAAAAATTTTTGTTTTGGAATTTGATGAAAATCAGTGGATGGGATAATTTTGATCCAAAAAGTATAATTTAAAGTATCATTTTAAAGATTGGACCTATAGAAAGTTACAATGTCAGCGAAAGTTACAAAATTGTGAACAAAAAGGAGGATTTAAGTGAGGACTAAGGTGATAGTCTTTGTTTTAAAAAGGAGAAATTGCCCAGCAAAGCAAGCGGGTATCTGTTAGTTACTTAATAACTTTATCACTAAAATTGTAAAAAAAAACTGAAAGATATCTATAGAAAAATGGTTTAACGTGAGAATTACCTTAATGTGTTTTTTTTTTTTTTTACATATAAAAGTAGGTAATAATATTAAATTGTTTTGTTAGTTATATATATATATAAATTGTAGCACTATCACGCTATGTAATTATAAACACAGGAATTATAAATTATTGGAGAAATTAAATAAAACGACAATATTAAATTTAAATAATATAATTTATTTTATTGACGTTTATTTACTATACAAATTATTCCATAGAAGTTACATTCCCTATTTTGCATTTTCGTATTTTTTGAATTTACGCTATCGATTTTGTTATTTTCAGGAAAAAATAATTAATGTAAAATTTTGTTGTCATGTAGATTCCACAAAAATATACAAATTTTTCGATATCTCGTATAATTAAAAAGTCCCAAGCCTTAAAAAATTGAAATTTTTGATCATTTGGTCACTAAAGCTGGGGAACCATTAAACGCAATCTTTTTTTATTCAAATAGGTTCCCTAGGACCCATCTTGTAGACTGTTAAAGATAGAACAAAAGTTTAAATGTTAAAAATGTTCCTTATAAAAAAAATAAATAACTTTTGTTCAAAACATTTTTTTGAAACATTACTGTTTACCCGCGAGGGCGCAGATTGTATAGTATGTATTATATGGGAATATCATGTATGTATGTGTAATGTGACAGTCTAATCAATACTGTCTATACATGGTATTTCAACAATTAACTCTGTTAATTGTTCCTTTTCACTTGTTTTAACTCAAATTTCCACATCATTTCCCAACAGTAAGAAACGAATTTTATTTTATAATCTCGCCATAGATATTTCGAGGTCAGATCGACCAGATATTTCTACTACCGTATGACCCAGGTACAAATAATAAATAAAAGTTTCTAGATAATGTTAACGATCACATTTATTCTAATTGTAATAATACAATTAAATATGTTGTAATTGTTGCTACAATACTTAATAGTATTGTTCGATCTAGTGTCAATAATCCACAAACACTAAATTTAAAATTGCGTTGTTGAACACGAATTGAAAAACGTTCTAATTCATTATAAACATCATTAGCAATTGATTTTGAATTGATTAATAATTTTTGTATAATATTTTTGGAATCATTTGCAATCTCAGCTGTACAAGCAGTAAAATCCGTAATGATAATTAAGAATATCTAAAATAAGAAACGATAATGATTATTTATGTGATCTCAGGGTAAAAAATTATAAGATTAATGAAACTTTGTGGCAAATAGAAATAATTAATACTTTTCCGAAAACTGTTTATAGACAGATATTGGACCGGTTTCCGATCTTGACTTCATTTGCATTAATTGTTAAGAGTGTTGCAAACAATATTTCTAGTAATGACTCTCCGATAATTTTCGTTCTCGCTAATTTTAAAATAAAAAGTGATCCAATTTAAGTTTACTATGATTGCAACTCTGTAAATGAGAATGCTGTAAAGACTTTTGCTTGTTTCAAACTTCAAATGTTAGTCAAATGCTAAACGCTCAAATTGTGCATTTATTCCACAGAAATAACAATACTCCGAGTCGAAGCAACAAGAAAAGAGGTGATGATCTTCAAACGGCTGAGTAGATTTGCTTAAAATCTACTCAAAAATCCAAATGGTTCATCCAATTAGGAACTACGACGCCAGAAAAGCAATCGATCGAAGCAATCGATTAGATCTAACTTTAAGTCAGGATATTCTTTCAATTTTTAATTTAATATTATTGCCATCTATCGTAAAGGTTTTACTTACAAATGTGTATGCGGACCATGCAAATAGTAAAATTTGTATGTTAATCGGATTAATATATTCCACTGCAGGCTGTTGCTCTTGAGTGTAAAATAAAATGCTCAATAATATTGCACGAATTACTGACAGTATACTGAACGATATCATTGATATAACATTGAATCCAAAAGCTTTTATCAATATATCACTTGTGTCACATAATATGTCGTGCGTATGATTGAGTTCACGAACTAAAAATTAATGAAAATAGTGTTTTAATCTACGCACACTCATTATGCAGCAAAATGTCTTTAGACAAAACATAATTTGTCGTATTGAAAAACACTTTAGTTTAGCAGAGCGATTCAAACCCGTACATTTCAAGGTTGGTCTTTGATTCTCCTATTTGAATTGCTGTCATTTTGACCTTCGATTTTTGATCTTCACCGAATTAGTCCCCGAGAAATTCAGCCATCGATCAAATTGTGTTCTTTCACTTCGCCCATGGTTTTACAATTTTAAGTATGAAAAATGTAAGAAAAGCCCGAATATCGTTTTTAAATTATTTGAATGTTATGAAGGAAATATTCAGACGTTCGACAGGTTGGTCAAGGGTCCCGAGCGTTTGGTGAGTTGGGGTCGGGTTAGCATTAGTGTGTGAGTTTTTTGACCACTGCATTATAACTGTGATTGAAATACTTAGGTGTTCTACGGTTGAAGCTATATCCAGGAATAAAAAGAAAGGATCGAAAGATGAATTTCCGGCGATGAAATGACCGAGAAATGAACTACCGATTTTAAAATTATCGTGGAAATTCCGTGGAAAAAAAGACCGCAGGATGAAATTTCGAGGATGAAATGACCGGAACAAAACGACCCGCATGATATTTACAAGGATTATGATCCCACATATGAAATTTTACTCAAATGCGAAATTTTAGGAATGTTGCAACACTGTTAGCCTAATTTTATTTGATATAAATTGTCTAATTCTGGGATCAATCAATTTGGTAATGGCACTTTATTTCGCAAAGCAAATATTTAAAAAATTCAGAATAAGAATTTCACATTAAGAAGGTGTATTCATAAACAGAATTCCAAGTCCAGTTCTACTTTTCAATAGCAAAACGGTCTGGGGAGATCAAACTTTTGTTTTAAATAGAAACTCATACTTTTACAGAAAAGTCATATCTATAATGAAAAATGCGAAGAAGCGGCCTTATTTGTTAATTCGTAGTAGGCTGACCAAAAAATCTGACCCATCACTCTGTACAGTTGCGCAAAATTTCAAATCGATATTACTATAAATCATGAAAATATGAGGATGTCTTCATCTTAAATGCGACACACTGTAAATTATTTCGTTTTGAAAATATTTGAAAAGTTAAGTTCAGAAATTGCACTTCGAATTGCACGATCGAATTATTCTAATTTAGCATAATTCTTACCTGTATCAATTTTGTACTGTATTTGACAAGACAAGTCATAAATCTTTGAACACCGTACATTCTGTTTTAGTGTATGCGTTGAAGCAATAATAAAATTATTATACTGCGGTACAAATGGATTATTTATTAATGATTTCCTTAACAAATCATTAACATATTGAAATCGATATTTTAACAAACACATATAATGTAAAAAATATATTAAATTAATTGAAACAATATAAAATAATATACATTCACAAAAATAATATTTCGAAATGCGAATTGTAAATGAATTAACCCAAACAAATGAATCATATAATGTTAAAATAAGATATAAAATATGAAACAACCATATACCAAATCCACAACGACTTTTAATATTTTTATAATATTTTTGTATATTTATATTTAAAATTTTATCAATTAATTGTATATTTTCTAAAATTTTTATTATATTTGTATTATATTTGTAATTAATAATTATAATTTGTATTGTAATCATTAAAAAATATGCTGATACATTTAATATATCAATAATAAAAAATTTTCTTGTGACAGTTGGTTGAACATAATTAATTCGACCCATAACACTCCAGAATGTTAATATTGATAAAATAAATATTACAAAAAATGAATGTAATAATTTATAAAAATTATTTTTATGTGTTAAACCATTTAAATTAAATATTTTTGTTATTTGTTGAATTGATTTTAGTGAAACACTTAAATTGTAATTTTGTGTTACCATTTTTTGAATTTGAAGTGCACTTTAGAGAAGCTTACAATTTTCTTTTGTAAAAATTATTTTTTTTTTCGTAACAGGATATTGAATTGTTTAACTTTAAAAAATAATATGTTTATATTGAAGGTTCTTTTTAATTGAAGGTATATTCTATAATATTTTTACTTTCTCATTATCGAATACAGTTTGGTGATAATTTTCAATCGATTTAATACATTAAGCGTGGTACGTGGTACAAGAGCTGGTAACATTTTTGAGAGTGAGCTTCATTTTGGATCCGTCTCTCATGTTATTGAAATTAGGTCGGGATGAAGTAGGTTTTGCACTTGAGAGCGGTTGTATTAATTAACGCGTTTGTAAAAGAACCAAACTTTTTTCCTGGCATTATAAAAAAAAAAATTTGGAAAACGGTTGACCCTGCAGGTCATCCCTGTAACTTCCCGCTAAGTATTGACTCATAACGTGTAAAAAATTTTATCTATTCTGATGTTATATCCACTCGCATTTTATTGTAATTAGATGTGATCTTAGACTAAAATCTGATTAAATTTTTACAATCATACTAAAATTTTTGGTAAAACACTATTTTTTAAATTTTCAAATCGCGATAACTTTAGAATGAATAAACCGATTTTCACGCGGTTGGTGACATTCGACGCAGTTTTTGAAGTTTCATGAAGAATCTTTAAGTTTCAATTGATAGAACAAAAAATTTTGAGGTTATTCTGAAAAAACGCTTTTTTGGGTTTTCTTTCGTCAACGATAACTCACGAACGAATCAACCGCTTTTGACCGGACTGGTGGTGATCGACGTGGTTTTTTGATGTTGAGAGCTGATTAGTTTTTGGAATTGATCGATACAGCCGTTCAAATGTTATTAAAAAAAAACCACTTAAAAAAAAAGCTTTTTTGTAGTTTTTTTGAGATTTCTCGAAATCTATCGATTCGAATCGATCCAAATAGGCCTCAAAATCTAAGTTTGGTCAAGGTTTTTGGTCTTTCGAATGGCACCAACCGCGATCAAATCGGACAAGCCGTTCAAAAGTGAGAGGTTTACGTACATCCACACACACACACACACACACACACACACACACACACACACACACACACACACACACAATCATACATGCATACAGCCATACAGACACCCTCGCGGAAGTAGTCAGGGAAGCTTCCTGACACCTTAAAACGTCGAGATCTGATGAAAACTCGATTTTGTCAAAACGGGGTGAAAACAATAACTTCCCTATTTTCTTAGCGGGAAGTTAACAATTATATTATTTGATTATAAAACTAAAATATATAAAATAACAGGGATACTAAAGAGATTTGCCAAGTTTTTTGAGAAAAACTTCCCTAGGCACACAACTCAAAAAAAAAAAAAATACAAAGAGTGAATCGGAAAAAAAACATGACGTTATCACCTTGAACATTATCAGTATTTTTTACTTGTAGGGAAAAGATACGCACTAGTAAACGCAGTAAACGCAATGACACTCGGGTGGATACTTTATCATCTCTCCCCAATTTCAATAAGAAGCGAAATATGTAAACAGACGACCTGAATCTTTTCCTGACATTGCATTGTTAGCTCTTATACTAGTATTATACAATTAAAATCGAATTTATTACAATATGTAAACGATAGGTTTTGGTAGACTATAAACAATTACTTACAGTGTTCCTGAACTGGTAGAAATTGAATCACGGTTCCGCCGGGGTCATGATGGTCTGTCAGAATTTTAAATAGATTATGAATAAGCTAAGTACTTCGTCTATGAACAATTTTTTGACTTTTGAATTCTTAAAAACAGTCGAGACTGGGTGATCGAGGTCTTGACTGTGCTATGTTAGGATTAGTTTTGATTTGGTATTACCAAGCCGATGCCCTCATAAGAACTAAAAAGGAAATATGGTTTGTAACGTTGACATTCAATAGTTAAATCGTCAAATAGTCATGAGCAGGCTTGTGCCTTAAAGCCGCGATGATCTACGGAACGACTTGGCCATTTAAAAATAAGTGCACATATTTTGTTAGACACATATTTATTCAATGCATGCTGAAATCCAGTTTAAGCCTATTATTGAGTTTTATTTAAAAGCACTTGTTGTTGCATCTAAAAAATGATTTTCCGCAATAACCACACCAAAGAGAAAGGTATGTGTTCCTAACAAATTAGATTCTTTTGTGTCGATTGTCGAACATATTACGTGTCATATATCTTAAGTTATTCGGATATTATATCAGAAATCCAGCCTCATGCACAGCGTTTTTTTGACCATGTTTCTGAAAGCTTCGCTTATTCAGTTAAATAATGCTTAACAGCTGTATGAAGTTAAACGAAGGATTTTGAGAAATTGTTCTGATGCCTAACGCAAAGTATCTTGTCTTTTTCTCTGCCCTTTTCAAAGTTTCAGTGTCGTAAAGTGGCGTAATCATCCACTTTGAGAAAGATTGCACACTGTACAAATGCCAAGTCTTTCGGCTAGTTCAACGTGGATATTGAGAAAAACATTATAGAAAGTTATGTGTTGTTAACAAATTCGATTCTTTTGTGTGGGGGTTATTGAATATATCATATTGTGTCAAATGGCTTTAGAAAATAAAACTTAAATGGTTTGTTAATTATTATACAAGTATATGTCTAATACTCACGCCATGCAATAACATATATTAGTAAAACTACATTTTTATTGGGTTAATTAATTAAATAGGTAGATTGTATCAAAATATTTCAAAGTTACGTCATAAACTATACCAGAAATGACATTTGTTGTTTTTATTGTTAAAGTGAATCGTGTTTCCCACTTCTTCTTACCTTATGTTGAAAAATTTTCAAACATATTACGAACGAATTCCCTCAGAGATTGAAAAAATAACAGATTTTTCTTAAAATTGAATAATGCATTTTTGATTTTTCAAGCATTTTTATTTCGAGAACTGTGTCAAGAGAAAAAATAACAAGAGTACTTTTTTACTTAAAACTTTTGTTTTACTTAAAATCACCTAAAAAGTCCATTTCTGGTGTCCGCCTGTCCGTCTATCAACATGATAACTCAAAAACGAAAAGGGATATTTAGCAGAAATTTTTATAGCGTGCTTAAAACAATTGGAAATTAACTCCCTTACTTCCCTTGGATAATTTTGATCATCAAAAAAAGCACACACAAATATGTGAATGCAGTATTATATATATTTATGAGTAGACTGCTATCAATTGTTAATATCTTACAAACACGAATTTTAAATTCACGTTCATTAACTTGCGTTATAAATTCATGAAACTGATTTAGACCTTCTTCAGATATTATTTTTCTGGCATGTAATATTAATTTTCCAACAATTATTTTTACATTAACTGCACTTTTGGTTGTTGAGTCACAGGAAATCGATAACACTACTAAACAAATCTGAAATAAAAGAAATTAATATTAATTTGTTGTCTTGAGTGTGTGGCAGCCATGTTTTCCTGTTTCGAACTTGCTTCATATAGAAAAATATACAATAACAAAAAATTATTTAAATGTACTGAGAAGCTTCACTGGATAGCGGGATATAATTTAAATTGGGCAAATCAGCATGCAACGCTGAATGACGCGGACAATTTTTGAATCTTTTTTTGTATAAACGCCTTTCAACGTAGTTGCGAATTATATTTAACTGGTAGAATATATCTCAAGTTACTATAAAAAAATTCTTTTAAATTAAGAAAAAATGTCATGATTACTCATACACAAGTTTTAAGTACAGTGAAGCCTCGATAACTCGAACCTGAAGGAAAATGCAAAAAATTGGGATCTTAGGGTTTTTTGACTTAACAAGTAGTTCCAGATATAGAGGATTCAATTCTTAAAATTTTGACAGAGAAAGGCACGATTATATTTTACTAAATCGTGTCAGTATATTTTACGAACTAGACAGGCGGAATTGCTTATTATCTGTAAATTATCAATGAGAAAAACTGAAATATTTCTTAGAAATTTACTGAATTCTATATTAGTTGTCATCTGTGCTTATTATTTATGTAGATATACTTACACTAAAATATAGCATTCGAACTGGTGAAATTAATTTCATAGCGTTTGGTATAAATGTAGGGTCTTCGATTACCATGTTTACGTTAACGAGTATTGCCCATATTCCTGTTCCTGACATTGTTAAATACAATAAACTAATGCCAAGCAACCCTAATATTGGAATTCCAAAAATCTTTTCCAATATTATACTTGTATCGCATATTAATTCGTGTGTTTTATTCAAATTTGACACTAAAAAATATATTCAACTTAAAGATTTAAAACAGCTTTGGGTTTAAAATAGGCCAAACTTCTAGAAACTAAAAAAGTAACAGAGAAAAACATATATTTCAAAAAAAAAAAAAAAATCATAATAATTGAGAGCACGTGTCCTAAGCGAGAGATTAAAAATTGCTATTAATTGTTTTGTTATAATTATTAAATTTATTAAATCATTTAAAATTTTATAATATCATGTTAAAAAAGAATACTCTTTAATCACAAAACGTTGTAAATTTCTAAAATGTTGGAATTGTTTATGCCCACAAACGAAGTGAATTGAATTTTATTTTTGTTAAAATAGTTGTTTGTCATTGTGGATAAAAAATGTCACTTACCAACATCTAAATCAATATTCCGCTTAAAAGATTCCAATTCATAAATTGTACAAATTCTATTTAATGTCTTTGTTTGTTTATAATCCTTAATTAATTTAGTTAATAATTGATTAACATGCTCAAATCGATCCCATATTAAATACAAATAAAATAAAAATTGTAAAATTATTAAAAAAACAATATAAGTTAAAAAATATGAAAATAACATGTGATAAATTACGTTTAGTTTAAAACTAAATATTAAAAAAATTAATAAAAATATACAAAATTGTAAAAACCCTGATACAAAAAGGGTATTAATAAATTCGAATATTCGAATTAATAAATTCGATTTGAAAGCGATACAATTCGATTCATTAAAATTACAAATTTTTAAATTTTAGATGAACTAAAACTTAAAAAAAAGTTGGAGTTCTTAAAAATAAACCGAATTCAGGCTTCAATGCGAAAATAATTCGAAAAAATATTCAAACTTTTTTTAAAAATTTGACCTAAAATAAGACTTATATGCAATTTGTACATGTATATATGTTGTTACTGTTGCCTAGATATAGAGTAAACGAAACTAAAAAAATTAATACAATCCTTTTTACAAAATTTTGGCTACTTTTAAGGCATAAAATAATATTTTTATGCAATTTGCACATGTTTATATGTTGTTATTGTTGCCTAGATATAGAGGAAGAGGAAATGTAAAGAAATGATACAATTCTTTGTACAAAATCTTGACTTTTTTTAAGACATAAAATAATATTTTTATTCAATTTGCACATGTTTATATGGTGTTTCTGTTGTCTAGATGAAGAGTCAAGAACCAAGCTATGAAAAATTTTCGATTAAATGACTTTGAAAGCGATTCAATAATACAAACCTTTTATAAAGATCTACTTCCATTCAAAACGTAAAACAATTTTTTTATACAAAGAGAACATATCTATATGTTGTTAATGTTGGCTAGACGTAGAAGAAATTAAAATACTCTGTCTGCGAGAGAAATATAATAATTTTTAGCTTTGTGAGGGGATAAACCAAGAAAATCTTCCCATTCACCTCTCTAGAACTCTATGCTATACAAAACATTCTAACTGTTGTGGGAGAAATAAATTTAAAAATAGTTCTAAAATTTTAACCGTATGAGCATTTTAGGGGGATTTGTTTCAGTTAATTAGTGTTTAAGAAAATAAAATATTTTACTACAGTTGTATCATGCTTTATGACAGCACGTTCATTTCTTTCATTTTAGTAATTTATAACAATGTTGCATTTTATTTAAAAACTTCCCTCATATGCTGGAATAAAAGAAACTCCGGGAATGAGTAACTAATTATTCTTAAGCTAATTTCGTACAGGACTTGGGTAAAATATTACGCTAAATTTTCTTTACAATTATTTTATTAATACTGTTTTTATACATTCATAATAAATTTACACACTTAACACAATAAATTACATAAATTTTATAAATCAATTTTCAAAAATAATATAAATTTAAAAGTAAGTTTTATTGAATAGACCGCTTAATACTAATTTTAATAATTAAAAGTAATAATTTATTTGGACTTGTTTTTGCTAAAATAATTAAAAACACATAATATTTAAAAAAAATCTTTTATTCAAATGAATATAAATCGCCTTTTTTCCCAAAATGAATTAATACCGTTTATTTCAAAAGCCAACTTGGACTATTTCTTAATCGTAGGACTTAAATCGAAGTAACTCTAAGAAAATGGATATTATTAACAAAAAAAAAAAACAAAACAAAACAAATATTTACAAAACTGATACAATTTTTGCTATTTGAAAACAATTTAATAGAATGTATGGTGAGAATGTATAAACATAAATCAGTAGATTCGGACACCTAATAAAAATTGATGTTAAATTTATTGTAATTAGTATTTTATTTCTATTATTGTACAATCTTAATGTCGTTTGTATTATTATTAATAATTAGTTATTTTATGGAAAATATCAATGTCCAAACCCAAATGCAAGAACTGGCTACATATCTCAGGAGCATTTTACGGTTTAGTATTAACAATTTACATAATCGAAATTAATAAATATATACAAACATTAAAGATTCGTCAATTAATATGAAATAAAATTATAAATATTACTGAAACATTTAAAAATCATTGCACCATTGCGAATATTTTCAATAATTTGACAAATTTTGGATCAGACAGCCAACAGACGGGTAGAGATAGCTATCACAAAGTTTTGATTATGACTACAAAATGACTATAAAAAAAAATTGCTATAATTAAAAAACTAATAAAAGTTGTGATAATTAAAAATTATTTTTAAACTGTAGTTTCGTCGAACACATACGAAAATTTACCATGACATATTTTTTTATATAGATACTTTTTTTTCTATCATTGTACAATCTTAATGTCGTTTATATTATTATTAACAATTAGTTACTTTATGGAAAAAATGTCTTTTTATTTCTTAATCATAGGACTTAAATCGAAGTAACTCTAAGAAAATGTATATTATTAACAAAAAAAAAAAAAAAAAAAAAAAAACAAATATTTACAACACTAATACAATTTTTGCTATTTGAAAACAATTTAATAGAATGTATAAGCATAAATCAGTAGATTCGGACACCTAATAAAAATTGATGTTAAATTTATTATAATTAGTATTTTATTTCTATTATTGTACAATCTTAATTTCGTTTATATTATTATTAATTGTCAATGATTTTATGCAAAATTGTTAAAATCAGTTTAAGATCCCGGACCTGACGACAGCAATGCGCTGATTTGTATCACTCGTAGCCAAATTGTACATTTTAAGAGGTCCTGAAGCTATGACATTAACACTCCTCGTTTATTATGTATGCCATAAAGGCTGATTATAAACGACAATGTACGTTTGTCGGAGTTCATGACAGGTACCAGTATGCAAGAAAGCATTTTACATCGAACTGTTAACCATTTACATCAAAATCAAAATTAGTAAATATATATAAACATTTAAGATTCATCAATAAAAACGAAAGAAAATCATAAATACTACAAAAGTAACAAAATCATTGCACCGCTATGTATTTTCAGTTGTTTCTAACAAATTTTTAATGAAACAGACCGTAAACGGGTTGACAAAGTTATAATAAATTTTTGGTTAGTCCTGCAAATTTAATTGCAATGGCACATTTGTAAATAAACTTTTTATTTCTATCATTGTACAATCTTAATGTCGTTTGTATTATTATTAATAATTAGTTATTTTATGGAAAATGTCAATGTCCAAACCCAAATGCAAGAACTGGCTACATATCTCAGGAGCATTTTACGGTTTAGTATTAACAATTTACATAATCGAAATTAATAAATATATACAAACATTAAAGATTCGTCAATTAATATGAAATAAAATTATAAATATTACTGAAACATTTAAAAATCATTGCACCATTGCGAATATTTTCAATAATTTGACAAATTTTGAATCAGACAGCCAACAGACGGGTAGAGATAGCTATCACAAAGTTTTGATTATGACTACAAAATGACTATAAAAAAATTGCTATAATTAAAACACTAATACAAGCTGTGATAATTAAAAATTATTTAAAACTGTAGTTTCGTCGAACACATACGAAAATTTACAATGACATATTTTTTAATATAAATTCTTTTTATTTCTATCATTGTACAATCTTAATGTCGTTTGTATTATTATTAATAATTAGTTATTTTATGGCAAATGTCAATGTCCAAACCCAAATGCAAGAACTGGCTACATATCTCAGGAGCATTTTACGGTTTAGTATTAACAATTTACATAATCGAAATTAATAAATATATACAAACATTAAAGATTCGTCAATTAATATGAAATAAAATTATAAATATTACTGAAACATTTAAAAATCATTGCACCATTGCGAATATTTTCAATAATTTGACAAATTTTGAATCAGACAGCCAACAGACGGGTAGAGATAGCTATCACAAAGTTTTGATTATGACTACAAAATGACTATATAAAAATTGCTATAATTAAAAAACTAATACAAGCTGTGATAATTAAAAATTATTTAAAACTGTAGTTTCGTCGAACACATACGAAAATTTACAATGACATATTTTTTAATATAAATTCTTTTTATTTCTATCATTGTACAATCTTAATGTCGTTTGTATTATTATTAATAATTAGTTATTTTATGGCAAATGTCAATGTCCAAACCCAAATGCAAGAACTGGCTACATATCTCAGGAGCATTTTACGGTTTAGTATTAACAATTTACATAATCGAAATTAATAAATATATACAAACATTAAAGATTCGTCAATTAATATGAAATAAAATTAGAAATATTACTGAAACATTTAAAAATCATTGCACCATTGCGAATATTTTCAATAATTTGACAAATTTTGAATCAGACAGCCAACAGACGGGTAGAGATAGCTATCACAAAGTTTTGATTATGACTACAAAATGACTATAAAAAAATTGCTATAATTAAAAACCTAATACAAGCTGTGATAATTAAAAATTATTTAAAACTGTAGTTTCGTCGAACACATACGAAAATTTACAATGACATATTTTTTAATATAAATTCTTTTTATTTCTATCATTGTACAATCTTAATGTCGTTTGTATTATTATTAATAATTAGTTATTTTATGGCAAATGTCAATGTCCAAACCCAAATGCAAGAACTGGCTACATATCTCAGGAGCATTTTACGGTTTAGTATTAACAATTTACATAATCGAAATTAATAAATATATACAAACATTAAAGATTCGTCAATTAATATGAAATAAAATTAGAAATATTACTGAAACATTTAAAAATCATTGCACCATTGCGAATATTTTCAATAATTTGACAAATTTTGAATCAGACAGCCAACAGACGGGTAGAGATAGCTATCACAAAGTTTTGATTATGACTACAAAATGACTATAAAAAAATTGCTATAATTAAAAAACTAATACAAGCTGTGATAATTAAAAATTATTTAAAACTGTAGTTTCGTCGAACACATACGAAAATTTACAATGACATATTTTTTAATATAAATTCTTTTTATTTCTATCATTGTACAATCTTAATGTCGTTTGTATTATTATTAATAATTAGTTATTTTATGGCAAATGTCAATGTCCAAACCCAAATGCAAGAACTGGCTACATATCTCAGGAGCATTTTACGGTTTAGTATTAACAATTTACATAATCGAAATTAATAAATATATACAAACATTAAAGATTCGTCAATTAATATGAAATAAAATTATAAATATTACTGAAACATTTAAAAATCATTGCACCATTGCGAATATTTTCAATAATTTGACAAATTTTGAATCAGACAGCCAACAGACGGGTAGAGATAGCTATCACAAAGTTTTGATTATGCCTACAAAATGACTATAAAAAAATTGCTATAATTAAAACACTAATACAAGCTGTGATAATTAAAAATTATTTAAAACTGTAGTTTCGTCGAACACATACGAAAATTTACAATGACATATTTTTTAATATAAATTCTTTTTATTTCTATCATTGTACAATCTTAATGTCGTTTGTATTATTATTAATAATTAGTTATTTTATGGCAAATGTCAATGTCCAAACCCAAATGCAAGAACTGGCTACATATCTCAGGAGCATTTTACGGTTTAGTATTAACAATTTACATAATCGAAATTAATAAATATATACAAACATTAAAGATTCGTCAATTAATATGAAATAAAATTATAAATATTACTGAAACATTTAAAAATCATTGCACCATTGCGAATATTTTCAATAATTTGACAAATTTTGAATCAGACAGCCAACAGACGGGTAGAGATAGCTATCACAAAGTTTTGATTATGCCTACAAAATGACTATAAAAAAATTGCTATAATTAAAACACTAATACAAGCTGTGATAATTAAAAATTATTTAAAACTGTAGTTTCGTCGAACACATACGAAAATTTACAATGACATATTTTTTAATATAAATTCTTTTTATTTCTATCATTGTACAATCTTAATGTCGTTTGTATTATTATTAATAATTAGTTATTTTATGGCAAATGTCAATGTCCAAACCCAAATGCAAGAACTGGCTACATATCTCAGGAGCATTTTACGGTTTAGTATTAACAATTTACATAATCGAAATTAATAAATATATACAAACATTAAAGATTCGTCAATTAATATGAAATAAAATTATAAATATTACTGAAACATTTAAAAATCATTGCACCATTGCGAATATTTTCAATAATTTGACAAATTTTGGATCAGACAGCCAACAGACGGGTAGAGATAGTTATCACAAATTTTTGATTACTCCTATAATAAATAAAATAAAATGGATATTATTTAAAATTATAATAAATTACGCCGATCTTTTAACCATTTACATAATCGAAATTACTATAGACATTTATCAATTAGTGATCCAAATCATAAATGTTAGTGAAAAATTAAAGAGTCATTGCACCAATATGTATTTTCAGCTGTTGAACTAATTTTGGACGACTCAAGACGACATATACACATATATGAAAAATTATAACAAATTGTGGATTCTATCATTAATATTTCTATTTCTAAGTTTAAACTCAATTTAATTTAAAATTAATTTCAAAATTGTTTACCAAATTTTTTTTATATTCTAATATATATTCAATATTAGTTAAGATAGATCTTTTATGGTCAGTATCAAGTTTATTTACTATATGCTATATGGGAATAACCCACTGGGAATAACCTGATCGCAATTATAGTATGTATACTATAAATACCTAGTTGAAATTATAGGAAACTACGTAATTATAAATCTTAAATTAAGTACACTCTGTCAGTTAAGCCTGTTTATGGTTTCACAAACTGTCTAAACATTGATCACTTTAACGTTTTGATCACTGGATGGCGAAATTTCTTCACGTTCTGTGGACACCATGATACTACGGTGAATGGCGTGATTACGCACAATACATACCACGGAGATTCACAATTTTTTATTGCACTTTTGATTGATACCGTTGAAGAATTTCGATGTTACTGTTGCAAGCACTTCCCCATAGTTGGATACCACCATAGGCCTAGCGAGTTTTGTGAAATTTTAATTCATTTGTTTTCTCTTGGATCAGATATGATTGCAAAAAAAAAAAATTAAAATGATACTTTTAATATAGCATCTGTACTGTTTCCATTTTCACGACCAATTTTATCTGGAAAAAAATTACCATTTAGTAATTAATTATTAAATAATTTGTAAGATATATGAAAATTTTCCAAAATTTAAGCAGAGTTATTTTCGACAAAAAATAGAAACTGACATTATTTTTAACATTAAATATGTTTCCTGCCACTGATCGCATACGGGCATCTCGAAGTTTCAAAGTTTATCTATGTGACCAATATGAACTATCAAGACATAAGAGGAATAACTGAAACTACGTACAGTAATTTTTTATATCTCATTTTCAGGAGAAATAAACAAGCTTTCGGCTGTTCTAAATGAATTTGTTTTAAAATAATTTTTTTAATTTGGGTACGCTTCTAAACTTTAAGGTAAATGTACATTATTACGGGCTGGTACGTTATTCCGGGAGTTTTTTATTTTAATCAAAAAATAAGAAACACTAAATAAATTTTTAAATTTAAAAAATAACAGAGCCTCTAGCACTAAAATATGAACAAAAAAAAAATCGACTTTTGAACAAATCAAATCACACTTAAATACTTATATCAATCGAAAAAGTGATCGATCGGTTAACATCTGGTTTTATAAAAAATATGTTGTCTGTAAACGTAAGATGACAGTGTTAGATTGTTAGCTTTTTTTAGTTTACTGGTAAGTTTATCATTTTTGAATATGTAAAAATATTGATTAGAATGAATAAATAAATCGTTTTCAAGCTTTTTCAAATTATTTTAATTAATTATTTTCTTTAAATTATGATTCCCGGAATTATTTACTTAACTCAGTGATAGTGAACTATATTACGGGAGTCTACCGTAATTAGGGAAAATAAGAAGTAATTATTTTTAACTCTCATTTTAAATTGGTGTTTTAATTATTAAAATATTTTATGCCGATTGAAGCAGTAGATGCCGTAGATTTTTGTGAGGTAATTACGGGATGTATTTTTTTTTTTAATTTGGCTAATTTATGCTTAAATACTTGCTTTTTATGATAAGAATATAATGTGTTTTTAACTCCCGGAATAACGAGCAGAGTTTTTACTATGTATACAATTCCAGGAATATCACATTGTAACGGAGAAAATTGAAATTTGAATTTATTTGTTATTTTAATTAATTTTTGATGATTATTATTGTTAAAATAACGTTTACTATTATAAAAAGAATTTAAAAAAATAACAATTCTATTAACTTCATTAATTTAATAACGATAATATTTATAATACCAATGATTTATTGTCATTAGTATTCCGAAATATGTTATAATTTTTTTAAAAATTAATTAAAAATTAAAAATTAATTAAAAATTAAAAATTTTCATTTTTCAATCAAATTTTTTATGATAATACTCAATTATCTTAATTACATTAAACATAAAAATTTTTTAATTTACCTATGTTAAGTGTGTGTATCCTGGAATTATGTACTTTCATTCTCGGAATCAGGTTCAAAGCCAAATTTTATAATGGAATTAGAGACAAAGTCCAGAAAATTAACGTTTAATACTATAAATTAAAGACTTTGGCGTGAAAAAATGATCAAAACTAATTCTCAATAAATCATTTTGTACGACAAATCAATTTTTATAGTGGAAATATTTATATTTACTTCAATAATCAGCTTCAAAGTGCATTATGCCTAAATATCCCGTAATATGGTACATTTACCTTATATGAAAGTTAGAGATAACATTTCTCACTTTTTTAACTCTCCGTGTAAAGGGGAAGGAGTAAGAATTTTTAAGCCTATGTGACACATTTAGGTAAAACTTTTTTACTTAAAAATTTGGTTGTATAATTACGGGGTGTCTTTTTTAAGTTGGCATATGCTTGAAACTCGATAAATAAATTTAATCGAAGAAAATGCTTCAAACGAAAAATATTAGTTTTAAAGGCACAAATGTTATACCGACATGGATCGAAGTTTTAAAGTTCAATTAAAAGCTTACTTTGATTCATAACTAACTAATATTATATAAACGCTTTATTAAAATATATCCCCTTTAGGACCCATAATAAAAACGCTTTAAATTTAAGTTGTTCGTTATAAATACGCAAACGTTTTTGTTTGAAATTTTTTTTTTGTAAAGTGAATAGTTTAGAAAAAAATATAGCTTTTTGTGCATTTGTTCATTCAATTTGAACAAAAGTGGTCTTCAAAGAAAAACAAACCCCTTTGATCTGATTTATTCGAAAATTTTTGGCGAAGAGCGCCTAGATATGGCAGAAACAAATATACGAAATAACAATTTTGATACGAAAAAAAAAAAAAAAATTAATGCATTTTTATCTATAAAATTTATTTTTTACGTTTCAAGCATATGTCAACTTAAAAAAAAACTCTGTATATAGTACGGTTTACCAAAACAAAGTGTCGTTTTCGTGAAGCCTGTTTACAATTATTCAGATCAATACATAGGGAACTAAGAGATGTAAAAAATTGGAAATTTTTCGTAATGCCCTATTTTTTTTTACATTAAATAGGCTAGTGTAGTTAGGTTTTTAGACAAATAAATTACTAACAGGCAGCGACTTGGTGGAAATGCTAGTTTGGGGTGTAAGTAGCATAGTAAAAAACAATTAAACTCGAGAAAGTGTTCGCTCAGTGTTATTAATTCATATAATTTGGACTGAAAAAATCTTAATTAAACTAGTGTAAAAGGGCCTTAAAAAATTATAATAAAAAATGGCGACCAAAGTTGGTGCAAACCGGTTTATTTAGTTTGAAAAAATAGGCTTTGTAAAAAAAAAATTTCGTACAAAATTTTTTTAACTATTTATTTCGGATCGATCTAGTCCAGCCGATGTCAAAAAATTGTTAAATAAATTATTTATATAAAAAAAATAAATAATAAATAAAAAAAAAAGTGAACTTTAAACTGGACAAATCATCACGCAGAGGCACCGATGCATTTTTTAGAATACAAAATTGAAATTATTTCGTATCCGACTTCAGCAATTACTGTGCGAGGTCGCCGTAACTTGTTTAAAGAAAGAGGGCGTTGTGTCGCAGCCTAATATATTATATACACTAGTCGAACGTATTGTTTTATATTTGAAAATTTGAAAAGTCCCAGCTATAGCATGGCCTTTAATACAATTTTATAAAAGAAGAAAACGGACTTTTGGAAAAAAAAAACGGACATTTCACATTACTGCAACTAAGTATGAAAATTTTAAGCGAAAAAACATTTATAAAAACGCACGGGGATGTGATTAAATTGGATTTTTAAAAACTTTTCTTTTTTTTTTTTTAATCGATTTTCCCAAAATTTTGAATAATTTTCAAATTTTCAAAAGCGCTCTTTTGGCTTATTTAGAACTTTTCACCAAGTTTCGTATAAATTTTTTTTTTAAAGAGGTGCGCGCGTTTCTAAAAATCCCATTTTTAACGATATTTTTTAAATTAATTTATTTAACAATTACTTGTACGGAACTGTTTTTGAAACAAATCCTTTTTTTTTAAACTAAGTAACCCGGTTTTACCAACTTCCGCTGCATTTCTACAAGAGCCCCTAATGCCAGTTTATAGAAAAATAGAGCATTGAATTCTCCAGAAAAATTTCCATTTTTATATGTCTCGGTTTCCTGTATATTGGTTACGGAAAATTAATATTTCGCTCAAAACAGAATGACTAGACTATATTGTTACATTAAAAAATTTAGTATTAAAGCAACTGATTTTCATTGTATTCTAGGTATAAAAACAAAATTCTCAATCAACTACTTAATAAACGATTTTACAATTTTCATGGTATTATCGGCATCCCATTCAAGTAAAAGCAAGTTCAATTCAATCGCTCAGTTAAACTGCTTGCAGTTAATTTTGAATAAACGGATAATTAAAAATAAAAAGGAATATATAAAGAATATTTTCATATTGTTCACAAGTAGAATTCAAAATTATTCAGGTATTTTCTAAAATTAATATAATACGCACATATAAAACCAATAATTGAAAAATATTTACCTTATTTTGATCCATAATTCTATTTTCCATTCGTTCTCATTGTATCTGTAAAAAAGATTTTTGTTTTAATTTAAAATTATATTATAATATAATTATTAAAATATTTTGAAAATCTGAATATAATTTACTTACATTAAAAATTTTGTTAAATACACATGTCTTCACGTCACAAAAGTTTCACAGGAACTAAACATTATATGAATGAACAATTGTACCTAGTATATAGTACTGTTTACCAAAACATAGTGTCTACACTAAATAAAACTCAATACTAAAAATTTATGAATGAAAAATTGTACCTAGTATTACCATTAAATTTATTAAAAAACTGTACTTTTCTACCTGCTTTTGGTTAAGTAGATTTTTGGTAAAAATATGAAAAAAATGTTTATATCGTTGTACAGTGTTGTTCAATACAATTTTAACATGTAAATGTGAAATATATGGTCAAAAAACGGTTACCACTGAAATTGGGAAAACGTGTATTTTAAGAATATAGTATAAGAAGGAATGTTAAAAAATAGATCTCCAAACAATACAGTTAATATAGTATAAAAATAAAAATTATGTTAATACAAGTTGCTATTAAAAATAAAATATTAATTTACTGCTTAAAATAATACATGTCTTCCCCATTTAAATGTTAACATCTTGTTCAACAATGTTTTTCTGCCATTTTTAACAAAATGTCTCTCAGCTACTTGGTAAAATCTTATTGAACACACCTGTATTTTGAAGTAAACATTAATTTACAATTTATTAGAATAGGCTAGGAATATTTTTGAAAGAATTATAACTAGGAGTGTCCACTAAGAAAATACATCGATGTTTTCTTGAATGCAATACGTCGAGACTATTCATCGACATTTTTCAATGCATCGGTTAGAAATACCGATGTTTTCTCAAAATCGAGTACTTTAAATATCACACCACAAGGCTGTCGCCACTACCTAATTACAGCTTTCTGTGGGATACTTTCTTTCTTATGTAAAATAATAAAACATGTAAGGAAACGATTAGATTTTACTATAATAAGAATATTATATCCAAATCCAATCATGTTCCGTTCTGGTATTTCCTAAGAGATGTTGGAGACCGCTTCCTGCCAGAATTCTCTATCTGACACATTATATACAAGTTGCATTTAACACGACAAAAGTAAAATCAATGAAACTAAATGTAATTTAATGTTTTAAATTTTTTTATGTAAATAATATATTTGACCTAATCGATCGAAACAATTGTCACAGCATTAGGCGTTTTCCGAAATATACATCAATATACTATCCAATAATGACTTGATAAATCCGACGCCATATTATGCTGGTGAGAACAGTGTGACTGTTAACTATTTAGCCGGGGGTGTATGCATTAGAGTGTGTGGAAAATTAATGAAATAATAATTTTTTTTTAATTAAATTTTGAACAATAACAAGATATATTGTCATAATAACTTCCAATCTTTTGAAAAAGACTACAGTTAAAGTTTGACGCAGATCACGATGAACGAAGATGACACAGAAAACAGTGCTAACACGATTCCATTAAAGGTATGGTCAACCCCGCGAATAACAGGAATAGCGTGTGATCTATGGGTTGTCCATGGCTTTAATTGGATCGTGTTAGTGTGGGTCTGCGGGTTTTTGGCCTTTACGTTTACTGTGTTTAGTCAAGTTTACCAAGAATTTACTTATTAAAGTAAAACACTAAATTTATGTACTTTTTGAGTATTCTTTGTATGATGGGACCACCCTGTAATTTATAAAGTAATAATTCTACATGGTAATAATATATTTTTGCCATACAAACTATATTTTTTCATTTTTGAATTTTTATACCTGAACTGTATGTATGAATATCAAGTATTATTAATTTAGAACAGGCGGTGAATATGGTTGAGTGTGTAAAATATGAGTACCACATTTTGTCAATTGTTTCTTGATTAGAAAAGCTTATAGATTAATATTGTGAATCTTGCCAGAAACCCTTTTGGTCCAAGTTTTGTATACACCCCCCCCCCACCCTCCGAAAAAAAAGTTAAATGAAATTTTTTTGAATCAAGTAAAAGTTATTCTTGATTCCATGGGTTATTTAACGTCAAAAAGGCTTTGTGATTTTTTCTTAAACTTCTTCGTTTTCGAGATATTAACAGTTTCATGTTCGGAAAAACTCCAAAAAGGCCATTGTAAAAGCTGAAAAACGGGTCTTCAAATTATATTTTAGCTTATCAAAATTCTAAAATAATGTTTGATTATCCGTGTAAATATCATTGTTTTTCCGTAAGGGTGCAAAATTTTGATGTCTAGTTTCTCCAAAACTATAAAAGATAGAATTGATTATAGTAGGAGCTTCAAATAACAAGTCCTCAAATTCTTCAAACTGCTGTAACTAGGTTGGTTTTTTAATTTATAAAAATAATGCAGGCACTGATTTTCAACTCTGTGTATACAGAGTATTTTAACAATTACCTCAAAAATGATTTAAAATGACAATATACTGCGACATTTTATCATTGTAAAGGACAAATAGATAATTATATTATTTGAATAAAATTACGACATGTTTAGATTAAAAGTTCGGGCAGCAAAACTTTGGGGTTTTACTTTTCACATAAAAATAAGTTGTTTTTTTTTTATTTTGTTACTTTCCCGGAGTGGTGCAAAATGTCTAACCAACAAAATGGCATCAAAAATGGCTTTTTTTCAGAAATTTTATCAATATACCATGTATATATGAAATATACATAGTATATTAAATTTAGTCCCAAGTTTGTAACGCTTAAAAATAATGATGCTAGGAAAAAAATTTTGTCATAGCTGTTCATAAAATCACCTAATTAGCCCATTTCCGGTTGTCCGCCCGTCCGTCTATACTTGATTATAAGTTATGTATGTGTCACATGTGTCACATGTGATAAAAAAAAATCAACTTACACTGATTATGCATGGTATTTCAACAATTAACTCAGTCAATTGTTTGTTTTCACTTGTTTTTATTTTATATTCGCAAGGGAAGACTTCGGTCCATATCCAAATTTGGTGTGTTTGTTGTAAAGATTCAAAACTACACCTCATATTTTTTTGGGGAAGTTTTGCCCCCTTCCCTCAAGTTATAGA
Organism: Chrysoperla carnea; assembly: GCF_905475395.1. Taxonomy (NCBI): domain Eukaryota; kingdom Metazoa; phylum Arthropoda; class Insecta; order Neuroptera; family Chrysopidae; genus Chrysoperla; species Chrysoperla carnea. Next base: position 126,824,263 of record NC_058337.1, on the reverse strand, counting down.
TATATGTATACATACATATGATTAAACAGTTCATTTGATTGTAGTTTGAAAAATATTTGACAGATTTTAATGAAACTATCACCAAAAGTAGGTTGTAATACTTACAACTTTTAGTTAAAAATCCGCTAAATAGTTCAGCCAAAATTTTAAATTTATTTACATTTTGTCCTACGGAGTTGAATTTTTTTAAATTATAGCACTTTTTATTATCTTTCGATTTCATAATAGGTTGCATATCCGTAAAATGACTCCTTGACTCATATTTTTGCGAAAAACCGAAAATTTATCATTTTTTGAAAATAATTTTTTGCTGGGTGTATTGACTGGCGGTTTTTTGCTTTGGCTAAAAAAGTTATTCTAAAAAGGTATAAATGGTTTAAAGCGGAAATTTTGAGTTTTAACCTCCATGCTATTGGGGAAAAAGGTGTAAAGAATAAATACCTTTTAAAAGATTTTAATGATATTTTTATTAATATACTCTTTTTTACACTATCCACCCCCCTCCCGCCGTATAAGAGAATTTTTGGGTTGCTGATCTTGAAATTTCAGTTTAAGTGTTAAATTTGTTACTCTTCGTCCTCTGTTAGCCCACATTTACACTCCCTAAAAAAGTTACCATTTTTTTGAAAATTTAACCTTTTCAAGCCATGTAAGCGTTTTTGTATAGTCTTTGATCTCGAATTTATGATCAAATTGATACAAGTTTCATTCCCCCCCCCCCCTTGTTTAGTTTTAAAAATTAGACCCCCTAAATTGTTTGTACCATTTATTGGCATGAAATGCGCCAAGTTTGTTGTTCGTAGTAAGAAATAGGAACATACAAGCTATGATTTCAATGTATTGGTACTAGATTCGATACCAAAGACACAAAAAAAAAACCTTTTTAAAAACCTAAAAGAAGATTTAATAGCAAAAAAATGGTGATTCTCAACGACTTTTTAATTTGAACTAAAAAAGAGGGAAAAAATCTGAAAATTGAAAAATCTCTTCCATAAACACGAGATCAGCAACTTTAAAAACTACCTTACATGCCTTAGATTTCTTCACCCCAATAGCGCGGGGGTTAAAACTAAAAATTTTTAAGTGAAAACAAACAATTGACTGAGTTAATTGTTGAAATACCATGTATAGACAGTGTTGATTACTCTATCACATAACACATATACCTATACATGTCACACATACATGACTGATAGTCCCATATTAATACATACTATAAAATTTGCATCTAATGTGTGCCCTCGTGATTAAACAGTGATAATTACAAGAAAATGTTTAAAAAAAAGTTCTTTATTTTTTGATAAGGACATTTTTTATATTTAAACTTTTGTTCTATCTCTAACGGTTTACAAGACGGGTCCTACGAACCCAAGATCCAATTGACCTATGTTGCTCTTTTACGAACTTGACCTCACTTTTTACGTCCTGAGTGCGCTGTAAAAATTTCAGCTTAATATTTTTTGTCGTTTTTGAGTTATCGTGTTCACAGACGGACGGACGACCGAAAATGGACTAATATGATGATTCTCTTCGAAACTTAATATATTATGTATATTTCATATATACATGGTATACAAAATGCCAGTCAATAAAACCAGCAAACAATTATTTTCAAAAAATGATAAAGTTTCTGTTTTTCAAAAAAAATGGGTTAAGGAGACATTATTTTTTAATAGATTACGGATATGTAACCTATTATGAAATCGAAAGATAATAAAAAATGCTACTCCGTTGTAAAAAATGGCATAAAATGGCAGCCATTTAAAAAAATTTACTAAATTTAAAATTTTGGCTGAACTATTTGTGCGGATTTGGCTAAAATTCTAATTGAAAGTTGTAAGTATTAAAACCTACTTTTGGTATTAGTTTCATTTAAATCAGTCAAATATTTTTTATTTACAATCAAATGAACTGTTTTACCATTTGTATGTAAACATATATTTATAGCTCGAGGGGGCTGGTGCGAATGCTCCTATAAAAATATGGGGTTTACTATTGAAGCTTTACTACAAACCCAACAAATTTCTCCTCTTGCGAATATAAATTAAAAATGATAAAATTTTAGAAAAAAGCCATTTTTGACGCTATTTTGTGCCATCTGAACGTGACAGCAGAGTACTAGAAATTTGCAATCTCAGATGGTAATGCAGAAAGTTATAAAATATTACACCAAACATGTAATTGGTGTTGCATAAACAAATTTTAAAATGAACTAAATTACTCAATATGTATAAACTGGGCCAATGCGAATTCAATCCCCTAAATTGTAATTTTAAAAACAAAAAAAAATTTTATGTGAATTTTCGAGTTCATTTCGCTTTGAATTTCTATTCCCTTTGAACTCGAAATCAAAGCGAAATGAACTCGAAAATTTTAATTCGAATTGAATTCAACTTTTTTATCAGGGAAATGAAAAATACATAAATAAAATAAACACACATTTTTAAACTTTTTATAATATAATTCTGTATTTATATTTAATTGTTTATCAATATTTATAATATTATTTATTATTTTTAATATACTATCTTGTTTATAATAATTTAATGTTATTATTTGTGTTAATATTATAAGTAACAAGGTTAATTCGCCACTAAATTCAATTATATTAAAATACGTTGGGAATATTGTTAAAGAAATTTCAGTAAATAAAACTCGATAATCAATAAAAATTTCCAGTGAAATTAATATTACAAATATAAAAAATGAATGTATAGCTTTTATATATTTATTTGAATAAGGTAAACCGGATAAGCAAACCGCCCCTAAAACTATATGGATTACTTTTAGGGACGATAAAATTTGATTTTGTTGTGACATTTAAAAACTGATAATTTTGGAGCATTTATTAAAATTATACTTCACAAATAAGTTTAAAAAAATAGAATGTTTTATTTATTATTTTATCGTTTATAATTATTTAATTGTGTCGTGATTTGTTTTTTATGCGATTTAGATGATTTTAACACGCTTACTTCATGCAATTCATTTGTAGGCCATTTTCTCTTCGCGATTTCATGCGTATTTAAAATGATACCTACTAAAGCGTATATTCTAGGAAATAACACGTAAAAAAATTCATGAACATGAACTTTCTGCCGTGTGATAAAGCTCCTGAGTTGTTGTAGGTCAGTTTCTCTCATTGGACATTGTATATGGCAGAGTTCTCATTTCCAAGATATTGGGGAAGGGGTATACAAAATTAGTAAAAATTGAGAAAAATTTCTGCCATTTACTAAATAGGTATGCTCCCTTCTAATCGCACAAACGTTACAAAAAACGCCTGAAAAAGGGTAACATAGTTTGATTTATATTAACCGGGATGGGGATTAAGGATATATCTCTTAGCATTACGTAACATTTCTGCTGTCGTTAGAGAATGGTAAATTTTTCATTATAATATTAATTATATTAAACTTAAAATTAATTCATTTTAAAGTAGAAAAACTCAGATAGAAAACCAGACAACTTCAATGGTTTTTGATAAGTTTGAGCTATATGCCCAAAATGTTAAAAAATTAATCCATATTAAAAAAAAAATTAATCACAGACGTGTAATGAAAATTCTAAAAAAAACGAGCTTAACTGCGAAAAATCTAGCACATTAAGGCTAATGCACGGAAAATCGTCCATAAAGAGAAAATTTATCTCACATTCGCAGAAAACTAAAGGAATTAGTCTCGCAACGTACACACTTCTATATCTATGTTCTTGTGTACAATTGGAAATTTACTGTCCTACTTTCCTTGAATAATTTTGATCATCAAAAAAAGCAAAACCAAATATGTGAATGCAGTATTATATATATTTATGAGTAGACTGCTATCAATTGTTAATATCTTACAAACGCGAATTTTAAATTCACGTTCATTAACTTGCGTTATAAATTCATGAAGCTGATTTAGACCTTCTGCAGATATTATTTTTCTGGCATGTAATATTAATTTTCCAACAATTATTTTTATATTAACTGCACTTTTGGTTGTTGAGTCACAGGAAATCAATAACACTACTAAAAAAATCTAAAACAAAAATAAATATTAATTTAATATCTTGAGCGTAAGATAGTTAACAAAAGGTTTTTATACCCTGTACGTATGTAATATATATCAGGATACACCTAGTTTATCATACCCTGTATATATGCAATAAATATCAAAATATATTAAGTTTAGTCCTAAGTTTGTAACTATTTAGCCTATTTGTTGTAATTTGTACTTATAATTTATATAGATATACTTACACTATAATACAACCCTCGAACTGGTGAAATTAGTCTCATAGCGTTAGGTACAAATGTAGGGTTTTCGTATACTTTTTTTACGTTAATGAGTATTGTCAATGTTCCTGTTCCTGCTGAAGTTAAACACAATAAAATAACACCAAGCAACCCTAATATTGGAATTCCATATATCTGTTCCAATATGATACTGGTATCGCATATTAAATCGTATGTTTTATTCAAATTTGGCACTGAAAAAATATATGAAGAAGATAATGAGCAAAGCTAGAGAAAACAAATGATTTGTGGATAAGAACTAATACTTACCAATATCTAAATCAATATTCCTCCTCAAAGATTCCAAATCATAAATTGTACAAATTTGATTTAATGTTTTTGTTTGTTTATAATCCTTAATTAATTTAGTTAATAATTGATTAACATGTTCAAATCGATCCCATATTAAATACAAATAAAATAAATATTGTAAAATTATTAAACAAACAATATAAGTTAAAAAAGACGAATATAGCATGTGATAAGTTACATTTAATTTAAAATTAAATAGTAAAAAAGTTATTAAAAATATACAAAATTGTAAAAAATGAAAAATAAATAAATAAAATAAACACACATTTTTAAACTTTTTATAATATAATTCTGTATTTATATTTAATTGTTTATCAATATTTATAATATTATTTATTATTTTTAATATACTATCTTGTTTATAATAATTTAATGTTATTATTTGTGTTAATATTATAATTAACAAGGTTAATTCGCTACCAAATTCAATTACAATAAATTGCGTTGGAAATATTGTTAAAGAAAATTCTCTAAATAAAACGCGATAATCAATAAAAATTTCCAGTGAAATTAATATTGCAAATATAAAAAATGAATGTATAGCTTTTATATATTTATTTGAGTAAGGCAAACCAGTTAAGCAAAATACCCCCAAAACTATATGAATTAATTTAAGAGACGCTAAAATTTGACTTAGTTTTGACATTTAAATTTACGATTTTACATATAGGATAATAAATATACACGAGTGTAAAAAATTTCCAAAGGCTAGAAAGAATAATAGTAAAAATTGAAATTAGTTTAGACTAGCACACAATTTACAGTCATAACAAGTTGTTTGTATACCTAGAAAATTTTTCAACTAAATTTAAAAATAAAAATAGTACAAATAAAAAAATATAACAAACATAAAAAGACGAATGTCATTTTAATCATTTATGATTTTTTATTTTAATAAAAATATTTTACAACACCATATGAGCAACGAAGACTTATAAATAAATAATTACATCGTGATGTGATTCTCATGCAATTTCCATTCTATACTTTAAGGTTACACGAACACTGTGATTATATTTATTATATATGTAAAAACTAAACGATGTTATCTGAAAATTAAACGATCAACACTGTCTATACATGGTGTTCGATCAACACTGTCTATACATGGGGTTTTAACAATTAACTCAGTCAATTCTATTTTTTTAAAATTAAATCATACATCATAAAACTTTTTCTGACCTGGAATGACAATTTTTAAAGAGTTAAACTTTTTGCGACATATCTGGCGCACTAGAACAACTATACGGAACATCGAGGAGAAAGAGAAAACTGATCCCATTGTAGCAGAAAAAAGGCAACTCCTGTAGTATCCACAAAAGTACTCATATCGTGTGTACTTCTAAGTAAGTTCTTGTTTGCAATTGAAAATTGATTGCCGTTAATGTATATTGTTAAGCATCAAAAACAGCACAACCAAATATGAGAGTACAGTTTTAAATATATTTATGAGTAGACTGCTATCAATTGTTAATATCTTACAAACACGAATTTGAAAGTCCCGTTCCTTAACTTGCGTTACAAATTCTTGTAGCTGATTACGACCGTCTTCAGATATTATTTTTCTGGCATATAATATTAATTTCCCAACAATTATTTTTACATCAACGGCACTGAGACGATACTCATATTTTGGTTTCACACAAGGAGTTCGGCTTAGGCTACATTATACCCACCGAACAAAAAAAAGAAAAAAAATTTACAAAAAAAAACAAAAAAAACAAAATGTCAGTAAACTATTTAAAATTTATTTAAAATTAAAATACAATTTTTTTTCATTACAAATCATAAAAATAAAAAAATGGCCGAAAGTGGATACCCGGATGGCCAGGCACACGACGCACAAACAGAGAATCGCACGCAGCATCGCAGGCGGTAAACACGGCGCGAAAGGTCGTGATTGGATCACGGCGGCACCAGGCACTAATAAAACAAAAAAACAATGAGTCAACAAATGACCTGATGGTTTCTTGATGAAAAAAAAAATACTTTACTTCAACCTTTGCATCGAGCAAGTTAAGAGCTCGGAATATATTCATTCGTGGTGGATTAAAATTAACCAATCGACGACGATCATTAAACAAATAAAATAAAATCGAACATAAATTAAAACTGGACCAACATCGTGTTATAGTTAATGAATCGACAACGAATGATTAAATAGGAACAATAAAACAAAAACAAATTAAAATAAAAACGATAAATATTCACGTGGAGTACCTGCTGATACCAGTTTCGAGTGGACGACCGCATGGTTATTTCATCTTTTGTTGTTTGGAAACTCAACATCGCCCATCAGCGGCAACACCACCGCATGCAGGCCGATTCGATCAACACAAATTATGGAAGAAAATCTGGTATACCTCGAGGATCACCCAGTGATTCCGCTGTGTGCTGCTGCGTTCTCTCCTGGCCGTCCGGTTGTTCAACCCCGGTTCCATTCATGAATGACTATGTAAGTTGTATTTATCTTTTTCCTCCTTATCAATTAATTTGCCTACCAAAGGACATAATCTAAAATAAATGGGAAAAGTGACGTTAATAAAAGGTTGGAGGTTTTAACAAACATTTTAAATTTAGGAAATAATATTAGTTAAGTTTTTTTTAATGCGTGGTGATTCCTGGTGGATCTATTAGTCAAGCTGTCGAGTGGCCCTTGTCAATTTGGTGCTGGCCAATAGCCGCCTATTAACGACAAGGGTCAGCCACTCTCCATTTCGCGGCGCTAGGTGGTGGTGAAGACGATCTAAATTGAATCGAAGACCCATACACCTCGCCCGTGCTGTTGCGGCAAATGGCTCTTGTCCGAATATACATACATATTTTTATTCAACAAAAAAATAATATAATAAATGTCTGTATGCGCTTTTAATTTGGAAGGAAATTCACCAGGAACCACTGTTTGTCAATGTTAGTACTAACGTATGTCCCCTTTTAAACAAATATTAAATTTTTTTAATTTTTTTTCAAATACAAAATTCTTAGGTTAGGTGTCAAAATAAATTATGCTAAGTGTTTATTTTTGTTTACTATACATTCGATAAAAAAAATAAATAAATAAAATAAAATTGTGAATAGTAGAAACATTAAAGGAATTTTACAAAAAAAGATTAAATAAACAGAATTTTTTGAATTTAATTGAAATTACTTACTTTTTCTGATCCAATCGTCGACATGCGATGCGTATTGTTCAATATCTAATGTCACTTAAGTTGTACCAAATACAGTAGTGCCAACTTCATATAACTAATATCGATTTAGTAGATCTCCATTTGAAATTGCGCGCCATATCCCGTCCGATCAACAAAGACTTCCACTGCGACATCTTATATATATTCGTTTCTCTAACTAAATTGAGAATCGTTTTATGGTAACAGAGCGTTTGGTGAATGGCGTAATTTTCAAACGGCGTTATCTAAGACAACTTGAAAATAAACAACTATTAATCGTATAATCCTGTATATTTAATTTTTTTTCAATATTTTTTTTTAACTTTAATTAAGCTTAATTCTACAAATCTTTTTCTGTTTTCTATAACACTTACACATATAATCGTTGAACAATCGTGGAGTCTAACATGCCGGGCACCAGGAGCGGACGCATATTCACACCCACCACCAGCTGTAATCCACAACCCGAGGTGACTTCTCCGGGCTTCACAACGCCGCCAACAACAATGTCAGTACCCGTCGCACCGCCGCCAACTACAGTAGTCAACCAACTTCCACGGCTCGATTTCACGACGGCGCCTTCAACATCGACATCCACAACAGCCACCACATCCTCAACGGCAACAGCCCCACCAACTTCGACACATCAATCTCCTCCATCACGTGTGTTTAACCCTATAAGAACCCAAACCGAACTTAGTGCTGACATCCAACACCGTCTTCAGGCCATGGAGAACCAATTAATAAATATGGGTGAGTGGTTATGTAGTCTAAGCCGAAATATTCTCCAATCGCCCCACGCTCAGGGTCATTACAAAACCTCCAAAAACAAAAAAAACCTTTAGAAACCCTATCACCTTCTGATGACGCTAAATTTCACCTTTTGGACGAAGTGCCCCAAAGCCTTGCCTCTCTGCGAAAACATCAGGAAGAAGATGAAAAGCATAGACTCATCCTCTCCAGAATTGAATCTGGAGAGGATGTCATAGGTTATGCCCTCAAATCTGACGTCCTGGTGGAACTCGTGGGGAAGCATCGCCTAAGAAAATTTCCGTCCCCAAAGCCGTGCCTCTCTGCGAAAACATCAGGAGGAAGATGAAGAGCATAGACTCATCCTCTCCAGAATTGAATCTGGGGAAGATGTCACAGGATATGCCCTCAAATCTGACCTCCTGGTGAAACTCGTGGGGAAACATCGCCTAAGACGAATTTCCGTCCCCAAAGCCATCAGAAACATAATAATGTCCCTTTACCACGTCACCAATCTCATGTGAGCTCGAGTGCGTAGACAACTCGTACGCGATATAAAGCCCACATTGAAGCGTTAAGCCCTATAATGAAAGAGTAGAGGAAATGCCGTAGCATTTTAGCCAGTGGGGGTGGATGAGACGATACTCATATTTTGGTTTCACACAAGGAGTTCGGCTTAGGCTACATTATACCCACCGAACAAAAAAAAGAAAAAAAATTTACAAAAAAAAACAAAAAAAACAAAATGTCAGTAAACTATTTAAAATTTATTTAAAATTAAAATACAATTTTTTTTCATTACAAATCATAAAAATAAAAAAATGGCCGAAAGTGGATACCCGGATGGCCAGGCACACGACGCACAAACAGAGAATCGCACGCAGCATCGCAGGCGGTAAACACGGCGCGAAAGGTCGTGATTGGATCACGGCGGCACCAGGCACTAATAAAACAAAAAAACAATGAGTCAACAAATGACCTGATGGTTTCTTGATGAAAAAAAAAATACTTTACTTCAACCTTTGCATCGAGCAAGTTAAGAGCTCGGAATATATTCATTCGTGGTGGATTAAAATTAACCAATCGACGACGATCATTAAACAAATAAAATAAAATCGAACATAAATTAAAACTGGACCAACATCGTGTTATAGTTAATGAATCGACAACGAATGATTAAATAGGAACAATAAAACAAAAACAAATTAAAATAAAAACGATAAATATTCACGTGGAGTACCTGCTGATACCAGTTTCGAGTGGACGACCGCATGGTTATTTCATCTTTTGTTGTTTGGAAACTCAACATCGCCCATCAGCGGCAACACCACCGCATGCAGGCCGATTCGATCAACACAAATTATGGAAGAAAATCTGGTATACCTCGAGGATCACCCAGTGATTCCGCTGTGTGCTGCTGCGTTCTCTCCTGGCCGTCCGGTTGTTCAACCCCGGTTCCATTCATGAATGACTATGTAAGTTGTATTTATCTTTTTCCTCCTTATCAATTAATTTGCCTACCAAAGGACATAATCTAAAATAAATGGGAAAAGTGACGTTAATAAAAGGTTGGAGGTTTTAACAAACATTTTAAATTTAGGAAATAATATTAGTTAAGTTTTTTTTAATGCGTGGTGATTCCTGGTGGATCTATTAGTCAAGCTGTCGAGTGGCCCTTGTCAATTTGGTGCTGGCCAATAGCCGCCTATTAACGACAAGGGTCAGCCACTCTCCATTTCGCGGCGCTAGGTGGTGGTGAAGACGATCTAAATTGAATCGAAGACCCATACACCTCGCCCGTGCTGTTGCGGCAAATGGCTCTTGTCCGAATATACATACATATTTTTATTCAACAAAAAAATAATATAATAAATGTCTGTATGCGCTTTTAATTTGGAAGGAAATTCACCAGGAACCACTGTTTGTCAATGTTAGTACTAACGTATGTCCCCTTTTAAACAAATATTAAATTTTTTTAATTTTTTTTCAAATACAAAATTCTTAGGTTAGGTGTCAAAATAAATTATGCTAAGTGTTTATTTTTGTTTACTATACATTCGATAAAAAAAATAAATAAATAAAATAAAATTGTGAATAGTAGAAACATTAAAGGAATTTTACAAAAAAAGATTAAATAAACAGAATTTTTTGAATTTAATTGAAATTACTTACTTTTTCTGATCCAATCGTCGACATGCGATGCGTATTGTTCAATATCTAATGTCACTTAAGTTGTACCAAATACAGTAGTGCCAACTTCATATAACTAATATCGATTTAGTAGATCTCCATTTGAAATTGCGCGCCATATCCCGTCCGATCAACAAAGACTTCCACTGCGACATCTTATATATATTCGTTTCTCTAACTAAATTGAGAATCGTTTTAGCACTTTTGGTTGCTGAGTCACAGAAAGTCGATAACACTACTACACAAATCTACAGAAAAAAAAAACTATTACCTTTAGCGTAATATGATTAACAAAGGGTTTTTAATTTAAAATGATAGAATTTTGTGCTTTACTTTAACAACTTATGTATGAGATTGTACGATAATTTTTGGAACTATGTCGCACGTTTCCTTATAGCACGTCCAATAGTTTGCTGGTTGGGAAGTAAAACCAAAAAATGTGCAGCAACTTAAAACGACACCAAAATCTGACGACGTGTTACTTAGGAAACTAAAACTTTTTTAATCAACGTAATTTCAGATACCTGGATCTTTGTGGAAAAGATTCAATTTTGACCATATATGTATATCCCAACTTAGGAAATGCCCTTTGCACGAATACAGGTTGCTAATACTATTAATTCTATTCGCTATCATCTGCACTTTTTATTTATGAAGATATACTTACAATATAATACAACCCTCGAACTGGTGAAATTAGTCTCATAGTGTTAACTAAAGATGTAGGGTCATCGAAGACTCTTTTAATATTACTGAATATTAAGGACGTTCCAGTTGCTGATGTTATTATATACAATAAATTAACACTAAGCAATCCTAATATTGGAATTCCAAATATTTGTTCCAAAACTATACTTGTATCGCATAATAAATCGTGTGTTTTATTCAAATTTGGCACTGAAAAATATTTGAAGGAAAAAATGAACAATGCAAATGAAACGATGTTCAGACCTTTAACTTTTGAAATTAAAACAGTTTTGGGTTTATAAAAGGCCAAACTTCAAGAAACAAGTGAACATAGAAAAGCATCCACCGATTTAATATTGAATTTTTTGCATACTTTATAATATCATGTTAAAAAAAGAATATTTTATTATTACGAAAACTTTGTATATTTATGTAATATTAGAATGATTAATGTCCACAAACGAAGTGAATTGAATTTTTCTTTTGTCAAAATATTTGTTTGTCAGTATGGGAAAAAAATAACACTTACCAACGTCTACATCAATGATCCGCCTCAAAGATTCCAGTTCATAAATTGTACAAATTCTATTTACTATATTTCTTTGTTTATAATTCTTTATTAATTTAGTTAATAATTGATTAACATGTTCAAATCGATCCCATATTAAATACAAATAAAATAAATATTGTAAAATTATTAAACAAACAATATAAGTTAAAAAAGACGAATATAGCATGTGATAAATTACATTTAATTTAAAATTAAATAGTAAAAAAATTATTAAAAATATACAAAATTGTAAAAAATGAAAAATACATAAATAAAATAAACACACATTTTTAAACTTTTTATAATATAATTCTGTATTTATATTTAATTGTTTATCAATATTTATAATATTATTAATTATTTTTAATATATTATCTTGTTTATAATAATTTAATATTATTATTTGTGTTAATATTATAATTAACAAAGCTAATTCGCCAGTAAGTTCAATTATGTAAAAATGGATTGGAAATCTTGTTAAAGAAATTTCAGTAAATAAAATTCGATAATCAATAAAAATTTCCACTACAATTAATATTACGAACATCAAAAATGAATGTATAATGTTTATATGTTTATTTGAATAAGGTAAGCCTGTTAAGCAAAACACTCCCAAAAGTATATGGATTAATTTAAGAGGCGCTAGAATTTGACTTTGTTTTGACATTTAAAGTGGAAAATTTACACAAAGGTTAATGAATATCCAGAATTGTAAAAAATATCCACAGGTAAGAATAAAATAAGAAGCATTACTTATTTACTTATCCAGATTAAAAATTTTAATTTGTTTAGACTAATACACATATTCTTAAATTTGAATAATATAGAATATAAATAAAAAATTTAACAAAACATAAAAAAAAGAATGTCATTTTTATCATTTATGATTTTTTATTTTAATAAAAATATTTTACAACAGAATATTTGCAACCAACGCTTATTAATATATAATTAAATCGCTATCTGATTATCACGCAATTTCTATTTTATATTTTAAGGTTATACGAACACTATTATTATATTATATTAACTTGTTTTATAGCAGAAAATTTCGGTTAGAAAACCAAACAACTCCAATTGTTTTTGATAACATTGAGTTTTCTGTACAAAACAAAAAAAATTTTTCCGTATTTTTAATCTACTAAATAAAACATATATCACACACGTATGCCCGACCTGGATGGCAATTCTAAAACGACCCCCTTAACTTTTTGTGGCAAATCTGGCACCATATGGCCATTGCCCATAACAGTAATCGTTCCGTGCCTTCTTCTAACAACGTTTTTGTGTACAATTGAAAATTTTCAGTTTAAGTTCAAGGTTTAGAATCAAATACAGCATAACCAAATATGAGAGTACAGTTTTAAATATATTTATGAGTAGACTGCTATCAATTGTTAATATCTTACAAACACGAATTTTAAATTCACGTTCATTAACTTGGGTTACAAATTCTTGAAGCTGATTTAGACCTTCTGCAGGTATAATTTTTCTGGCATGTAATATTAATTTTCCTACAATTATTTTTACATTAACTGCACATTTGGTTGCTGAGTGACAGGAAATTGATAACACTACTACACAAATCTGAAGAAAAAAGAAATAATTATTACCCTTAACGTAATATGATTAACAAAGGATTTTTAATTTAAAATGATAGAATTTTTAGATTTACTTTAACTTATGTATGACATTCCATTGAATACTAGTTTCATATTTGCAGTTTAGTTTTAAGTAAAGAGGATAGTGATGTCTAGTTTACTATAAGTTACTTTTAACTACAATCTTTGGTAGTTATATTGAAAAACACTTCATAGCATAGTGGCTGAAATACATTTGGTCTTAAACGATGTTACCTCTTAAATAAGTGTGATGTATATTATAAGAAGAAGCATTATTAAATCTTAGCCAATAGATTTAGCCCACGGCTTCGCTAAATCATTCATTTAGTAAATCATTGATTAACTTCGAGGACTCAAATTTACCCCTCTAATCCCCGATATACTATTCGCAATATAGACAATGTCAACTTTGAAAACCCACATGCTATCTTTCAAGGCACTTGTCCTTGCTTAGCTCGCCTCCTAAACATCAATTTTACTTCGATTTTTTTGGAAAATAGCGTGGCCTTTGCCATAGAGCTTCCTGCGCTCTTTTAAAGAATGAGTCCATATATAAATTTTTTCATTTCAAACTTCAAAACTGACAAAGTTTCATATAAACTTTTATCCATTATAACCTCTAAAAGAATGAGTTTTTTGAAAACAGTCATACAGTAATCTTTTGTTTTGAAATATGAGCTTATAACGGCATCAAGTATCCAGAATAACAAATGTATTCATTACTGTTTGTAACTAACTGATCTATTATAAGCTCATATAGATCAAAAGCCCATGCTGAATTTTTTCGGGGGGAAGACCCACCAGGAAACATGTTGAAAACGATGCTCCTATATGTAAAAGTAAGTTCAAGTACCATGACGTCAGTTTTTCGCGGTAAAGGTGAGTACAGGTGAAAATATGGATATCACATTCCTTAGAATCTTATCCCTGCACCAGAAAATATTTAGAGTGTTGCTGGATACTAGCTCTGCATAAGTATTCGAAGCGAATTACATAAATGCCGTTCAGAAATAAATCCGATAACTTCAGACCAGAAATTTTGTAATCTCCCATCAATTTCCGAAGACCTACGTGTTATATCTGTATGGAATTTATGTTATCCGCTTTGAATATAGTTTTCTGGTGCAGGGGTGTGATATTAAGGCGTGTGACATCCATGTTTACACCTGTACTCACCTGTACTACGCAAAATTGACGCCATGGTGCTTAATCGTTCTTTTTGCTTAAACTATTAATTCTATTCCTTGTCATCTGCACTTGTTACTTATGTAGATATACTTACACTATAATATAGCACTCGAACTGGTGAAATTAGTCTCATAGCGTTACCGACAACTGTAGGATCTTCAAATACAATTTTCATGTTAAATATGAAGTTAGTAGTTGCTGTTCCTGATTGTGTTATATACAATAAACTAACACCAAGCAACCCTAATATTGGAATTCCAAATATCTGTTCCAATATGATACTGGTATCGCATATTAAATCGTGTGTTTTATTCAAATTTGGCACTGAAAAAATATATGAAGGAGATAATGAGCTAAGAATCAGATAAAAAATTTGCAGACCGTCGAAGACCGAAGGATTTGAAATAGTTTTGGGTTCAAAATAGGCCAACATTCAAGAAACCAAAAAGTACAAAAACACAAAAAAGCACAAAAGCGAGAGATTTAAAATTCCAATTAATTGTTTTGATATAATTATTAAATTTATCTGGAAAACTGTTAAGCCAAATATTATGAATTTTCTGCTCACTTTAATCATTTAAAACTTAATAATATTGTGTTAAAAGAAGAATATTTTATTATGTTACCAAAACTTTGTATATTTCTATAATATTGGAATTATTTATGACCACAAACGAAATAAATTGAATTTTATTTTTATTAAAATATTTGTCAGTGAGGATAAAAAATAACACTTACCCAAATCTAAATCAATATTCCGCGTAAAAGATTCCAATTCATAAATTGTACAAATTCTATTTAATGTCTTTGTTTGTTTATAATCCTTTATTAATTTAGTTAATAATTGATTAACATGTTCAAATCGATCCCATATTAAATACAAATAAAATAAATATTGTAAAATTATTAAAAAAACAATATAAGTTAAAAAATATAAATATAACATGTGATAAATTAAATTAAATTTAAAAGTATATATTAGAAAAATTAATAAAAATATACAAAATTGTAAAAAATGAAAAATACATAAATAAAATAAACACAAATTTTTGAACTTTTTATAATATAATTCTGTATTTATATTTAATTGTTTATCAATATTTATAATATTATTTATTATTTTTAATATACTATCTTGTTTATAATAATTTAATGTTATTATTTGTGTTAATATTATAATTAACAAAGTTAATTCTCCAGCAAGTTCAATATAGTAAAAACGCTTGGGGAATATTGTTTGAGAAATTCCAGTAAATAAACCGCGATAATCAATTAAAATTTCCAGTGGTATTAATATCACAAATATAAAAAGTGAATGTATAACTTTTATATATTTATTTGAATATGGTAAGCCGGTTAAGCCAAACACCCCTAAAAGTAAATGGATAAATTTAAGAGACGCTAAAATTTGATTTAGTTTAGACATTTAAATTGACGAATTTACAACAAATTAAAAAAAAAAAATCGGCAATTTATAGTTAAAAATAAAATGCATTACTGATCTACTTATCAATAGTAAAAAATACATGGTGTTTAGTCTCGTACACAATTTACAGAGTTACTAGTTTCTCGTAGAAATCGAAAATTTACAAATCCGTTCTTCAATTAAAAAATATAAAAACGAACATAAATAAAAAAATATAAAAAGACGAATGCCATTTCAATCATTTATGACTTTTTATTTTAATAAAAATATTTTACAACAGCATATTAGCAACCAACGCTTATAAATATATTGTTATAACGTGATCTGATTCTCACGCAATTTTTTTTTTTTTTATATTTTAAGGTTATACGAACACTGTATTTATATTTATAACATAGTTACAGTGTTCACAAAAATTAAACAATACCTGAAAATTCTTTTATCATAATTTAGTAATTAAGAAAATTGAAAGTATGAACTAAATCAAAATGTGGTTCTCAAAAAATTTGTGATAAATTTTTAAATACGTTTAATATACCACCTTCTTAAAACGGGCCAAAAAAATAAACGAGCTAAATAAATAAATGATTATAATTTTCATCATAATTTTATTGTAAAATTTAATGTCATCAAACCCTTGAAATTATGAACATTAGAGGTGACAAGTCAAGGCAGGGAAAGTGAAGGCGACTGTTTTATTACAAATTTTTAGTTCCTTTAGTATAACTTCGAAAAAAGAGAATTTTTAATAGCAAAACAAATTAAAGCTAAAATTATTGATTTTTTTAAATATGAAATTGTACTTAATCAATTCTGAAAATTTTAGGGGGGATTGTATGTTTATTTTATATATGATATGCTTTCATAGATTTCACCAAAGTTGGTCGGTGAAAATTTAAAAAAAAAAAAAACTGTTTAAATTAATAACTTTAATAAATTCTTGAAAACAAAAAAAAAACCTGTTGTGGTCGACTAATTAAGGGTGTTCACATAAGCACAGTTGTGGGGGACACAATTTAAACAAATATATATTTTAATGAGAGGAAAGGCTGCCAGAGAGTTCTCCTCTGTCCTTGTCTAATCTATATGTTATTGACTACATACTGTTTACATTATTGGAGGGACATAAAATCTCTATGCATCATATGATTATAACATATGACTTTGACTAGGACACAGGGGAACTCGCTGGCAGTTTTCTCTCTCCTTGCGTTCTCTATGTATTATACTCTATGATTTTTCGTTGGCTTTTGTAATTTATTTCTAGTGCAGTTGAATTAGACATAACACAACAAAATATGATAAAAGAGTATTAAATATATCTAAAAACAGTTCACTATCCACCGTCAATAGATTACATAAACGAATCTGAAATTTTCTTTCTTGAACTCGTCTTGTAAATGCTTTTAGTTCATGAAATGTTTCAACACTTATTATTTGTCTAGTGTGTAATATAATCTTTCCAATAATGACCATTACATCATTGGCAGTCTTTGTAGCAGAATTGCAGGACATACATAGAATGGTGACAAAAATCTAAAAAAAAAATAAAAATGCATTGCAATAGTTAGACAAACTAGCTTCTTTATTTTGCAAGGAATCATCCTTTCAGGTACAAATAAAGCTCAGTATGGCTTTTAAGGGGGAAAATGGAATAATACTGTTATAATTTTTTATTTTGTTTGATTGGCGGAGTAACGAACCCAAAAATGGATTTACTATTAATTTATCCAGTAAATTAGGTCTACTGGATAAATCAGAGGCTGAGTGCACCTCCTTCATGCATATACCATGCACTACACCAGTACATCACGGCTATTAATTAAATTAATTTTTTTGCGACGGCGGGAATCAAACCCGCTACTCTAAGCATACCGCGGACGGAATTGATTACGCCTTTAGCAACTGAGCTACTTAGGCGACAATAGTATTATTCGATATTTTCGCCAATTAAACGTTTAATTGGCGTTTTATGACTAAATGTTTCTATACATTAAATTAAAAGTTGATATTGAATTATTGATTTTGATATGTAAGAATAGCTTATGTATATTTACCGCAAAGTATATTGTTCGAATTGGTGAAGTTGCTCTAATTTCTTGTCCTATATTCAATGCTTGTGTACCATCGATAATTAATCGACTCAGGAATATTATGGTAACTGTTGATGATAATGTTAAGAATACAAGGCTAACACCAATAAACGCTAATAGGGGAAAGCCAAATGAATCATCTAAGAGCTCACTGGTTTCACATATTAAATTATGGGTTTTATTTATATTTTGTACTAAAAAACAATAAAATTTTATTATTTCATATATCGTACTAAAAATTAATAGGAAAATTATGTTTAATGCAAGAATCAAGAAATGAAAAAAAGTCTTGAGACGAGAAGAAATTTGAGGCCAGAAGAATTTCCTTACATATATATAAATATATATAGATAAAAATATTAAAGAGAATTGAAATTAAATACACTCGAACCCGGACGTCTTGAATTCATGTCAAGCACCCTACCAGTTAGGAAAATCGAATGGCCTAATTGGTAGGGCACTTGACATGAATGTAAGAAGTCCGGGTTCAAGTCTTGGTTCGAGTGTATTTTTTTTCAATTCTCTTTAATTAAGATGACTAGACAAGATATTTGTCAATATTTAGTTTACGCTGTATGTATCATATTAAAAATCATCAATTATAATCGAGAGACCATGATGTAAATAAATATCGTATACATGATTAAAAGTAAACAAATCAAAAAGTAAAGATAAAAATATGTTTACCAATATCTAAATTGATGCCATATTTATAAATTTTATCACCTAAAATGTCGATTTTATTTGACATTTTTATCTGACTTTTCTCTTTGCAATTTTTTAACAATTTCAATAATAATTGATTCACGATTTGAAATCGATCCCATATTAAATATAAATAAAATAAATACTGTATTAAAATCATGAAACCAATATATGTTAAAAAATATAAATATAAAAAGTGCATCATTAAACCAATTTTATGATAAAATGAAAAAATAAGAATAAAATTTATAAAAAATTGTATACAATGAAAAATACATAAATAAAATAAACAAAAATATTTATATTTTTTATAATATAATTCAATACTTATATTTAATTGTTTATCAATATTGATAATATTATTAATAATTTTTAATATATTATCTTGTTTATAAAAATTTATAATGATTATTTGAACGATTATTGTTATTAAACATACAATTTCACCAAGCGTTTCACAAATTAACATATGTTGTTCAATATATTTATATGTTCCCCTATTAAAATATCGATAATAAATATAAGTTTCCATTGAAATTAATATAATTATTGTTATAGAACAATGGAAATATTTTATAAATTTATTTGAGTATGGTAAACCGTTTAAACAATATATTGATGATATAGAATGCATTAAATTTAATGATGAAAAAATTTGATTTGTATTTGACATTTTTTGTTTTTAAGAAAAAATAAATGTTTGCCTCGAAATAGAATTCACAAATTGTATTAAAAAAAATAAAATTTATTGTGTTTTAGAAGTAATGTTATGTAATTTATAAATAATGAATTATATCGTGATTTAATTTTATTATAATTTCTGTTTTTTCTAATCAGATTGCATGCAGTGTTGGATTATGTCAAATAGGCGGAGCTCAAAAAAACAAAGAAAATTTACGATAAATACTAATTTTTTGAACAGATTATATATTTACTAGGCATGAGGTGTGATAATAGTCCTGTTTTGCTCACCTTATAAACGATGAATTATTTTTTTATAATATTACTAGCATGTTACTCGCCCACTTCGTTGGGGTTAAAAAAAAAACCTCCGTGTTAAAGCCTTCGCCTACCTTGTTCTCACTTATCCCTCTTCCATAATACTTGAAATAGGAACAGAGATTGATTAACACAAGTAAAAGTATATGTACCTATACTGAATGAAAAAAAATCGAGTTAACACAAACCATTGACTGAGTTAATTGTTGTAATACCCTTTATAGAAAGTGTTGAATGTCGGACCCCTAGTTGAAGCTACCTGGGAATTTTCAACTGTCTATCTTTTTTAGTGTTAGAGAACTGTATTAAAATTATGAAACGGTGTTTACGAAAAAATGTTTCAAACAAAAATTGTTTATTTTTAAAAGGGTCATTTTTCACGCTTATAGTTTGGTTCTAAATCCAACGGTTTAGCAGGTCGTAATGACCTACATTCTTTATTTGCGAACTCACCACTCAATTTAGAGGTCTTGAACACTAAAAATTTCAGCTTGACATCTCTTTCCGTTCTTGAGCTATCGTGACAGACAGATGAACAACCAGAAACGGACTAATTAATTGATTTTATGGACACCTATACCAAAATTTGGTTCGTATCACTCATATTTTAAAGCGCTATAAACCTGGGACAAAAATTAGTATGCTTTGATATACATTTAATATATACAAGGTATAAAAAGTAAAATTGTCATAATGTCGATTATGAGATTCAGTTTTCTGATAATGAGTATATCAAAAAACCTTTGTTAAACAGATGAACATAAATTGTATCTCGATCACTGTTTTTACAGAAATCCTTAATTTATGATTTACAATGATGTTCACAGATAGCGCAGTGAAATATAAAAAAATAATTGTAATTGTATTTATTATTTAATATATCTTTATTTTTTTTGTATATCTCCGAGCTGTATTATAACAAAGTCTTATTAAAATCAGTAGTTTTTGCGCGAAAACGTAACAAACAAATTAAAAAACAAGCTTTCATATTTATATTATATAAGGATTAAGTTAATAAATTACTACGAAGTCATTCTTTATTGTGATCTTTATTTATTTTAATCGAGAGTTACACTTTCAAAGTATTTTGTATATTTTTGTAATACAAACTTTGATATATTTTATTCAAGGTCTATTACTTTTAAAAATACAAATTTATTTATTTGTATTATTAAACAAAATGTATTGTTAAAGGATTTACTTTTGCGTTTGCAGTAATAAAATAAAATAAGTGAAAATGAATCCTGTGATACCTAATAAAACACCATTTTGTAATGTAACTAAACTACATATGTTAAAATTAAAATCTTGTTGATCAACACGTATGGCAAACTCATTTAATTCCATTAGACAATCAGTCGATATGGCACTACTAGCGTGCATCATTACTTTTCTGATATTTAATTTTGTTTTTTGTGCTAAATTTGATGTAAAATCACAAATTGTTATTAAAATTACCATATTGACCTAAAAAAAAGAAGTAATAGAAATTTAAACGAATTTCGATTTTCTTCCTGTAATGGATGTGAATAGTTCTGCCCTTCAACTCCTATATTTTAGAGATAAATATTATTATTTCATCTTTTACAATCCTGGGCTAGGGTATTACTATTACAAGATTAATCAAAAATGCCAGAGCCCATGTTGCCCAATATGGAAATCCTGGCATATTTTCACTACAAGAATACCAAAACACTTACAAATAATCGTATGATCACCAAAAAATTATAAGCTTGAATGCACACACTTTCAGTAGTCGAATGACCGCCATAGTTAAATTTCATTACTAAGACACACTGTTCAATAACAGTCGGAATGCATAGCAGAATGTAACCCAATATAGAAAAGCCGAAACAGTCACTTAATAAAATTCCAGAATCGCATAATATATCATGAGCCGAATTGAGATTTTGAACTAAAAAATAAAAAAACAAGTATTTAGATGTGTCAAAATGTGAAACTCGAGTGGAGAGGGTTGCAGGCAAAGAGGCCCCTTTATGGACGAGCTCTAGTCCTCGGTCGTTGCGTATTTTGTACTGCGCATCAGCCTGTCTTTTCTTTCAATCAATTGAAAGTAATTGAAATCATTTCAATTGCTTTCAATTACTTTAATGCGTTCGAGAGAAAGACAGCCTAAAGCGCAGTACAAAGTACGCAACGACTGAAAACTAGGCCTTTCCTGGGTAGGCGCCGTAAATTCAACCCCGGGCGCTTATTTCTCGGCATGGGAGTTTCACGTCCTTGTCAATATGGGCTCGAGTGTTTCTCATCAAGTATACAAGTTATGCACACGCATTAATAGAAAGTGAAAGAAGCACAAAATCGCTTTCGATTTTAGGAGCTATTATACCTCAAAATAAGATTTGATCGATTCATTTGTGGCATCGTAACTCTTTGACGGATGAACCGATTTTGATTATTAACCGATTTTGATTAAGTATCGCTTCATATGCTTTTGCTACGAACAACTAAATTTTTACGCTCCATAAATCATTCTTTTGGTTAAAAGTCTTTAAAATGAATTTAAATCAATACCTTCATCAATATTGACATTAAATTCACAAATCTTCAATAAATTCGTAGTTATTTTATTATTTTCCACATTTTTTATATTTTTATAATTATTTAATGATTTGATGAAAAATTTATTGATATATTCAAAGCGATGTATCAATAAATATAAATAATTTATAAATTGTAATAAATATATTAATAAAATATAATCAATTAAATCTCGAACCAATTGAAATTTTAATGTTTTAATTATAGAATTTTGTGTAAAATAAAAATGTAAATTTATTAAAATAAAACTTAAATGAAACATTAATAATTGTTTTAAACATAATTTTTGATATTTTTTTGTATATTTAAAAATATTTATTTTTAATTTTTTATCAACTATTTGGATATTTTCAAAAAATTGCGTAAATTTTTTATTATGTTTAAAATTTGTTAAACAAATTTGAATGCAAATGATTAACGATTGTAGTACATCAACAACTATGTCAATTTCAATTTTTGGATGAATTTTTTTCTCATCGTCAATTAAAAATCCATAAACACTTCTTGCAGTTGCAATTATAATTAGCAGGATTATTGTTACACAGTGTATTGCTTTATAATTATTGCCTGCAAATCCATTCAAGCAAAAAATACTTGTAAGAAAATGTATAAATTTTAATGCCTTTTTAATACGAATCGAATTTTTTACTTTCTTCATGACGGTCATTACAGTTATGGAAATAATTTTATAAAATGCATTTATACGTGTTTTAATTTTAGCATATTAATAAATTAAAACTAATTATAAACATGAAATATTGTAATTAGTTGCGTGTTTTGGAAACTTGGTTTGCTTTTATTGACTTTGAAGTTCAATTCAATATTTGCGTAGGCTATGAAAATGCAGATCGAGCATAACAGGGTGGAACAATTTAATCTATTATACCTAATTGCTCGTTTTGTAGTTTGTACCAATCAAAAAATAATTTACATCAAAGTTTGATGGGGGACATCATGTTCTGACATCAGATTAAACTTAGTTCTCCGATTTGCTTTAATAGTCAAGTTAGAAAAATCGTTAGCTTTTCGAAAGAAATGTGACTTAAAAATATATCAATATTGCATTTTATAGAAAGAAAACCATAAAAAGATAGCTGCAGAAAAACGCTTTAGCCGAAAGTTCAACGGCAACAGAGGATATTAACTTGTGTCCAGGACTTTGTCCTGAAGTTCTTTTTTCAATTTGTATATCACTTAATGTTGATATACAAATAATCTTGGAAGTATTACCTGGGCTTAAAACACAGGAAAACGAGCTTCATTACCCTTGATAACTTTTGTTTCCAAAGCTCGCCTAATTTCTCCAAAGTTTTCCAAAGCTCGTCTAATTTCTTTAGATTAATTGCAATAATGACATATTTTAAGTCGAATTTACTCCGAAAGGTACCGATTTATGAAATAATGTTTTAAATAAAAAATATTTGTTTTTTTATGAGGATAAACGAATATTTAGTTTCATTCAGATGTGAATCGTACAAGTGGCAACGTTGTAAAATTCACTATAAGACGATTTCACTTAGAGAATTGAGTGCTTTGAGCCTAGAGAAAAATATTAAGATTTTCTTGTGAAGAGATCGCCTTCAGCAACGCCTCGATCTGGTGGTTACTTGGTGGACATTTTACGATTTTCAAAAACGGTGCTTTCTTTCATTTAGTAGATAATTCAAGTAGATATTAGCGAAACTTTTTATTTATGACTTTTGCCCAGTTTTTTGGGTCAAATACTCCTCTGCCAATCCAAGTATTTTCTTCCAACTTCTCTTAATATATTAATTAATAATATGTTTCACAAATATTGATGGTATAACTTGGAGATAATATACTCTAATACTTCCAACATAAGTTAATTGTGAAATGAAAGGCATTAATTTTTGCTTTGAATATATCAGTTTAAACATGTAAAAGTGGTGAACGCTGAATCAAATGGTATTTTTTTACATATTGTTTGCATTGTAAAAGCAATTTTAAATCCAAGTTTTCGATCTCGGCAGACAACCGTGTCATTCCGAGAAATAAAATAATCATCGAAAATTACCTTACTTCAGTTTTTGTTGATTTTAATCTGGAAGGACTGGTTTTTTATCAAAAAATATGGAATTGAACTTAAAGAAGGTTAAATTTGCCACCATTTGATATGAAACAACTTTTTATAGGGCAGATAGTTTCGAAGATACAGCTTTTCAAAGTTTGTCTACTTTTTTAAGTTACACGATTTTTCGCATAACTGCATTTTGTAAACCGATAGAGATCGATAAAAAGTTTAAATAAAAAAAAGTTCGTTATAAGAAAATAAACAACTTTTGTTTTCAACATGTTTTCGTAAACAACACTGTTTACCCGTGAATTAAGACAAAGCTTTGGTGTCCATTTTCTAAAATACTATAAAAGATTGAAAATTTGCAGGTAGCTTCAACTAGTGGTTTTATGAAACATTCTGGAAAAACGAAAGGTTCTTTTTAAATTTATGATGCAAGAATTTTTCGTGCTTAGAATAAAAAACCCAATTGTGCCTTTGCTCAATGCTGTTTTACTATTTCAAAAATTTGACTTGTTGCAAATACGTCAACACATTTTATAGTTTAAAGGCATTCGATGGAAAAATTTTAGGGAAGTTCAAAGAAGGGGGGTGGTCAACAGTTAGTTGAAGAATGTGTTCACAATATTTATTCTGGACGATTTATTTTGGACAATAATTCTGAGACGATTGTGTCAATATTTCGTGGGAAAATTGTGCTTTCAATACCTGATTTTCGAGCAGCAAAATATTTTGTTAAAATTTGAAAATATATCGGGAGTAGTTAGTTAGTTTAGGAAGTAGTTTAGTTATTTAGGTGTGTATTATTTACTAATTAATTATCAAAATTGAAAATAATTTTAATGCATATAAAGAAATACGAAAAACAATAGAAATACTTTCATTTAAACTGGAAAGAAAAATGTCTAAAGATAATGAATTAATAAATTCATTGAAATTAATTCATTATATTACAAAAATATTTAATTTACGTGGATTTAAAACTAAAAACCAATGGCGAAAACATGCCCAATGTGGCGTTTTACTCTGTTTATTAGTTCTAATTTGTTTTATAGTGGATAAAATGGTGGTAGAACGGGAACTAATAATTACCAAATATCAGTCATTTACACTAGAATCAGTAAAAACTGTTACTTTGGTACTTTGTACATCACTGCATCTAACTGTCGGCATACAAATACTAGTAACAAATTATAAACACACAAATCATATTGAATTGATTATGGAAAATATTCTAAGATGTGATAAAATTTTAAATATTAATCAGAAAATTTATTACGATAAATATAAAAAATATGTTTTTATTAATTTTATAATATTTCATTTAATGTGTGTTTATTGGATTGGATGTACTGTATATCAAGAAATGTACCATTATGGAAAATTTATGGACGTGATCCTAGCAAGTTTGATGCTTTATATAATGTCCATAAATGTGATACAATTTTTAAATTATACATTTTTGATAAAGGATCGATTTCAAATTATTAATTTTTATTTGTCACAACCAATAGTCAAATATTTTAAGCCCTATGAAATTAATAAGAAAGACATATTTCATATTGATACTTCTCAATTAAATATCAAACAAAGTAAGTATGAAAAAGACGATTTTTATTTCTATCGGAGAAGAGAGAACGCAAATCGTTTGAAAGAAAACATTTTTACAATAACTTTCGAAATGAAAATATCTTTCTCTAATTAGTAACTGTATAAATGCAATGAACTAACGACCAAATAATTATCAGAAGTATGCAAATAAAAGAATTTTATCTTTTCCAGTTCATGATTTAAATGAAATGCATGATTTGTTGTGTGACACTGGTGAACTGTTAAACGAGGCGTTTAATTTTTCATTAACTTCCATAATAACATATGCTGTAGTAACGATTGTTCAAACAACTCAATTTCTGGTCTCATTGTATCTAGCTGTTCGTGACTCGTCTTTCCTAATGATTATAGCCCTATCTGCATGGAGTATGTTTTCTACCGTAAGTATTCAAAACTGTTTTCAAGGCTCAGTACTTTTTAAGTCTTCATAATCGTATAATTAAGTTCTTACACATAAACTGTACGTTTAGGCTCAAATAATATTTCCGTTGGCGTTATTTTTTAATAAATAAGAGGACATTAAGAAATCAATCTTATTTGCCAAATGTTCAAATGTTTGAACTAAGAGCTGTTTTTTAACCCCAGGCTAAGCAAGAGGGGTATTATATGTTTAACGTATATGTGAACCTGTGTATCTGTCTGTTTTATCGAAGCTAAACAAAAGTTCTAATCTCTGTTTAAAGCTCAAGTTTGGCCTTCCATACCCTATAACAACTAGAATAGACGTGATGATCTTCCAGTGGCTGGATTCGATGCCACAACCAAATCTTTCATACCTGTCGGGGGTTTCTTTTAAAATTTAATTTGCTTATTATTGAAAGTTTATGCCTACTTTTGGCAGTCATACTTATTACTTAATACCATAAGTGATTGTTCGAATGGCCTAGAAGTATGCTAGAATTTTCTTTTGTTAGTCTTTTTAGATATATTACTAACTTAAACTTAACAGACAGACGATTAACTCGTTTATAATTTCAAGTATTTGTATAAATTAAAGTTTAGTTTTAAGACTATACATATAGATACTTTTTTTTTTACAATTTAATAACCGTAGTGAAGCTTTTGAACTCTTCGTTGGGAAAAGTTAAATATTTTTTATCAAATTTGCAAGCAGTTTAGCTACTCAATTACTGCTACACCATCTTTTCAACGTTACTTTGATCAATGCAAAATATTAAAATAATATTCAAATATTTTTTTTTTTAGTTATTGGTCGTTGCATTGGCAGAAGTATGCCATAAAACAGCTAAAGTTGCGAATGATTCAACAGCAATAATTGGAAAACTTATATTATACCGAGATCGCTTAAATTTCACAAAGGAAATTCTCTATGAATTAGAACAATTTTCTATACGAGTACAACAACATAATTTTCATTATAATGTTTACGAATTTTTTAAGATTAATAGAGAAATGCTCTTACAAGCGTTCGCCACAATAGTGACATATGTTTTTGTGTTGGTTCAATTTAAAACATAAATTTTTTTTAATTGTGTGATTGTAAATTTATTTTCTCCGAAAACATTATTAATTTTACATAGGGCCATCTGGTTCTTCTGATGGGCACGAAAATTCAAACATAAATTTTCAACATATGTTTATCATTTTTTATTACCTTTTGATCCACACGAAGAACTTCCCAGCATCATAAATAATTATAAAAAATTAATAAATATTGCCGTCAATACACTTCGATCGACCCCTCAACCCAGGCGATATCATTTTTTATTCGTGCATGCAATATCGATGACAAAAAAAATTACCACATTTTTCTTCGAATTGGTGTAAATGCCCTGCATTGGCCATGAAATGTAAAGATATGTTGAAAATTTGGATTTCGAAAATCGGACTCATTACAATAACTTCCTATACTAAGAAGTTAAATATTTGAAAAAAATTCCATTTGGTGCCTTCTTAACTGGACACACTATATATTAGAATAAATTTAACATGAAATTAATAATTCAAATGGCGTTAAAATATTAAAAATTGAAACAATAAGAAAGAGCATAATAATTTATTATTAAATTCAATTTTTAATTTGTATTTGTTAAGATGGATTGACGTTTACTTATAGTGCAGAGCTATTAACTAATTACAATTATTGAATGAAATTATTAAGCAGCATTCAGCTGTAGTTACTTACTTCCGATACAAAATTTTATTTATTTACAATACTATTTTTAATCTTTAACTTTTTACTCAAACAAAAAAATGGAAAATGTCTGCCGTCTCTTAATTATTACAAAATGGAATTATTAATTTTAAAATTAAAAATTACTTAAATATACTTTAGATGAATTATTCTTTCATTTATATATGAATTTGTGGTAAAAAAAATTAATGCAAGTTCTCTATTAGACCTAAATGTTTTGCGGTATATTGTTGAGTAAGCTTTACACTCCAAACAAAAATTTTATACATATTCAGGAGTATTTTTTAAACGGGATCCTGCAAAAATGTTCCATGCGAAATTTATCTACTCATTCTCAATGACGAATTTTAGCGGATGTAATTGCACCCGCTAGAATACGTCTTTGAGGGAAGTGTTAGTAGTGCCAGTACATTTCCCGTGTGATTCAGAATGATTTTTAACCGACTTCTAACAAAAAAGGAGGAGATTTATTTTATTTAATTATTTTTTTTTTTTTTGGTGTGTTACATCAGAACTTTCGGCTGGGTGAGCCGATTTTGATGATTCGTTATTTATTTAAAAGCTGGTGCTTCCCGTGAGGTCCCACTTTATTTTGGTTTAGTTCTGATCATGGTATCCATGAGAAAACCATAAAAGTGTTAAATTTGCATTAAGTATGCACCACAATTGGACGAATAACTGAATATCACGCCAACCGATATTGATGATTCTTTTTTTAGTGACAAATTAGTTAGTGTACTTCAGATTCACTTAAAAATCACAAAATAAAAAAAAAACTTCACAAAATGAAAACTGAGCTCAAAGAAAAACTTTTCCAAAACAAATTAATATGCACTAAAAAGGAAAAAAAGAAAATACAATATAATTAAGTTAAAATTATTGTTATTTTTGGAGTCAGTGTCAGCCAAGCTAGTGTAGCAAACTGTTCTGTTAGAGTTGTTTCCTTGGCGGGCACCGACTCCAAAAATAACAATAATTTTAACTACATTATATTATCGTTATTTTGTGTGTCTTCAATAGGATGTAAAATTGTTTTATTTGAATAAAAGTTATTATTATGTTAACTACACCAACATAGTTAGTTATTCCTTCAATTTACTTGTATGTCACCCTACCTATCTATTTTCTTGGACTCTCTTTAAAACCAAATACTATCACATAATATCCTTCACCTGTTTTTCTAAATCGTACCATTACAGAGTTACTGTAAACGTATATTAAAATTTCTATATAAAACAATCAAATTATATTTATTTTTTTATAGCTACTCCCCATATAACACACTGAAGCGAAAATGTATTCCAGTTCAAAAATATATCAGAAGTAAGAATTAAATATAACCTTAAAGGTAAACCTGAAAAAAAAAACAAAGTGCCATTCTCATCGCACTTTATTGAATACATTATAGAAACAATCAATTATTAATAGAATAGAATTCTTAACAAAATGTCCAATAATAATACTGATAAAAAAGAATTATTAAATGCTTTAAAATTAATTCATAATATTACAAAAGTATTTAATTTACGTGGATTTGAAACGAAAAACAAATGGCGAAAACATATTCAATGTGGTATTTTATTGTGTTCAATATTTTCAATTTGTTTTTCAATAATTAAATTTGCTTACAAGCAGATATCACTTCGAACATATGCTACAAAGGAATTACATAAATTTTATATTCCTTCGCTGATTTTCTCGTCATCATTATATTTCATAGTATTTGTTCAAATTATATTAACAAATTATAAATATACAAGAATCATCGAAAAAGTAATTCAGAATATTGAAAAATGTGATAATATTTTGTATGTTAATAAAACCGCTTATTATGGAAAATTTAAGAAATGGAATAAAATCAAAATTGTTGCTTTTCATGTCATATCTTTTTATATGGTTAGTAAAAATTAGTCTCGTAGAAATTGCCTAATTTTCGCCTAAAAATAATGTACACTTACTCTCAAAAACTCCTGTCTCTCAAAAACACACAAAAAAAACTCCTGAACAGATTTTGGTGAAATTAAATTTGTTTAAAAATGTAGAGATTTTTGGGAAACTCTTAAAGAAGATAATGCTTTTTTTAAATTGCCGTAGAACGCTTCGTTACCGATCACGCACGATTTACCGAAAACTCATATTTTCGCATTTTCGCAAATTGTGCGGAAATTTGCGACGAATTTTTTTTTTCTGAAAAAGATACTATAAATAAAAAGAATTTGAGAAGTTTCGGATTTAACTCTAGATAGTCTAATGTTTTTCATATTTTTAGCTCTAGGATGTTCTATTTTTTAACCCCCGAAATAAAAAAGGGGTGTTATAAGTTTGACCGCTATGTGTGTGTATCTGTGTGTTTGTCTGTCTGTGGCATCGTAGCGCTTAAACGTATGAATCGATTTTAATTTTTTTTGAAAGGTAATTTAACGGAGTGTGTTCTAGTGCGAGATTAGTGTTTCGTACTTGAAAAAACTAAAAAATTGGTGATGATCTTCAAAATCGATTCATTTTGGAAAAGGCATGACATATAATTTTAACATAAAATAGTTACTATGGAAATGAATGGTCAAATAAACTTGGCTCCATTCATTTCAAAAAGGGAAATGGTAAAATAATGAAGTAATTAAAAACAATAATTCCAAAGAACAAAGTCAGCTCAAATATTTTAATTTCAATTAAAATATTTCCAAAAATTTGTGTCAAAAAATGATAGCTGTCCTTTTCATCTCATCTGATGAAGTATCCTTTTCATCTCCTCTGATGTCCTTGACCATCACGCCTTTACGGCCAACTCGATTGAGAACATTTTATAGCTAACTTTCGAAAAATCGGTTTACAAGGAAAAAATCGCATTTGTGAAGTTGTGGTTTTTTAAATTTTGTAAGCACTTGTTGTTTTTTATCAAAATCATTTTCCGTTTTTTTTTTTTTTTTTTTTTTTTTTTTTAAGAAAAACATGTTTTTCGTAACATTTTGATGGTTTTTACCAACTTCCTAATTCCTAGATATTTTCCTACCTATTTACTGCACTATAATAAAAATATGATGAATTAATTTATTAAATGAAAAATCTCAAATGAAACTAACTTATTTCATAATTTGATTGTGTTTGTAGGTGTGTTGCAGTTTCTATCAAATGAAGAAACTGTATGATGGTTTTGTTCAGAAATATTCGATTATATCATATTTCATGTTTTATATAATGTCTCTAAATATGTTACAATTTTTAAACTATTCAAATTTAATAAACGATCGTTTTCAATTTATTAATTATCATTTATCAAGGCCGATCATGAGATATGATCAGCCAATGGATGATAATACAAGAAGCATACTTTTTATTGATATAATTCATTTTCATATTGGACAAAGTATGTATGCAAAATCGGAAATAGAACCAGTCATCGAAATTATTAATTATTTCGACAACACTAATCAAGAGCATATTTTAAATTGCGGGCCAGTAAATTACCTTGCAATTGATGTATATTTGCTTTGTTTTTTAAATAGAAAATTTGGTCAGACAGTAAACAAAGGCAAAGATTTATCAATTTTAAGCTGGCGGGGTTATTAAAACAGGCTGTTCGTGGGAGTGTGACACTTATGATCCCTATATTTAACTTCCAAGATTACGAAAAAAATTTCTATATACTCTAATCATCTTTGGTTTCATAGGGAGTATTGATGATTCAAGAGCGATATCTATATTATCAAATGTTATAAGCAGCACTTGCACACAATATATTATATATTTTTGTAGTTGCCTAGTATTGTAAAGCTAAAAATAACACATTATTTGACTACAAAGCATGTGTTTGGTTTATATGTATGTACCGTGCACTAAACTAAAACTTTTTTACAATACTGTAGAGAAACAATCAACATAATACCTTATATTCATAAACATTGTCCCTGAACTAGGAACGTATACCTGAGATACTGTCTGTCTGAAAGCTTTTTTCGGACTATTTTTGGAATAGAGAGCGCAGAAGATGGAGCGCTCAGCTATACGTACTTTTGATCAATGTTGTCGAATTATCTATTAACTTCGTCTGGGCTTTTCGGCAATCGAAAATCTAACCATTTTTAAAATTAATTAATATACAAAATTTTTAGTTCGCGAATTAAATGAAACACATACATTATTATGTGACACCGGAAAAATGTTAAACGAAGCTTATAATTTTGCATTATTATCAGCGATAGCGTATGGTGTGGTAACAATAGTGGGAGCGAATCAATTTTTGGTGTTAGTTCATCAGTCTGCTCCTGAAATATCTATAATTAATGCTATAATGACACCTACATGGAGTGTGTTTTATATTGTAAGTACCGTAAAATCTACACATAAATTTGTTTTTCCAAAGATAAAGTAAAGAACGTGAACCAAATACGCGGGGTCATTCAATTTTTACGGGAGATTTATCGTATTTCTGAATCGATTATATTTGTTGTTGGTAAAAAGTTTACAGCAATTGGTTCAGTGAACACACGAGCATCATCAAAATGTACACTGAAAAAAAATTCGCAACACCAACCGATGTGAGGTTGTCTGAACCTCATCTAGATAAAATATGGCGAATGGTGTCACGAATGTGATACAACTACCGTACAGGGTTGAGTGGTGAAGTTGACATAAACGCATGAGTTGCTTGTTTGAAAGTACTGTCATACAAATTTCAAATTGTTGTTTTGAAATGCAACATAGTTTCAAACAATCTTTTTTTTATTGGTTCTACCACTTACAAATATTATAACAAAATACTTATGTCGTCTTCACAACCACATAAGCAGGTTTATTAGGTTTATTAAAAAAAAATTCGATTTCTTCAAGTCGGTTTAGATCAGTGATTGAATTTAGTGTCCTAAGTCTACACCTTTACCAACTACGTTACTGATGGTTGTTCTATACCTACAAAAGTATGCTATATTAAAAAAAAATGTTCAATAAGCTTACTTCAAACTTTCAGTAAGTTAGTAACAACAATCTTCATGTAGTTGACACAATCACATATAGAATAGACATGATAGATATGTATTCATACTAACCAAATCGTATTTCAAGCAAACGCAAACAAATTTTCTTTGAATTCATCGATTCGCTTTATTTACTCGATTATATATTTCAACTAAGTACAATTTTATTTTCTATTAATAAAATGCATGACTTTAAACTAAAATCGTTCTCTTTCAAAGAAGTAATGATTTTGTTTACATAAATTCAGTGATTTTGTATCAATGAATTCATATTTTAATCCCATTCTATTGTAAATACATATATTTAGCTGTACTTGTACCAATCATTAGGAAATTGTTTGAAAGTATTTTTACTTTTCTTCAATATGAAACGGCCAACTTCGGGATGAGGTTTTCATTATTATAATTTTTCTTCGGTGTAAGAACTAATCACGCACCTTAATTGAGTAAAAGATATCTGATCGAGTCTTTGAATAATAATATTTTCCACAGAAGCAAGCATCCAACCAACTTAAGATTTTATCTATTTCGAACTTTTAAGTTTTGTAATTATGTCTAAATTATTTTCATCAATTCTCAATTTTATCAATTTCAAAATATATTATTTTTCTTTTTACAGGTCTTGATTATCATACTAACAGAAATAGGTCATAAAACAGAGAGATCTGCAAATGAAGCAACATTTATTATTGGAAAAATAATAATGAATCGATACAATTTGAAGTTGACAGATGAAGAACTCTATGAATTGGAACAATTTTCTTTACGTGTGCAACAACGTAATTTTCATTATAATGTTTATGAATATTTTCGAATTAATCGAGGAATGCTTTTACAAACCTTGGCAACTATATTAACATACGTTCTTGTTTTAATACAATTTAACTAGCAAGCTAATTTTACCAGCAATAGAATTTTATAATTGCATAATTTTACTTGAAAGTTAGTGACAAATTTCTTCAAGTAGAAATAACTGTGTAGTATTTTTTGAGATATTTTTATAATTCTCCATACAACAGAAATAGTCCTAAAAAATGAATACACCATACAATTAAACAACTTGAATATGGATAATGAAGCTACTTTGAGAGGCTATAAGCAAAAACATTGCTGAGCAACTAGGCATCACGGTTCTTGTAACTGTTAACACATTGGGGCGGAGGAGAAAAAGATATCTCAGCTTCTCTGCCATTTCCTTACTCATGTCATGAGGAAATGGACGGATTTGAGTTTTGAGCCTTTCTTTGATGGCCTCTCTGGCCTGATGCCCGTTGGCGTCAAAGCACCATTGCTTTTATTAAACAGCTCAAAATGATTCATGAATTAGTGGCCGGGGATGAGCTAACCCCCATTTTGATATAGCAAACGGACTCTAGTACAACGGACCTCATGGTCTAAGTGTGTCCCACCCGAGAACAGCCTCTCTATCCTAACCTAATCTAACACCTTTAGTATGATATTAATCGATGACTCTTGAATCAGCTAAGTCTTCTTCCTATTTTTATTTATTAAGTCAATAATTATAATTGTTTAGTTTAAAATTAAAAACAAGTGAAAACAAACAATTGACTGAGTTAAATGTTGAAATACCATGCTTAGTCAGTGTTGATTTCTTTATCACATTACACATACAAACATGTGACACATACACAACTGTTAATCAAGTATAGTACATATTATAAAATTTCGGCATAATTGGCGCCCTCACGGGTAAACAGTGATGTTTACGAAAAAATATTTCAAACAAAAGTTGTTTAATTTTTGATAAGGAACATTTTTTACATTTAAACTTTTGTTCTATCTCTAACGGTTTACAAGATGGGTCCTACGGATCCAAGACCCAATTGACCTACGATGCTCATTTACGAACTTGACCTCACTTTTTACGTCCTGAGTACGCTTTAAAAATTTCAGCTCGATATCTTTTTTCGTTTTTAAGTTATCAACCGGAAATGAACTAATTAGGTGATTTTATGAACACCTATGACAAAATTTTTTTCCTAGCATCATTGTTTTTAAGCGTTACAAACTTGGGAGTAAACTTAATATACTATGTATATTTCATATATACATGGTATAAAAATTATGCTTTAGAGAAGCTATTAACTAATTAAAATAAACATCATAAGTGTAATTTATTGTCGATAAACTTTCAACATCAATAATATATATTGGCTATTATGTCGAATTTAATCGAATTTAAACATTGGCTAGAAAATAATTAAATTATACAGGCAAATTATAATTTACATTGAGTAGAACTTATTCCCTAGTCCTCCTCATGTATGGCGATGCTTCAAAGCTGGCACAACTTTTAATTTCCATCATCATTCACCAGTTTATTTATTTGAAACTGGAAGATAAGCTATTGGAACTATTATCTTTTCGTAACAGCTGAATTTGGTTCTGCACGAAACGGATAATTACGAATTTTGTTTGTCATAACACTTATAATTATAATACTTATAATTATATCGAATCTTATTTTGTGATAAAAAGATTGTGGAGATGAAATTAAATATATCATTTTTCTTATTTTCTTGTAATTTTTCTTTGATTTTATTTTCTCTTATACCTAGAACTTCTTGTACTTTACTCACTTCTTGACATGTAGGGTAAGATGTAGTATCTCGGAAGGATTGTTTTCTATGAAAATTTTACATTTTCTCGACAGATATTGCTTTTATTGGGAGAAGAAATATGGGGAAAAAAATTTTCTAATTAGAAGGCAAGCAACTCAGTGAATAATTATTCACGTACATTAGTTTTTGTATAAAATAGTAAAAGAATTTCGTTATATTTTCATATAAAAAATTTTGTTTCTACTATTAATTTAAGTTTACAATTTTTTTTAAATAACAGTTTATGTAACAAATGAAACATTTAAACGAGAAGTACCTTCGGCGATACTCCGATCTGGTGGATGTTAGGTGGAAAATTCACGATTTTTGGTAGGAAACGGCACCTTCTTCGTATCTACCAACACATTTTACTTTTCTAAGTATATTTATTAATTAGTTTTAAAAATATAGATGATGTAATTTGGAGACAATATTCTAATACTTCCAATATTTACTTACATAAAATTATGTAGATGTGAAAGTTAAACCAACACAGTGGTTTTTGTAGGCTTCTTTTGTCCATTTTAGAAAATTTTTGAAAGCAAAAGTAAGTTTTAACAAATTTATTTCGCCGATAGAGAGATATAGGAAAAAATATACCGAAAAAAATAGACTCTTTCTGTAATAAAAAAAATTAATAGAAATTTCTGTAATAGTGTCCCATTTTTGCACGCAAGGACTAAAAACATCAAAACTTGACCAATTTATCTATAATCGGCAAATTCAATCCAACTAACTTGTAATTACAAGAACACTCCGGGCTCATAAAAGTTTTTGTCTAGTTTATTCGGTTTATTCTTTCTGGATCTATTTTTTCCGGATACTATGACCACATTCCAACAATAACATAGCCTAATATCGGATAACATAAAAAAATTCAACAGTTATAATAGAAGCCAGTTATAGTTTTTGTTTTTTATTGTAATTAACAAATAAATTTGAGATGATAATAAGGCTGCAATGAACACGAAAAATTTGAGAGATACAATTCGGACCATACGCCACTATAGGTGTAAAACTAGTGTACATTTTTTGGACTTATTTGCAACAAGTCAAAAATTTGTGTACACACGTAGTCTTTAGTTAGCCTAACAGCATTCAGCACGGGCGTTATTGTTAGAGCCGCTATTTTCAAATTAATAAATATATTTTATGATATTGAAATATTCCCCATTACTACTTTTGTTCAAAATTCAATGAATCGACGTAGTTAAACACTCCGAAAATTTTAAATTTCAAAAGGTTTAATTACAGAAAACTGCTCAGAAAATACAAATATTTATCATTTTTAACGTGAGACTTAGTTGGGACATTGCTCCTATTTGTTTGATTACCGAAGGTCTGCCCCAATAAATTTTGACTTGTTACAAATAGGTACGTCCGAAAATGAATCCTTGTTTCATACCTATTTCGGTTTAAAGTCTTTTATGCGGGTGTATATAAAAGAGGGTAGATAGCGGTATTTGAAAAAACTGTCCTCAATTGACTCTTTTTAAACTATAATTAATGGGATTGCTTCAATAGTTCAATTCATGCTTCAATGAAAAAAGTCCTATTTTTAATACCTGTTTTTCGTACAGTTGATCTACTAAAATACGATGTTAAAACATCAAAACTATGTCGGGAGTAGTTACTTTAGGAAGCAGTTTAGGTATTTAGGTGTGTATTATACACCAATCAATTATCAAAATTATAATTAGTTTTAATACATATTAATATGACGAAATACGAAATATGACATTTTCATTCTTTAATTCCAAACAAAATGTCAAAAGATAATGAATTAACAAATTCATTAAAACTTATTCATAATAATACAAAAATATTTAATTTACGTGGTTTTAAAACTAAAAACCAATGGCGTAAACATTCTCAATGTGGCGTTTTACTGTGTTTAATAGTTCTATCTTGTTTTAAAGTGGATAAAACTGTGATAGAATGGAAAAAAAATGATCTTAAAGAACAGAATCAGCCAGAATCAGCAAAAATTATTTCATTGATACTATGTTCAACAATGCATCTAACTGTATGCATACAAATCATAATAACAAATTATAAACACACAAATCATATTGAATTGATTATTGAGAATATTCAAAGATGTGATAAAATTTTAAATATTAATCAGAAAATTTATTATGATAAATATAAAAAATATGTTTTTATTAATTTTATAATATTTCATTTAATGTGTGTTTATTGGATTGGATGCAGTGTGTATCAAGGAATGTACCATTATGGAGAATTTATTGACGTGACTTTAACAAGTTTGATGCTTTATATAATGTCAATAAATGTGATACAATTTTTAAATTATACATCTTTGATAAAGGATCGATTTCAAATTATTAATTTTTATTTATCACAACCAACAGTCAAATATTTTAAGCCCTATGAAATTAATAAGAAACACATATTTCATATTGATACTTCACAATTAAATATCAAACATAGTAAGTATAAAAAAATGATTTTTATTCCTATCGGAGTAAGAGAGAACGCGAGTCGTTTGAAAGAAAACATTTTTACAATAACTTTCGAAATGAAAATATCTTTCTCTAAATGGTAGCTGTATAAATGCAATGAACCAACGACCAAATAATTATCAGAAGTATGCAAATAAAAGAATTTTATCTTTTCCAGTTCATGATTTAAATGAAATGCATGATTTGTTGTGTGACACTGGTGAATTATTAAACGAGGCGTTTAATTTTTCGTTAACTTCCATAATAACATATGCTGTAGTAACGATTGTTGAAACAACTCAATTTTTAGTGTCATTGTATCTAGTTGGTCTTGACTCGTCTTTCCTAATGATTGTAGTCCACTCTGCTTGGAGTGTGTTTTATATTGTAAGTATAAGAAAGAAGTGAAATTTCTTTTTTGTATTTTTTGATCAGTTTAAAGCAAAACAGTACTCTTTTTGTATTACTTAATCAGTTTTAAGCAAAAAATTACTTCGTGATTTTATCTCTAGGCGCTTAGTTTACAAAATAAAAGAAAAATTAAAAATCCAATCATCGATTTTTAAATTTTCCAAGAATACTCATAGATGTGTTATTTTTTCAATCTCTTACGAGGAAATTTGCTTAGCTATTACAAGCTGTTCTGCTTTCACTTTGTAGTTTTTACGATTTGCACATGCTCTCAAGTACTGCTTCCGCACGATCTTTTAAACTTTACCTTAAACAATGAAGAATAAAATAATAAAATAAACAAAAATTTAAATAATATTTTTTTAGCTGCTTGTCATTGTGTTGGCAGAAGTATGCCATAAAACAACTAAAGTTGCGAATGATTCAACAGTAATAATTGGAAAACTAATATTATGCCGAGATCGTTTAAAATTCACAAACGAAATTCTCTATGAATTAGAACAATTTTCTGTGCATGTTCGACAGCATAATTTTCATTATAATGTTTACGAATATTTTAAGATAAATAGAGAAATGCTCTTACAAGCGTTCGCCACAATAGTGACATATGTTTTTGTGTTGGTTCAATTTAAAACATAAACTTTTTTAAATTATGTGTTTGCTAATTTATTTATTTTTCCTGAAACCTTTTTTAACTTTCCATAGGGAAAGGACGATCTTGTAATGGATCAGAAAATTCAAGTACAATTTTAAATTTATCCATTTTAAGATTAATGCCTGCGTACGCATGTATGTATGCATTCGTAGACGTTTTTTCGTTCACGATTTATCAATCGCGGAAAAGTTATAATAATAATAATCTTGAATCAAATAACACAATTTTAGTTCGTATTTTATACGTTACAAACAAAAAAATTCACTATCAATCACACGTTTAAGTGTGCGTACATGGTCAGCTCCAAACATACATTTGACGCAAGAATATGTTTTAATAAACCTTAACAAGTGAAATAATTTTAAATGCCCCCGACAAATTTTTAAAATTTTTTAATTTTCGAGAACCAAACCCTGAACTCGCATCTAAAACAATTCTAATTAACTTTTTCTTTAAAACCTTTTCAAAACTGAACCGATTTTGAAGATCATCACAAATTCTTTAGTTTTCTCGGGTACGGAATCCTAAAATCGCACTTGAGACATAGCTAACAGACAGATAGACACACAGGCAATCCTTTTGTTTACTCTCTGGTTTCCATTGGCGATGCGGGGTCATGATGAAAAATAGCTCATCGAAAGCACCTACCTTGCCTTTTTTCTATCATGGTGTGACTCATAAGGGTCGCTCTCACAATATAGCAGCTTCCTTTGATTTTAATGTAATATTTGCTGGTAAACTATAATAAATAAGATTTCTTTATGTTAAGCTCCATAAAAATTGATCGATTTATATTTATCGTGAAATTCAAACATTTTATTAATTTCATTAAATGCGTAATACTTAAAACGAAGGTATTAACCAATTAACATAATAACATAATTAAATTAAATTAGTTTTACTTCCAATATATATTATTTTGGTTTATGAAATAATCCAGAAAAATTCTTCAGTTCTTTCCAGAATAAATTTCACAAATTAAAATAGTTCTGACATAAAATATATGAAAACTTGGAACAAGGTTTTGGTTATTGTTAAAATATAATAATCTAACCCCCTGCGATTTTTAACCCTTGTTTTGTATGAAAATCAAATAAAAGCTAGTCAAGTTTTACAATCTAGTATCTATTCTATGGTGTGTGGAATAATGAAATTCTGTTCTTTCAGTTCTTCCTACTTCTGTAGTGTATTGACGAACACAAAAAGTGTATTCGTTGTGTGCCATGTTGGCGGAGGGGACAATTGCATCAATCGCAGTGCTGCTCTTTTATGAAATTTGCAATAAATCAAGTTTTATTTAAAACTAGCAGATACTAGCTTTGCTGTGCAATTTTTCCTTTAGACTATTACGTTATAAACCTCACTTATCCACCCTTTTGTTCACAATTTTATGGATTTTAATTTTTTGGTGGGGAACTCTAACTTTTTTGAAAATGAAGTTTTGCCCATGACACTCGCTGACATTGTGACTTTCAATAGGTCCAATCATTAAATTAACCTGATTTTTATACTTTTTGGATCAAAATTACCCCATCTACCGAGTTTCATCAAATTTCAAAACACAATTTTTTTCCGATTTTCTCGATTTTATCAAAGGGGTACCCCCTTAAAAAATTTGCAAAAAATAGAGAAATTTTTTAATCCCCAATTTCGATAAAACTCAGTATATAAGGTAATTTTGACCCAAAAAGTACAAAAATCGGGTGCATTTGACGACTGGTCGAATAGGTTTTGAGAGACGCACTAAAATCGATCCAAATATTGCGATATCTCAGAAACTCTGCATCCAATCATTAAATTAACCTGATTTTTATACTTTTTGGATCAAAATTACCCTATCCAGCGAGTTTCATCAAATTCCAAAACAAAATTTTTTTTGCCATTTCTCGATTTTAACAATAGGACACCCCTTAAAAAATTTGCAAAAAAATCGAGCAATGTTTTTCATCTCCAATTTCGATAAAACTCAGTATAAAAAGTAATTTTGACCCAAAAAGTACAAAAATCGGATGCGAAGTATGAAAGCACATTTCGTATATAAAAAAAATACATACTTGAAACAAAGTTAAATTTTCCAACCACACATGAAACACACTTGTTGTTTCAGTAGGTTATTGTCGAGACTCTAAAATTATATTGGAAGTGGCTACTTTTTTTATTTTGTTGATTAATTATACATATTTATTAATAACTTGTAATAATTTTCTGAAGAATTACGTAAAGTGATGTTATCTCTTTAATTCTGGACAAAATGTCTAATGACAGTGAATTAATAAACTCATTAAAATTTATTCATAATATTACAAAAATACTTAATGTTCGTGGATTTGAAACAAAAAATAAATTACGCAAACATATTCAATGTAGCGTTTTACTATGTTTTTTAATTTTATTTTTCTTGATAACCTATCACTTCTTAATAGAACGTCAAGTACTATTTTCGGTACCCAAAAAAACAACGATTATTAATCATGCACTTTATATCGCGCAGTTTATAGCTGTAGTTGTACCAATATTAAGGATAAATTATAAATACACAAAACATGTTAAAATTATAATTGGGAATATACAAAAATATGATAAAATATTAAATATTAATGAAAAAACTTATTATTGGAAATATAGAAAAAATGTTTATATTACATTTATGGTTTTTAATATAATGTGTGTTTATATGGCTGGATGGAATTTTTATCTTTATGGAACAATTATTGAACCGATATTAACATTTTCAGTTATTTATATATCTGAAATAAATGTGATTCAATTTATAAATTATGCGGTTTTGATAAAGGATCGATTTGAATTAATTAATTATAATCTATCAAAACCAATTGAAAAATATTTTAAACATTATGAAAATGATATGAACAACATGTTTCATTTTATGGTTGTTCCTTTGCGTATCAAACGAGGTGAGTAAAAAGAGTGCAGTCATGGGTACTCTGTCAGGAACGAAGTCTTTATGAAATCTGTACAAAAACAAATGTAAACGTTAAATAAATACAATTTTATTTACTTTTATTTTACTTTTCTAAATTTGTATTATACATATAATCAGTTTTTGATTACTCGCTTAAAGAAAGATATCAACTAATTAGTTATAACAATTTAGTAAATAAATTAACGTTTATCAATTGTTAATCGGTTTACAGCTTACAAAATAATAATGAATTGGATTAGTGTCTCAAGTAGGTGAACATATAGTGGTTGCCATGGCTATGGCACACACACATACTATTCCTCACACTGTTACGTGACGATTTCTATCAATTAATTAACCATGGAAAGGTGCGTTGTGTTTAATTCAGGGCTATCTTTAGGCTCTTGAAGACCCTAATCACTTTTAACTGTCGATCGCAAAGACTTGTTTTCTATGTCATTTCACAATCAATTAAACGTTTCTTGCCCGAGCCAATTTTCAATCGGAAGGCACTCTTTTTTGTTTTTGAAGCAATCTTTAATACACGGTAACGGAGTTCTTAATATTGTAAGCCCCAGGACACTTACGCACAGTGCCTAATGTAAAACCGGGCATGCATTTATCCGGAATTCGTAATCTTCATGCACGTAATTAACTATTAAAATTTTTTCTAGTTCATGATTTAAATGAAATGCACGATTTATTATGTGATACTGCGGAACTGCTAAATGAGGCATTCAATTTCACATTATTGTCAGTAATATCATATACTGTAATAACACTTGTTCAAGCCACACAATTCCAAGTAGCTTTTTATTTAGTTGGTCTCGAAACACCTTTGATAATGGTTTTAACTACAACTGGATGGTCTGTTTCTTATATTGTAAGTAAGAGATAAATAAAAAGATGGAATATTGTAGAAAACTTATTTGTTTAAGACACAGGATTTTCAAGAAGTTGGAGACCCCCTGAGTTTGAGAAAATAATGACTGAAAAAAATGATCAAGACAAAAGTTATAAGACCAACCTTTA
This sequence comes from Chrysoperla carnea, assembly GCF_905475395.1. NCBI lineage: Eukaryota > Metazoa > Arthropoda > Insecta > Neuroptera > Chrysopidae > Chrysoperla > Chrysoperla carnea. Next base: position 126,780,852 of record NC_058337.1, on the reverse strand, counting down.
CGTTCAGCATGAAGATCAAGTCGATTTTCATGGTCGATTCTTGAATATAAGAGTTCTCATAGAATTTTGTATGAAATTAATGAAAAAACAACACGTAGTGCTCCATGACAAAAGTTCGATATGAACAGTGATATGTAAACGTCTGAATGAATCTAGTTAAGCATTTTATTCTTATACTTTTAGAATGAATTTATTAAATCATTTAAGAATCTCATCTAAAAAATCAACTTGACTTTAAAGTAGCCTTCATTGTCCAGGTTAAGTTCAAATACAAAGCCGCCATTAGATTATATGAGCTAAATTCTATAACTTTTATCTTTTTTATTTTTAACAGTTTATTATTTTCTCAATGGACCCCACCCGAACTAATCGTATGGGAAATGAGTCTCGCTAAAATTTACTTGCGAGATTTTGTAGATCTTGCCATCTAAATCAAAACTTTCAATGGGAACGACGATCAATACGCAAACGCATGCAATTTTCAAAAAAAAAAAAAACAAACAATATTTTTGAAAAATCCAATTATTTTTTACACAGTAATTATCGATATTTCTAGAGTCTAGACCAATAGCTCAGAAACGTTTGCATGTGGACCATCGTGCGCATTGTGACTTTTGATCAGAATACCAAGATCTACAAAATCTCGAAATTTAAGCGAGAAACAATTTTCAAAATATTAGTTTGGGATCCTTTATTTCGACACAAATGACTACATATGACTTCTCTCTTACATTCAAATATTTGTTTGTTTTAGCTGCTGATCATTGTATTGTCAGAATTGTGTCATAAAACGGCCAAAGTTGCGAACGAATCAAGATCAATAATTGGCAAGTTAATTTTATGGAGAGATCGTTTAAAATTCACGGATGATGTACTTTATGAATTAGAACAATTTTCACTACGAGTGCAAGAACGTAATTGCCACTATAATGTTTATGAATATTTTAAAATTGATAGAGGAATGCTTTTACAAGCTTTCGCAACAATAGTTACATATGTTTTTGTATTAATACAATTTAAAACATAAATTTATTTGATGACATTTATTTATAATTTCGGTTCTAATAATAAATATCCAATCTCTAGTATCTTCTTGTTACTTCAATTGGTCCTTTTCCGTACAAATTTTTTCTCTGGCATATCATATCATGAAGTTGGGAAGGGACGAAGTTGCTTTATTAAGTGTCTCGGACAAATTACTTATGCAGTTTTTATTCAATTATCTTCTTTAAATATTGTCAGCATAGAATTATTGGTCAATTTTAAGGATTCCGTGTATTTTGTCCGGTTCTCTGGAAGAGAAATCTCTCGGTCAAAAAAATTTTTTTAGAGGAAAAATTGCCTTTATAAAATAACTGCTAAATACTATGCTTGTCTTATTGAGTACCAGGAGTAAGAGTGCAACTTTTTTTTTTAATACCCGACTAACATAGAAGGATAAATTTAAATTGCCTGTATGTCTGTATATCAGTGTAACTGTCTGTGGCATCGTCGTTTCTAAACGTATGAACCAATTTTGATTTGTTTGAAAGGTAATTCGATTCAGTACACCAAATAACTAGAAAACAGTCGATAATCTTCAAACGACTCAGTAGATTTCTTTGAAACAAAGCTAAGAACAGCCGATATCAAAATATCTCTAAAAAAAATCAAAATCGGTTCATCTGCTTAGAATTTGCCATGCTACAAACATATCCATCGGATTTGATTTTATGTCGGGGGTTTCTTTAAATTTTACATGCAATATTATTTAAATTAATTTTCAATCGATTATGCTTATTAAAAATTAATTTTTAATAATTTTATCGCACATAAAGGTCATGCGTATAATGGCGTTGCAGTCACACGCATAGCGCATTGGAACTTCTAATTAAAGCTTCATAAATTCAATTGAGTTTCGTATATGGAGTGTGCTTAAACAATTAACATTACCTATTAGTTATATCATTTCTTTTCGCTGAGACATTATGTCAGAAGTCATTATAAAATCATTTATAATTTTTATAAAGAATTAATGATTAAAGCTAATAGATAAACAATTATATCAATTTGATTACATTATAATGAAAAATTAACCATTAACGATAATCATTTTTACTTTAATTGCTTGTTTAAACAAAATGTCTGATATGAATGAACTAAAAAATTCCTTAAAATTATTTCATAATATCACAAAATTATTTAATTTACGGGGATTTGAAACTAAAAATAAATTAAGAAAACATCTCCAATGTAGCATTGTACTTTGTACTATAATTATAGTTGGATTTATGGCGATTAAACATGTATTGTATCGTGGATTCGAATTATTATCACGGAAATCATTGTCGATTGATTCAAGATTCGTTGCCGTATTTATATTTACCGTAGAATTATTTACAATGGTATTCATACAAATAATATTAACAAATTATAAATACACAAAAAATATTGAAATTATAATCGAGAATATACAAAGATGTGATAAAATCTTAAATGTGAATGAAAAAATTTATTACGCTAAATTTAAAAAAATTATTTTTATTCATTTTATCATATTTCATTTAATATGCGTTTATTTGGGTATCAATTCAGCATATCGAGAACAGCTAACACAATATAGTTTTCATTCATTTTATATGATACCGACTGATATAATGGTTTATATAATGGTTATAAATATGATACAATTTTTAAATTATGCATATTTAATAAAAGATCGATTTGAATTTATTAATTATCATTTATCAAAACCAATCGTAAAATATTTTAAGAATTATGAAAATAAAATGATAAACTTGTTTAATATTGATATTATACATTTTCAAATTGAAGAAAGTACGTATACAATTTCCAAATTGATTCAAATTTTGTCATGCGACAGCTCAGAATAGGCAACGATAACCGGCTCAAACTCGCTTTCTGCAGGTTTTGAATAAATAAAAGGGTATTAAGAAACTTTAGTAATTTACAAAATATTGTTCAAATATGTGAACGTCTTATAAAAAATAGCTTACACTTTTAATGACTTTGTCATTGCCGCTGCCCAGCTTACTTAAAAATATTGATACTACGAACAAAATTTTGGTATAGGTGTTCATAATATCACCTAATGAATCCATTTTTGGTTGTCCAGCTGCCCGTCTGTCCGTCTATGATCACCATAACTCAAAAACAAAACAGATATCAAGCTGTAATTTTTATAGTGTCCTCAGGACCTTAACAGGAAGGCTGAGTTCGTAAATGAACAACAAAGGTCAATTGGGTCTTGGGTTCGTAGGACCCAAATAGTAAACCGTTGAAGATAGAACAGAAAATTTAATGAAAAAATTTTTTAAATCTCGGAAACGGCTTCAACAATTTTCATCAAATTTAGTATGCAAAGGGTTCTTGGGACGAAAAACCGATCTATCTAGATTTCATTTTTAGAAAATGTTGTTTTCTTTCGGAAACGGGAGAACGGGCTACAACGACCTCCATGAAATTTAGAATGCAGGAGTTTTCGAGGGCGAACATCAATCTAGCTAGGTTTCATTTTTAGTAAACGCTGTTTTATCTCGAAAACTTAAATCTTGGATTGACCAAAGCAAATTAACACAATATTTCACGACAAGCACGTAACCTTTTATCCTGCAAGCCATTAATTGTATGGGTGTTTGTCTCTTTAATTAAATAGTTAAATAATAATTAAACAGTTAAATTTTTTCTAGTTCATGATTTAAATGAAATGCACGATTTATTATGTGATACTGCGGAACTGCTGAACGAGACATTCAATTTCTCATTATCCTCAATAATATCGTATGCTGTAGTTACAAGTGTTCAAACCATACAATTCCTAGTATCTTTCTACCTAGTTGGTCTTGAATCACCTTTGGTAATGGTTTTAACATTCAGTGCATGGGGTGTTTTTTATATTGTAAGTAAGGCAAACCTAAGGTTGTTCAATAAGTTCGAGTCCATCTGAAGTTAAGAAAATATGATCCAAACAATAGTTGTAGGATTTCGCTCGAACAATTTATTAGTGGCCTGGGATTTGACCTCAATTAAGACCATGTATGGCGAAGTAAAGGTCAAGTCAATTTTAAACATCAGTGATTATAGAGCTATCCCAGAATTTCCATGGAATTAAGGAATAAGTTACACTTAGAATTCCTGCACAAAATTTCGATGATGGCAGTGTATTTCATTACACTCATAACCCATGAAAACCATTCAGCTAATTAAAAATCGACATGACTTTGAAGTAACCTTCACGGTCACGATTTAGGTCAAATTCTAGGCCACTACAGATTGCAATTGCGAAGTCCTACAACTTGAATCTTGTTCCTTTTATTCTAAATATCAGGGCTATCATGAACTTTTTGAATTCCGCGTAAAATGGGACCCCGCACTAATCTTTTCCGAAATGGGTCTCACTAAAATTTACACATATTGCTTAAACACAATGCAATTTTCAAAAATATTTATGAAAAGTTTTTGTTTATGTGTTTTTCAGAAAAATTAACAATATTTTTGAAAAACCCAAATATTTTTTACACAGTAATTATTGATATTCCAAGGCCGATTGATTTGACCAGAATGCTAAGATCCAAAAATTCTCGAAATGTGAGCAAATTTAAGCACAACCCAATTCTCAAAATATTAGTGTGTGATACTTTATTTCCACACATATGACTTATTTCTTACATTATTTTGTTTGTTTTAGTTACTGATCATTGTATTGTCAGAATTATGTCATAAAACTGCCAAAGTCGCGAACGATTCAAGATCATTAATTGGCAAGTTGATCTTATGGAGAAATCGTTTAAAATTCACGGATGATGTACTTTATGAATTAGAACAATTTTCTTTACGAGTGCAAGAACGTAATTGCCATTATAATGTTTACGAGTATTTTAAAATTGATAGAGGAATGCTCTTACAAGCATTCGCAACAATAGTTACATATGTTTTTGTATTAATTCAGTTTAAAAATTAAATTCATTTGCAAAATTCATCAATACAAATTTTTCTGTTGTGACGTTATTTGTATTCTGTAAAATAAACACAAATTACCCATTATTTCCAAGTCAAATTAATTCATATTGCAGGAGTTTGTTGATCATGACAAATAATAGTTGATAGGAACAAAGCTATGAAATAAATATTAAATTCATTTTTTGCATCTCAAATTCTGCGGACTTCAGTGCCCGATCCAGTGCCCGACTAATTAAGTGGGGACACATGAAAATATATATTTTCAATTTTGATGGTGAAATAACATAAGGCGAAAAGTAAGAATAAAATTTTTCGATAGCTATAGTAATTTTTAAAATATCGATTAGCTTTCGATATTTGGAAAGCCAAGGCATATACTCTTATTTTTCGTCTAAATTCATGAAGTTATAACAAAATTCATCATCAAAGTTTAAAATAATTTCAACCCTAAATCTAAAATTGTCTTGGTGCTCGTACTACCTTAAAATACCATAAACGATAATTATTATTTGTGAATAATTAATTAAATGGACAAGTAGTGTAACATTCATGTGTCTATAAAATTTAATAATGCCTAGTTTTTATACCATGTATATGAAATATACCAAGGTATACTAAGTTTAGTCCCAAGTTTGTAACGCTTAAAAATATTGATGCTATGAACAAATTTTGGTATAGGTGTTCATAAAATCATCTAATAAGTACATTTCTGGTTATCTGTCTCTCTGTCGTCTGTCTGTCGTCTGTCGTCTGTCGTCTGTCGTCTGTCGTCTGTCCGTCTGTCATCGCGATTACTCAAAAACGAAAAGAGATATGAAGCTGAAATTTTTATAGCGTGCTGAGGACGTAAAAAGTGCGGTCGAGTTCATAAATGAGCAACATAGGTCAACTATGTCTTGGATCCGTACGACCTATATTGTAAACTATTAGAGATAGAACAAAAGTTTACCTGTAAAAAATGTTTCTTATCAAAATATAAACAACTTTTGTTTGAAACATTTTTTCGTAAACACCACGGTTTACCCGCGAGGGTGCAAATGAGGTGCAAATTATTTAGTATGTATTATATGGGAATATCAGTTATATATATATGTGTGACATGTATGTATGTGTAATGTGACAGTCTAATCAACACAGTCTATACATGGTATTTTCATAATTAATTCAGTCAATTATTTGTTTTCACTTGTTTTTTATTAAGTGTTATGTAATAAAAAAAATATAACCCTAATCGATAACAAAAAAAAATAAAAATAAAAGTGTATACAGACAATAGATAAAATATTCGTTATAACGATATTTTTATTATAACTTGATAAGTTAATAAAAAAACTTTTAACAAAAAGAAAACCGACTTCAAAAGAAAAATTTTTCCAAAACAAATTAAAATGCACTAAAAAGTAAACAAATAATGATAATATAATGGAGTTAAAATTATTGTTATTTTTGGACTCGATGGCAGCCAAGCTAATGTAGCAAACTGTTCTGTCATTGTTGTTTCCTTGGCTGCCACCGACTCCAAAAATAACAATAATTTTAACTCCATTATATTATCATTATTTGTTTACTTTTTAGTGCATTTTAATTTGTTTTGGAAAAATTTTTCTTTTGAAGTCGGTTTTCTTTTTGTTAAAAGTTTTTTTATTTTTGGATTTTTAGTGAATCTGAAGTACACTAACTAATTTTTCACTAAAAAAAGAATCATCGAAGTGATATTGAGTTATTCGTCCTCTTGTCGTGCATAATGAATGCAAATTTAATACTTTTATGATTTTCTCATGGATGCCGCTGTCAGAACTAGACCAAAATGAAATGGGACCAAACGGGAAGCACCAGCTTTCAAACAGATAAAGAATCATCAAAATCGGTTCACCCAGTCAAAAGTTCTGCGGTAACAAACATAAAAAAAAAAAAAAAAAAAAAAAAAATACAGTCGAATTGATAACCTCCTCCGTTTTTGTTTGAAGTCGGTTAAAAATAACATTAATTTGTACCGATATTCATAAAGATATTAGTAAAAAAATTTGTTATTGTCGAATAATTATAAGAATTTGGAAATTGAAATTGTAGATAAATATTTATTTATTTTACACCAAAAATAGAAATAAAAACTTGAATTGACATTGTTCAGTTTGTCCACAATTTTTTACAGAGTAAATTTTAATGCCAAATTTCTTCACTTTTGTCTCGGAGGAGCTAGAAAATATTACACCAATCTCTCGGAATTCAATTTTATATTATCAATTTTAAGACCAATTGACGCTTTTATGGTATTTATTTATAAAACATGAAAAAATGTTGTCATTTTCAGATCCCCTGGAATCAGAAGTGCGAAAATTAGCCTTTTACCCGTTCCCACTCTACGATCGAAAATTAATAACTTGGGTAGGTTTATTCTGTGGCTTGGTGTCGTTTAATATCTCAGAAAAAAAATTGGATGGATTTGTATTTTGAACAGGTTCATTTTTATTAAAATTTCATTTAAATTAAACTTAATCGGGGTGATTATTAGTGCACACGCAATAAATTAAAAATATCATAAATAACATAAAATTCTCGATCACTCCAACTTCCCATCCACGTAAGATACTCTTCGCGCAGTATCCCCTCCGAGTATACTCTCCCAAAGTAATAACCGTAGTTACTCGATAATACCTACTTAGGAAGTCAGACTTCAAAAGCTTTGTTTTATCAACCAATATAAACCAACTACAAATAAAAAAGGGATAAAATTTTTACACAAGGACACAAATCAGATCTTTAACTAAGAAAGTCATTGGTCTAAACTCTAGGAGTCATTAACAGCAAACCCCATTTTTATAATCAAATATTTCGAATTTTTATATACGATCAAAACTATTAACAAAAGCTATTCAAATAATTATTTCAAGTGGGCTTTTATTTAAAAAGAAAAAATCAATAATACCATATATATATGAATATTATAAAAATAATATTTTTAATGAAAATATGTATGTTTTAATGATATGTCTTTTTTTAGTTTTGTTAAAAATTTATTTTAATTACTAGAAATTTAATTGTTCTTTATATGGAATTCAGGGTGGATATTTAAATAAAAGATATAACCTACGTATATTGAGTGACTTTTTTAACCAGCTATTTAATAATTGATATATCTATTGTAGCTGTATATCTATTTAAAACACGTTCCTCGAACGCTTAATAGGTATCAGAGGTCAACTAGTAGTGTCTTATACTTCATAATCGATCACGAAAATTTACGGTGTATGAGAAGTGGCATTAATAGAATCAATTGAAACGAAAATTTAGATATACAACTACTAATCCTCGACTACTAAAGAAGAGTGTTATAAGTTTAATGTGCTTGTGTATTTGTGTATCTGTGTGTCCGCCTATGGCATCGTAGCTTTTACACGGATGAACCGATTTTTTAAAAATAATTTTATCGAAAATGTTTTTAGGTTTGTTTCAAGTTCGACGGTTTCATACACAATTAAAAGTAGAAAAGATGTGTAGATATCTTCAATCGGCAGAGCAGATTTTCTTAAAACCTTGGTAAGAGCATACTTGTAAAATAAATAAAAACTTTTAACAAAAAGAAAACCGACTACAAAAGAAAAACTTTTCCGAAACCAATTAATATGCACTAAAAAGTAAAAAATAACGATAATATAATGTAGTTAAAATTATTTTTATTTTTGGAGTCGTTGTCAGCCAAGGAAATAACTATAACAGAACAGTTTGCTACATTAGCTTGGCTGACACCGACTCCAAAAATAACAATAATTTTAACTACATTATATTATCTTTATTTTTTTTACTTTTTAGTGCATATTTATTTGTTTTGGAAAAGTTTTTATTTATTTTGTGATTTTTAGTGAATCTGAATTTCACTAACTAATTTGTCACTAAAAAAAGAATCATCGAAATCGGTTGGCGTGATATTGAGTTATTCGTTCTCTTGTCGTGCATACTTAATGCAAATTTAAGACTTTTATGGTTTACTCATAGATGCCGTTGTCAGAACTGGACTGTCAGAAATGAAATGAGACCGCACGGAAAGCACCAGATATCAAATAGATAAAGAATCATCAAAATCGGTTCACCTAGTCGAAAGTGCTTAGGTAACAAACATTAAAAAATATAGACGAATTGATAACCTCCTCCTTTTTTGTTTGAAGTCGGTTAAAAAGTTAACTTTTATAAAAAAAAAAGAAAAGTCGGTTCATCTGTTTTTCCGTACCCGAAAAATTTGTCGGGGGTTGTTTAAATTTTGTAAATTTCACTTGTTTTCAACTTTGAAGAAGGACCTATTTGTTTATTTGAAAGTTTTAAATTTTGAAAAAGCATATTCAAGTATTATCAATATCAATCAATATTTCCGTTAAAGTATTATTATCAAACATCAAAACCTATACTACCAAACAAACACCTACAAAAATAACTAAAAATCATAAAATAATAAATCAAACTGGCGCCTTCATTTGGAGCTGAATAAATTTATTATATTTGCCACGAGTTATTTTTATTATATTGAAAATTTACATAAGCACATTCAAGGTGACTCGGATGCAGGCATTACGCATGCACGCATGTTTTACAACATTTCGTGACTAAAATGTTAAATTTGGATAAATTTCTTTAATCACTTTCTTATAATTATTGAAATAAGAATCAAAGTAGAGGAAATTGCATTGTATAAAAGTAATACGTATGTAAATTTATAGAGCTTTACAGGGTGGAAAGCTATTTATAGATTGAAATGAATTCTACGAAGTTCGTAATAAAACTGTACTAGCTCGACCCGCGTGGAATTCCGCTCCCGTTGTTACCATAACTAGTGGTTACCCTGTACCCGTGGCTAAAAACACCAAACAACAAATTTCGTAGAAAAGTAAGTGGTGAAAAAAATCAAAAGTTCTTAAATTAATATTAGGAGAACATGTGTTAAAAAGGGTAATTAACTGTCTAAAGTATTAGGAGAGTATGTGTAAAGACTGACATGTTTGCCCCATACACTTATTATTTAAATTTATGATATTTTTTCGTTTAAATTATAATTAATAATTATTTGTTTACGCAGATATTTTTAGAGCGTGAGTATATTTTTCGTCAAACTAAACATAATAAGCTGGAAAATGAGGGACAATTCATGGAATTTGATGAAGAAATAAGGAAGATAAGGGTAGGACAGAAAAAAACTTGCTAGAGTTATAATTAATAAGATATAAACAAATAAAATTATAAAATATACAATCTCTCGTTAATTATCGATACTTGATTGCACCGTAATCGTCGTCAGTGGTTAAATTTATTCATATAATACATTACAAACATTCTTAACAAAGTTTACATTACCAAAATAATAGTAACGCTTTATAAGTATCATAGCAAACAGTTCACAACAAATTATTTGGTGAGTTTGAAAAGTTCCTTTATCGACAATAATTTATACCTGTGAGTTCGATTAAAATTTGATATCACTTGTGAAATGGGAGTGTCCAAATTCGTTGTAACTGACGAGAATTGTTTTTAAAGGGGATGGCTCCGAACTAAAAAAAAAGGGGGTGTTATAAGTTTAACCGCTATATGTGTGAGTGTGTGTGTGTGTAAACGTATTAACTGATTTTAGCTGTTTTGGTTTCGTTTGAAAGGTAATTTAACGGAGAGTGTTGAAATGTAAAGTTTAAGGTTCCGTTCGCGAAAAATAGCCGGGGATTTAATAAGTTTTGTAAATTTCACTTGAATAGCTTTATTTTTAACAGTTGTCCATTTTATAAATTCACAGCTACGTATAGGACCTTCACCCCAGTTGAATTTCTTATATCCCGTCTCGTGAATTCATATGGTTTTGAAAGCATCAACTATTGTGAGATAGTCGAGACATAACAAGTATCACCTTATCCCTTCCACATGCTCGTTCGTCACTCGACTTTGTGCTACTTCGTGAAAGTGTGAAGAAGGCTTTATATATGTGATGACTAGTGTGAGAAATGTAGAACGGATATCCAGCTGAGACAAGTTCGTGACGGTTTTGACATGACAAAATATGACAAAAATTCCCAAGCTTAATTAAAACAAATTAATTACATTCGACAATAATTAAATATAACACGTAATAGTGCCACTCAATATTTAAAATGAACAACAACAAAAACAACAAAAAAACATTGTCGACTTGTTCTAGATTCTAGATATTCATGCACCTATATATGATTTTACCTTATTTACTTGCCACTAATTACTTATAGTAAATTAATATCGAGATATGAATGTAATTTTTTATTTTAATGTGGTTAAAAAATTAATTATATACTTATAAATACTTGTGAAATGACATTGAAAAGCGTCGTGTTCCTATATTAAAAGCTTTTCTACCTTAGTGCTTGAATCGAAAGTTTATAGTTTATAGTGTTTATTTTTTTTTTGGAATAGTTGTTTTATTTAACAAGAAGGTAAGTAATATGCTTTTAAATTTATCACTATAATAATAAAAATTTAGCATTTCAATAGAAAAAACAATTTTAGTATTTTTTCTGTATAAAAACAAATATTTTCTTTCAGTAAATGATGATTTTTTTTCAATTGTCTAAAATTACCTATCTCTATAGTAAAATCATAAGTAATAATCGAAAGACTTTGACGTTTAAATTTGCATACAAAATTCAGTAAACAAATAAATTTTTTAAAATTTCATTTTTTTCTACCTATTTCTATATAAAATTAAGACCGGAAGAAAGATAAGCGTCGGTCGATAAGGAAATTGAATATATTATTCTATATAATTAATTTAATGCACACAGGGTTCTTGAATAGGTATATCATTTCCTTCCTGCAAGCTTTTCAATTTTTCACAACATTTAATTCAAAATTTGTACGCATATCATATTGGACTTTTGAATTTTTGGGAGACAAAATCCCTTAAAAGTCAATTTCCTAGGTAAAATTTTGAATGAAAATTTTTTTTATTACTGTCATTCTAGGGGTAGTTTTATTGGAATTGCAACCACCTTCAGTTGGCTTTTGACCTGGGATTCACGACCTGCGACCCTGAAAATCCACGAGAGAAATTTTCCGACGTGAAATGTAGAAAACTTGACCATTTTTCACTAATAGTATTTGGAGTGCTTTGTAGGAAAACTACTCATATTTTCTTATTTTTCTTAGTAATAAAGAAGGTAGTAGTGATGAATGTTCCTGGTGGTCAAAGGAACACGTAAAAACAAGAATTTTTGTATAATGGTTCACCACATTACAGACTTTTCGGCCTATTATGTGAACTAATTAAAAATAATTTTCTAACTAAAAATTTTAATTTTGGTCCCTTGAAGCTAGTGATTTAAATTTTTTCGGTTTTTAGTACAATATTTTGAAAATAATTTTTATTTGATGCATTAATTTAGCAAAATAAAATTATTTTTTTTTAGATAAACTACACAAAACAATGGCAGCAGCATCAACAGATCTGATTCATGCTTTAAAACCAATAATTATTTTAGCAAAAATAACCGGTACACTGCATTTTAAATTCGATGAAATTACACAAATACCAACTGAATTAAAATTTCGCCAAAAATTTTACAATGTTCTCTCTCATTGCAATTATAATGTTATGCACATCGTTTTGGAGTTTAGGTGGAAAAATTTTACACGCTTATGGTTATCAATTACCTATGATGATTTTATTAAATGTTTTATTTCATTTAAGTTTAACTTTGGGTATATTTTTTCAAAGTATTCTACCATTATTCACGAAAAGTAGTTTGGTTAAGGTAGTTGAGACGATTCTCGAGACAACAGATGCAATGCAAATAAATTGCAGACACCATAATAAGATTATGCGAGTAATGTCGGTTGTATTGTTAATAACATTTAATATTTTCGCACTGGTATTTGTCTTATTTGATATGACCGTTTGGATAACATCATTTGGCATTCGAATTGCACGATATTATTTATGTGATTCGATAATGTTGTATAAATTAACATTGCATGCAACGCAGTTGTTTATTTGTTTGGCATTGTTACGAGAGAAATTTAAATGTGTTAATCTATTGTTACCGTTGGCGGCAAAAGATCAGTATTATGATGTACAAACGATTGTGGATATTAAATGTGGTAGAGATGTCAAACCATCAACTGTAACAGATAATAATGGAACAGATAAAATGAAAAAACCTCCAACAGGTTTGTAAACAAATTATTTACCATTGCCTGTTTCTTTCGCTGGAATTTATTTGCTTCGCATTTATTAGCATCATGCGTGTGTTAGTATGTTAGTATGTTAGTAAGTTAGTATGTAAGAAAAACTTTTAACATGATTTTGACCCCTTTCAATAACTTGAATTAACTGGAAATTTAGCATAATTATCAAACACCGATGAAAATCCAATAATTTGATAAGTTTATTTAATTATCTTGATGACGATTTTCACAAATAACGATTTCCATATCTGAAAATATATACATTTATTTGCGCTCCCACCATATTTATACTGAATTTTTTATAAATAAATAATAATCGAAGACACTAAAAAACACAAATTTATACATAGTTTAAAAAAAAAATAAAAAACACGCTCTCGTAATTTGCTGAACTAAAAGGTAGAAAACAATTTCTTTAAAGCTAAAAAAATCATTATATCGTAAAAAAGTGTGGGGTAAGATTTTTTACGATAAAATAATAAGTCCTTCTTTGATTCGTAAGATCTTCAACTTTTAAGAACAGTGACGAATCAATAAGGACTGTTGAATATTTTCTTCAGAAAAATATGGAAAATATATCCAAAATTTTGAACTATACCTTTTTATAAAAATACGAATAACGATTGACAGAATTTCTTTCAAAAAGTCACCAATCTTTCAATACAAGAAAATCAAAATTATTATCAAAATTTTTACCAGCAAAATTACAATTGCCCCGGCTTTAGAAAGAGAAGAAACTTGTACTTATGGTACCTACTATCAATTTAATAATTTAATCAAGTGTTCTTGTTTTTTTTTTAGTAAGAGAACTAAGTCGAATACATGAAAAATTATACCAATCATGTATTGAAATGAATAAATTTTTTGGTGCCCTTATTGTAATTTTATGTTTTGAAGTCTTTGTAATGATGACACAAAGTGTTTATTGTGGAGTAGTATTTGGCATTGGTTTACAAAAAACTTTAAATACCAATTTTGATTCGGATCTTGTAATTGCTGTAATGGTGTGTTGGACATTTTATTCATTGGTAAGTAATTTTTATCGATTGTTTATTTGGATTTTGTACAAACTGTCAAAGTCCACAGACCCACCCCCAAAAACTTACTGATTACATCAAAGTAGAAACTTTGTGTAAGTTTAGTAAAGTAGAAACTTTATGTCCTGATGGGCAGAGTCATACTTAAAAAAGGTACCCTAGAGCTTTTTTTCTGGAGGCTCGAAATATTGCGCTCCCAAGTTTCAAATTGAAAGATATCCGTTTTTTTATAATTGAAAGCTTAACGAATAATATATAAAAAATCTTTGCGCATATCCTTCAATACCATAGTGTGTTCCTTAAATGCCAAATTCAGTTTTCAAGGGGTTGCTTAACGCTCACCCTATTCTATTGTAGTGGTAGGTACTGATACCACATGCAGAAAATAAGGCAGGTAGTTTGTAACTGACGAAAGATTTGAACAATCAAGTGTAATTGGCACAAACAACCCATCCGACTGTTGCAAACTTCCTATCACTTTTTCAATTATTTTATGGCATTGGGGTAACGTACCCGATAACAACTAAAAAGAGGCGATTATCTTCAAACTCCTAAGTAAATTTGCTGGAAACAAAGTTAAGAATACTCTCGGTCAAATTACATTTCAAAGGAACCAAAAACATCAAAATCGGTTAGTATTATAACCAACGATAAAATTATTTGTTTTAGATTTTGGTCGTTTTGTTGACCAGTCTGTGTGACTTTACAATGAATGCAGCCAATGATGCAGGAATTATTGCCCATAAGATTTTATTAGAAGATGGTCTGAATGAACAAACAACTACTGAACTAATTCGTATGGCTGCACAAATTCAGCAACAAAATTTAAAATTCACTGCTTCAGGTTTATTTGGTGTCAATTTAACAACATTGTTGCAGCTATTAGGTGCTGTATCATCATATATTATTGTAGCATTCCAATTTGAAGGCATGACACCAAGTGAAGTACCATCCCCAGCGGCAATGTTTAACGGTACAATATTTGATAACCTGATTAAGATATAGAAATTATATTTCATATAACGTTTAATTTGGAAATTGATTGGACGCATATTGCAAAATTTATCTCACAGATAAATAAACTAGATATTTTGTAAATACTTTTTTACCCTTAAGTTTTTGATGAAAATCTCTTCGAAAAATGGGAAACAAAAGCTGAAGTGGAATGAATTATTTTGGATCCAGGGATTTTTCTGTATGTTTTTTATGCCCCCTGCCCTGAATTATAGAAAAAAAGGACCAACACAAAAATTGAGCATTTCTCTCTCACAATCTTATGATGGCTTTGGCCATGTGACCATGAGGGTTACTTCTACGCCAAGTTGATTTTTTAAAATGATTATTTATTCAATTCTTGGTTATAAGAATCCTCAGAGAATTTTGTATGAAATTAATGAAAAAGCAACACGTAGTAGTCCAGAACGAAAGTTCATCGCGATGATTGTTAAATGTATTTAGTTTATTTTTTCTAATATTTTTATAGTAAAATAATTAAATCATTTAATCATATTCTTTGTCCTGAATGGCTGACTGGCGGATCATTGCACAGCCAAAACCGCTGATCGTAGAGACATGAAACTTGGAGAGTGTGTTCTTTGCAAAATATTTCGAAATATTTTTTTAAACATACTAAAACTTGCGGTGCTTAGGGTGACAAATAATGAATATGATTACATTTTTATAAAATATTTTTATTATTATTTGGATTCCAAAAAATTGCTATTTATTAAATTTAACGTATAGTTAATTAATCAGTATCGGACGACTAATGAACCACAATATTTTTTTTACAAATAATTCTAAACAATTTGTATCAAGGCTGGATTAATACCAAATATATTAAATCAGCAATCTATTTTATAAAAAAAAAAAAAAAAATAATATACGAAAATGTTGATTGTATATCATTGTATGATGTTATTAAATGTGATAAAAACATAATGTAATAATAATAATAATATTGGCATATATAAGGGTAGTGTGTAGTACAATGGATACTATGGGCCGGATAGTTTAATCACTCACATTTTCAAGAAAATTTTGAAAGTTTCTCGAAATAAATTCGATGAGAGAAACTACGAGACAGTAAATATAAAGACAAACCTTACTTACTGAACGACAAGCAATCAAGTGATGTCTCCATAAGCATTTGTTTTCAAGTATTATACAAATAAAAAATACTGTAACAAAGTAAAAAATTTGTTACGCCTATATTTCAGTTTTAAAAATATATTCACAACATTAAATATTGATGAGGTAAAGTTTGAAGAAACATACCTTCATGTACATTGGATCATACAACGTACTGTTCCGTTGACGAATGAGAAGAAGTACGCACAAAATTTAAAAATATTTGAAACTTCATTACGCACTTCCATGACATTAGTACCACAGAGAATGAATTGGTAAAAAAAAAATTACGTTATCAGTTGGGTATGTTACTAAACTTGCGTTTTGTTTATCCTCTAACCCCAATTCATCCATTATCTCACTGTCTTTCGTACAAATACAATACATTAATAATATATAACATATGCATTGAAATAGTTTTATTTCCTATTCGCAGGTGGCGCTCATTTACTAAGATTTAACAATAGTTATTCCATTCACAGATGCCATGTAAATTTATATAAATATTTATAATTTATATAAAACTGTGTCAATATAAAGCGAGTGAAGTTTCACTTCTGTTGTGGTG
This sequence comes from Chrysoperla carnea, assembly GCF_905475395.1. Classification (NCBI taxonomy): domain Eukaryota; kingdom Metazoa; phylum Arthropoda; class Insecta; order Neuroptera; family Chrysopidae; genus Chrysoperla; species Chrysoperla carnea. The sequence continues at coordinate 126,763,971 of NC_058337.1, read as the reverse complement.
GATATATTACCATGCATTTTTTCGCCACTGTTATCACTTCTCATGTATCTGTTTGCGCGGTTCAAGTGGAGAAAAAGAAGGCTCATTCACCCCCGAATAAAAAAATAAAAATGCCAGTTGAAGTTGTTCTTGCAGGCACAGAGAATAGATTGCCTATAAAACAAAAGTGAACATTACTCGAAGAATAGCGAGCCTTCACTTATCTTTGCTAGGCCTATTTAGATGAGTAAAAGGTAAGGAGAAGAGTCCGTTTTTAGTGCACGCACATCTTGTACTATGGATAAAGTTTTTATCGACAGCTTTATCATATTTATATTTTAAATAAAGCAGTTTTTAGTATAAAAATCGCCAAAAATAGGGACTATTCCTATTATTATATTTAAAACTGTTTAAAAAACACATAACCGTCTATTTTAATCCTTGGTACTACACTCTCCCCTATATAATATACTCGATAGTTAATCAATAAAATAATTGAAAAACAAACATATATAGTTATATTATTGTGCATTAATGTAATTAATAAATGATTATATCTTGTAATAATATTCTGTTGTAGATATGTTCTCATTTATATTATAAATTATTATTATACCAAAAAAAAAAAAAAAAAGAATAAAAATAAAAATAAAAATTAATAAACAAATAAATACTACATTAGTTTTATTTTTTTTTTATATATTTTTAATACATATATAAGTTTAAGTCTACATAAGTTTTGCATGATTACTGTCATTATATTTTAATTATATTGATGAAGGTGTGTTGTTCATTCATTATAGAAAATACATGCCTAATTATATTTTAATATGTCAATATTTTGAGATCGTAAAACACTGCTATTTGGAGGTATTTGCTTAAGGTGGGGATCTACTAAATTCACTTTATTCAAGAATTTGATGACATATAGGCTTTTTCGAACAAAAATATCAAAGAAGCTCATATGAATGAATATCTTATATACTATTACTCCAGCAAGTTTTTTTTGTCCTTTCCTTATCATTCTTATTCCTTCATTAAATTCTATGATTCACCCCTCATTTTCAAGATTATTATGTCTAAGTTTGACGAAAAATATACTCACGGTCTAAAAATGTACCGCGTAGGAAAAAACACGCTGAAGACTCTCATGTGCAGTGACATAGCTATCTTCACCGGCAGTCAAGCAGCGCTAAAATCCTTCAGCTCAGTATACCTAACCTCAAAGGAAGCACAGGACTGCCGAAATGTCGTTAAACCTGAGCAGGAACATTCCGGGAAATTGTGAAGCCGACGAGCTGGCTAAAAATTGCACAATGCTGACAGACACAAGCATCAATAGACACCCGGGAGCTCCATTGATAATCTGCAAGACAGATATGGTCTGAGTACAATCGTTTCAATGATCTAATATCACTTCCAAGTGCCTATATTAACAATATTATTGCGGCAACTACACGACAGTGGGTAGGTGGCAGACACGCTGAACGGGCCTGACAGTGTATCATGACTACTGCTGGAGCTGTCACAATGAGGAGGAAGAAGAAACGATGTGTCATTTTCTTTGTCACCGGGAAACTCTTGCGGCGATGAGGTGGACTCATTTTTAGCGAGGCTTTCTTTTACGATCTCCCTGACCTGAAACACGCCTGCTGTTTCTAAACAGCTCCAAATGGTTCAATGGTTCATGGAGTTGTGACCGGGGATGGGCCAACCCTTTTTCAGTATCACAACCGATCCTATGGCCTAAGTGTGTCTCACCCCAGGACTGCCACTCTTACCTAGCCTAACCTAACCTATTTTCTCATACTTTTCCAGTCCTGCCTAGAACGTGACGTTAATTTGTTCCATCCGATACGAAGCTTTAAAATGTATTAGATTATGTTACTCAATTTTATTAAAATGTTATAAAAATTATAATTAATTAACTACTTATCAAAGACACCCATCATTATTTCATACAAATTTTTACTATTATCAAGGTAAACTATTTAGAAATAAAATATAATGTAATATAATTACTTTATTTATTTGTTATTAATAATTTTATCATTAATAAATGGGGTCATTTTCCGGGAATACAAAGAAAGAGTGTCCCATCGGACAGGTAATTTTAATAAAATTGTTTTATTATCATGCAGGTTTTAATTATTCACTCCAATTGACCCTGACAACTTTCATTAAAACGCATCGTTTTCTTGAATGGGTGTATTTTATTTGACATTTCAACTTGGTTGAAACTATTTTTTATACCTTGTTTGTTTACTAAATTTTTGTATACAAATTTAAACAAAGTCGATTCACGATTATAATTAATTACATATTTTTAATTTTGAAACTAAATTTTTACATTTATTTCAAATTGTGTATTTTATAAGAGTCAAAGTCCCTCATACATGATACTTTAAATAGCTTTTTCCATCTCAACATATTATATCAATTAACATATGAGAGTCGACTGTACACTTCAATGGAAATCGTCCATAATGTATTTTCATTTCAACAAATAGAAAGAAAATAAAAATTACACAGAAGTCGGGACTTTAACCCCGATCCTCATATATCTAGCCTAGCAGTAATCGACTCTAACATACTAGTTCCTCCACATTCTTGTTCCTCGCCTGACTTTGAGGCTCGTTCATCACTTCTTTTCCTGTAAAATGAGCGCAGGTATCTATAGCTAAAAAAGACCAAGGATAACAAAATTATGTGCTTACAAACATTGGAATATTTAATGAAACAAAAAAAAAATTGTTTAATGTATATTAAAATTTTATTACCTAAGCTTGATATTATTTCTCAAACTATAATTGTTAATAAATTAACCAATAATTATGAACTTTGTCATTGAAAAAGTTCAACACGATAACAAATTAATTTATATTTATGTATTTATAAAAATTTGTTTGTGATATAATTTATAGCTGAATAATTAGATTAATATATGCATTAGGTTTTTCTATTAAACAAAATTAAATAATAAAAATGAATAATAATTATCCTAATAAAGTAAAAGGATATTTTTCTAACTTATTCAATAATTTTCATGAGTGAAATGATGTTAAACGTAAACAAAGTTTAGTTCTACGTATACAAAAAATTTAGTCTTGCAAACTATATTTGGCAAAATTGGCAACAAAAAAAAATTAGATAACGCCAGTAGTGTTTTATTGGGTCCTTGTTAATAAGGTATTAATTTAAGTGTATTTTAAGACATAAAGTAGGAAAGTCCAAATTGAAATATACTGAATTATCTTGAAAAAAATCTTAAATTATTTCGGATTTGTGTTAATAACTTTTAAACAATTTTAAATTTAATAGTGTCAGTTTTATAATCCTTCGTTAATCCAATAACTATCTTATTAAAATTATTCAGATTAATTTTGGTAAATTGGACGTAGTTCCGTTTCCATTTGATTCCGATTCTCATTTTTAAAATGCTCAATAGTAATAAAACGATAACTCGGTCTCCAAATATATCGTTAGCTGAATAAAGTTTCAAGAGGAGTTTCTAGAGGAATTACTTTTTTTTGGTCGTTTTGAGTTCTGTTTTCGAAATATCTCGGTGTGACAGCTCAAAATATCTGTCACGCTAGTAAAATTGAAAAACAACCTGGCAAAAAATGTTTCTGCCAGTCTAAATTTTTAGTCGATTTTCTCAAATAAATACACTTTTATGCATCTTTCTTTATTTATTTTAGGTACCTAAAATGGTTGGAAAAGAATTAACTCATACTTTAGCCCCATTCGTTCTAATAACAAAACTAACTGGCACACAACATGTAAATTTAGATCCAAAAACACTCAAACCAACGGATATCGGTCCAAAACAAAAAGTTTACAACTTTTTCGTTGCACTAATATTACTAAGCGTTTCAATATGGAGTTTACGTGGGAAAATTATGTACGCTTATGAATATCAGCTTCCGTTGGTAAAAACGTTAAATATTTTATTTCAAATGAGTTTAACATTTGGCTTATTCTTTCAAAGTATTTATCCATTATGTACATCTTACAAATTGGCTACATTTTTTGTGAATATCATGGAGATTACAAGAGCTTTACAATATCAACATAATCGATTAATGCGTTATATAACGATTGGTTTATTAATTTTATTTCATATGTTTGCGCTAATATTTATTTTATTTGATATGGGTGTTTGGAAAGCATCGTTTGGTATCAATATTGCTATGTATTATATTTGTGATTCAATAATGTTGTATAAATTAACGATATATTCATTGAAATTATTTATTTTGTTAACGTTATTGCGAGAACGATTTCGATATATAAATAAATTATTACCATTATCAGCGCATAATAAATATTATGAGATCACCTCAATGTTAACACGAACAATGAAAAGTTATGAAATGAAAGGAACCATTACACCGGATATGAATGTTACGAAATTGAAGAAACCGCCTACAGGTAAATAAATCACACTTTATATAAACTCGTGTTCATTCAAAAGTTGTCTAGAAAGATTGTCTGCAAAGTATGCTATTCAAATGGGGGTAGCTATTAACTTTAAAATGATCCCGTTGTAAGTTTTCGGGTTCAAAAAGGGACCCGCTTGAACTTGAATTCACATTGGATATGATATGATATAATTATATTGAGAAGTATTCCAATAGTTTTTGGTGAAAATATTTTTTCAAAAACTAAATAGATTTAACAGAAATTTTTAACACCTTAGTTTATCTGGCCTCAACCTTTTAAAACTATTCTCTCATTTTAAACGACCATAAGCAATATTCCGGTAGTTCTATGATTTAAACAATAATATCTGGATGACCGAGCTTCGCTCGGTTATTCGCCAATAGATGTCAGCAAGAGTCATATTTTTTACTTTAGAGTTAGACTACTCAAACGCCTCCTTTTTGTTATGTTATAATTTGCATTGTAGTTCATTAACTACGTTATACACCAATAGATGTCTGATGAATTTTTCATGAAAAGACGGATAAAACGACATTTCTGATAAATGAAACCTAGCTAGATCGACTTATCGCCCCAAAAAACCCCTACATACTCATTTTCATGAAAATCGTTGGAGCCATTTCCAAGATCATTGATATATATATATATATATATATATATATATATATATATATATATATATATATATATATATATATATATATATATATATATATATATATATATATATATATATATATACAAGAATTGCTCGTTTAAATATATAAGATTAAATTATAAATATAATAAAATCAGGTCGGATCGATTTGTTTGTGAGATCGTAGCTCCTAATCGGATGAACCGATTTTGATTTTTTTTAAATTTTTTTAAAGTTAGTTTGATTGATACTGTTCTTGGCTTGTGTTTAAAGAAAATCTGTTCATCCTTTAGAAGATCATCTCCTCTTTTCTCGTTGATATCGATTACGGAACCCTAAACTCCACTCTCGATGAAATTAGTTTAGGAATGAAGATACCATAGGCAGACGCACAGATACACAGATATATAAACACACATTAAACTTATGACACCCCTTTTTTTAGTCGGGAATTAAACTATGACCTTACTTAAAGTTGTTTGGTTGCAAGAGAGACGACATCCGCTGGTGAAATTGAATTTGGTTTCTATCCAATAATTCAATTCTTGACCTATGTGTTCGGTTTTCGATATCGCCCCCTACAAAGTCATAATTTTTAAATAAACGTTTAAAACAATCATTTAGGCCATTTTTGGTTAAGAATATCCAGTGAAAGATTGAGAGTTTGAAACACAAATTTGTCCGTTTTTCAAGGGAATATCTATCAAATTGAATTGAAAGGTGAAGGTAAAATGCAGATACTTTCAAAGAAGGTCAATTTTTGTTTGTAATTACTTTTATGGTAACTCAACAGAAAATTACTAATAAACGTTTTTTAAGGTTATATCTAGAATAATCTGCAATTATAGCATCCATTATTTTTGAAAACCTTATTTTGTTTGTTTTCAGTTCGTGAACTTAGTCGAATTCATGAAACTTTGTACCAGTCATGTAATGAAATAAATAAATTTTTTAATCCTTTAATAGTTACATTATGTTTTGAAGTGTTTGTAATGATGACACAAAGTGTTTACTGTGGAGTGGTGTTTGGAACTGGCATGCAAAAAACTTTAAACCCAAATTTTAGACCATTACTTGCAGTTGGTGTAATGATATGTTGGACAGTTTATTCTTTTGTAAGTAGAAAAATTATCCAGTTTCAAGATTTTTTTGACAAACTGATTTCTTTTTAAAATGAAGTAAGAAAGTAAGTTTTGGCAGTTAGGATAATCTAATTTATCTAATTTGCTTACTTCTTACTTCGGTTTTAAAAATTTGCATACAAGAAAAATTATACATAAATAAAATATTTTAAGAGACTTACGACATAAAATCAGACCTGATATATTCGCTTGTGCCATTGTAGCTTCTAAACGGATGAACCAATTTTTACAGATAATTTGTACTAGAGTATTCTTAGCTATATTTAAAGAGGATCTACTCTGCCGTTAGAAGATCATCGCTTCTTTTCTAGTTGTTATTAAACTCGCACAAAGCTAAGAACTCGATCAAATTATCTTATTTATATCAAACGCCATCTATGAATAGCAATCAGAAGTTACCAAAGACCAGAATCACTTAGTTAATAATTAATTTCCTATAATTAATAATTAATCTGTTATTATATCATCTTCAGCATGTTGATGACCAGGATGAGGAAGATGACGACGTAGATTTGGTAGCATTGCTGGCGTACCATAAGATTTGGCCCTACCAAAAATCGTCTAACGCGCCGCTGGAAGTTTTCACTTCAAAAATCAAAATTGGTTCATCCGTTTAGGAGAGACAATGCCACAGACAGACACACAGATGCACAGATACACAAATAGACAGATCCGTTAATTTTTAACAGCCCTATATAGTAGTCGGGGGCTAAAAAAACAGCAACTACATAATTTTATACATAAGTATTGCTAATCTAGGAAGGGCTGTTTTTTAAATTTTATGCCACAAACGAAAAAAGACAAAAATAAATACTGTTTTTGATAATTCTCTAGTCTTTTATCTTGAAATATGTCAAAGTTTTTGAAAACTAAACTCATTTTCTTCATCACAAGGTGCTGTCGTTTTATTAATTATGTTTTAATGTGAATTATTTTATGTATACAATGCAAATTTTCTGTAATTTTTTTCTAGATTCTGGTTGTCATGTTAACCAGCTTATGTGGATATACAGTAAAAGAAGCAAATGACACAGCGATTATTGCCCATCGACTATTATTGGACGATGGTTTAAATGAACAAACAATTACTGAATTAACACGTTTTGCTGCAAAAATTCAACAACAAAACTTACGATTTACTGCTGCATGTCTATTTGGTATAAATTTAACAACATTGTTGCAACTATTAGGTGCTGTTTCATCGTATATTATTGTAGCGTTCCAGTTTGAAGGGCTGTCACCAGCTCAAGTAATAACAGATCAATTATTGGTTGTTAAAAATGCAGTTAATAACAGCTCAAATTTTGACTAATGTTTTTCTGTATTTATCGTAGATAATTTATGAAAATTGGGCGTAGTAAACTTTTCCTTTTAAAAAATTAAATTTAATTTTTATGAGACTTAAACACTTTAAACTAAGGCAGTCAGTTTAAATGAGGCATTGTACGAAATGCTTCTTAAAAAGGTTCAATTTTTTAAAATACAGTTATACTTACAATAAATTGTAATTATAAAAAATGATACTTATAATATATTATAATTATAATATATTATACTTATAATATATTGTATTTCCAAAATTTTTTTTATAGAAGCTCGGTGAAAGTTTTATTAATTCCGTACGCGGTCTATTTAGAGCAGTACGGTTCACTATTAGAAAAATAGACTAGATACAGACTAATATTTTCTAAAGTATTGCTTTAAACTGATCCATATAATCGATATTCTCATGGAATTTTAGGCAATATGTCAGAAACTATGGATTTGCGGAAGCTTCGATACTACTATGCTACCTTAAACAAAATTATTGTACAGACAATTTGTAAACAATTTTTATGTGATTAAAAATATATATTCAATTTTTTGGCTTTTTATTTATTCTTTTTAAGATTCTTCCACAAAAGTCGTGACCATGCCTGTATGGTTAAAACTGAGCACTTTTGAGGTAAAGGTATTTTTTTATAAATAACTCCTACTTTGCCTTTTTGATAAGCGAGAACTGTTCACCTTACTATGATTTCAAGAAATGTTAGAAAACAGAGGAAAGAAATATTGACCATATTTCACTATCATATTCCTGACAAAATAAACATCGAAATAAAATTTTAGTTTCTACGTAACAAACTGTCAGTATGTATTACTAAAAAGAAAAAAATTATGTCAAAGATCATGCAATCAAGTTCAAACTAAGAGTCTCGCTTCCGAAGAATTCCGTAATTATTTTATTCTATTACAAAAGTATAATTATAATTAAATAAAAAGTACATATATAATAAAAAATCGGTCAAGTGTGAATTAAGGGTTCCGTACTATTTTTACACTTACAAAAGTATTTAAAAGAAAGTACATAGTTTTAAATCTTGTACACTGGTGCGGAACCCTTCGTGAGCAAGTCTGATACGTCATTGATCAAATTGTTAAAATATCGTTTTAATTAAGTCGGTATTTTGATGATTATTTTCGTTTATTTATCCAAGTTATTGGCATAATTGATCCACTAGAGGAGTAGCCGATCATGGTACATCAAATAAAAAATTGAATGATGATGTAACAATAATTTTTCAACGAGTTTAGACGAGTGACATACTATTGATATTAATAATACTGTTGATATTTCTTTACTCGATAGTTAATAAAATAATTGGAAAACAAACACATATACATATACATCACTATTTCATTAGTGAAATTAATAGTTATTAATATTATATTATTATCTATATATAACAATAGGTTGGCTGATAAGTCCCCGGTCTGACACATAGATGGCGTCGCTAGTATTAAATGCATATTATTTTTATATAGTACCAACCTTCAAATGATTCGTGTCAAAATTTGACGTCTGTAAGTCAATTAGTTTGTGAGATAGAGCGTCTTTTGTGAAGCAACTTTTGTTATTGTGAAAAAAATGGAAAAAATGGAATTTCGTGTTTTGATAAAATACTGTTTTCTGAAGGGAAAAAATACAGAGTCCGGAAACTCATTATCAAGCCAAGTTTTTGCTTCCACTGTATTTTTTCCCTTCAGAAAACAGTATTTTATCAAAACACGAAATTCCTTTTTTTCCATTTTTTTCACAATAACAAAAGTTGCTTCACAAAAGACGCTCTATCTCACAAACTAATTGACTTACAGACGTCAAATTTTGACACGAATCATTTGAAGGTTGGTACTATATAAAAATAATATGCATTTAATACTAGCGACGCCATCTATGTGTCAGACCGGGGACTTATCAGCCAACCTATTATATAGGAGACTTTCTATAGATCTATATAGATAGTCACTCATCACGATATCTCTGGAACTATAAGACCTAGAGACTTGAAATTTGGCGGGAATATTCCTTTTGCCAATTAGAGGTCAGCTAAGAACGGATTTTACGAAATTCCACCCACAAGGGGTGTTGCGGGGGTGTTCACGAATAAAAAATTCATATTTTTAAATTATGGCTTTTAATAGTTCAAAACTTGGTCAGAATGTTTTAAATTACATTTAGAAATTTTTTTAACCTTCGGAGGGTAGAAAGGTGTAGCGAGAAAGTGGGAAGGAAATATCGAATATTTACAAATATACCTAAGTGGGGTATCAAATAAAAGAGCATGACGTGTACATTACAAAACTGTTATCCAACGCAGGGAAATGTGGAGGGAGGGGTGCAAGTGGGGATGTTGCCCAGCAAAGCGAGTATATTTTACGCCACGCAAAGCGGGCGGGAAACAGCTAGTATTATATTATATTATATCTCAGACAAGGAATTAATAGACTGTTAGTTACGCCCATAAATTTTGAACGACAAAAACTTATAAGCAAAATTTTCATTAGTTAGTTTCAAGATATAAGTTTAAGTTGGCAGAAAAATATACAAAAGTTATTTCATTGTTTCATGACCTAGTGAAACGAAGATCCACTGGGTCATGAATTTAGATTACATATAAAACTTTGTCTAAACGGCCGAGCGGTCTTAGGCGTTTGTCTTTGTCTGTTTGTCCATTTAGACTTAGGTTGCTGGTTCGAATCCAGACAGCGGCAGTGTGAACAATTTATAATTAATGGGAGTGCAGAATTGTACACAATATCGTCGCTTGGATAAGAACGAAGTAACCGACTCCACCCACATCAAAATGTAATTGTAAATATGTGTGTAATTAAATAAATAAAGATTGACAAATAATGATGTGGGTGACCTCTGTTATAGGCGTATATGTCAGAGAAACGGAGGTTAAACCCCATTATTATTTATATAAAACTTAGTTTTACTAAAAGGAGATGGGCAACCTTTGAATGCAATCATTGATTTCTTACAACTTCTTCGTTTTCTAATCAATTTTAATTTCACTTTCAAATATTGTCATGGTATCAAGTCTAGTCTCACATTTTTATGGGTAATATGGCCATTCTAATAGGATTATCCCCTATTTTACTAAAGAATTTCGAAGCCGATGAGCTTGCTAGAAATGGACTGAAGTGGACTAAATATTCGTCAAAAATTAATCTTTGTTTATTGCTTTTTAATAAACTAAACCCTTAATTTGTTTATTTGCAAAGTTACTCTTTTGTTGTCAAAATCCGAGCTAAAAATGACTTCTAAATACTATGGATTAAAATCCTTTCCATGCCAAATATCGAATTTGAATTAGAGGGGCTACAGAGATAGTAAATGCTTCTACAACTCAATGATTTTGACAACTTTATGTCGTTGAAAACTACCTCTTTCTACAATTTCGCGCAAAACTATTCCTAGTTTCGATAAGCTACTACGTTTTTCATAGTTTTTTATGAATTTTATTTTATGTTTTCCTCAGGACTATTATTTTCCATTTGTTTGCGAATTGAAATTGTCCCAATGTGAAGTAGCGGTGAATTTTTCTTGTTATTATAGCAATAATTATTTCATTAAAATGAATGAATGACATCTGTTATACGTTTGGCAGTATAAAATGATATAATTTATTCATACCGAAAATATTTTTTTATTAATAACTAAATTTTTATCACCTGAATAAATATTACATCAAATTTTAAAAAAATAACATATAATTTTTATATTCGTTTAAAAAATTTATAATTAGTCAAATTATTATAAAAGTGTCAAAATATGTATTTTATATTAAACTATAAAAATTGAAAACACAAAGTTTCCATTAAGTTTTCATACTGATTAAAAATATTGCATAGTCTTGTATATGTGATTTTAAAGTCTCTGTTTGAAATGCGCAGTCTTATGAATTTTTTTCTCTATAAGACTATTTTCACAAAGCCACATTTTCGAATTAATCTAAGAATTTTAATTTTTTTTTTTCGAATGCTTTAAAATAATAAGTAACATTCAATATCGTCTAAAATCATTATAACTGTTGGTTTTTTGGTTTCGCTTATTACCATTATGTAATTTCTATGCCTTCTTAAACTGATTTACGCCCGATTAAGAAGATCGGACGTCTGGAATCGAACATTGTAAGAAATTCTATTCTTCGTTCACTTAAAGTACCTAAGATGGCTCTATTCCTTCGATGGTCCACTTACAAAATCTTATACTTGAAATCCATCAATGAAATTTAAATTTCACGTTCAGATCCGGCTAGTGCCACAGATAAAACTGTAAGTGTATATATATATATTTTTGCCTGAAGTGCATATATATTTTTGGATATGTTGGAACACTCCATATAACCTCCTTATCAAGGCATTGAGATATTTGCTCCAAAAATTTATTATAAAGCTCACTTAAAATTAAGCTTTACTAGGTTGTTTGAAGTATCGTCGAATTGTTCTCCCTCTGTAAAATTAAAATCGATGTATAATTACTTCATATTTGTCTTCTACTAATTTATATGTGTACGTCACAGAAGAGCTGTTAACGCACAAAAATGAAATCCCAAATTAGAATTTTTATGAATCCCAAGTTGAAAATATATTTGTACCTGTAATTATACATATATTGTTACTAAGAAATAAAAATAATAGTTTGTTTTTCATATGTGTACACAGTGTAACAAGCAAATTTTGCCTATTAGTTTTATTTATATCACAGGTAATTATATAAGTCCGACGCCCATTGTACCATAGGATCAATGAAATAGTGTACAAGTTTCCTTCCTCCAACTATTAAAAATAGTAATGTAATGTTAACTCAGGGAAATAATTATTTTCTATTTTTAGTACAAAAAAAGCTTGTTTTTTCAAAATTATCCCTTATTAAGGTAGTACCAGCATGAAATCACTTTTCGACAGATTTGGCCGAATTTTTTTTCTCGGGTTTATAAAAGCTTTATTTATGAATTCCTAAAATTTCATAATTTTTGACCGTTTAGATCACGAGATATTTAAAGACAAAGTTCGCGATTTTGAGGGTCATGTCCCATTTAAAGCATGTAAAATGTCCGGTCTCTCCAACTATTTTTTATGATATTATTATATATTGAAGAAAAAGTAGAAAAAAATGTTTATACAATACAATTCTAAAAAAAAAATTTAGAAATTAATTTTCACTTTCGAGATATTAATTTTGACGTAAATTGATCGAAATTGGGACGTTGGCATAATTATTTCCCATTTTAAACGGTCAAAATTTCTGAAACTTTGGGAATTAATAGTAAGCATTATTAAATTCTTAAATTTAATTTTTCGTTAAATTCTGTAAAAAAAAATTGTACCATTGCTTTAGCATAGAAACTGCAAATACCATGCTGGAACATCCTTAAACTCTTTTTTAAATAAAATTCATGCATATACAGTTACTGAAATAAATAATATGCTAGAAATAATAGCGTTTTACAAATAATACACAAAAGCCTTCTGCTAATAACGACGTGCTAAAGAAAAGGAACTGATTTTTAATGAACTTCATAAATTTTATTTGTTATATCGTGTATTTACGTAATTTATCATTATTATCAAAGATCAAATGTATTTTACAAAAACTTACAGTGTCATTTCTCATTTAATTATTAATAAAATTAAAGTTGGTTGAACTTGGAATAATTAATAAATGTATATTTAAACATAATCTATTACTACTAATTTAATGGAAAAGTGTGAACTGACAAATTTATTTTTGTCAACTAAGTATATATACCGTGTGTAACTATTATATAGTAGTCCTGTTCCTATATATTGTGAGCCCATAAGAAGCGAATTTTCTATGATTTTTTGTTAACTTGATTATTATTAAAGGAATAAAATTTGATAATAAAGAAAAAAATAGGCATAAACCGTGGGGCTATTGTATGAATTTTATTATTATTATTAATAATGGGGGTTTAACCTCCGTATTTGTGACATACGCCTTATCATAGAGGCCACCCACACCATTATTTTGTTAATCTCTATTTATTCAATTACAATCATATTTACAATTACATTTTTTATGTGGGTGGAGTCGGTTACTTCGTTCTTATCCAAGCGACGACAATGTGATCAATTCTGCACTCCCATTAATTATAAATTGTTCACACTGCCGCTGCCTGGATTCGAACTCGTAACCTAAGTCTAAATAGACTAAGTCTAATTTAGACTTTTAGACTCTCGTATGAATTTTAAAGAAATTGACCGTTAAACGGAAGTCACAAAAGACATTGGGAAAACAAATAGCAGAACATATACACTAAAAAAAAGATATTTGTTGTTTTTTTATTCCCAGAACCAAAAAGTCGGGGCATCGACTGCGGTGGCCACTGGGGCATCGCAGTTCCTAAACGATGAATCAGAATTTTTATTTGAAAGGTAAGTTAATGGAGAGTGATCTTAGCTTTGTTTCATGTGCAAATTTAGGGTTTCGAACCCCAAACAACTAAAAAAGAGGCGATCATCTTGAAAATCGATTTAGTTTGGAGATAGCTAGCTATAAGGAAAGAAGTAATTGAATGGATAGTGGTCTAAGCCATGTTTCAAGTATGAGTTTAGGGTTCCGCTTCCGAAAAATTTGTCGAAGGTTTTGTTACGTTTGTAAATTTCACTTGCTTGTATGCCGAGAATCACCTGTAGTGCTAAATTGAGACTATTGATGGTTGAAGTATGGCTTGATTCGTGATTATGTTAGGAACAACCGCATTGGAGTAATTTGGACTATCAAGTACAACTGAATGTATAAACTGGCGGTTACCATGTCGAGGACAAAAGCATTTTAGGGGAAATAAGGAAAGCAACGCACGAGATCAAGGAGGACTTTTCAAAACATAATCTTATGCGAGCGAAGCAGGTTCTGAGGTTGAAGAAAGGAGTCGGACTGAAAACCGCCATGCGGACTTCATAAGTAAAGAGGGATAAGGAAACCCATGCAGGGTAAATGATAGATAACAAGTGATACGGAAATTGACCAACAACGCGGATGGATAACGGTAATGATATTGTAAATTTATTGTTAAAATTGGTCTTCATATAATCATAATCATTATGAATTTTCTTTTTCAATTATTACCACACGTTCCAAACTTCGTAAATAGTTCGCTTATCTCATCTGTCGTTCTGAATATGTCATTTTAACGGGGTTATTTTAACTGATTCCAGATTATCACATGGCGTACATTAAATAAGGACTATGTGGTCGTAAATAATAAATACACGCTTAAATGGATATGTTTCGAGGCTTCAAACTCAAAAACCTAACCTTTCTGAGAATCATCACAATGGTAAAGTATGGTCGACTCGTATAAATGAAGCCACTTAAGAAGTTTGGAATGTGTGGTTAATAACCGAAAAAATTACGTGATGTATTGGGGGCTAATCTATATATATAAAAAGAGAGTGTTTGTTTGTATGTCCCCGATTTTCCCTAAAACTAACCATTGACCTTCGGTAGGGGATTATGTCATTGGGTAGCCCTTAGGCTCCCATTGTGAATAAGGGAGTTTGGTGGGGGTGGAATTAAAAATGATCTAGGAATTCATAGAAAATAGATTAAAAAAATAGTTCTAATAGTACAATAGGCCCCACTGTCAATAGTACAATTTTCTAGAATTTTCTCGAACATTCTGGAATGTTCTATGGATTTCTATCGAATTTTCTAGAACTGTCTCGAATATTCTCGAATGTTGTATGGATTTTTATTGAATTTTATCAAAATTTCTCGAACAATCTGGAATGTTCCATGGGTTTCTGTCGAATTTTCTAGAATTTTCTCGAACATTCTGGAATGTTCTATGGATTTCTATCGAATTTTCTAGAATTTTCTCGAACATTCTGGAATGTTCTATGGATTTCTATCGAATTTTCTAGAACTTTCTCGAATATTCTGGAATGTTCCATGGGTTTCTATCGATCTTTCCCTTACTTTTCCGTACACACAGAGAGTGTAGACATAATATTGGGATCGGCCAAAAAAATCTTACTGTTCCGTACACACAGAGAGAATTAAAAATAAAGTCTTTCATTTAACAATTTTGATATTTAAATGTGCAAAAACAACCCAGCGAAGCGGGTTTAACAGCTAGTTATTTTATATTAATAATATACACATAGGGTATAACTCCACACTGAATTATTAGGAAAATATATAATAATATAGAGATTACATTATACATAATAATATTAATATGAGATAATTAAAATCGTACCTATCTATCCTATTGATTCCCTTGTGAGTGAATAGAATGGACATAATACTTCTACGTAATGAAATGTGCAAAATAATGTTTGAATAACCTTAATATAGTTAGTGTGAGTAGTTCCCGATAAAAATGGGTGCAGTTACTAGTTGAAAATAATAATATTTGCTCTGTTAAAATATTATTAAGGTACTTACTTTATTATTATTATTATACCGTTAGTATATTTTACTGTAATGTATATAGATAAGCTTTTACTGTAGGATGACTCAAATGTGTTTTATATTTGATCGAAAGATATTGATGGATTGATTTGCACTGTGTGTGTGTGTTTTTTTTTAATTGGTAATCATTATATCTGCACATCAATACTAATTTATTATAAGTTTCGATTACTTCGGTCAATTAGCGTAATTTTTTTATTTTAATATATTTGCGCATTTAGTTTAATTTTTTTAAATTGTGCGTAACAGTGTTGAATAAAAAAGTTTTGGTGTGAGTGAATTTTGTGTTATGTGAGTAAATTTTTGAATTATTTGAATCAAGTTATTGAGAATATTACAAATATTAATTAAGGTGACATTAGAGTTTCATATTTTTTTGTAAATTAATTTTTTGCTTAAAAAATTGTCTTTATGTCTCATGAATACCGTTTGGAAATTAAAAACAAAAAAGGTTTTTGAGTTATATGTATATAACTCAAAAACCTTTCTTATATATATACATCTATATAATAAGTATTAAGGGATAAACTTTAAAGTTGTTTTATTCTTCAAGTATGTTTTTCTCCGCTTCGCGTTTTTCAAAACTGCAGCATTGATATTTCGATGCCAACTTGATCGATTTTGCTCTTCTGCCCACATTTTGCCATTGTTTTTGATACTAAAAAACCAAATAAAATTTATAATGCCTGAGTCCTGAGCGAAATTAATTTGAAGATGCCTCTTGATTTTTTTTGCTTTAGTCCGTTCGTTCGTTGTTTGTAATTATAAAATTTATCATAAGTTCAACTATCTTAAGTTCAAATGCTTTCACACTTGCACACTGATGAATTCATCCTGTGATCGGGGGGTTGGCTTTGAACCTTACACAGAATGCTTAATTAATTCTAGTTCAGTCTTAAAATAACATTCAATTCAATTTGACATAAAAATTAAAATTTTAAGTTAATTTTTTATAGCTCTAATTGCTCAAGGTTTAAATTGTAAAATTTCTAATTATACAACGTTCAAAGCCCCAAGTAAAAAAAATGAGGAATTTTTGAGATATCGAGCACTAAAATAAATAGATTATTGCGAAATTTTTTCGAGCGAAAGTGCTAGCGAGAAAATCTAATTAGTATAGCATGAAGTGTACCATAATTGCAAAAAACTTGACCGATTAATGCTCAAACTCATAATTTGTGTGCGGGTACCTTAAATGAGTGCATAGAAGCAAGGTTCAAACAGGAAAAATATTCCAGAAAAAAAGATTATGCAAAGTGTAAATAATTATATTTTTTATTTATTTTTAGATTTCATTTAAACGTAATAAAATGACACAGTTGCGTTTTGCACTTGCACCGTTAGGTGTGTTATCAATGATATCTGGTACCCAACATCTACAATTTGATAAAAAAACTGGAAAACCAAAACGTTTAGGCTGTTATCAAAAAACTTATAATATAACATTAATATTTTTGGCAGTTTTGTTTTCTTTATGGAGTATTCATGGTAAATTTAAATATGCGTATAAATTACAACTACCTGTATTGGGACTATTAAATTTTTTATCACAATTAAGTTTGACAATTGGTATTATATTACAAGGTATGTACTTATATTATCATATAATACGTCTTAAAAACTATGGTGCGTAGCTTAAGCTTTACCTATAATACCTACATCATATTATTGGATTAATATATCAAAATAAAAAAAAATTAAAAAACAAAAAATATTGATATCCAACCTTAACCTAAGTTCGATGGATAATCCGTCCCTTGAAATTGAACCATGAACAAGAATATATATAATTTAGATTACACTGAATTAGTTGTAATAGACATTGTGTAGAATGAGGTTTCCTTTCCTGGAGAGCAACATACGTGGGTCGAACTGGCCCCGTTAGTTAATCTCCGGGAATGGATGTCTGGAAAGATAATTGGAAAAAATATTTAAAAATTGTTTAAATGAGGGTGTGGATTGTGAAGTATTCAGTTACTCTGCGGACAGTTTCAGCCAGATATCGTAGGAGATGTACTTACCAAATAAGTGTACCCACCTTATCGAAAGTACTAGCAGTTTCCTGACCTCTTTTCTGGACAATGATCTCATATTTTTCTTGATTCCTTAACGCTCACTTCAACTGCTTAGAAAATATGTACAAACGCATTCCTCGGCGCCCATTTGATTTCCATATAATACACTTTATCACCCTGTTATACACCTCCTATTCCCCAATAGGACTAATTACTCTAACCATCTTAGGGTTTTACCTCGGAGTCTAACGGAATACGCTGAATTTTTTACAAATATCTATTTTGATAGTAAAAATGTCTCAAAAGTCACATGACCATATGTGCGCGTTTATAGATATTCAAGGTCAAAGGTCACGAAAATCAGTTTTTTTTAATGTCTCGTTTCTTCTGCCTTCAGTCATATTAACATTTATTAAAAAAGTTGTAGTGGATAAAATTTTCTATAAATTTTGTCTGAATTTGTTTTGTACGTTGAATCGTTTTTGAAATAGAGGGCGCAGAAGATGAAGCACATAGTTTAACGTGCTTCAGTGCTGGGTCAATATTTATAAATATAAGATATTAAATAATTATTTAAGTAGTATTTAATGAATAATTGAATAAAAAAACCACATAATAGACTGAGATTCACGATTGACCCTGTCTATTATACGGTTTTTTTGGTTAGTTATTCATTAAATACTACTTAAATAATTACCTTATATTTATAAATATTGACCCAGCACTGAAGTAAGTTAGGCTGAGCTCTCCAACTTAACCACGTGGTGAGGTCGTGTTTAAGCACTAGCCAGTAAATAAATCCCTTTCTTGATTAATCCATTTAGATTATTAGGGAATATTCATGAAATTTAAATTTGGCTCAAATATTTTTCTTCCGTAACTTTAATGACTGGACATTTCAACTAAACCATTATTTTAGTAATTAATATCTTTTTAATTACTTAAAATTAGTTAATAAAAGAACAAATTCAGTGAGGGCATTTAAAAATTTCTAAAACGGAAATTCAAATTTTAATACGGACGTGACATCATAGTACGGGCTTGTCAAATTTGTTGACATAGTGTATGATATTAATTACTTACATCTTTTATGGTATTTCATTAAATTATACTATTCTACGGATTTTTATTAGATAGCTTTTTATTTATTTTTTTCCACTTAACATACTTACATCATTTTTAAGCAGTATTTATTTATATTTATTTTTACTTTGTTATAACGGTGTAAGCAATGAATTAAAAATATAAAAAAATACATAAATATTTCCTACTATTGTAATATTACTGTTTTAGGTATAATACCACAATATTTCACAGACAGTTCACTGTGTATTATCTTAAAGAATATGATTGAAGCCGATACGAAATTGTCAATCAATTGTAAACAGCATTATTTATCATTACGTTGGATGCTATGGACCATATTAGTGATTGTACATGTGTGTTTTTTAAGTGTTGAATTATTTACGCATTATGTCTGGACGAATTCATTTGGATTCGAAATTTCGAAATATTATCTATGCGAAGGTGCCTTCATATATCAGTTAACAATGCATGCAACACAACTATATGCATTTTTGATATTAATTAAAGAACGATTTAAATTTATAAATGAATTATTACCATTGGCGGCAAATGGACATTGTTATGAATGGATATCATGTTCTGCAATAAATGGTGCAAAAATTGAAGCGGCTGATGTATGTCCACGATTTGAGACAAGTGATACTTTAGTGAAGAAAACGCCATCTGGTAATTTTTTTAAATTAATTTATTAATAACTTAAAATTAGTCGCCCTATTAGCAGTTGGTTAAGGCGTAACGAATTCCGTCCGCGGTATGCTTGGGGTAGCGGGTTCGATTCCCGCCGTCGCAACAAAATTAATTTAATTAATAGTTGTGATGGACTGGTGTAGTGCATGGTATATGCATGAAGGCGGTGCCTCTGAAATTGAGGAGCTGATAAGTGAAATTATCAGCGGAAAGATGGTAAAACACATATATGGTATCACAATGGGCTTTATAGCCTCAGTGTGTCCTTCGTGGGCAGCCAATATAACCTAACCTAACCTAGCCTAACTTAAAATTAATTAATAAAAGTACAAATTCAGTGAGAGAAATTCAAATTTTTAAAAAGGTAAATTCAAACTCTAAGTCGGACGTAACGTCATAGTATGTGATTTGTCAGACTTGTTGATATGATTAATTACTTATATTTTGTATAGTATTACCATGGATATATACAATAATTACTACATCCGTTGATATTACACCTGTAGCAAACAGTACATTGAATTGTCACCAAATGACAGCTCACATATTAGTACGTCATAAATAGGCAGCGCCAAAAGAACTGCATTTAAACATCTCAAAATTATTCTCTTTTTTTGTAAATTTCATCTCGCATCTCGGTGATTTTTGATCTTATTATCTCTTCGCATCCCTACTAGCTCGTGGATAGTGTATATAAAACTTATTTTCTATAATTGAAATACCCTACACAACTGGCTATAAAGTCAATAATACCTCAAAATCTAGGAAATATACTGGTGATCTTGACTGCGATCTTTTGAACTCATATCATGTTTATAACTAATTTCAGGATTAATATTCCACCATAAAACCTTTTGCATTTATTTATTGAAATATAATTCCATTTAATATCACAATCATAGAATTTTAATAATCTTATTTGATTATTATGCTTTTTATAATAACTTTTGTTTTTCAGTACGAGAATTGGCTAAAATTCATAATATGTTATACGAGTCATCAATAGCAATGAATAGATATTTTGGTGTATTAATTGTAATATTATGCTTTCAAGTTTTTGTAATGTGTACTCAAAGTATTTATTGTGGTGTGGTTTTGGGAACTGGCTTACAAAAAGTAGTGTTCTCAACTTTTGATATACGCTTGGCTGTATTTTTAATGGTCTGTTGGGCTTTATACAGCACAGTAAGTAAAATTATATTTCTATATTTCTATCATTGTCCAAATTTTATCCGTCGAGTAAGACCTAATTTGGTGACCCCATTCTAAAATTCCTAATTATAATAATATTGTGGAACGGCAAAGTATGTTTCTCTCGACTTTTTTGAGTACGACTAGGATTAATTGTTTTCATTTTCAAACTGCACTTATAAAATTTGGAGTCAGGAAAGAACTGAAGTGAATTATACCACCTAGTAATAATCAAAATAACTAACTCGTCACGTTTCCAGGATATTTATTATTTTTGATTTACAAAAAAATGCCCACAAGAATATGAAAAAACTATTACAAATAAAAAAACGCTCTACATGTTCGTCGCTGACTTGTCCAAGGTTTTCAGAAAACAAATGGTTCCTTGAAATGTTTTGTTAAAAATTATGTAATAAATCAGCAATTGACTGTCGGTAATTTTCATTTCGTTTGTTGCCTACGAACTCTTTTATAACAAGTCGTAGTGAATTCCTGGCAGATCTCTAACTATCCGACAGATTGCTTCCAAATGTCCCATCTTTTAAAAGTTTTTCGATTTTTGGTCCGATAAAAATACCTTCTTTCAGCTCGGTTATGAGACGTTAGGAAAAATGGAGCATAAAATCTTAAATGAAAACATTTAAGATGTTTCTTTGACATTATAAAAATGAAAACAATAAATGTTTGCCTTTAGTTATTGCCACTAAATAAAAAGATATGAAATTAATTGGAAGGACTTGAACTTTATTTTATTTTGTAAATTTAATTAATAATATAATTTTTCAGAGCTTGTTGGTTTTGTTAACCGGTTTATGTGAATATACTGTAAATGCAGCCAATGATACTGGCATTATTGCACATAAAATTATATTAGAAGATACTTTAGATCCAAATACCGTTACAGAATTAACACGTTTAGCACAACAAGTGAACCATCAAAATTTACAATTCTCTGGATGGGGTTTATTTAATGTTAATTTAACAACATTAACACAGATGATTGGAGCCGTTTCATCATATATAATTGTAGCATTACAATTTGAAGGAATGACACCATCTGTAGCGCCACCATCTTTATTACCACCGCATTAGCCACATTAGTATTTATTAGTTGTAATATAAACGACTAGTCATATAAATATAAGAAGTTAATATGTGTATGCTAGTAACTAAGTATTTGTGTGAAACGTGAACAGTCATAAAACTAATTAAAATATGATGTTAGCATGTGAATAGACTTTGTGCCTTTTTTATTACTCATTTTTGTAAATATATTTGAAACTTTACACTAAAAGGGTGACGTATAAATTATATTGAAAACAAATTCCACTCAAACTCTCCTGAATTTCTTAAAATCTACTGAATTTAATGTTTTGCACAAAAGTTATCGAAACCATTTTGAACAGAACAATAAATGGTCATCCAAATTGCTTGCAAAAGGTCCAGAAACGGTCTTTCTGCACCTACTGCAATCCTTTACTCTTTCGAGGTAATTTTCCATGAATTGTCAGTTTCTTCGTACCTAAAGATCTATTTTAAAGGGGATATTCAATTTGACCGGAAATATGGTACGATAATTTGTAATTTATGCGTGATTCTATGCTGAAAATTATATAGTCCACTAAATATTAAGAGTTTGGTATAGAATAGAGAGTTAGTTATATCGTACTGTCGTTAAAAATTGTTTTAATTCTAGAATTTCCTTCAAAACGATTTTAAAGTAAAAGTTTTTACTATTTCAGAAATAGGTTTCAAAGTAGTGTACAGCATTGAACTACTAAACTAAATGTTTTAATTAATTACTTTTATGTTTTAAAACTATATTTATATTTTTATTTCAACAAAAATTTATTGTATTTTTTTTTTTTTTTTTGGTCCTTTCAATTTTGCACAAATAAGTTTAAACTAAACAAAAACAATAAAATAGGTTTTAAAATTAAAGAACGAAGGAAAATCGATGAGAACTATCTTTGGTACAATTTAAATACCTGTGGTACGATTTAAGCTTTAAACTTTGATATAACCAACTTTCTCCTATTAAGATAAGTTTTAGAAAGTAATTTAAAAATATGTAATGTAATGTAAATCATTTTAAATTATAATACAAAAATAACTTATAAAATTTCGATGAGCTTTTTATTATTTGAGTACTTAAAACGATAAATTTTTGATTATCAAAATAAATATAATATAAATTATTTTAATCTTCCCCTAATTTATGATAATTACAAAATCAACATTGATTATAAGGACCATTATAATTATATGATAAGATTATATAATATGACAAGCTTTTAAAATGTTTATGGGTGTTATTATGTGAAAAAGCTTATTTGAATCTAATAGAAGATTAATTTTGTTCGAGAAATTTCAGGAATTTTGTGTTTTTTAATTTTTTGTGTTGTTGTTTAATATTCGTGTAAGTTTTATGTTTATATATTTATTTCATTTAAACTTTAAATTATCAAAAAAAATTTTTTTTTCTTATTTAAAACATCGGATAGGTATTAGAAAACGTAGTTAATCATTTGAGAATATTGAGAAGTGCTAAAAGTAAAAAAATTTCACATTCTCAACGGAAAAACCGCAATAGTTTTACATATACCAGGATGAATGAAACTTCTGGATTAATAGTCAACCAGTGATTTAACTCCTCATGCGAATATTTTTCAAACAATATTTACTTTTGCGATTCGGAGTCATATATGAATTATAATATAAATAGGTAGGAGATATTAATAGATTATAATGCTGAAATAGTCTCACAAAAATTAAGATTTATAGTTGTCTCAAATTGCTTTAAAATTACTTATTTAACAAGCTTTTAATTAGTTTCAACTGTACGTTGTTTCTAATCAAAACTTTATTAATTAAAATAAATCATATTTTAGAGACACGCTTTTGTTATACTAAAATGTAGAAAATAATTTTTCTTAGGAGTCACTCGTATACATGACTATTCGTAAAAGTTTCAGGCTCTCAAATCACCCTTGGTACTTAAAATTGAGTACGGTTAGTTTTTACAAGTCAATTATGAGTGACTCGTAAGAAAAGTTATTTTCTACTTTTTAGTGCAATAAAAGCTTATCCCTAAAAAAGTAATTTTATTAAATTATTTTTTTCTTTTTGTAGAAAATTATGGAACTGCACAGTGCATTAATGCCATTATGCATTTTATCATTCTTATCCGGTTGTATTTATATCCATATCGATAAAAACACTGGTGAAATTCGTCCATTATGCTGGATACGAAAATCGTACAATTTGCTTGTCATAATATTCTTGGTAACCTTCTCGTTATGGAGTCTTTATTGGAAATTTACCTTAATTAATCACTCTAGCATAAAAATACTTGGCATACTGAGCATAATGTCTGAAATGGCGTTACTAATTGGTTTAATTATTCAATCTATAATGATCGCATTACATTTAAATTATTTGAAAAAAATTACAATAAATATGCGTCAAGTGGAGGCAATTTTAAATTTAAATACAAAACAGCATTATGGATATATCCGTCGATTTCTGCTGGTTTTAATAATTTTATTATTTGTTTTGGGTATATCTGTTGGAACTTTTAATACATTCTTTTGGTCATGTCAAGAATATAGGTTTGACATTGCAAAGTTTTATATATGCGAAAATGTTTTGAGATTTCGGATTACCATTCATTGTCTGGAATTATTTGTTTTTTTATTATTAATCAAGGAACGTTTTATATTGGTTAATGCATCGTTGCCAACTGTTATTGAAATGCAAACTGGATACAATGAAAAATGTCTGAAAAATGCTACTATTAAAATTAAATGTAATCTTCTTAAACTAGTTCCATCTGGTAAGTTGTTTGAAATAGTCGACTATACAGTGAGTTAATTTTAAAAGTATCCACCCTTAGTAACTGCTTGACCTGATGGGGTTATTGTTTTGCGTGAAAACACGTCGATTAAGATATGAAGGCGAAGTACACAAATGGTACCTAGAGATTTCATCCCTTGACCCTCAGCTTCTCTCACTTTGCAATTTCAAATGGCACCTCCAACCTTATGAAACTTCATTTGAAAGGGCATAAAATTCATTATTCAACCCTGATAAAAAAAAATGAAATCGATAGATTGGTTACATGCTAGACTTATTATAAGCAAAAAATTACGAATTGGACACACTGTTGGACTAAATTAAAATAAGAAATTATTTTATGGCGGTCGAAACTGCCGCCATCATTAGCTAGACAAAAGAACATCTTCTGTGTATCTTAAAAACCAATCGATCGGTTTCATTTTCATCATGGTTGAATAGATATATCCTTTAAAAGATGTATCACCAAGTAGGATGTGCCATTTTAAATTTCAAAGTTCTTCCAACTTAATGAATAGTTATATCTCAGAAACGGCCGGGGCTTCGAAGAAAAAAGTATTGAGACATTTTTTACATTTATTTATTTGATCTACAATTTTCGACTGAACTAATTTTATAATAAAACTTACCGTTTTGCTGAAAATAGCGAAAAAACGGTTTTTGTAACCTGTGACTCCGTGTAAATTTTTTCTCAAGTATCGGAACAATGAGGACTTTTAGATTTCATTGGTGTTTAGAACAATCCAACTAACTTTGAATGTACTTCGGATGAACCTTTTTAATTGATTAAAAATATTTAGGTTATAAAGTTATTTTTTATTCGTTTACAGTTCGTGAATTAAATCGAATACATAATATGCTTTATGAATCATCACAATATGCAAATCGTTTTTTTGGCATGTCCATGTTGATTTTAGTTTTACAAGTATTCTTTTCAATTATACAAAATGTTATATATATTGCATACCTGCAATTCGTTGCTCTTTCATCTACTCAACATTACTTCTCAAATATTGGCGTAACATTATCGATTTTCTGGTTGCTTTTCGATTTGGTAAGTATATACAAGCATATATCTTTTCACTTATCTTTCTCTACAGGAAAAACAAGAATTGAGGTTCTTTGCTTTATACCGATAAAATTGATTTCTAAATCTACAAATAGGGACTTTTTCACATGGAAGTTGAGAAATGTTTTGGCAATAATATGAAAGGGGATGTCGAGGGCCACAAGAGCAATAATTATTACCTTAATTTGGACATTTGCAACATTATTGGAATAAATACATTAGTTATATGTATTTTTGTAGTTAAAAATATTTATTAAAATAATTATTCCCAAATTTTTCAGAGCTTAGTCGTGATATTGTGCAGTTTATGTGAGTACACCGTAAAAGAAGCAAATCAAACTGGTATCTTAGCATATAAATTATTGTTAAATGATAATTTATCATCAGAAATAGCTAATGATTTACAACAATTTGCAAATCAAATTCAACAACAAAATATAAAATTTACAGCATATGATTTATTTGATATTAATTTAAATAGTTTAACACAATTAATTGGTTCAGTTACGTCATACATTATTGTTGCTTTGGAATTTTATAATTTGTCACCAGAATTAACAAGAACATCGTACAATAATTCATCAACAACTCGTATCTAGGCATTTGACGCCCGTGGGCAGTTTAAAAAAATTAAATGAAAAGTATTGGAAAAACCTATTGGGAAAATCATAATGCCATGCGACAACTGGTACCTTTAAATAGAATAACGAAAACAGACTTAAACTAAGTTTCTGCGTTGAATAAATAGTCTAATGTTAAGAAATCATATTAATTTATATCAATAATATTAAAATTTATGAATAAAAATTGTCTAAAAAAAGTAGTAATCATGTTATTCCATAGAACACTAGGTACACTTAAAGTAGACCATTGATTTAATCCTGCTATTGACTGTCATAATGATTGTTTGACACCATTAGTTAATTTTCTCCATTATTAATTTTTTGGTGATTATAAATGTACAGAGTAGGCCATTTTAATCTAAACGCCTATATATCTCGTTTTGTAATTAACCAATAAAAAAATTACAAAAGTTGCAGAATTTCATGAAGGCCATCATATTCTGACATCAGATTGGATCTAGGTGATCGGGTTTCTTTAATCTAGATCCTAAGCGGTAAGAGAAAAAAACAACACTTTTAATTAGAGAGTTGATCCTTATGAAAAAAACCAACACTTTTCATCAAATCATTTTTTTCGAAAATCGTCAACCTTCTAAAGGAATTCGATTTAAAACTATATCATTATTGCATTTAATCGAAAGCTATTTTTTGATTGATTAACTACAAAATGAGATATATGGGTGTATAGATTAAATTGGATCACTCTGAATGTGGTAGGTAAAAAATGTGTCTAAAAACAAATCTAGTGCAGAAATTTATTGATTGATAACTTGTTGCGTTTAATCAACCTTTCTTAGCTCTTTTTGATAATTGAATCCTTCAAATTGATAAATTACTATACTTAATTCTATAACATATGTTATAGCTGATAATGTCATTTTCAAATCAATTGTTAAATATCCATATATTGTACATTGAAAAGGTCGTTGTTGTATCGATTGAATAAATGATTCGACTTGTCTACGAGTTTGTTTTTCTAATTGATTCTTTAGTATCAATTGATGTAAACTTTGTAAAATTTGATTTGCTGATTTGGTTGTTGAATGACATGTCTGGGAAATTATCATCAGAACAACCTAAAACATTCAGAAATGCTGATTAATACCTTAAATAAAAAAATTTGGAAGGATTATTTGATTTGTTTCAGTTCATATTGGAATGTCGCAATACGAGAGTAGCTTTCTCGTATTGTATCGATCTCACGCAAAAGCTATTTTGTCGTATACTCTCGTTTTCAACTCTTTTTAAACCAAGAACTAAAAAAGGGATGTTGACCGCTATATGTGTCTGTCTGTCTGTCTATCTGTCTGTCTATAACATCATAGTGCCTAAACGGGTGAGCCGATTTTGATTTTTTTTGTTTCGTTTGAAAGGTAATTCAATAGGGAGTGTTCTTAGGTATGTTTAAGTGCAATTTAAGGGTTATGTATCCGAAAAAACTAAAATTGGCGATGATCTTCAAAATCAGCTCAGTTTTAGAAATGATGGTAGTTTAATAGAAAGTATTCTTAGATATGTTTGAAGTGCGAGCTAAAAGTTCCGTATACAAAAAATTTTTGTCAGGATTTTTTTAATTTTGTGAATTTCACTTGTGTATTTGTTTCTATTACGGAATCTTAAACTCCCACTTGAAACATAGCTATGAACAGTCGGATTATCCGGTTAGGGACTACGACAAGTGAAACTTATAACAGCCCCTTTTTAGCCGGGGGTTAAAAACGGCAGACCAAAAAATATTCATCAAAAGACAAAATTCGTGAAAGTCGACTTCCATAAATTCGACAATCAAATCGTAAAAGCCTCATTTTTCTTCATGATCAAACTTACTTTTATCATCCCTTCAGCAATCATCCCAAAAACAATTTTGCTCTTTTTTTGCTTATGTTCTAATATAGGACTTAAATATTGTCTGCCGTTGATTGGCTCGACTAAGACTATTGTCTCTAATGTTTAAGAAGGTTGTTGTAGGTAACGGGGGTATAAATATTTTGCATTTTTAAAGTTAATTTTAAGGTTATTCGATACTTACAAATAAAATTCCACTGAATATTGTATGCATGTATGTTATTCGTATTGGATCAATAAAAATATTATTCAAATTCGTATAAATTATTGTACATCCATAATATAATAGTTTTGTAATTGTAAGTATTATATAAATAAAAAACAATAATATGGTGAAACCGTATATATCATTTAATGTATCACCAATATTACATAATTTATCATATAATTTACGTAAATTATTCACTAAAAATAAATTCATTACCAATTTATTATTTAGACTAATCAAAATGTAATAAGTGATATTATTTCCACTAATGACATAATGCCAAAACTTTAATAGTCGAGGAATGAGTGAATTTCTCTCTATTTCCTCTTGGATCTAATTTCAAGAATCTTTATGATTGAATACGTGGTCCTGGGAAAAATGAGTAATCTTTATTTTCCAAATTGTTTGAATTTTTTTTACATATCTCTCGCATTAAATGAAACATAATCCGTTAAGTCAAGACAGTAATTCACACCTAATTTCAAGAGGATAAACTCTTTACCTATTCTTAAATTTGATCAACATTTATTAAGATTTTAGAATAACTAGGGCCTATCATATATACGCCCTACAATATATAAAAATCAAGGAGCCATTTAACAATTTTGTATTTTGCACCGTTACGATAAACGAGAAGCTATGAACCGTAAAACAATTCGATTTTTTCAATGTAAACGTAAATTAGAGTGTCAAAGTAGGCTTGAAATGTGCCGAAGAACGGACTGGTCTATAAGAAACGTAATAATATATTCATGGGCACAAAAATGGTGAAAGCGTCATGAAGAATCAACTTAGAATCACTAAGAATGCTAATTCATTTTTAGTCTTAAATTTATGTAGCCCAATTTGAAAGCCAAACTTTAATTTGACAAAAATTGCTACAAGTGGTTAGTATATTGACGCAGCTTTTTGCTTTTGATCCCCGTCGAATTCATTAAGCTTATTGAAAAGATTTTCGAACCAAAGTTGGGCGTTATTTTATTATAAAAAACGTGCTAAATTACACTTTTGTCTATTACCGATGACGAATATCCGCCAAATTATAGCCCCCTGTACCTAAAAAGCCGTTGGGAATTGAAAATAAGCAATATATTCTCTTTAGATTACATTATTCTTGCTATATTTCGGGGTAGATTTGGCCACTCCCTAGGAAAATACCCCAATTTGTTTAACGTACCAAAGTTCTAGTGGGCAGGGGAGAATGATTTATAAGTTAAAGACAAAAAACTTGTATTACAGCCCAGTAGACGATAAAATATAATAAAGAAGGCAGGCGGTACATACTTATTCTATGGGAAATTTCAACCTCGCCATAGTGAACAGGGCAAATTACGCGATTTTGCATTTCAATAAGTTAAAGTTTTTCAAAAAGTACCTGTTTTTGGTTACGTTAAGCTGATGTCAAAATGAAAAATTTTAGTTAAATGTATCGCGTTTGGTATTAAGTCAAAGAAAAAAACAAGTGAAAACAAACAATTGCCTTAGTTAATTGTTGAAATACCATGTATAGACAGTGTTGATGCGCAATTGTTTGTTTTTTTTAACGTCACGTAAATAACAAAAGATATTCACTTTTAAATAGACACACACCCAACTGATATTCCTATATTAATGCACACTATAAAATTTGCACCTAATTAACGCCCTCGTGGGTAAACAGTGATGTTTACAAAAAAATGTTTCAAACAAAAGTTTTTTATTTTTTTATAAGGAACATTTTTTACATTTAAACTTTTGTTCTATCTCTAACGGTTTACAAGATGGGTCCGTATTTTCGTCCGTTTACAAGACCCAATTGACCTATGATGCTCATTTTTTCGAACTTGAGTTTCACTTTTTACGTCCTGAGTACGCTGTAAAAATTTCAGCTCGATATCTTTTTTCGTTTTTGAGTTATCGTGTCATATCACAGACGGACGGACGGACAGACGGATAACCGGAAATGGATTAATTAGGTGATTCTATGAACACCTATACCAAAATTTTTTTTGCAGCATCAATATTTTTAAGCGTTACAAACTTGGGACGAAACTTAATATACTATGTATATTTCATATATACATGGTATAATTACCATTTAGATGTCGATAATTTTCACGAACAATCATTTGCCCATCATTAAAACTAAACATGTTTGGTAATATTTGATTATATATAAAATCAAAACGATATTTTAATAAATATATAAATTGTAAATAATCAAAAATATTTATCATAATTAAATATAATATTAAAAAATCGAATGTATAATATATTGCAAAACTACCAAAAACTACACACAAATACCAAACAAATTCATTAATTATAAAACCAAAAATAAACATTATAGTAAATATTGTAAAAAATATAATTAAAAATATTTCATGTGTTAATATTATGTTTAGCTGTGAATCAATTATTTGAAAATAATTAAATATTTTTATAAATTTTTTATTATTATATAAAGTTTGTCGTATAATATGTATGATTATATTAAATATATTTAATTGAAAACCAATATGTTCACAAAAAATAATAAAATCAATTGATCCATTATAGATTTCAATACGTTTATATGTACTATAAGTATTTAAAGTAATAATTAAGAATATAATTAGAAAATTATAAATTTTATGTATAATGGAAATTGATTCAATTTTTTTATTTATTTTATTATATTTATAACCAGTTAAACCACAAAATTTCATAAAATTATGTAAGAATTTTATTGAATTATATATTTGGGACATTTTCTTTTCGTTTATTCGTAATGATAACTTGACTGTTACGTAATGTAAACGAAATGAATTCTTTGTTTTTTATTATATGATTTTTTTTCTTGCTTTATAGGAATTTGATAGAAACATTACCTTCATTACTTTCGCATCAAAATATTTATTCTTAGAATGGTATATAAGAATACAGTTGCTTGCTCCTCTGGAAAGGCTATCGAAGTATGGGAAAAAAAGTTAACGGCACATGTTATAAAAGGAATAAAAAAAAAACTGTCCGTAGGATATGTAACCACTTTTTCTAAATTTAAGAGCATTGAAAAAAATACAAACATATCATGAATCAAGCCACAAGAGTCAAATGTATTCATGCCAAGCGCTTTAATCAGCGGGACCGTATATGCTCTAGGCTCAATGTATAATTTTTTCAAATTTGTTTTGTTTTGTCATAAATAAGTTATCTTTCTTCAAAACTTAATAAACAAACATGACTAATAAATACGCAAATACGTGTTTGACATCATTAAGCTGTTTTGAGATACTACACCCCGAAAAAAATTAGTTTTGTGTATACAATCAACGGAATAATCATAATTAACTATAGATCTCTTAGACATCTCTAAATGTATTTTAAACGACGGAAAATATTATCAAGAATGCAACGTGGATGGCGATGCGAAAAAAGAAGGGGTTATTAAGAATTAGCTATAATGACTTTGCTCATTTCTTGTGGTTTAACACAAACTTTTCATTTTAAGAGGATACTATTTTGAAGTAAAAAAACTTGAGAGCTTTGTAAAAAATAGCGAATGTGATGCCCGACACATTTTAGCCTAGAATCTGATGATAAATTATGCCTAATGAATTTTCCAATCAATTGTGCTAATCTATCCTATACTAGTTGAAATATTATTGTAATTGCACTGTTCATTTGTAAAATAAATGTAGCAACATTTGTTTAATCAAATTTTTCTATATCAGCAACCTTTTAACATACGTATTATGTAACTGCAAGGCGTCATTAAAAAAAAATTCGCCAACTGTCAGTATAACAAGTGAAAACAAACAATTGACTGAGTTAATTGTTGAAATACCATGCATAGACAGTGTTGATGATTCTATCACATTACATACATACATGTCACACATACAAAACTGATATTCCCATATAATACATACATAATTTGTGCTCTTACGGGTAAACAGTGATGTTTACAACAAAATGTTTCAAACAAAAGTTGTTTATTGTTTTATAAGAAACATTTTTACATTTAAACTTTTGTTCTATCTCTAACGGCTTACAGGACCCAATTGACGTATGTGGCTCATTTACGAACTTGACCTTACTTTTTACGCCCTGAGTACGCTGTAAAAATTTCAGCTTGATATCTCTTTTCGTTTTTGAGTAATCGTGATGACAGATGGACAGACAGGCGACAGACAGACAACCAGAAATGGACTAATTAGGTGATTTTATGAACACCTATATCAAAATTTTTTGCTTCAATATTTTTAAGCGTTACAAACTTGGGACTAAACTTAATATACCTTGCATATTACATATATGCATGGTATAAAAACTCATTTTTGAAAACTCATAGTGACTTAACTCCTCAGTAATCCTAGATTGGTATGAAGGTCCATTTATAGCGAACTTTAATCGAGAATAATAATAGAGGTCCGTTTTTCGTGAAAAAATTATCTGAATCAGAAAAAATTTTTATATTATTAAGGCAGACCTAATTTCCCATTCTACTTATAAAATTCACGAGCAGTACTCAATGTTCTAAGAATTGCTGTTTTTTAGGCCCCAAATCCCTAGAATTTTCGCATATGAAAACAAATTTTAGTTGTTAAACTTTTTCAGTTTTTAGATAGGAGGCAACTGCCCCTATATACCCACCACGCTCTTGCTGAATGCTTCCTCACGGTCTTAGTTCATTTAACTGCCATTTTCGTCTTTTCTGCAAAGTTATTCTTATAGAAGCCTTTAAATCTAAGAGGAAATAGCGGAATAAAATAATTGTAGTTTAAAGGAATTTTTTATTATTAAATAGACAACTTATTTCATTACAAACAATTTTCTATTTTACCAAGTATTAAAATAAAAGTTGAATTTATACTTCTCATATTTTTCTTAAGGTATTTCTAAATAGTATATAGGATTTCTATCCTTTACTTGTTAAATATCGACAACATCGAAAATTTATAGCGGATAATAGATGCGGTCAATGTTTCTACAATTGTATATCGTTGAAAATTATCTCCTTGCACAATTTCATTACAAACTATTTAACTACCTCAAGGATGTATTTAGGTATTAAATGTATTAAATTGTATTAATATAACAAGATATGATGTAACTGCTGCAATTGTACTGGATGCAATACCCAAATCAATTACAAATAAACCGCATGCATTAAAAACAAATTCACGTTGCTTTACACGTGTTGTAAACCATTTCAATTCTTTTCGATTTGTATCCGATATCAATTGCGTATACATTATTAATAATTTATGTAACGTATATAATATTGTATTCGCTGAATTTGTTACATGACGGCATACAGCTGCTATAAATAACATTGTTAGCTAGAAAAAGAAAAAAAATTATTTCGTGTTATACTCAATTGGAAATGGTATTCAAAAGATTCTATTGCCGTTGTCTTTAAAATTTTTTATTAAATATAAGTCGTACTCAGTAAATTGAATAGTCGTACTGAGTAAATATGGTGAAATAAGTTAAAATGAATCTAATTATTTCGATTATTTTTCTGCTCTAATATTTTTGTTCTCAAACATCATTCATAAATCACGAAATCAAACTTCTTTGAATTAGCTAGTACATTAAAAAATAAATTAATAAAAAATTATGTAGAGTTTGTGATTTACAAAGTAAACACATATTTAACGCACGTAATGTTTGACGCATGTGCAGAATGCGTGAGCAAATTTATCATCACGTAGCTGATGATTAGTTACCGAACGGTTGACAGGAGTGCTGTGCTCGTATATTAAGTATGGTGATCGGCAAATTTTAATTTTTTTATGAGCTTAAAATTGATGGATGTTTGAGAATACTATGTTATTCTTTAAAGAAAGTTCAAAATTATTTATTATATTTGGGGCTACTTTTTCACTTAGGAACTCACAGGGAAAATATATGTGTAAACTCGATTACTTACAAATATTAATACAGCATCGACTATGTTCATTAATGTTATAAGACCAGGCATTACAATACTCTTAATACTTGAGGAATCATACCAAATAATTATTGAACTAAACGATAATCGAACAATTACAATCAATAAATATGAAAATAAGAATAATATTACAAATCCATATAAATTGTTTATTAACTCAGCGGTTTCATATAATAATTCATGGATTTCATTTAAATCACGTACTGAAAACAAAAAAATTTATTCAGGATGAACTTAAGAGCGTACATTCATGAAACTTGTTGAAACTTCCTGAAAAATATACTATATTCGAATTATTTTCGTTGAATTTTAACAAATTAATTATTAATATTGTAAGATTGGAAGAGATTTTAAACTGACAATTTTTTTTAAATTTTCTTTTAGAATCATTCATTAGAAAAAGCGGAAAAAATTGAAACATATTTCTGATAATCAATTTCCATAAAAATTATTTCATAAGATGTAGTAAGAATTATAATCTCAGAAACACAAAAATCAAATAGAAATTTGAATCCTGTTTATATTTGTCAAGGTATTTGCTTTATTAGCCACTCGAATTCGAAATTCTCGAAGCCGAATCACAGAAAATGTCACCGTTGGTAAATAAAGCTTTGGTCAAGTTGAGTTCTTAATCAGATTTTCATTAATACAGTGTTATAATTACGAACATTTTTTCCGATTTTTTTAAACTCACTTGATTTGCTCAGAAAAATCAACTTAAAATTTCGATCTGATTTCAAGTTTTCTAGGTAATTGCTCTTCAGACCTATCAAATTCGAAGAAGAGGCAGAGAGAGAGGCAAAGCTACGTTCTGACAAGCCTTTGTGTGCTAGCGTTTTAGTTAGAAATTCGTATTTTTTAAAGGTAATTCGAACCCTAATTAACGAGCATCTTACAAAAAAAACTCTTGCAGGCAAAGGGCTATTCGAATGCGGTTCGAATTTGAGAGATCGGCAAAATGAATACCTAGAAAACTGAAAATCGGATCGAAATTTTAACTTGAGTCTTGGTTTTGTTTTTTGGTCATAACTACCTTATAAAATAATTTGTCGAAATTGATTAACAAATATTTAACATTTTTCTGCGGCTCCCATAACAAAATACTAATGAGGATTCAATTTCTGGGTCAAAGGCTTCATTTCCTACAGTATATAGATAAATAATATTTCATAAATTCTGTTTACTAACCTGACCAATTTTTTGATGGCGTCGATCGTTCATCCTTTGAAATAACATGAATACTTCGTGTTGTATTCAACGATGA
The DNA here is from genome assembly GCF_905475395.1 of Chrysoperla carnea. Taxonomy (NCBI): domain Eukaryota; kingdom Metazoa; phylum Arthropoda; class Insecta; order Neuroptera; family Chrysopidae; genus Chrysoperla; species Chrysoperla carnea. The sequence goes on along the minus strand of NC_058337.1, from coordinate 126,728,238 downwards.
CGAATGATTATAATATATTTTAAAATTATGTATACCCAAAATAATTGGTAATTTACGATTAATAAAATCAAAACGATATGCTAATAAATATAAATAATTAAAAAATTGTATTAAATTAATAAAAGTGATAAATAAAAATATATAATCAATAATATAATATTTGATATCATAATCACTATGTGCATAATATCGTGCAATTTCACGTAAAAAAATAATTAGAATAAAACTAAAAATAATTGTATTCATTGATGCTAATGAAAATCGAGATAATTTTTTATAATATTTTAAATTCATTATTAATTGTAATTTTTTATCAATTTCATAAAAATTTTCAATAATTTTTAAATAGTTAATTTTTTGTATAACTGGTGTTATTAATTGTATACCAACATTCGTTATATTAATAGCTGTTGCAATTGTTTCAAATATTGTTAAACCATCTGTATAACGAATTGAAAACCTTTGAAATAAACACCATAAAAATATCGAAACAAGAATCATCATTAGAGAAATCGAAAAGATTTGTGATGATTTTGTTAATTGAATTGGTTGTTGTTGTTGATTGATTGAGAAACCACGTAAACCAAATAAACTTAAAAATGTATACATTGGTTCTAATGTTATATAAATAACGTTAATTTCCGATTTTTTCGAATTCTTCATTTTTGATAAATTTGGTATTATTTTGTTGAATTTTTCTAATATCATGGTAATAAATCGTTTCGAATATTTTCACATATACTTTTTTCAATTTCATGTAATGATATGTTATTTCATTTTGTCCGTAATTATCTTTTTTAACAAATCAATTTTTAATAGACTTTTTTTTACGTTATAAAAAACATATTAATAAAAGTTGTTGAAATACAGGGTTATTCGATTTTAATCAATGTAAAAGGTTTTTTTCAATTCTCTTTAATTAAGATTACTAGACAAGATATTTGTCAATATTTAGTTTACACCTGTATGTAACATATTATATCAAAATATAGTCGAATAGACCATGATGTAAATATCGTGTGCATGATTAAATGTAAACAACAACAATAAGTAATAATAATAAATAAGTGGATAAACAAATTAAAAAAATTCATTGAGTTGAAAAAATTGCATTCGTGTCTAGAACTCAAATAGCCTAATTGGTAGGGCGCTTGACATGAATCCAAGTCCGGTTCGAGTCCTGGTGCGAGTGTATTTTTTCAATTCTCTTTAATTAATGTAAAAGATCTTTAATTTGTTAAATTTAAGAAAGTTAAAAAATAATTTATTGATTAAATTCTTCTAAATATGAGTAGTCTGCACCAAAAGAACATAAAATTGATATTTTTTTCTAAGAAATTTTCATTAATTTTATTTGGAAACTAGAAATGAAAGTGAAAATCAAAATAATTTCATTTTTGTGCCACCATTTCTCGTAACCGGTACTCTTGAACCATTCCTCTGTTGACTCTTCAAATTTTTCTAGATAAAGAGGAAAATAGTAATCTTTCTACTTTGCTTTGAAGTAGGGGCCTTCTTTCTATTTTTATAAAGGTTTCCTTTCTTGTGCTTCTGTAATATTGCCCATATGAGACGCATGCGCGCACACATTTCCTAGGAAGCCAAATAACAATTTATGTCAATGTTGGTTCTGACAACAAATATAACCTTCAAAAAACTTAAAAAACACGCTATAATTACTCCAAAAAGTACTTATTTTTGAAATCAATGTAGACAGCAGCCAACGTTTTGAATTTAAAATTTCAATTGAAGTTAAAATTATCCACATTCTAGGGCAACACATCATGTATTTTTCTCCTTCTTTTAGCCTAAAATTCTTTTTTATGAACGGGTATATACAATATCTACTGAACTATGAACGAAAATGAGTTTTTATATTATTAATTTGCCATTTAATAAAATAGTTTTATTCAACCAATAATTTATCAATTATTGAGTTATTGAAATTCCTTTGGTCGAAAAAATGAAAATTGCAGTATTAAAAGATTTATAAGCATTACAACGCTACGATTTTGAGGACCAAATTATAAGGACACACCCAAATATCGGATGGATGCCTAAAATCGGAAGATAATATGTCTCAATAAATTCACCACCCCTCACAAATTTTAGCTAATTTTGATCAATCAAGTATATAGCCCCACTTTTGGGTCACTAATAAATTTCGAAAATGCAGTTTCGTAGTTTCTACATTTAGTATGAGGGGTAATGAGTGCATAATGAGTGCATAAGGGGTAATGACTGCATGAAAACATATATGCATTCAAATTTGGTCAAAATATCTAAAAAAAATTGATTTTTTTATCTTTATGACGTCATAAAAATACAAAAAATTTATCCAATCAAGTGAGTAATCCTACTAATTTTTGGTCATAATTTTCAAATTTTTGGTCAAATCTCACTTATCTTCAATAAATTTCGAAAATGCATTAAAGTGGTTTTCACATTTAGTATAAAAAATTATATGGACATTCTTTAAAAAAAATACATATGACGACATCTATGAATACTAAACGAAAACATTTTCAAAGTCATAATTCAATACATGCAGAGGCACCTTTGAATACTGAAAGAAATTTAACGAAATATCATAATTAATATATTTTGATCTGTACAAACTTTCATCTCCTACTTACTCCTTTTCACTTTTGATACAAAAAGCAGCCTATTTCTATACTGAAAGATATCAAAAATGAGTCAGGCGTGAAAAGCTTATAGACACGCATTGTTGCTTTCACATTCATAATATTATATAGTGTTGTAGTAATATTTATTTAATAATTTGTTATTAATAGTTTTTATTAATATTTTTAAATTGTATAATTACAATAATATATGATATAACATTCTTGAATACTTTTACTGATAACATCGTATTTACATCAAAATATCCATAAGCTGTTACTTTAATCGGTCGTTGTTCAGCACGCAATCGAAAACGATTCAGTTCAGTAGAAACTTTTTCGGACAAATTTGTGTTATTTATAAGTATTTTATGCAGAGTGAATTTAATTTTATTTGCATTCTTTGTAAATCTCACACTATGAATTGTAATATTCGCTATGGTTCCCTGTAAAGATTTCATTAAGAAAATTAAAAATACTATTGGCACAGTGCATGAGTTTTATTTTAGACTATTTCTATGGTAAACAAAAGCTACTTTATTTATAAAATTGAATGGATAGACTGCAAATGAATTCAAATGAAGTATACCAAAAATTCATTTTTCTGCTTACGACGTAATACTTACACAAAGAAACATCAGACTTAGCAGCCATGTTGTCAAAATTAAAAACGTCATTTTCAAATCTATTATAATTACAAATGAAAAACATTCGACCGCTGAGATTGTAATATATATGATACAATTCAAAAGTATTATTCCATACGAATCCAGCAATAAATCAGCAGAATCACATAATATATTATGAATACGATTTAAATGTCGAACTGAAAAAATAAGAATTATTAAGCATTTACTATCCGAGATTTCATCGCAGTTAGCCTTTACTTAAGAGTGAATTATACCACTAGTTCGATTTACATCTAGGCATATAAATATCACGAGTTTAGAAGAATACATGCGTTAAGCAATGCATCTAAGTGAGAGACATTATATACATGTGTTAAACGGTAAAACGGTCAAAGTACAAAAATTGATATTTCGGGTTCAAGTTTCAGGTTCGAAACATCAATAGATATTTCGAATTCGGGTCCCATTGAGACGAACCTTTGCTTATTTTAAAGCTTTCAAAAATGTATTAAATTTCCTTTCGATCCGTCGCTAGAAAATGTTAATTCTACAATTATTGCCAAACAAATAAATAAAAACGTTTCATTTTTTGCTATTTTGTAGATATTTAGTCATACTTCGATCTGAGGGAGTTCATTTTGGTCACAAACCCCCTCAATTGTCAACGCCGTTTCTATTATTAATACAAATTAGAAAAAAAATGTACATTAAAAGTTCTTACTATAATTACCCCCCCCCTCCTCCCACAACGTTTCCGAGAAAAAATTGGTCAGTTTCAAAACTTCAATTACTTAAAATACGTATTTTTGATGTATCTTCTATATTCCTGTATAATTTTATTAGAAAAATTCAATTATTTGCCCAAACAACGACTTTTTTTCCAAATTTTTCAAAAGAACCCGCCAAAAAAGATTGTTCTGTCGTACTTTTTTGGATTTTTGTTTTTGGTAACATTACGAAACCTTCCCTCATAGTCACAAAGTGTGTACCACAAGAAAATACGAGGGTGTCTTCATCTTAAATGCGACTTACTGTAGATCAATGATTTCATGCTCAAAATTCAAAAAAAATACATTTTTTACCTTCTTTTGTAATACTTGTTTCAATTTTCTTTTCCATACTAAAAAATTCCATTAAATTTTTATAATTTTTCTTCGGTGATTTTTTTGTGAAAATTGTTATTAGTTGTTGCTCAACATTTTTAAAATGCATATTTAATATTTCCAAATAGTTTAAAAATAATAAAATATTAAAAGATATTGTAAATTTACAAAAATTTTGCAAATAAGCACAAACAATGCCAGTATCATAAAATTGTAACCATAATAAAATTAATGCATCAATGAAATGATATATTATAATAACAAAAAAATGAATTGTATTCAAATTTTTTTTTAAATTATAAAATTTCGTTGTTTTTTTTAAATTTTCATCAATATAATTTAAATTATATAAAAATTCGACAATTTTATTTGTGTAAATAAAATTTGTGCATATTAATGCAAATAAATAATTGAAATATACACCAATATATGAATTTATTGATAAATAAACGAATGCGTAATAATTATGGAGGTATTTTTGATTCATTTTTTCATTTATTGAATATATTAACCATATTGTTATTATAATCATAGTCAAAACGCTTCGTATACGAATTATCTTTGTTGATGTGATCGGTTTCTTGGTACTATCGAATGCAAATCCTCGAATGTTTAACAGATTGGTCATAAAAAAATAAAATTTTAATAACTCATTTAGTTTTTGGTTCATTTTTTATTACTTTTTATGGACGCTATATAACTTTTAAGTAAAATGAGAGGGAAGTAAGCCCGTTTACTTGGATGTCGATGTCTTGTAACGACTATTAAATATTTCATGGATCAACAACGATCTGAAAACTTAGATAATTCAAGAAAATAAGTGTTTACTTTTAAGAATATATTTCCTTAATATTATGAATTGTTAACTAAGAATATTTCATAGACCTTCAATCCAGAATTTCGACTTTGAATTTTAAATGAAAATTTCTTTATATGAATTCAAAATAATAGACTTAAAATAATGTTATAGGTAATAGTTTTAGAATAAATATTAAATTATGATTAATGACCTATAGAAATCGTTAGATCAATTATTCGTTTTACATATATAAAAAATGAAAGAGTAAAATAACTTTTAACAAAATGAAAACCGACTTCAAAAGAAAAACTTTTCCAAAACAAATTAATATGCACTAAAAAGTAAAAAAATAACGATAATATAATGTAGTTAAAATTATTTTTATTTTTGGAGTCGGTTTTCTTTTTGTTTTTTCTTTTTTAAAAGTTTTTTTATTTTGTGATTTTTAGTGAATCTGAAGTACTCTAACTAATTTGTCACTAAAAAAAGAACCATCGAAATCGGTTGGCGTGATATTGAGTTATCAGTCCTCTTGTCGTGCATACTTAATGTAAATTTAAGACTTTTATGGTTTCCTCATGGATACCGTTCTCAGAACTGGACCAAATTGAAATGAGACCACACGGGAAGCAACAGTTTTCAAATAGATAAAGAATCATCAAAATCGGTTCACCTAGTCAAAAGTTCTGAGGTAACACACATTAAAAAATATACAGTCGAATTGATAACCTCCTCCTTTATTGTTTAAAGTCGGTAAAAAAATTTACGTTTAGTTAATGTGTGAAATTAATCATATATGCTATTTTATATGTCGCAGATGGATTTCCAAATCGGCTGTTTTTATTACAGTTCCATTTCGCAAACAGCTGGATAACATTTAGCGGTTTTCCATAATTATTGAATTTCAAATTTTCAAATGATATGAATTTATATGAGAAGTTCTTTCGAATAACGTGAAATGAAATGTTGGCTATTAGTATTATAAAATAAAAATACTAGTAAAATGCTACTCATTCTAAACATTTCCAAAGAATGATAATTTATTATTATTTTTAAACCATGTATATATGAAATATATCAAGGTATATTAAGTTTATCCCAAGTTTGTAACGGTTAAAAATATTGATGCTACAACAAAATTTTGGTATAGGTCATCAATTTGGTATAAAATCACCTAATTAGTTCATTTCCGGTTTTCCGACTGTCTGGCCGTCTTGTAATATATTTCTTTCTAACAGTAATTATTTATTTATTTATTTATTTATTTCGTGGTTGCCCTAAACCAAAAGCTTATTGTGATTGCAGATAAGCCATTCTGCATTCCTAAACTCAAACAACTGATTCGGTAATCTATCGGTGACATATACACGAGTATCATATCGACTGAAACATATTGCCAACAAAATGAATCGATTTATCTTGCGCGAATACGCAATTTATACAGAACGCTTTATGGAAAAAGCTGCACTTGATTACCATTGAAAATTTTGTAGTTCTCATACTTTCTTTATTGCTTCCAGTTTTTCTTTTCTTGAAATTCTTAAAAACTTTTGTTTAATCAAATCTTTTGTCTGGGTATCTGTCCTTCTGTCTAAAGTTCTATGTTTTAGTTTATTAATTAATTTCCTTCTATGTTTGCAAAGTCTAAAGGATACCAAAATAGTAAAATAGCAGTGTATAGTTTCTGGTAAATGGGTGTCTACGTTCTCGCTCGACGTAGACAGTTTTAAATGCGAAACTGACCCGATTAATTTGATCTTGAGTAGTTTTAACTGGAGTGGACTTATCAGGAAGTTATTCTTAAAATAGTTTCAATCACAAACAGTTTTTTAATATAAAACACAATTTAAGATTGTCAAGATTTTATTAATAAAATAGTCTTATAAATAAATAATCAAACCATAAAAAACCTAATTGTTCCTCCAAATCAATGAGACTTTAAATAAAAACTCCATATACTGAAAGCGTCATTATAAAAAATCATTATAAGGTAGTGCTATCGGTAATAGACTTTGCATTCAGAACTTAATGAAACTTGGCATAGTTGTCCATTATTATATCATAATTGACCAGTTAAATTTTTAGGGGCCTTCAGTTTTGTGAAATAAAATAAAATCTGTGATTTCCCATAAGGATCAATGTTAAAATATCTTTAAAATATCTTTTTTCAGTTCTCTGAAGGCCCCTAAAAATTTAACTGGTCAATCATGATTAAATAATGGACAACTATGATAAGTTTTATTAAATTCTGAATGCGAAGTCTTCACCGATAGTACTACCTTAAACATGAGCACATGTAGCATGTACTTAAAGTCTTATAGATACATAATTTTTTTTAGGCTAAAGTTGTATTAAACTTATCCAAATTTATTATGATTTATTTCTTTCCATTGACGTTTTTCTTTTTCTTTGTCATCATGTAAACAAATTCCAAAATTTTTAATTTCCCATCGCTTTTCATTAGCATTTGTAGGGATACATAAGGCCTTACGAAATTGACATTGGTTTATAAACATTACTTTCTGATAACGAAAATGATCAAAAGCACAAATTGGATCTAAAACCTTTTCACAAGTTGTGGGTACGTTTTGACACTCTTTGTTACCACTCAGCTCGCTTAAACCTAAAAAATTGAAAAATAGTTAAGATTAGAAAATGTTTAGTTACAATTAGAAAATGATAATGAATTTTTGGTTGAATATGATTTTCTTTTCTGTTTTCTTATTTTTATGTAAGGAATCTCACATAGCATCTAAAATTTATTTATAAATTTACAGTAGCATCAAATCGCTAAGGCAAAAGAGTTAAAATAATTATTACTTACTTGCAAACAAAAATATAACTACCACAAGTTTCATTTTAAATTAGTCGTACTTTCAATTTCAAGGCAATTTATAATCTGATAAAATAAACTCAAAAATAATAAGCGTTAGAATGACACGAGCAAAAAAGGTTGTTGTATTTTTTTGTTTATTTTTTTTTATCAGGCATAAAAACTAAAATTTTTGTCTTTAATTAGGGCCCCCGCTGACTGCAGACTTTTTATCGGCCGATAGTTTGGTCGGCTTCTTAATCAGTATGGAGAGGAATGCATATGCGCACACTACAGCGATTCAGTATCGGCCGACAAAAAAGTTTGATGGGCTACCCGATTACATTCAAACAAATCTGTCGGCCAACTATCGGCCAACTGTTTAATCAGTATTGGCGCATACACGTCTGCGCATACATGACGATTGTTTAGTCGGCCGATAGCTCAGTTCGCTCTGTGATGTGGCTCTTCCACAGGTATAGAAAGTCTTAAATTTGTATCCTCCTTCGCTATTGCTGGTCCAATTAGCTTGAAAAGTTCATTGAAGCTGGTAATGCTCATTCAATAATAGGCGGAAATTTTTTTCGGGTAATCAAGTAATTTGGAATGCATAGTGTAAAATTTTCCACTAACTAATCTATCACTGAGAATGGGATGCACCCGATACTCTCGGAATCTCTTGTTGATTTTCCTCCTCCGGAGTATGATGAGACCAATAATTTTCCTGGACAATATTTTCATTGTGCGACCACTTCAACAGTCAGTTACAAACTAGTTCGAGAATAGTCGGCCGACTGTTGGACTAGTTGGCGCCTGTTCACCAACCAAACTGTTTAGTTGGCTCGGTGTGCGCACTTTCAGCCCAACCCGACTAAACTATCGGCCGATAAAAAGTCTGCAGTCTGCGGGGACCCTAAATGATGACTTTGCAGGAATCATCCATATCTTAAACATACAAAAATATATAACGTATATTCTTCAATCGCGTTTTTTCGGTACTTGTGGGTAAAAAGACGCAAATTTTGATAAAAAAAAAACATATTTCAGAATATTTTACGTTCTTCAAATCAGTAATTCAGTTTATTTATTAACCAATTTCGAACCAATCCGTTGTGACATCGAAGCTCCTTAACGAATAAATTGATTTTGTTCTTAGCTGTGTTTCAAGAAATCTACACAATCGTTTGAATCGTTTTCTGGGCAATAAAGGCCCAAAAATGTTTATCTTCGATTCATCTTTAGAAATGTAAACTTTTCGTCTTATTCTTTTGTCTAATTGGACATTGAAGTAATAGTTCACTTTTTGGATACGGAACCCTTATGAATGATGGCTTTACTAATAAATGTTTTAATTTTTAATAGTAATTATTAATTAGAACCATAATAAATACTAGTAATTGCTTATAATAAATGTAGTAAAAATTGAGAAAAATTTCTGCCCCATACGAAATAAGCTCCCTATTCATCGCACAAACGTTACATACTACTTGCAAACATTTCCCGCCTCTTCCTCCTCCTAAACAATTGAAAAAAGCTAACAAGGTTTGTTTGATATGAGCCGAGAAGTGAAAAGGGCATTTGCCTGTCAGCATTACGTTACATTAGTGCGAGCAGAAAATTTTTTTGAATTTTTACTCCAATTTATTCTCTATCTCGAAAATGGCCGTTCTACCATATATATGTCCTATGAAACGAAATTCTCCACATCGACCCAGGAACTGGTTAACTACTCGGGAGAAAGTTAGGGTTCATGGATTTTTTTACGTGCCACACCCTTAAATAATTTGAGTGTTGAATATTATTTATCAAAGCTTTTTCATTTTTTTCAGTCATAAAGCATTTTTTTGGATTAGACGCAGCTTCACCCTGTAAGGCAGGCATGGGCAAACGTGGCTTAGAGAATACACTCAGACTTCTGTAACTAACATACGAGTAAGACAGTGATACCCTAACCAGTAACAACCAAAAATACGAGTAATTTAGAGAGAAACATTTTTTTTTCTACCTATCTCATTACAATTAGAGAAACTTAGAAAGGTAGAAAAGTCGTATACCCGTCTCGGTTCCTCAATAAAGTTTATGGCGCACAATAAAGCTATAACAATGGTGACTTCGACTTAAAATAAATAACTCGCCCATGCTTGCTGTAAAGGGAACAATAAAAAAGAAAATAACGTGCACAAAAAACTTTTTATTTAGTTAGAGGAATATATAATGTACTAATGAAATTTTCAGGTTTTTTTATTAAAGCGGTTAAGAATCAAATTTTTGTCAAGTGGTCTTTTTTGACTATATCCATTATATTAATACCTTAAGCAAGTCAATAAAAAATATCAATAATTTCTTCTTAAAAATTTATATCCTGTATTACAATATCCATCATTTAAAATATTTAACTCTGCATTATTCTCACATATAGTTTTTTTAACATAACAGATATTTGGATAAACTTTTTGTAGTTTTCTTTGCTTATCAAACACACAAACTGGTGCCATTTCTATGCCACAACTCAGTGGACATTCCTTTTTACCCGTGCTTGGATGTTTACATGGACCCAAATGCATGATTTGACTTTTCTGAAGCTCAGAATTTGAACATCTTCCTTTTTCATATAAGCAGCGATTTTTAAACGTTGCCCAATAATTGTTGTCCGTACCTTTCACACATATAGTTTGATCATCATCTGAGCAATCAAAATCGCAATCGTTTTGAAGAGGAAAGGTTTTCGGTTGAATTGATTCGATTGTCTTAAGATTTTCCTTTTCAGAAGTTGATTTCTCTATCAGGTGTTGACATTCATAAATTGTAATAACAGTGCCTAAAACTGTTTAAAATTCGTTTTGCTTTTAACCCCCGAACTAAAACAGGAGTGTTATAAGTTTGACCGCTATTTGTGTGTGTATGTGTGTTAGCATGTGCGAGCCTTGTACCCGAAAAAACTAAAAAATTGGTGATGATCTTCAAAATCTAAGTAAATAATTACGGAAATGAATGGTCAAATAAACCTGGCTCAATTCATTTCGAAAAGTGAAATGGTAAAATAATTAGGTAATTTAAAACTATAATTCAAAAGAACAAAGTCAACTCAAATGTTTCAATTTCAATTAAAATATTTACAAAAAATTGTCCAAAGAAATGACAGCTCTCTGAGTATCCTTTTCATCTCATTTGATGTTCTTGACCATAACTTTGATATTGATTAATGAAGGAGTATTATAAGTGTTATCTGTGTGTCCGTGTGATTCTCAGTGACATCGTAGCCCTTAAACGGTCGAACCGACTTGATTGATAAGTCGCATTTGTCGGGGGTTTTTTAAATTTTTTAAATTTCATTTATTACCAAACAAACTTAGTGCCATTTCAAAAAAAATAACTGACAAAATTTGATAAAAATTGATTGTAGAATAAAGATGCAATTTTAGTTAATTAATTAATGCAAAAACTTTTACCTACTTGTCAAGATAATTTCAGTGTATAGTATACTTTTCATTTCAATAATTTTCCTGAATTGTTTAAATTTTTATTTTTATTTACATGCAGAAATTTATTTTTTAAAACGGATTTGTTGAGTAAATGTTTCAAAAAAGAAAAATATTTTAATTGGCTGATTTTGAAATGAATAACAACTTTTTAAATAATAAAAAAACAATTTACCATTATGTAATTTATTTATTTATCAAAATTTTTTTTGTAAACATCAATACACAATTTAAAGAAAGCTTTTTTTGTTATTTATAATGTTTAATACTCGTTTTTAATTTCGGAATCAAAAAAGGCACTAGTGATAAGATATCATTTATTCATTAAGCAAGTTTTAAACCAGCCTTTTTATACCATGTATATGAAATATACCAAGGTATACTAAGTTTAGTCCCAAGTTTGTAACGCTTAGAACTATTGATACAATAAATAAAATTTTGATATAGGTGTTAAATCACCTAATTAGTCCATTTCTGGCTGTCTGTCTATCTGTCGTCTGTCTGTCCGTCTGTCATCAAGATTACTCAAAAACGAAAAGAGATATCAAGCTGAAATTTTTAAAGCGTGCTTAGGACGTAAAAAGAGAGGTCGAGTTCGTAAATGAGCAACATAGGTCAATTGGGTCTTGTAAATCCGTAGGACCCATCTTGTAAATCGTTAAGAATAGAACAAAAGTTTAAGTATGAACAATGTTCCTTATAAAAAAATAAACAACTTTTGCTTGAAACATTTTTTCGTAAACATCACTGTTTACCCGTGAAAGCGCAAAATATGCGCAAATTGTATAGTATGTATTATATGGGAATATCAGCTATGTATGTGTGGCATGTATGCATGTGTAATGTGGCAGAGTAATCAACACTGTCTTTACATGGTATTTCAACGATTAATTCAGTCATTTGCTTGTTTTCACTTGTCATAAGTCATGGTGTGCAAGGTGCGAATGTCAACCAAAGTGTTAAAGTACTACAACGAAATTTATTCTTCTTTCATCAGTTATCAATAGCACGTGCGGGGATATCATGAAATTGTATCAAAATAATGATATATGAAACAATTGTTGTAAAAATACTTGTTATAATTGAATAATCAAAATAAAAAAATTCACAAGCTGTTATCCTTAACGGTTGATCTTTTACACGTAAAGAAAACTTCTTTAATTCTATGATATAAGTGTCAGTTAGTAATTTGGGATAAGATAAGATTAAATATTGTAAAATAAATGGAATTTTTTCGGCAGAATTAATTAAATTCGTTGTATGAGTTGTAGTTAAAATTATCAGCATCTAGAATACAAAAAAATAATTTATTAAGCTTGTTTATAACAACATAAAAAATGATAACACACAGACTTTAAAAAAAATTATTTTTTGGGTCTAAAAGTTTTTGGACTAGTTTTTCTAAGAAACAAAAATGTTGTTTTTTTTGTCAACGTGTTCATAAAACTAATTCTAAAACATGGGAGAACGTTGAGAGGATATTAGCGGTGTCTTCCTTCCCTCGCTTTGTCTTGTCCATGTTTAACCGGCGTCAAAGGCAACACTTGTATACATATATGTTACAAAACTAAAGAAGGGTTTAAAATTATTTCTAGTCATAGCGAAATCGATTGACTGTGACAGGATGCGTGCACGGCGCACAAACATAATATTTTACATTATGTTATTTTACATCATATTATAGCTGAGCGCGTTAAGTGTGTTTTTTGTTACTTTAGCGATTACTAAGTTCGAATCCAACAGCAGTACCACCTTTTTTTTAATTATTTTCATATGTTGTCATTTTTGTTATCGTCATCATTTCTTATTTTATTTTACCTCTGAATTGTTTTCATTACGAGTTGCTGTTGTTGAGTTTGTTGACTATAGAGGAGTTGCCTGGACTCTGAATTTTTAAGCTCCTGCGTTCAAAAATGGGACACTCATACAGAAAACGGAGATATTATCGTAAACCATCTTTAAATGTTACAGTTAGAATTTTTCATGCATGTATTTATATATAAAAGAAATGCGATGCGCGCGCATCCTCGGCTCAGTCAAGTAATTTTTTGACTATATCTTATCATTTTATCCTTAACGCGTCAATAACTTCAAAAATTTTGTGTTTTTGGTTTGAATTCATTTACTATTCTTTTTTTTTTTTGTTACAAAACTAGGAACAGAAATTTAAATAACTTACTATTTGTACGCAAATACTTCCAAAATATATAATGACTTCAAATATTACATGTAAAATATTTTTCTGATAGTTAATACTAAACAATAAATTATAAAAACAATAAATTATTCGTATTATCCAATAAATTATATTAAGCAACAATTGATATCCATAAAAGTCATTTAATACGTTTGAGGTCTCCCATAATAAATTATGCATTTCATTTACTTTTTTTACTAAAAACAACAACAAAAAATTTCTCGATTTTTTGCAATATTTTTCAGGGGTACCCCTTTTCAAAAAAATATTTGTTTTGGAATTTGATGAAACCCGGTGAATGGGATAATTTTGATTCAAAAAGTATAAAAATCAGGTTAATTTCATGATTGGATGCAGAGTTTCTGAGATTTCACAAAATTTCGATCGATTTTAGTCCGTATCTCAAAAACTATTCGACCAGTCATCAAATGCACCCGGTTTTTGTACTTTTTATATCAAAATTACCTTATATACTGATTTTTATCGAAATTTGAGACTAAAAAAATTTCTCGATTTTTTGAAGGGGTCCCCCTTGACCCCTTTGAAAAAATCGAAGAAAAAGCAAAAAAAATTTTTTTTTTTTTTTGGAATTTAATGAAACTTAGTGGATGGGGTAATTTTGATCCAAAAAGTCTTAAAATACGCCTGTATGTAACATATTATATAAAAATATAGTCGAATAGACCATGATGTAAATATCGTGTGCATGATTAAATGTAAACAACAACAATAAGTAATAATAATAAATAAGTAGATAAACAAATTAAAAAAATTCATTGAGTTGAAAAAATTGCATTCGTGTCTAGAACTCGAATAGCCTAATTGGTAGGGCGCTTGACATGAATCCAAGAAGAATCCAAGTCCGGGTTCGAGTCCTGGTTCGAGTGTATTTTTTTTCAATTCTCTTTAATTAAGATTACTAGACAAGATATTTGTCAATATTTAGTTTACGCCTGTATGTAACATATTATATCAAAATATAGTCGAACAGACCATGATGTAAATATCGTGTGCATGATTAAATGTAAACCACAACAATAAGTAATCTTAAAATCAGGTTAATTTAATGATTGGACCTATAAAAAGTTACAATGTCAGCGAGTATTACAGGCAAAATTTCATTTTCAAAAATTAAAATTCATAAAATTGTGTACAAAAGCGAGAATAAGTCAGGCCTATAACGTGATAGTCTTTGTTTTTAAAGGAGAAATTCTCTAGCAAGAGAGAAGTGTATAAATATGTCAAAATCATTTGTCCTTCGTCCAAATATTTGTTTATCTAATTGGAGAAAAAATTAAAAAATATACATATATTTATTTTTACCTTCTGCAATAACCGAAGCAAAATTTCGAGTTCTTATAATATTATTTACAACAAATACTCTATGATTCTTAAAATTATTTCTATTAATTTTTAACAACATTTTTACTAAATATTCAAATCGACATCGTAATAGCAATAAATAATTTAAAAATTGTGCAATATTTATAATTGTTATACAACTAAATAAATGCGAATTAAAAAGAAATATAAACATCGAATAATCAAAAGCAATTACGAGTATTATTGAGACAAAACATGTATAAAAAATTTTTATTAATAAAATCACATAATTAATCATTTTATGCAAATTATATGTCTTATTCATTAATTGTGTATCAATTTTTAAAATATTATCAAATTTTATAAAATTATTTAATACAATTGAAAGATTATTAATTTTTATAAAATTTATTATAAATATTTGTAAAATTACATTAATAAATATTATAAAATTTTCAATTAATAAAAAATATAAAAATAAATTATCAGTTTTTAATGATCTGCATAAATTGATTATACCATGAATATTTAATGTTGTAAATAAAATTATTAAAATAATACTTTGTATACGATTTTGTAAATTTGGTGGAGTAATCGTGGAATTATTGTTTACAGAAAATCCACGAAATGTAAATATATCAGCAATCAAGTAAATAACTTTTTGATATTCACAAATTTTATTAGTTTTTGTGTCCATGTTTCCGTTCTATGACCTGTGTCGGTGAGTGTGAAACCTTTAAATCGATTCCAAGAAGTAAAATTGTAATAAATAAGTGTCAGTAATATAAATGTTTATAATTGATAAATGAAATTAGTTTTTATTTACAACTAATGCATTACTTTTTATTTAAAACTAATGGATATAATTCGATGAAAAATATCTTAGTCGATTTATGAAAAAAACATGTGCAAAGTATTTGTCAGAAGATATACCTGCATCTAAGATGGCCCTATACTTAAGATGACCTACTTTGAAAATCTCATTATTGTAAACGTTGGAAAAAGTTAAAAGGTTCAGTCTCATGTTCGGTTAGTGTCCTATATAAAAATTCGAGGATAATGTAAGAATTGGAGATTGAATAAGACGTGTGTAACATTGTTGCGTGCGTTCAGCCGTGAATATGTCATTGGATTTCTTTTTGTGTGTTTTTCTTGACAGTCTGGTTCGCTAAACCTGAAACGTTGGAGCACCATAAAGATAACATTCGCTATGTGATAGCCGAAAGATTCCACCCAAACTAAGAAACATAGAAAGTTACCTCGAGCAGATAAGCTGCTTCAAAAGATGATCAAAATTAAAGTCAGGAAATTTAATTTGAATCGCCCTTAAGCTTTCATCAGTATGAGTTTGCTAATCGTAGTTTCCTAAAAGATATGTTACCAGTCTTTTAGGATTTGAAGAAAAAAACTTCTAATTTTCTTTGCTTAGTCCACTCGTATTTTTTTTTTTTGGTATTTTAATAATTTAAAACATGACATGTTTCCTTTGATGTAAACATGTTTAGAATATACGAGCGCCAGGGCCATTATGGAAAATAGGCTTGATTTTCTTTTTATATGAAGTTGGATTAGGTCTAAATCAAATATGAAAATTTAATGAGCAGCTAAGTTTTGGTGCCTGGCTAATCGGAACCAAATGGCGAGGAATAGGACTCGCGAAACAAGTTTGATGGGATTTTTTTTTTAATTTTAAATAATTACTTATTATTATTAATTTTACTTTAGTTAAAATTTTATTATTTATCATTAAGAACTCAGAATTCTGTTTACAATGTGATTCAGGTGAACGAAGAAGTTAGGAAATAAAGTCTTTCATAATCCAGAATCATTTTTTAAATCAGTATATTGTAATAAAATTATCATATAAGAAGTTAAAGCAGCTATCGCAGCTGATATCACATGGCAGTCAATATTAAAAAATCCAAATGCAGATAATCTAAACGGCCATTGGTCGATACTTAATGCAAACTCTTCATATTCATTAATAACATCCTGGGTCATTTGTGCTTGATTTATTAAAACTTTATTAATGACACGTTTAACGTTATTGGCTGAATCTTGTGTGTGTTGACAAAGAATAGCGATTGCTACAAGCGTAATCTAAAACCAAAATAAATATAATAATATTAAATTATAAATTTGAAGAAAATGTCGACATACTATCTTCGATCGTTTGTTAAGTCGTAGCTCCTATAGCGATGAACCATTGATTTTTTTGTTTGTCTGAAAGGTTTTTTATTCGAGAGTTTCAATGTTTCAAAGAAATTTACTAGACAGCTTATCTGGTTGTTTCAGATACGGACACATAAACTTGGACTTGAAACATAGCTAAAAAACCTCTTGATCTTGATTTTTATTTAATTTTATTAATTAAGTTCAATAAATGTAGCCGTGATGAGGTTCCTTGAGTTTGAACGAATATACAATTAATTTTATTACCGGTGGAGCCGGTTACTTCGTTCTTATTCAAGCGAAGAAAATGTGATCAATTTATGCCTGGATTCGAAGCGGCAACTTCCCAGTCAGTGTTCAAAGCAAGTTAAGACGCCTTAAGAAGCTCGGCTACTACCCGGTTAACCTAACCTAAAGGTTACTTACCACGAAAAGGAACACCCATGATATACGTGTGTATCCAATGAGCGATGTTAGTGAAATATGATCTCTCAAATGATGGTCAACATATTCCACCGATGCAAAAATACTTTGAATAATTGCAATTATGAAATATGGAAACATTATTAATATTACAAAACCATATATTTCAATCAATAACTCTGATGTATCACGTAAAACATCATAGACATGACGTAAATTTTGTACTAAAACAATAAAACTTTTTATTTAATGATGGAATGCAAAAAGGAAGATAATCAAAAGCTACAAAAAGCTATAGGTCGATTTCGAGAATCAAAACATGTAAAATTCACTACTCCCGGGGGAATTGAAAAATAAAAAGTAGGAGAGTTGAAAGGAATTTTTTTAGGAAAAAAAAATAGCCCCACGTAAGCTCTAGTTTTAGCCTGTGAAAAACTCGTAAATTTGTTAAAAATTCTGTCGAAAAGTGGGTTCCTTCTTCAAATTAAATGCTGGTAATACTTTAAATATTGAAATCATTGACTCAAGAAATATTTACTTGTTATGAGATCTTCCATAAACGCGCTTAATACAATCAAGTAGTTTTTTTTACATTGTATGAGCAGCGAAATAAGGTTTTAATATAGACATATACCACCTACTTACCATACAGTATGTGTGTAACCCCAAACAATTTATCAACTTTTCCTTTTAATAAAATTTGCTGTATAATATCAAATCGATTTTTAAGTAAATTTAAATAAAATAAAAATTGTATTACACTTAATAAATTAACGAAAACTAAACAAGTTTTCCAAAAATAGCTAAAAAATCGTAAACGTATATTTCGATTTGGTGTTTTAAACCAATAATATAAATATCCACTAATGATCACCCCATACACAGGATAAAATATACATACAGTAATTAAACATTGTATTTTGATACGACGATAATACTTTCCACAATTTATATGTAATTTTTTATCAACATAATCAATATTTTCGTAAATAAGTTTCATATTATCTTTTCGAAAATTATCCTTTGTAAGAATTTGTAATATTAAACTTAAACCGAGTAATATATGCTCAAAAATAGCTAAAATCATTTCTAAATTCACTTCATATTCTAAACTTTGCGTTTTCAATATATTTATAATTGATAAAATTATAAATAGAAGAACCATTAAAACATTGCAATAGAATCGATAATAACCATAAACCGGGATTATTTGCTGATTTTCATTGGTTGTAAATCCACTGACACCAAATATACGTGTTAACATATGAATTGGTTTTAATGCCTTTAGCATCGAATTATTTTCACCCAGTTTTCCAGTTAGTGTCATGATTGAAATTGTGACGGAATAATTTTTGGAGAAAATATTATTATGTTCAAAAAATATTAATTTTAATTTCGTGAAATTAATTATGTGTACAGCGTGTTCCAAAAATGATGTGCCATATTTGTGAAACAGAATGGTACATTGGTGAAATAACAACCTTTTATAAAGTTCTAAAAATAGCATTCACAGCTTATGGAATTCTATCGCAGTCAGTATCGATATCCTAGAAAGAGGAAAATTTAGTTTTTTAAATGGTAGTTGTATTAACGCAGTAAATCTGTCTACGTTCCAACGACTATTATCTTATATATTGCTCATCTATGCACGCAGTATAGCAGCTCTGGTAAATTGAAGAACGTTACCGCTTATACACTACTTGTCAATGGCCAATTACATCCTGACTCAAAGCATCCCTAACTTTTTATTCACATATATTTGGTTTTCTTTGCAAAGTTAGTTTTTCTAGCAAAAATGCGAGCTAAAATGTTCAAGAATATCTTCTAAATAGTATGATACTACCTCTTAGTCGCATGTCGTTAGATATACCTTAAAAATGGAGGGTTAAAAATTTAAACTTACATATACTTTTGACTTCATATCTATTGAATTTTAGGGTCATATGGGTACCTAACACTATACAAATATAACCAACATTTTTAGAACCTCCTGTACAGTTGTTATTTTAATTTTATTTTCGTGAATTAGAGTAATTAAGCAGGTGTTGTTTACGAAGAATTTAATAAATGAAATTCAAAAAATTTCTGTTGAACATAAAGTAATTTTTGAATAATTTATTAGATAAACAAATACTTTTTTATTCAGTAAATTTTAAACATGTGGGCTTATGAGAATTTAAAATGGATTAAACTAATAACATAAACCAATAAGATTTATTCATTGATATTTCTCGTCACAATAATATTCAGCCTGTCTTGAAGTCATTATGCCAAATAGTTAGTGAAAATTTGTCGAATCCAACCGCTTGATAATTGTTGATAGATAACTTTGTTACCTCGCCTCATCTTTATTACTTATATTTGGCATGGAAGACTAGTGCTTCGAACCCTCGGTATAAAGTATATTCAAGGCTATCTATTTCTATGAAGTCTTTCCCCATATTTCACCTGACCAAGGCATTTTGTTTTCTCACATTTTCAGCAACTTCGTAAACTTGAATATCTATATTATACCATGCATATATGTAATATGCAAGGTATACTAAGTTTAGTCCCAAGTTTGTAACGCTTAAAAATATTGATGCTACGAACAAAATTTTGGTATAGGTGTTCATAAAATCACCTAATTAGTCCATTTCCGGTTGTCCGTCCGTCCGTCCGTCTGTGGGCACGATAACTCAAAAACGAAAAAAGATATCAAGCTTGAAATTTTTACAGCGTACTCAGGACGTAAAAAGTGAGGTCAATGAGCAACATAGGTCAACTGCGTCTTGACATCTTGTAAACCGTTAGAGCTAGAACAAAAGTTTAAATATAAAAATTGTTCGTTATCAAAAAATAAACAACATTTGTTTGAAACATTTTTTCGTAAACATCACTGTTTACCCGTGAGGGCGCAAATTAGGCGTAAATTGTATAGTATGTATTATATAAATTGTATATGTATGTGCAATGTGATACTGTAATCAACACTATTTATACATGGTATTTCAACAATTTAACTCAGTCAATTGTTTGTTTTCACTTGTTTTTCGTTAAATTTCATTAACTTATGATCAGCCTGCGACGTACGTATTCAAACAGAAACCGTTATTTATTGATTCATCAAATTTTTCCGTTGGTTTATGGTTCCTGATCCATTATTATTACTAGTGTCTATGTCGGTTGATACTCTTGTACCATGTAAATTCAAAACTTTGAATTTCTGTAAAAATTTCTAATAAATCTAGCTCTTTTTTAAATTTCTGCTATTGTCTTTCAGCCAAGAATCGAATTTAACTTTTAAGAAATTCATTCAAATTCAAAATTACTTTAAAATATCTTCCTTTTAAACTAGAGACATTTTTTTCCATGTTTAACTGATCTTACAAGAAAAAACTATTTCAGCAGAGAGACGAAAGCAAATATTTGAAGAATATTTAAGACAATCGGGAAAATTATTTTGAAAGTATGTAACAGCCGGAAGTTTAAAATATAATTAGTAAAACTGGCTTAAACCGGGTTTCAACGGCTTTGAACAAATAGTTGTATATTAATAAACCATAGTAATTCATAAAATACTGTTTAAAATGTATGATGAAACTTCCGAGTAAAAAATAGAACAATCTTTTAAGGGTCAAGTCATTCTATATAAATCATTGCAGTTTTATTCTTTAAGATTTATCTGCAAATGATTAGTATTTTGACTTGACTTCATAAATGATTTTCCTAAACCAACCATCTACATTAAATATTCATAATAAAATCTTGATAATTCTAGTTTCCTGTTTATTTTTAACTTAATCTCCTAAAGCTTTAAATTATAAAAATAAACTTGAAAATATTTCATTTTTATAAGTAGTGGAAAATAATTTTATTTATTTTTATTTAAACATACAAAACTGAATGTCATTTTAGACATTCAAAAAACTACAAGCATGTCATTATAAAGCCTCATTGAAATGCCTAAGTGATATTAGTCACTATAATCCTTCTTTATATCAGTATTTTGTAATAAAATTATTATATAAGATGACAAAGCTGCTAAAGTAGCTGATATCACATGGCAGTCAATATTAAAAAATCCAAATGCAGATAATCTAAACGGCCATTGGTCGATACTTAATGCAAACTCTTCATATTCATTAATAACATCCTGGGTCATTTGTGCTTGATTTATTAAAACTTTATTAATGACACGTTTAACGTTATTGGCTGAATCTTGTGTGCATTGACAAAGAATAGCGATTGCTACAAGCGTTATCTAAAACCAAAATAAAATTAATAATATTTAATCAAAAATTTAAAGATGCCCCCGGCATAAAATCACTTCTGATAGATTCGTTTGTGACATCGATTCGATTTTAATTTTTTGTTTGTTTGAAAGGTAATTTATTGGAGGGAGCTCTTATTGATACAACTTTTATCTGAAATCAAAGAATATTTCTGATACTCTACTTATAATTACTCATCAACACTCTTTCCAAAAGTAAGTATTTGCCAAAACGTGAAAATGAGAGATCTTATAGTGAAATTCTGCAATTTTATGGATGCTTTGGGCGAAGGATTGAAGTTTATATTATTTGACACCAATCAAATATTGGATATTGAATCAAATGTCATCAAGAACTTTAAAATAAATACTTACTATGAATAGAAATACCCATGACATACGTGTATACCCAATGACAGACATAAGTGAAATATGATCGTTCAAATGATGGTCAACATATTCCACCGATGCGAAAAGACTCTGAATAATTGCAATTATAAAATATGGAAATATTATTAATATTACAAATCCATATATTTCAATCAATAAATCTGATGTACCACGTAATACATAATAAACGTGACGTAAATTTTGTACTAAAAATTTTACATAAAAATTTTATTTATAAAAGGTTACTTTATTTTAGCCGCCATATAAAGGGCATTTTATTTTGACCAGTAAGTTTCTATTCTCTAGTCAGTGAATCGTTTGTAATAGCTGACAACAAACATACTCTGACTTTTTGCAAATTATTAATTTGGGCCTTGAACTCTCATCTTCTGCAAACCTTGAAGACTTTTGGTGACATATAAGTGCTATCCAATTATAAAAACCAAAAAATTTAGCAAGTAAATAAATCCCCCATGTAAAATCAGGTCTGATCGACTCGGTCGTGGTATCATACTTTTGAAATGTAATTGATCGGAAATGTTCTTAGCTTTGTTTCAAAAAATCTACTCGTCCGCCAGAAGGTTTTTCCATTTCCCTGTAATCGTCCGCTACGGAACCGCCAACTCGCACTTTAAACACAGCTTAACTCTCTCATTCAAATTACTTTTCAAACAAACAAATAAAAATCGGTTCATCCGTTTAGGAGTTACGATTCCATTTACACAGATTCATAGATCCACAGATACAAATACACAAATATACAGACACGTAAAACTTATTAAATCTCTCTTTTAAAAATAAAAATATTTAGCTTAAAGTTTATAGTATTAAATATAGTTTAATCATATTTTATCGTTAGAAATTAGTTTTTAGTTATTTTGAATCAACTCAGTAACACACGTTTTTCTTTGGTCTTGCCAAAATACATATTTGGCAAAGTTTTGGATATATATTTGTAATCAATGATTTTACGAGCAGGCAAGGTTCAATAAAACTATATTGCATTGGGCTGATGATGTAAATTTTTGGATTGGGCACTAATCATTAAACTCCATACGCCACAAAAAGTTTACCTTGTTAGCAGAAAATGGGTGGAATTGTTCGAACAATCTGTTTATTTCATGATTGTCAGTTCATTTCTTCTATTAAAAAAATATTCACTGTTTCATCCAAACTAAATAGTGACGTTGAAAAAATAATTTTTAATTTGTTTACTTACCAAATAACAAGTGGGAAGCCCCATATAATTTATCAAAACCTTTTAATAAAATTTGCTGTATAATATCAAATCGATTTTTCAATATATTCAAATAAAACAGGAATTGTATCACACTTAATAAATTAACAAAAACTAAGCAAACTTTCCAGAAATAACTAAAAAATCGTAAACTTGCATTACCACTTGGTGTTCGAAACCAATAATATAAATATCCACCAATTATGATCCCATACAGTGGATAAAATATAATTACAGTAATTAAACATTGCGCTTTAATTCGACGATAATACCTTCCACAATTTATATGTAATTGCTTATCAACATAACCAATATTTTCGTAAATAAGTTTCATATTATTTTTTCGAAAATTATTTTTTGTAAGAATTTGTAATATTAAATTTAAACCGAGTAATATATGCTCAAAAATAGCTAAAATCATTTCTAAATCCACTTTGTAATCTTTGCTATTTCCTTTCTTTATATTTATAGTTAATAAAATTATAAATAGAAGAACCATTAAAACATTGCAATAAAATCGATAAAAACCATAAACCGGGATTATTTGATGATTTTCATTGGTGGTAAATCCACTGATACCAAATACATGTGTTAACATATGAATTGGTTTTAATGCTTTTAGCATAGAATTATTTTTAGTTAGTTTTCCCGTTGGTGTCATGATTGAAAAAGGTGAAAATATAATATGTTTTAGGTAATATTATTGCATTCAAATATTTGTTAAATTTTGATTCAGTTTAATTAATTAAAAGTGATTTATTTAGTTTATAATGTGTTCTAAAATAGACCGGCTTTAGTAAGATCGGAATTTATTTATCAAAATTTAAAAAAAGTTGGTACGTAAACCGTTAATAAAACAATAAATATCCATGAATGTTTTTGAATTACTGAAATCGTCGTTTTTAATATACAAAAAGAGAATGATCCAAAATTAATTTTCATAAAACATGAGATGAAAAACGTGATTAATTTTTATTTACATTCAGTGATAAATAGATGTAAGCTATTCCCCGAGCAGAGCTCTCACTGAAATGGATATATGTAAGGACAGTGAAACTTATTTTAGAATAATCTGTTTTTAATTTTCATTTGTAATACTTGTGAACCATTCTAAATAATAGGTTTTAAGTACGAGACTTTTAAATTGATTAAATTTAAAAATTGAACTTTTATTGAAAAAAAAAACAACTTTTTTTAACTTTGAAAACTAAAGTAATTTTTGAATAATTTATTAGATAAATGTAATAAGTAGTATTAATTATTTTCAGATATTTAAGAAACGAGCTCACAATAATACAACTTAAAAATTGCTTAATTTTTATACCATGTATATATGAAATATACATAGTATATTAAGTTTAGTCCCAAGTTTGTAACGCTTAAAAATAATGATGCTAGGAAAAAAATTTTGTCATAGGTGTTCATAGAATCACCTAATTAGTCCATTTCCGGTTGTCCGTCCGTCCGTCCGTCTGTCCGTCGTCTGTGGACACGATAACTCAAAAACGAAAAAAGATATCGAGCTGAAATTTTTACAGCGCACTCAAGACGTAAAAAGTGAGGTCAAGTTCGTAAATGAGCATCATAGGTCAATTGGGTCTTGGGTCCGTAGGACCCATCTTATAAACCGTTAGAGATAGAACAAAAGTTTAAATGTAAAAAATGTTCCTTATCAAAAATTAAACAAGTTTTGTTTGAAACATTTTTTCGTAAACATCACTGTTTACCCGTGAGGTCGCCAATTAGGCGGAAATTTTATAATATGTGTACAAACTATACACTAAATGTCGGTCGGTAATGCAGAACCCTATAAAGTCATTTACATATGTACTATACTTGATTATCAGTTATATATGTGTCACATGTTTGTATGTGTAATGTGATAAAGAAATCAACACTGACTATGCATGGTATTTCAACAATTAACTCAGTCAATTGTTTGTTTTCACTTGTTTAATATTACTTTTCACCATCACTCCTCAATCAAAAACGATAAAAATTATATTGAGATTTTAGATTTGTAGATAGTGCAAAAATGAAACTGGGTATTTGTTATTTTGTAATTCGTATTTCTATTTTCATTTGTTTCTAGTTTACATTATTTAAGAATTGAAGCTTTGAGCCAATCAATACCAAAAAAATGTCATAGGGACTCTCAACAGAAATGAAATTTTTGTTTTTGTTTTAGATTAACTATAGCATGAATAATTAAAATTTTATATCTTGGAATTGGAAATTATTACCTAACATGGTTTTTAGCATGGGAGACCATCCAAGTACCATAACAGTGATCAATGTTTCTTAGCTTTGGTGATCGGAAGAGAACCAATTATATTCCTAAATAAACTTTAGTGAAAATATAACAATTTTCTAATCCAATAAATAGTGAAAAGTTGAACAATCAAGTTTTTTTTTACTGTTAAAGGTTAATAAACTTCATATGACTGTCAAAGAAATGTAAAATATTTACCATATTATAAATAAGCTTACTAATCAAGAATCTTTTATTTAAATTTCAGGTTTATTTTATACCATAATTCAACCGCCAAGCTACGCTGTCTTATGTCATTCATAAGTACAGTTATATTTACCATGCAGATGATACAAGTATGACAATTCAAGGCAGAAGACTTTTGACTAATAATAAGAATTAAGAATGAAGTAGAAATCAAACGATATGCAAGTAAGTGAAGGTAAAAACTAGTAACGACTGAAAATATTTTTATCCATGTGTGCTTGAGAAAATGAGCTCAAACTTTATGTCAAAAGCCTTCTATGAACAGTAATCAGAAGTTATCAAAGATCAGAATCAGAAATTACTTAACAAACTAGAAATTACTTTGCAAAGTAAAAACAAGTATCACCGGCACTTTTTTGTAAAGCCTCCATTCGCGGAATGCACGATAAAGAACAGAGTTTCAAAAATTTCTACTGCTTGGTAAAAGTAAAAAAAAAAAATCAAAATCTGATGCCTTTACTTATATCCAGTATTAAAACGAGCACTGTCATCTTCTTAATGTTAATTATTTCTGTTTTTTACCGTCTTTCTGTCTAGCGACGTTAGTTCTTATACTCATTCAGTAATTTTACTAAATTTCTATCGACTGGTTTTTTTTTGTGCATAAAACACATAAATACAACATATTTTGTGGCTTAAAAATATTGGGGTATGGGAGACTCTTGCCATATAAAACAGTGCATGAATGATGATGTTAATTAATTGCTATAATTCAGTTTATTTAAGTTGTCATCTTATACCTATAAAGTTGGAGATTGTAGACATACATAGTGTACCACGTAAAATGTGGCAAATATATTTAAGTTTCTAAGCTCGCAACATTCTAACAGTTCCGTAGCCTTCGTACAAATATCACATTCATAGCGAGACTTTTTTTAAGTCAGTCTAAGATTGGTAATATTGGTATTGGAGTGTAAGGTCATCAGCGACGTTGTAAAAAAAATTAAAGAAGAGCTCATGAGGCAATATTAATTTTTAAAAATCTCTTTTGTACTTCGTCTTAATACATCGTTTTGTATTTGTGTTACTTTTTACATCAAACTTTCACGTTTTTCCTTTGAAAACTGATCTTAATATTCATAAAATCTAGACGAAATAAACATATAATCTAATTTTTCATGAAAATGTATATTGGTGTTTGTCTGGAAAATGTAACAGCAATACAAATCATAGTACACCCGGTTTATTTATAAACATAAAAATAAAACATATGAAGAGTTTAAACCTCTAAAGAATCTTCACTAAAATAGTAGTTTAACTTTCTTTCTGTGTACTTTGAAAAGGTACTAGAAATCTTTAATTATTTATAGAATAAAATTTATATTATGATTCGCTACTGATGTTCGTTTCTAGAATATTTTTCTCTAATTATTTTTAGTACACAAATGAATATCTTTACAGAGTGCCTAAGAAACATCATCACATTTTATAATGGATAAATATTTTTACGAAAATTTAACATTTTCACTTAGTTACATTTGGGTAAATACTTGTATTTTTAATAGTTTTACGTTGGTAAATGAATATTATTATTTGATATTTCTGTTCGCACCGTGCGTGAGTTTTATAGGAGGCGTTTCCATGGTAACGAAACACTACTTTAATTATAGAATTGTATAGATGCATATATAATTGTATGGATTGTATTTATAACTTACATTGAAAACTTAATATTATTGTCTCGCAAATTTAAATATATAATTATGATAATTTACATTTAAAAAATTTGACATTTTCTATAATAATAACATGTAAAGAACTGCAAATAAGTCATAACAGCGTCCTTTATCGCCAAAATCATTTTCACTGGAAGCGCTAGCATCGATTTTATTGTCCCTACCATGATTACGCACACAGCGAATACATAAACTTATGTTAAAGTAATGATCGACCATTATATTCGATTGAAGTCCGCTAATATCACACTCACCGCATATATGTTTATATCTAATAAATTGTAACAATAAATATTTAGATGGGGTGCGTTAACGTATGATATATTGTAAGATATACAAACATATTTGACGAAGTTACGTAGACGGTGAAAATGATCATTAGTTAATTAATTAATCGGAGTGAGAGCTACGCTGTAAGCGAGTACCAGGTGTTAAAGTGGGCCCAAAGCAGGGTATCGAGTAATAGAACTCAAAACCATTCCCAGAGGATTTATTCGCTGATCTAATTCCTTGTCAAGGAACCCCAATATGCATCAGTATAGATCAACCTTGAAATCACAAGTGTCTGAAACAGTTAGTGTAAAACACCACAAATCTTGGCAAATAACAATTTATTTAACAATATCATATATATAGCATTTACATTTTTTTAACAAGAACTTAATTACCAAAAATGTAATCAGTTACACAAACAGCCTAATGGTAGATAAGAATTTATTTAACAATATCAAAAATATATCATTTACAATTTTTCAAACAAGAACTTAAATTACCAAAAAAAAATGTAATGAATTACTCAAACAACCTAAAGGTAGATAACTATTTAATTAACAATATCAAAAACCTAGTATTTGACAATTTTTAGCAAGAACTTAAATTACCAAAAATGCAATAAAGTACATATTCATACATATACATATACATACCGAAATAAATTTTATCACAAAATCAGACTTGAATAATAGTGAAACGTTCGACACGTTTTACACCAACTTAAATAAGAATAACGACGTTATAATGAACAACAATATTAAACTAATTTACGGAAACTATCAAGAAAAAACTTAACAAGTGCGTTCGACATGACGCGTTACGTCTACTATAGATTAATCGCAACCTTCACTAAAATTAAACCTAGTAATCTACTAAAACATGTATATATGTATCGACTTAAATTTTACCAACGAAAACAGAGCGTACCATAATGAAACTTTAATACGTTTTTACCTATACTTAAAATGAAAACGCCATAATAAACCGCGCTACTAACACGAGTTTACAAAACAATCTTAACCATATATTAATTTTAAAACTTACTTAAAACGGTATATACCGACCAAAATTTATCAACAAAATCTAGAATGTGTAGACATGAAACGATTAACACGTTTGTAGTTGCAAAAACCGCGACATAAGCATACAAAACATCTTCAGAAGGCACGTGTTAGATTTTTCTTGAAAACGTTTTATATAACTATTATAAATAGTCTAAGCGCCTTTCACGCCGTGAATATAAAAAAAAACCATAACGCAACATCCTTGGACCAATTGATACGTATGTATCGATTTAAAATTATTAAAATTTACCTCGACATAGCGTGGATTGATTGATAAAAATGCAAGCAAAGCAAAATCAAAAGTTAACAGTACCTTCGAGACATCGTGTATATTCGTAATTATCGTACTTTTATTTCTTTTTAATTTTTAAAAACCACTAAACCACATTGTGATCTGGTAAGCCATGTTGGTTATCCTCATCGAATGTCAGTGCTCTGTCTTCCATCACGGTCCACCACATAAGAGGAAGCCGTATTTAATTTTTTTAACCATCTAACGAATTTTCTCCCCACTACATTTATTATTAAAAAAAAACAAAAACCCTAACATTTTTGACGTTTAACAGACCAATAGATAAAATGAAGGCTAGTGCTAACCGCAAGAAGGTTGAATATGAAGACAACTTCACACTAATGAATGGTTACATCGTAACAAAATGAGAAAACTTTACTATCAATATTAGTTCGAAAATAGAAAGATTTTTAAGTTTTCGAGAAATAATGGAGAAATATTTATTTGTTTATTTGAGAAAATGGGTACACTTTATTAATGCACGCACCCAAAGTACTAGCCAAAAATCATTTATAAATTTTTGTAAATAAACCAGATTATTATGATCCACCCAATATAAAAATATATGTAAATGCATGTTTTTATAGCTTATTTCATTTTATAAAACTTAATTTTATTTACTTGTTTGATTTTATAAGTTCATTACTACTCCAAAATAAATAAAGAAGTTTATAGTATTATATACTACTCAATGTTTTCTCATTATTTATGACAAATACGTGTAATTCACAAATGTCGCAAAGTTTACTCATCCATACGTCATTTTTCCCTTTTGAATCGACTTATCTTGACAAAATTAATACAATATGGAATACAATTAAAAAATATATACTGTAGAAAATAAAATATGTTCGGAATTTGTAATTCATTGAGACAGACAGAATTTGTGAAAATTCTGCAATTTTATTATCTGTATCTATCTAGAGATAGAAAACAAAAAGTTTCGTGGAATACTCGGTAAGAACTATGTTCCGTTCGTTATTCATTTTGTGTTATTGATTAACAAATAGAAAGAATGAATGGTATTAAAATTGTATTTAAAAGGTTTTTTTCTTATTTTGTTAATTTTTCGTTATAAAAATGTATGAAGTCATACAAATAGTTCAAATGTGCAGTATAGTCTTAGGGCTTACGGTGAGATTTTCATCGGAAGTCGCATTTTATGCAGAAAGCAAGCCACTTTACCCAGTGATACTAGGGACCAATATCAGTGATTTCATCCGAGGAAACACAAATTTCATCCACTGGAATTCAAGTAGGCGGACCTTTTCCAAAATGGCGTCTGCATACTTTAAAAAATTTATAGAATCAAAACGGTTGCACCGAATTAAGTGATTGAGGTGTCAATCGATTCCTATTAACATTTCTAATCAAAAGAAAAACATACCATTTAAAAAAATAAAGATGGCGGCCGAATAATAAGAAAAATGTGTAATTTTTCCATAAATTTTTTCATTCTAGTGAAAATAACAACTAAATTTCCTATGATATGGTCAGATATTTTTTTATTTAAATAAAACCTGATTATATTAGCTACAAAATATAAAAAATTGCTTGACAATCCGTCAAGTAGTTTTTGAACTATAAGCATTACAAAAGAAGCGCCTGGTTTTGAAAGCCTTCATTGCACGTAATGTGATGCAATGTACATACTCCAGTAGACATGTACTTTCTACCTGGAAAGTACTCCGAAGTTCATGAAATTTTTACAGACTATTTGGGGGTACTCTAGGATGTCTATAATAAGTTTTCGACCTTGAGAATCCTGTGGTAACTTGAAGGGGAGGGGCAAAAACACCAAAATTTTCAGACTTTTTACAGTTTTTCGCTTATATCTCGTTACTTAAGCCAATTTTGTGATCTTGTCCCAAAATTATATAGAATCAATAAGGTATTAAATTTGACTGTTAAGGGCCAATTTTTTTCTGAATAAATCATCACACAGTATAATTTCTTTTTTAACATGTATGGTGAGTTATCAAAAAAAAATCTTCTTGTTTGAAAATGAATACTATATGTGTTGTTTCCCCTATTTGCTCTACAAGTATATTACGTTAAATTAGGTATATAAAAAAAGTGTTATATAATATTAGTGCTGACATCTTACAATATCAAATGTAGTCCACATTAAAAATATAAATATAATTTATTAGTTTATAGATTAACTCATAGAAGTCCTTCTAAAAACTAAACACGAGGGTTTGTTTATGGTAGAGTGTGCACTGAAAGTTGTGTTGCATTTAATGACTGGTCGAACAGTTTTTGAGATACGGACTAAAATCGATACAAATATTGCGATATCTCAGAAACTCTACATCCAATCATTAAATTAACCTGACTTTTTATACTTTTTGGATCTAAATTACCCCATCCACCGAGTGTCATCGAAATCTAAATTGTACCCCTCAAAAAAAATTGCAAAAAATTGAGACATTTTGTAATATCCAATTTCGATAAAACTAAGTATATAAGATTATTTTGACCCAAAAAGTACAAAAATTGTGTGCATTTGATGACTGGTCGAATAGTTTTTATTATGCGGGCTTAAATCGATCCCAATTTTGCGATATCTCAGAAACTCTGCATACAATCATTAAATTAATCTGATTTTTAGACTTAAATTACCCCATCCACCGATTATCATCGAATTCTAAAACAAACATTTTTTTTGCATATGAAGGTATTCAAAAAGCGCACAAATGCGTAGATTCCGTTTTTGTAAGCATTACTGTGTTTACTGTACTCGATTTTGGGCAATTATGTGACTGGAAGGATGTTCGATCTGATTTCACGATATAAATTCGGATTGTTTACAAAGCTACGCAATCTACACCACGTATACATAAACCAAATTTTATACGAAATATTTCATAAATTATATGTCACAATCATACATCGTTAAGTAGTAATGTTAAAACAACAAGCAATTCAAACACGTTTATTTATGAAACGTTACAAAACAATCGTACCTACTATCATTTCAATGAAAATTTAAATGATCACGTATACAGTGCGTTTGATTATACATTTGGGCTCCTTACAACCACGTGTATGTGAGAATTCATGTGTACATACAATGTGTATAAGAAAAATATAATATTAAATATTCACTATATGCTTGTGTATTGGCAGTCTCTGACAAGTTTGGGGGGTACCGTGCTCAGTGGCACGAACGCTCTCCTGCTCATGGATGTAGAAATCCAAATGTATAATAAAACAGTCTGTATATATATATTAGTCTTGGGCCAGAGAACATGTTGATCATCAATCGTAGGGATGTTATCAAATACCAAGGAGTGGTGCAAAATCATATATATATCAAAAACTTCGATCTTGATAAAAATAAAAAGACTTTTTCGCTATTTTCAATGCTGGCCCTATCTACAATGCTTACAATAAATATTTTAGTTTCCTTGAGCTTTTTCACAACTCGAATAAAATAAGTAAATAATTTGAGGGTCGATCGTTGTTGAGTGTTAGTTAAACGATTTATATCGTAAATGCACTGTTTTAAGATAACATTTGACGTTTGAAACAAGTGAAAGTATTCACTGCATTCTAATTTATAGAGTTGCAAACATAGGAATTTGAACCTTTTACTTTAAAATGTCATAATTCCCTACGCTTCCACCAGAAAAATAAAATGTTTCCCATTTAAACATGAAGCCATTTTTAATTCA
Source organism: Chrysoperla carnea (assembly GCF_905475395.1). Classification (NCBI taxonomy): domain Eukaryota; kingdom Metazoa; phylum Arthropoda; class Insecta; order Neuroptera; family Chrysopidae; genus Chrysoperla; species Chrysoperla carnea. The sequence continues at coordinate 126,695,295 of NC_058337.1, read as the reverse complement.
ACCTATATTTAAAATGCTATGCCTTGTTTATTACATTACAATATTTTGTAAACTAAACCACAATTTTCTATCCTAAATCGGTATTACATCGTAGTAGATAAATAATTATACGTAAGCCTACATTTACAGAACAACGTGGTCTAAAAAAAATGTTACGAAAATTTGTAAAACAAGTAAAAAGTTTGACTTACTATGTATGGAAATTCTTTGAAGGATGCATTTTTAATACTTCATATTTAAGGGCTTCTCTTCTGACTCTGAGAAAAAGGTGAGCAAAACAAACAAAAAAAATATAGAAAAAAAGCAATAGAACAATAAAATAGAAAAAACAAGTCAAAACAAACAATTGACTGAATTAATTGTTGACATACCATGCATGGTCAGTGTTGATTTCTTTATCACATTACACATACATACATGTGACACATACATAACTGATATTCAAGTATGGTACATACTATAAATTTTCCGCCTAATTGGCGCCCTCACGGGTAAACAGTGATTTTTACGAAAAAATGTTTCAAGCAAAAGTTGTTTATTTTTTTATAAGAATCATTTTTTACATTTAAATTTTGTTCTATCTCTAACGGTTTACAAGATGGATCCTACGGACCCAAGACCCAATTGACCTATGATGCTCATTTACGAACTCGATCTCACTTTTTACGTCCTGAGTATGCTGTAAAAATTTCAGCTCGATATCTTTTTCGTTTTTGAGTTATCGTGTCCACGAACGGACGGACGGACAACCGGAAATGGACTAATTAGGTGATTCTATAACACCTATAGCAAAATTTTTTGCGTGGAATCAATATTTTTAAGCGTTACAAACTTGGGACTAAACTTAGTTTACCTTGCATATTACATATATGCATGGTATAAAAATTATGAAAGATCTACGAAAATACAGTCATAAAAATTGGATTATTCCTCCAACATGTCACTTGATAAGTAGAATCCAATTAACATCACTTTCTTGAACCCAATATAAAAAAAATTGAATGTCTTCTACCCAAAAAAACAACTGTAATTGTACCTCTTAATTAAATAACGAGAAATTTAACTTAAAAACAAAAAATTACATCCAAATGAATGAATAAAAATTTAAAGAGAAAAACAAGGGCGCTACTGACACTACAATTTGACAGATACTTTGAACAGTATAAATTGTAGGTACACGAAAATATCAATGTGCAGTCCGCAACCAAATTAGCAACGAGTATTATAATAAGAGTAATTACGATTAGCTAATTCATACTGATGATGACTGCTTGGTAGTCGAAATACGTATTTATAAAATACAAAAAAACTGATATAGGAAATTGAGGCAAAATCGAAATTTCTTGTTAAGTTGGATATATTTTTACGAACCTCTTGGTATAAATGTATGAATGAACATAATAAATACAACGATTATAATATGTACAAACCAGATACAATTCATTTATTTAATATGATTAATGACAGTGATAAAACAGGTGGAGTAGGTAGGTATTCGTTGTGTGCGTAGTCATGGTAGGGATAATAAAATCGATGCCAGCGCTTTAAGTGAAAAATTTTGGAGATAAAGTGGGCTGTTATGACTAATTTGCAATTATTTACATGTTAATGATATAGAAACTGTCAAATTAAAATGATTGAAAAACACTAATTAATTAAACTTAATGCATTAAAAATTGTGAAAATAAGAAATCAAATTGTACAAATATTATTTTTCAAATGTTAATTATCGTAATTATTTATTTAAATTTGTGAAACAAGAATATTAAATTTTAAATGTAAGTTTTCAATGCAATCCACACAATTATATATGCATCCATTAATTCTATAATTAAAGTAGTGTATCGTTGTCATGGAAACGAAATTCACGCTCGGAGCGAATACTGGAAATTACACCATGCATACATATCATTTTTCACATACCGGGAAATCTATGTGAATATTTACTTGTGTTTGTTCACGAAATTTTGAACAAAAATTTTAAAAGTCAAAGTCTTTTGAACATAATTGACATTTTTTAACCGACTTCAAACAAAAAAGAAGGAAGTTCTCAATTCGGCTGTTTTTTTTTTTTTTTATGTTTGTTACCTCAGAACTTTTGACTGGGTGTACCGATTTTGATGATTCTTAATCTATTTGAAAGCTGGTGCTTCCCGTGTGGTCCCACTTTATTAGCTGGTCCAGTTCTGACGACGGCTTCTATGAGAAAACCATAAAAGTCTTCAATTGGCATTAAGTATGCACGACAAAAGAGGGCAAATAACTCAATATCACGCCAACCGATTTCGATGATTCTTTTTTTAGTGACCTATTAGTTAGTGTACTTCAGATTCACTAAAAATAATAAAATAAAATAAACTTTTAACAAAAAGAAAACCGACTTCAAAAGAAAAACTTTTCCAAAACAAATTAAAATGCACTAAAAATTTAAAACAACGATAATATAATGTAGTTAAAATTATTGTTATTTTTGGAGTCGGTGTCAGCCAAGCTAATGTAGAAAACTGTTCTGTTAGAGTTGTTTCCTTGGCTGACACCGACTCCAAAAATAACAATAATTTTAACTTCAATGTATTATCTTTTTTTTTTTACTTTTTAGTGCATTTTAATTTGTTTTGGAAAAGTTTTTCTTTTGAAGTTGGTTTTCTTTTTGTTAAAAGTTTTTTTTATTATGATACAATGGTGTTAACTATAAAGACAAAAAAACTTATCGAGTCAATCTTAATTACAGAAAATTGACAAAAATACGCACATACCAGAAATTAAGCCCGGTTATTTTGGATTCATGAGAAGTTCTTTTACCAACATTCTTTCATCAATTTTCTATTAAATTCTATTTCGTTACCCTATGAGTACACAATTTTTACTTAATTAGACTAATGAGACTTAAGAAATAAAATAAACTAAAAAAAACATACTGCCCTAAAAAGTTGATAATTATTTTAATTGTAATGTAAAATTTAAAGCGTGGGGTGGTCAATATCTGTCAAATCAGCTAATCTAAAGAATAAATGAAGGGATTACTCCATACTATGAATTTTACATTACAACTAAAGTTATTGTACACTTTTTAGTGCAAAAAGCGGGGTTTTTTTAGTGTTGTAAACTATAATTCATTATTCGAGTAAGTATTTATTTGGAACACTTGCTACATTCAGATATGGTACCAATATAGAGAGAGATGTACATTAACAGATATGTATGATGTTTGTACATGAAATGTGACAAAGCCATCCGTTACATTCAAATTCAAAACAATTGTTTTAGTTTCTACAAAATAAATGAATAGTAGTGGTTAATATTTTGCCATATTCGCACCGTGCTTGAGTTTTATTGGAGGCGTTTCCATGGTAACGATACACTACTTTAATTATAGAATTGTATGAATGCATATATATGATTGTATGGATTGCATTTATAACTTACATTGGAAATTTAATATTATTGTCTCACAAATTTAAATAAATAATTATGATAATTAACATTTGAAAAATAATATTTGTGCAATTTGATTTTTTTTTCACAATTTTTAATGCATTAAGTTTAATTAATTAGTGTTTTTCAATAATTTTAATTTGACATTTTTTATAACAGTAACATGCAAAGAACTGCAAATAAGTCATAACAGCCTCATTTAATGCCAAAATTTCTCACTAGAAGCGCTGGCATCGATTTTATTGTGCCTATCATGACTACGCACACAACGAATATCTATTATCTATCTTCTTAGGAATAATCATCATTATAGTTTGGACTGATTTTTGAGGATTTTCAAACATTTTTATTGCGTGCAGAATCTTGTTTACCGCGAAACACGTAAATATTTATACCTTATATATCTTTCGTTATATAATTAGTTTCAGTTTTTACACAATGATTTAAAATTTTTTTTTCCGAGTTCGTCAAAACTCTTTATATAAGGTAATTTTGACCCAAAAAATACAAAAATCGGGTTAATGTATCGATTGGATGTATAGTTTTTGAGAAAATCGCTTTTCGTGTCCAATTTTGGATCGTATCTCGAAAGCAACGCATCCAATCATTAAATAAACCCGATTTTTGAATTATTTGGGTCAAATTTTTCTTATATTATAAATTTTATCGATATCGGATACAAACAAAAATTTTCGATTCTTTGCAATTTTCTTAAGGGGTACGTACTCCTTAGACAAAAATCGAAAAAATCAGAAAAAAAATTTTGTTTCCGATTTCGATAAAACTCTTTATATAAGGTTATTTTGACCCAAAAAAATAAAAAAATCGGGTTAATGTATCGAATAGATGTATAGTTTTTGAGAAAATTGCTCTACGTGTCCAATTTTGGATTATAACCCCTTACAAAAAATCGAAGAAATCAATATCGACTTTTTCCACTATCGCTTGCATATTGAATAATGTTTGCATTTCAAGAAAAAGGTTTATTGAGAAATTTTGTTGCAAAATTTCAATCCACAAAGTTGTCAATATTTTTGTAAAGCGTTACTTTAGAACATACAGCAACATTACAGCTTAATTTTATTCCAGGGCTAAACTTAATTTAAAATTATGAATGTTATAAAACCCTATATGGTTAAAAAAATCTTGAGCAACAGATTTCCATCGCTAAGGTCATATTTTCTAACCATTAGATTCTTTTTTATTTAATGTTTGATATAGAGTTTTTTCTTTTTATGTTATTGAACACAAAATATTGGCCTAGACGAAAGAGAAAGTAGCAGGTGAGTCAACTCTGCCAATAGGCATACCCTTACCATTGATTCGATTTTCAGATAAATTTTCTGTTCTCTATTTAGAAAAATTTTGAGGGACACAAATCCGTAAAAATCACGAAAATCCATGATTTTTCAACATTAGAAAGAGGAGAGTAGAGTGGTAAGTTGGCATCCCCAAAAGATTCTTCTTTGACTGGCTCAACAATTTATGAAGCTTAGACGGCTTAATAAATCGTTGAAGAAGTATCAAAAAAGGGTTTTTGAATCTGTCAACTTACAAACCACTCTCTCCGCAATTACTCTTCATATTAGCCTTCAATAAAGTGCATAAGTCTTCAATTTCGGGGAAAAAATGACATAAAAAATAACTTCTTCAAATAAAACTATTTATATACAATTTTACATGAACCATAATAAAACCACCCTTGTGTGATAATGCTATTTTCATCTTATAAATGTATTTGGTAGCAGTAACATCTTTTCTTAACAACTATATTCACCTTACCCATGTAAACATAAATATACATAATATCTATGTATGAAATTAGATGAAAATATAGGGAGAAAATCAGAGGATGGGAAATCTCTTGTATATTATATAAGACCACTATCATTTCATATATTTACAACATAACTACAACAATATTCGAATATTCTAAGAATTACATAATATAAAAAAGGTGGAATAGCTAGAGCTCAATGTATTTGTTCGGCATAAGCCTAGTAAAATGGCAACACAGCGCTCTATAATTAATATAGAATATGTAAATAAATCAAACCTATTTACCTTGCTGCTGTTCGTAATAATTTTCAAAAAGGTTTCGATCGAAATTTTCTTCGAAATTTAAGCTGCTCGAGTCAGCCACAGCTTAGTTTTCATTACTTTTGACACTACACTCAACAATATTCTTGTTAGAACCAGGTGTCAGAAATTGAAACTGAATTTAAATGAGTAGGCTAGGCAAGTAGTTAAACTTTATCGATCCAAATCATTTGCCTAGCTTTTTGATTGAATGGCTGAATATATTCAAGCGGTACATTGATGTAATACTATGCCTTTTTAGTCTCATTGTAAAAATAACAACTGGTTAAATATTGCAAGTTGTATTCCAGTTATAATGTTTTCACACCTCATGTTTTGAAACTTGTTGTTTTATAAGAGGTATATTCGGTTTACTTGTATGGTAAGTTGTCTTTGTTTTGATATTGTTCAACTCACTTTGTCGGAAGATGAATTCTAGTTGGGATTGAGTATGAAAGAACCGATAGGTAGTTTTTTTTGATTATTTCTTAGTTATTTGTTACATGTTAGTATGATTTAATTATTTTGAATTGACATGTAAAGTTTCATAAACCTTATTCAAACTGGATTTTTGTATTTTTTTTGGGGTCAGATTGCTCTGTAAATTGATTTTTATAGTAGAACGGTGAGTGAAAACTTTTGATTGGTTGCTTTTAGTTATTTTCAACTGGATTTTCAAATTTTTTTAAGTCATTATTAATCTAGATGTTAATGAAGAAGGTGAATAAAAATTTTCACTCATTTTTGTGATTTTTTTCAAATAGGCACCTCTAATTCAATTAGGAAAATCCGGCAAAAATAGCATCAATTTTGATAAAACTGTTTTTTAACCCCCCGAACCAAAAAACGAGTGTTAAAAGTTTGATCGATATGTGTGTGTGTCCGTCTGCCTGTTTGTGGCATCGTAGTACCTAAACGGATGTACTGATTTTGACTTTCTTCGTTTCGTTTAGAAAGGTAATTTAATGAAGAGAGTCGGTTCTGTTTGGAGAAGGCTCTAAAGAAAAGGTTATTTAATGAAGACATATCTTAGATATGTTTCAAGTGCGAGTTTAGGGTTCCGTACCAGAAAAATTTGTCGGGAGTTTTTTAAATTTTTGAAAATTTCACTTCTCTCGAAATAGGTCCTTAATTAGTGATTTGAAGAGGAGTGTTTTCGTGCACGGTACGCGTAATGAGTGATAAATACTGTAATGCTTACTTAGCTCCGTATAGTACTCACTTGTGTGTTTCCTTGTTGTGTAGTTAGTGTTTTGGTACTACATTTTCTTATGTTATTTATTATTTGCATATCATAATCTAATGTAATCTTTACTGACATTCGTTTTAAGTGTAAAAGAAGATGAAAATATTTGTTCAAAAATATGTATTTATCCACGTTTAAATGTTACACGACTATTTGTTTTCCTGACATTCAACCTTCAATTTTCTGTAGATTTAATAGCTGGTTTTTTTTTGCTCATTTGTTAGTCTTTTATAAAAGTAATCATAAATTTAAAATTATAGAAATCCCTGACCTAAAATCAGGTCTTATTAGGTCGCAAATGCCATCGTAGCTCCTAAGAGAATGAATCTTTGTTTGTTTGAAAGGTAATTAAGTTTGAAAGGTAGAATATCCACGCAGTAATGTTTACGAAATAATATTTCAAACAAAAGTTGTTTAATTTTTTATAAGGAACATACTTTACATTTTACATTTTTTGTTTACACTTTTGTTCTATCTCTAACGGTTTAGAAGATGGGTCCTGCGACCCAAGACCCAGTTGACATATGTTGCTCATTTACGAACTCGATACCACTTTTTACATCCTGAGCACGCTATAAAAATTTCAGCTTGATATCTTTTTTCGTTTTTGAACTATCTTGTCGACAGACAGACGGACAGACAACCGAAAATGGAATAATTAATTGATTTTATGAACACCTATACAAAAGCGTTACAAACTTAGGACTAAACTTAGTATACCTTGATTTATATATTTCATATATAAATTGTATAATAATGCAAGCAGTGATATTCAAATCACTACATAGTATAAAACAAAGTCGCTTTCTCTGTCCCTATGTCCATTTGTATGCTTAAATCTTTGAAACTACGAAACGGATTTTGATGCGGTTTTTTTTAATAGATAGAGTGATTCAAGAGGAAGGTTTATATGTATAATAACATCCATTAAATAGTGGAGAAGTACTGCTATTTTTGAGGTTTCTAATGTGATGTCGTAAATGTATGAATTTAGATATTCCAAAGATAGCAGGAAATCTTCATGGTATAGGGAAAGGGGGATTGTTTTACTCCAAATTTAACGCGTGCGGGCCACGGGCAGTAATGAATAAATCAAAACTACTGGATCGATTTTAATCACATAGGCTATACATTTTATACCCGTGCGAAGCCAGAGCGGGCCGCTATGTTTTTATATACAACGCAACGTTCACAGTTTTTCTGTAGTGTATTTAGTATCAGCATTGCACCCGTGCGAAGCCGGGGCGGGTCGTTAGTCTGTTTATATAGAGCATTTCATCAAGTTACTCGATTGTTTATTTTCGCTAAAATCGTTCAACTTATTTAATCATTTGAAGAGCTTATATTGAAGAGACAACTAAGCTCTTATAGAATTATATGAAATGATTTTAGTAAAGAATAAATATATTGGAGCTTTTTAGTTACGAAATAAAATAAAATAATTTCTATATTATAAAATTTATAATTTATAAATAAATATACAAAATAAAATAATCCACTCGAAATTGACTTGAATACAACGAACGTTTCATAAATATACATAAGTATACGTTTCATAAGTATACGTACACAAGTGTTATTCACAAATGACAAAATTAAAATGCCTGAAGTGTTCATTTAACAAAAGTGGTTTCATTATTATTGTTTTTATTTAAAGGTATTTTCTTCACACTTGTTGTTGTTGCTATTATTATTGTAAGCTGCTGGTACCTATGCTTACTGAATTAGACCGTGAGCCCAAAATGAATCAACATTTCTATGATTTTTTTTACATTTTGCCACTTGGAGATTTGATAGTTTTTTATTACAGTAGTATAGGACAAATTATTTGGAATATTAATAAAGCTGTGTTTCTTAATAAAGAAAAATGAGTTCTTTTCATTTAAGGAAATGGAAGCAAACTAATTTATGGGAAAATTTCGCCTTTTTAAACCTCTGTTTCTCCCTTCATTAATCTGCATCTTATTTTCTGCAATTTAATAAATAATTTAAAATATTAATAATTTATATAAAATAAATAGGTGAAAGTAACGTTTACTCTGATATTTTCCAACCCTTGTTAAATTTCGCCACGCAAAGCAATACGGGCTTCCTTGTCCATGTTTTGCTAGGCAACACAATAGGTAGAAACAAAGTTTTTCAACCCTTTCGGTGGTTAAGAAGCTTCGGTCATTTATTTGTACGCATTGTTTTATGAATTTGTTTTAACGAAGAAAAAAACTTGTATGTGGTAACTGCGACCCACGACTGCAAGCTTAAATGTTTCTAGTGTGCTTTGTCCGTCAAGTTATTGTCTGTTTCAAACAATAGATGCTTTGTCTGTTATAAGTACTATGTTGTATAATTTATAATATCTGGATGACCGAGCTTTGCTCGGTATTCTTAAAAAGACACAAATTTTATCACTAATAGAAGACCGTTTTAAATGTCTCCACACAAATACCAATTTGAATGTCCCGGTAATGTATTTTTTTTCATTAACTACGATATACACCAATAGATGTCAGGAAGAGTTATAACTTGCATTGTATTTCATTAACTACGATATACACCAAAAGATGTCAGAAAGAGTCATATTTTGCGATGTATGTTTCAGTTTTTCATGAAAAAACGAATAAAACGACGTTTTTTAAAATGAAACCTTGTTAGATCGACTTACCGCCCCAAAAAACCCCTACATACTCATTTTCATGAAAATCGTTGGAGCCATTTCCAAGATCGTTGATATATATATATATATAATAATTGCTCGTTTAAATATATAAGATATGATAACCCGAAGACGCACGATCTACGTTGGCTGAATAGTCATTCCATGTCTGTTACACACACACATTTCTCAACAGTTAAAGGTGTACGCGATAGATTGCGCACCGAGTACGTAACAAGGTCATTCGATAACTAGATTTTACGCCTCATATTTTTTCTTACCGAGCGCCTTATACGAAAATTGACCCTTAAGGAGTAAACGTCAATAATTGAAACATAAAAAAACTTGATTTTCATAAATTCGACTTTAGAACTACGTTTTAAACCTTATTTTTCTCTATTAAGCCATAAGGATTTTGGCTTGGAAGAATTTCATTTCACTATGGGCACAAGAATATTACATGAATTGTATCTCAAAGTGAATTATAAATTGTATTTTTTAACTGAATTTGGTAAATTTTTAACAAACTGACGTTCATTCAAGTGGACATATTCTTCCAGGCGACGAAGCTATTCATCTTATTCCACAGAATTGTCAGACCGTTCTTTCAGTGCTTCAACTGGTCTATTTATATTCTGATAAAGTTTCCCTCACTCTTAATACTTTATCAATCAAATGAATTCTTTTATCAATCTTCCTAATTGTAGAAGAAAAGAATCATCGAAATTTCGGATTATTATGGGCTCGCGGTCTACATTTGTTGTACATTTTCACAAACAAAAATAATATACAACACAACAAAAACAATTCATTATTTTCATTTGTTTTTGTAGTTGTTCTATTTTGTCGGTTTATCCCAGAGTTTTACACCAATTATGTTTGTATTTACAAATTAAATGTAGTTTTCTCTTTTACTTCTTCTACTCTTACTATCATGTATAGAAAGGTGGTTTTACCCAGGTACCAATACGATTGTTCTGTTATATAACAGTAATATGTGTTGCTTTTATTTCTACAAAGGTGTGTTGTAAGAAAATTAATGGAAATTAAGGTAAAAATACTTAAATTAATAGGCAGGTATATCCAAGGTATATTAAGTACAAGGTGTTTCATACTATTCATTAACGGTATTCAAATAGGCAAGCTTTACAGGGTGATCCTTAAAGTTCTCTATAGAACGCCATATATAGTATTAGTTGCGTGCAAAGTAGGTGGAGGGGGCAACTGAATCGATCGCAACGATAATTTCTTATGAAATTTGCAATAAAACACATAGGGTTGGTTGGGTTAGAATGGCTGTCCTGGGGTAGGATACACCTAGACCATAGGACCATAGAATACGTTGTGATACCGAAAAAGGGTTGGCCCATCCCCGACCACTAGTCCATGAACCATTTGGAGCTGTTTAAGAACAGCAGGAGTGCTTTGAAGTCGACGGACTTTAGGTCGGAGAGGTCGTCAAAGAGAGGCTGGCTCAAGTTATTATATTCCCTTGTAAATTTAACAATATTGGAAATTACTCCAGTTGCTAGCGAGGACTTTGTTCTCAAGAACACAAAATTTGTACTATGTTACCCTTTTTGGGGTTTGAAAAAAACACCCCTTTACCGATCTATTAAAAAATTCGCATATGTAATTCTATTAGTTAAGTCAAAAGTTCTTAGAAGGATTTTTCGAGATATTGCACAATCATAAGTTCATGTTGACAATAAGTTCGTGCCCGGTTATGTGTGAATTTTGTTCAATTTCTTTTAAATATATAAAATATTGAACAACGTAATCTCTGTCCTTGAAAATAATGGGAATGGTTTTCTCGGGAATGAAGGACACAAATAAGTGTATTTTACTTTAAATTTTTTATTTTCCGACGTTTCGACCTCAATTGGGTCTTTTTCAAGGCTCTATAATAGAAACATACAACAAGTTAATATTTAAAATTACATCAGTTAGTCAAAATAATGTAAAAAACAATTGAGATCATACCTAAAAAAAATGTTTACACTTCTTCATAGGTGAGATAAAAACAATATATAAAAACATCAATTAATAAATAGCTAACACATAAAACATACATTTAAAAATTTATTTTTTTTTCCATATAAAATTTACAAATTAAAAGTTAAAAGTTAAAATTGACTATCACTCACTAACAAAAATGTCTTTTTTTTGTTAAATAATTATCTGTCAAACTAGTACGTGCAGATAGACAATAATAGATGTTAGATATACCATTACCCATAGACTTGCTAGGTAGTGATATCTTATTATTTCTTTTGAGCGGTGTGTAACTTCGTATACTCGTTCAGTAGGTTGAGGTAGCTTGAACTGAGGTTGTTGGTGTCCATTCTAAAGTTTACCGTCCTATTCATTGATATATGAAGCATTTCACTTATGTTTCTTTTTGATCGAGCGCTTTCATTGTCCAAAATGGAGACTCGATCAAAAAGAAATTCATGATTGGAATCGAAATGGTGTGTAGCGAGGGCCGTTTTGGGTTCTTTGTCCCGTTTGTTTGGGGCACAAACGTTCATATGTTGCCTTATCCTTTTTTTGAGGTATTGGCTCGTTTGGCCAACGTAGCAACTTCCACATGTACAAGGAATTTTGTAGATGACATTGGATTTTTTGTCCTTATCTGTTTTGTCTTTCAATTTGGTGAACAGAACACTTTTGATAGTTTTTAAATTGTATAGTGCCAATTTTGATCCCGTACCTGAGAAACACCGCTCAACTTTTTGTGAAAGTTGAGGTATAAATGGAAATTTAAAGAATTTGATATTAGTATCTTCTGTTTTGGTATGGTTAGGACCATCTACTATCTTTTTCCCTGTTTTCGAAAATTGCCAAATACATTTTTCGATCAGCCAATTGGGGTAGTTATTATCCCGTAATATGTTTTTAATTATTACCACATTGTCTTCATAATATTTTTCATGGCTGAGGTTGTTTGCTCTCCAAAGTAGACCTTTTATTGTCCCAATTTTTTGATGTAATGGATGGTTCGATTTATAATTGAGCATCCGCCCAGAGCTAGTGGCTTTAATATACCAATTAGTTATTAGTTGGTTGTCTACGGATCTCGTGATTCGAATGTCTAGAAAAGGAATCGTGCCATCTATTTCCATTTCCATGGTGAACTTTATCCCCGCGTGGATGCTATTGAATGCTTAACCAGGTTGTTTGATTGGGACTGGAACTTTGTAGTTGGATCGTTCTTTATTTCTTTTAATGTGGACTTATCATTTGACAGGTCAAACATACACTCTTCGTAGTCGCTTCGATACATTATTACTGTGGCGTTGCCTTTATCAGATCTCGATAAAATAATTTCCTGGTGTGATTTTAGGAATTCTGCCAAAATATATGGACTACTTAAAACACATAAACAAACCATATGTTTACGTCCTATTGTAAGCTGTATTGGAGCTCCAAGCTACAAAATATCCAACTTCCTGAGTAATTTACTCAGCCCATGGAACGCAACGTCGAAATATAACATCAAAAATTCATTTGAATTGGTCAGGAAGCTGGAAGAAATTAAAGTACCGGACAATTACATCTTAGCTTCTCTCGATGTAGTGTCTTTATTCACCCACGTACCCAAAGAATTGGCAATCGTTGCCATCGACAAATATTGGAACCAAATGGAAAAATATGTCAATGTCACATTCTGGATGAAGTTTGCAATAAAGTTCCATTTGACATTCCAATGTTATTTCTGTATGTGGACGACACGATTATACTTGCTCCGAAATCCGAAATAGATAAAACATTGGACGATTTCAATAGCATCCACGCGGGGATAAAGTTCACCATGGAAATGGAAATAGATGGCACGATTCCTTTTCTAGACATTCGAATCACGAGATCCGTAGACAACCAACTAATAACTAATTGGTATATTAAAGCCACTAGCTCTGGGCGGATGCTCAATTATAAATCGAACCATCCATTACATCAAAAAATTGGGACAATAAAAGGTCTACTTTGGAGAGCAAACAACCTCAGCCATGAAAAATATTATGAAGACAATGTGGTAATAATTAAAAACATATTACGGGATAATAACTACCCCAATTGGCTGATCGAAAAATGTATTTGGCAATTTTCGAAAACAGGGAAAAAGATAGTAGATGGTCCTAACCATACCAAAACAGAAGATACTAATATCAAATTCTTTAAATTTCCATTTATACCTCAACTTTCACAAAAAGTTGAGCGGTGTTTCTCAGGTACGGGATCAAAATTGGCACTATACAATTTAAAAACTATCAAAAGTGTTCTGTTCACCAAATTGAAAGACAAAACAGATAAGGACAAAAAATCCAATGTCATCTACAAAATTCCTTGTACATGTGGAAGTTGCTACGTTGGCCAAACGAGCCAATACCTCAAAAAAAGGATAAGGCAACATATGAACGTTTGTGCCCCAAACAAACGGGACAAAGAACCCAAAACGGCCCTCGCTACACACCATTTCGATTCCAATCATGAATTTCTTTTTGATCGAGTCTCCATTTTGGACAATGAAAGCGCTCGATCAAAAAGAAACATAAGTGAAATGCTTCATATATCAATGAATAGGACGGTAAACTTTAGAATGGACACCAACAACCTCAGTTCAAGCTACCTCAACCTACTGAACGAGTATACGAAGTTACACACCGCTCAAAAGAAATAATAAGATATCACTACCTAGCAAGTCTATGGGTAATGGTATATCTAACATCTATTATTGTCTATCTGCACGTACTAGTTTGACAGATAATTATTTAACAAAAAAAAGACATTTTTGTTAGTGAGTGATAGTCAATTTTAACTTTTAACTTTTAATTTGTAAATTTTATATGGAAAAAAAAATAAATTTTTAAATGTATGTTTTATGTGTTAGCTATTTATTAATTGATGTTTTTATATATTGTTTTTATCTCACCTATGACGAAGTGTAAACATTTTTTTTAGGTATGATCTCAATTGTTTTTTACGTTATTTTGACTAACTGATGTAATTTTTAAATATTAACTTGTTGTATGTTTCTATTATAGAGCCTTGAAAAAGACCCAATTGAGGTCGAAACGTCGGCAAATAAAAAATTTAAAGTAAAATACACTTATTTGTGTCCTCATTCCCGAGAAAACCATTCCCATATAAAATATTATTTACAATATTTACAATCCTGTATCATTCTGTACTTAATTTTATATTACATTAAGTAGAAATGTTAAAATTTATTTGTTAATACGAATGAATTACCTGGAAATTAACCGTGAAACTGAAGGTTTGTAGCTTCATTATATTTTATACCTACCTATATATACCTACCTTACTTTCAAACTGTTGTTTTACTACGTCGAATAGGTTTCTGTTTATAGGTATACAAAAAAACTTACCGTTATTATTTGTTTAATAAACAAATGGCGAAGTATTATTGTGTATACGTTATAGCAGTTAATACTCTTTCACTAAGGGTTCGTTTTAAGAGAGTATTAATTTTAATTTTCGAAATATCTCTATATACAAAAAAGCTTGTTGCTTTTACAGGAGACTTTAAATAAATACGGAAGGATTAGTCGAAGAACTCGCAACAGACACTTTGTATTAAAAAAAAACGAAAAAATAAATGTTCAATAGTTTTAAAGAATCTTTCTAATAAAACTTTAAAATCTTAAAACGAAACTTAACAGATTAAAAAAACCATATTGATAATTACATTAGTAACATCCGAAAAAATTATCTTCTCTCTCGACTTGGGTCTAGTATGATCTCGGTGGTCAATCGAACGAGCAATTCGGTTTCTCCAGCCTAGTTCATAGTGAATCATCCCAAGTCTCTCCTTCATTTATATTATTTCACCTTCCTATATAGAACCTTTTGGTATTATGTAGGATTTCAACCTATCAGAGTTACTTAAAGAAAACATAATTTATGTAGTCGAAACGAGAATATAACAGTAATTTGGTGAATAACAATTGTTTATGTTAGGTGAAACTGTATTGTAGATTAAAAAGTTTTCTTTGGTAAGTTATGAAAGCAAAAATGTTAACCATAATTTCTAGAATACAATTTAAAAGATGAAAAATTTACCATTTAAGGGATTAAGGACGTTATTACTGATTTAGAAATTCTTAAATTTATTTCAAGGGTATAAAAGATGCAATTAAACTTTCAAAAACTGAATATTTCCAAAAAAGATTTTTTAATTTGTAATATAAAGAGACAAAAATATCTCATGAATATCATGTATAAAAGGAAATCATTTGGGATTTATTACAATAAAAATGAAATTGCTATTCTTTTCACAGATTTGTGATTTATCATTAATTTCAACACATATTTTCAACCTTAAGATAGCATAAGATATAAAAACCTCAAAATTGTTCAATAAAGTTTTCGTAAGAGTCGAGTACTAAATAATTAATTTACTGGGAATTGGAAAAGCCAACAGGATAGAATTTGTGTTCATAACTTAAAAAAAATGTTTCTGAAAATCGAATTTTTTCATAAAAACTACGAGGTTTTTTTATATATAAATCTAATCAGTCGTTTGAAGATCATCAGCTTCGTTCGTAGTTTTGCTACAATGTATATAACATAACTTCTTGCTTACACAAGAAAACTGAAGGTAGTTTTTAACATTTTCCGAAAAAACTTTTACTTTCTACGTCGAATGAGCATTTAAATTTTGAAAATCTCACTTTTTCGTTTTTTCTCTCCCTATTTTACTATAAATCATTTGAGATATTTTGTGGATTTCATAATTTATAGTATCGTAAATAAATCATTAGTTTAATTCTAAACACAAAACATATAAAGTATAAAGCTACCGTACAAGTTTCGATTTTATTTGCAAAGAAAAAAATTTCTGTTCACAAGGTCCATATTGAGAGTGCTTTCATTTTTATATATGTGCTTCGTAAATTTTTAATTGCTCTGCCAGGTTAATTGGCGAATATATGAGCATTTGTTTTTATTTTAGTCCAACTTTGGTCCGGACTTCAAGAAAGTGGTCCGGAAATCGGAAGACAAGCTCACAACGAATATGGAATCCAAACTTTATACTTTTCTTTTTGATTTTTTATCACTACATAGTATAAAACAAAGTCGCTTTCTCTGTCCCTATGCCCCTTTGTATGCTTAAATCTTTGAAACTACGCAACGGATTTTGATGCGGTTTTTTTTAATAGATAGAGTGATTCAAGAGGAAGGTTTATATGTATAATAACATCCATTAAATGGTGGAGAAGTACTGCTATTTTTGAGGTTTCTAATGTGATGTCGTAAATAATTACATTTTTTCCGCATTTACTTAAAAATGTAAAAAGTAAATAAGTAAAAATGTAGTGTATGAATTTAGATATTCCAAAGATAGCAGGATTCATGGTATAGGGAAATGGGGATTGTTTTACTCCAAATTTAACGCGTGCGGGCCACGGGCAGTAATGAATAAATCAAAACTACTGGATCGATTTTAATCACATAGGCTATATATTTTATACCCGTGCGAAGCCAGAGCGGGCCTCTATGTTTTTATATACAACGTTCACAGTTTTTCTGTAGTGTATTTAGTTTCAGCATTGGGCCCGTGCGAAGACGGGGCGGGTCGCTAGTATTATATAAATTGTATGTAGACCAAGTCTCAATAAGAAATGAATCTTTTTAGTTGATGTATGTATAGCCAAAAGAAAGACCATTGCAAAGCTCTCTATTATTATAAACAAATACTATCATTTAACAGCCATCTATTATTGTAAATAAAAACTACTCATATATGTTAATGTATTTCGTTTTTATTTTATTTTATTTTTTCCTAATTTTTTGTTACAGCGGGAAAAGTAGTACACACTAGGTTAAAATTGAAAGTGTTTAACTATTGCGGTTTATTCGATACAGCTCACAGATAGACAGACAGACGAGCGAACAGCGGAGGAGTTTTTAATAGTGTCCCACTTGTACCCCTGGGTTCGGAACCCTAAAATACATATTAATCAAGTTTAACTAGTCGGGTTAATTAAGACTTTACCGTGCAGATAACGGAAAATGGAATTTCTTATACCAACATTTCCCAGTGTTGTTAGACTACGTAAGGAGGACGGCCACACAAATTTTTGACTTGTTCCAAATAAGATCCTATATTGTTACATTAGCTTTATACCTAACACCTACCATGCAAGCTCTATTATTCTTCTTAGGTATATAATCCGCCTCTGAAACGAAATACTATCTTGATCAGGTAAAAATGTATATACCGACCGACACTGAGTAGATAACTACTTCCATGAAAGTTAAGAAAGTGTTAAAGCAGAGGAATATAAGGACATGTAAAATGAAGTTATTTTATATTTACAAGGATTTTAAAAATTGAAAAAATCGGGTTATGTCAAACATCGATATTTCCAAGTGAGTATCAAAATGTTATTTTTTTTTTGTACGCCCACATGTTGGCAGAACTTTTTTATGAATGCAAGGCTTACACGCTCATGCAATTTGAACAAATTGACTATACAAAGTATTAATAAAAGAAGTGAACTTCTCGCTGTGTTTATCTGTTCAAGTAGTTTTTCTGTATCAAGGTAGGTTGCTCAAAAGTTGAGGATATTTCCCAACGACCCCCTTAAAAGTCTGGTATCTATAAATAAGCAGTAAGGTCTTGATTTTTGAAGTAATGCTCATTTGTTTAACTGGACGCTTCAAACATGTAAGATGCTGGAGGACCCTTCTATAACCTGGTAGGGCAATTAGCTCGGAAGTGGTCTACTTCTTAGATGCCAAAAGTGAGAAAATCCCCAACCTTGTTTAAATTTTCAATCGGAATAGATTTTACTCAATCTAAGTACGCTCTCGACCAAATAAAATTTCAAACACTAAAAAATCAAAATAGACTCATCCGTTTAGGAAGTAAGATGTCTCAAGCAGAAACACAGAAACACAGACTCGTTAAATTTATAACATTGTTCTTTGTTAGCGGGTTAATAGATTAGAAACTTCTTTCTCTATTCGGCTATACAAGAGAAATTTACGAAAAAGAAGCCCCGACAAAACAGGAAATCCTTGTAATTATAATTAATATACCTTTTTGTCGAAGAAATTCAGTGTTTTACCGTAAATCTCGAATCCAAACTGAATAGCTTCAACTAAGGGAAGTCTCAATCTACTCACTTTTCAAACAATCAAGCATAATAACCATATAAAAACTGGTTTATCCGATTAGAAGCAGTTATGCCACAGACAGACATGCAGTTACACAGACACACGCTGTACTACCCTCTTTTTAGGATTAGGACTCATAAATCTTTATTATTTCTACAACCTCTTAACTTGTTGTTAATATTGAATTTTCGTTTACTTTTCTAGATTCCGGTATGTAAGTAAAACAACAAAATCACAAAGCTTATATGTACGCTAGAAAAACCTGGTAGAATATTATACGTTTGACCCTGTCATATCCAATGTTTTCAGTATACAGCAAAGCTTCTATTAAGTATACACCTAAAGCTTTATCGTTTATAACCTGACTTCATCAATTCAATTCACTGTACGACTTTTCTCTAATATATTTCCTTCGTTCTCGTATTTTACACCTTTTTGAGATTATTAATATTAATCTTATGCCACCATAATCCTCATATATAGTCTAAGAGCTGACTTCAAAATTTTTGGTTATTAAGGAAATTTTCTTATGGTCAATATCCACCGATAATTGGAAAATGCACTTCAAATAAATAAAAAAAGATAGTCAGTCATGAAGACTGTCGATAGGAGTGAAAACTTTAAACTTTGAAATAACTGCCTTTTTTTGAACTTTTAAATTAATTATGGTAAGAACAATTAAAATTTCATACTTAGTAAATTGAAATTATTATCGTGGGTATGAAAAAGCACTATAAATAATAAAAACAAGTGAAAACAAACAATTGACTGAGTTAATTGTTGAAATACCATGCATAGTCAGTGTTGATTTCTTTATCACATTACACATACAAACATGTGTCACATACATAACTGATAATCAAGTATAGTACATATTATAAAATTTCCGCCTAATTGGCGCCCTCACAGGTAAACAGTGATGTTTACGAAAAAATGTTTCAAACAAAAGTTGTTTAATGTTTGATAAGGAACAATTTTTTACATTTAAACTTTTGTTCTATCTCTAACGGTTGACAAGATGGGTCCTACGGACCCAAGACCCAATTGACCTATGATGCTCATTTACGAACTTGACCTCACTTTTTACGTTCTGAGTACGCTGTAAAATATCTTTACAGCGATATCTTTTTTCGTTTTTGAGTTATCGTGTCCACAGACGGACGGACGGACAACCGGAAATGGACTAATTAGGTAATTTTATGAACACCTATGACAAAATTTTTTCCCTAGCATCATTATTTTTAAGCGTTACAAACTTGGGACTAAACTTAATATACTATGTATATTTCATATATACATGGTATAAACATACTTCGACAGGGTTCGGTTTTTTGAATGGCAGTCTAGCAGCGACACCACTGATCTACCAGGTAGAATGAATTAAAAATCGCCCTTATAAGCACTTTCATCTTGCTGCGAAACGATTTTGTCCATTTTCCCTGTGTCTACACTTAGAAAGTGTAATAATATCCTCATACCTTGTATTCTATCATCGGCTCTTAGACCAATAGTGTGTAGTATAGGAGCAACTCATGTGAGTGATTCTTCTTTTCTAGTTTATTTTTATTTTTTTGTAATAAAAATTACCTTTGCTGCCATATAGGAGTAATTTAAATAAATTTTTCATTATTTGTTGGACAGTCTAGGTGTGTACTATAGTAATCGTTAGAAAAACATAACTTGTTATTTGCATAGTAATTGAAAATTATATAACGGGATGAACAGAAAAAATGAATTATTGTCTCCTGTTACCAAGTGCTTGAATGATAAATTATTTGTTGTTAGCATTCCGTATCAAAAATAATATTATTTTAAACTGCCTGATAATAATACTTAATGCACAATGCTATCGTAAGTGTTACTTAACGTGATGAGAATAAAAATAGCTTACTTTCGTAATTAGTAAAAGTTAAAAGCAAATTTATATTAATTAAGAGCTTGACCGGAGTGTATGGATGTATACAGGAATGTAATTTCGACCGATTGACTTGAAAATTTACACTCTTATCAAGGGCCGATGGCAATATCAAAATTTAATTATTTTCTTCCAGTATCCTGACCAGAATTACGAAAGTCGTCTTAATTTTCACCCTTACGGGAAAACTTGTTTATATAGAATATTTTACATTTAAAGTGTAGTATCTCTTACGATTTACCTACGGACTCAACATCCAATTGACCTACGTTGCTCATGCACGAACTCAAACTAACTTTTTACATCCTTGTTTTACAATAAATTTGCCTTTATTACTGGAGTCAAACCTACAGATTTTTGTACTCTGCATTTGTTTCAAAAATACATTCAGAAGTTTATTATTTTGGTATATAATTCAAAAAATCATCTCAATAGTATATATCCATTTGCCCATCGGTTTTTCGGAACCATTTTGCAACCATTGTCATTTCGTAACAAGTCAATCCTACGATTTTAAGTGGGTCACGGCTCGAAATTTAATATTTTTTTTGTTAGAAATTCGTTAATTCGTCAAAGTATGTAGACTTCAAAAAAACATAGATTTTTGGAACCTAAAACGCGTTTTTTTTATCCTTATCATGACACACTAGGTCTTCCATTCACCTGTAGTTTCAAAAATACATCCAAAGTGGTTTTATTCAAAATTGACAAAAAACTCCCACTCTTGAGAAGAGGAGGAAGGTGGAAACAAAAACTTTTAGTACCAGAAAATAAATAAAGTGATTACTCAACTACATTCCTGTGCGGCCAGAGTAAATTCGCCGCTTTTAAAAATATGTGTAAAAATATTTGAAAGCTGCATATTTTTGACCGAATATTTTTTTTATAGTCAAATCCATCCCACAATCCATTTTGAATTAATTCGTAATAGCTCAAAATCACACTGAAGAAAGTTTGGCAATCCAACTAATACTCTTTTTAAAATATTATAAACATGAGTAGGAAAATTTGAAAAATATATCACTATTATATATTTTCATAGCAATTAACCAATTTTATTTGCGCTCATGAGAATAAAAACAATGGTATTTCTTCGATTATAGTCATAAAATTGCGTTATATTAAAAAAATATATAATAAAATTTTGTATTAGCATAAAATAAATGTAATAAATTAGAACTAATTGTAAGTAATATTCTAAGAAAGGGGATGTTTTTTGGGTGATTGAGATAAAAATATTAGGGATACCTAACTTAACAATCGATTGCGAATGGAGAAAAATTATGTTAAAAGTGCTTCTCTTTAGCACTAACTAGATAACTGTGTAATATATAATAACTTTATTAAATTTTTGGTATCTAGAAGGATAAGTATACAAAAAAAAATTTGTATAATTTTTTAAAGCAGTTAAATGTTGTTTGCTAAAAGATAAAATTGTGTATGTCATACATATATCCCTCTAAATAAAATACGACACGAGACAGATAGAGTTCTAAGTCATGTTTCCCCAAAAAATATAGATCTATGTTGTCTTCTGAAGGTTAACAGGAGGGGGTGTAATATCAATCCGTTTTGTAACCCCTAGAACACAACTAAAGTTGTTTTATATATTTCAACAATTTGTAGCGGACTCCCAGAATAATCATCTATGAAGCCTGTTTAAATTGAGCTAGAGACTAGAAATTCGGTCTAAAGGTTGAGTTTGTGCCACGGATATACATTTTGGTAGTAGAAACTTGTCAACGCTCCTTCTCCCTTTTTATATAACAAAATTCTTTTATTTGAGGATATTAACGCTTTGCACACATCTATAGACCCTCAAAATTGTGCTAGGAGGTTGTAATTGATAAATAGGGTAAAAAAATTTTACGTATATGCCTTTTGGGAGTTCTAATTTCTCAGTCCCATATCCCCCTTTCTGTATAACTGAAATTTTATGTTTTAAAAAACATTAAAAACAGTACCTGCATTTCAACAATACGTATATAACAATAAGGAAAATATAATTTTAGTGATGGAGCTCTGCTACTCACGAGTTTTTTGTCAGTGTCGTAAACAAAATATGTGTACTACTCAAAAATATTATCATATTATTATGTACCTACGCATACAAGAAGTCAGTTCACAGTTTAATGGTAACAAGGGTACGCAATACCGTGAATTTAAAAAGTTATAAACCATCATTTTCTTCCATTTGTACATTAAGGGTAATATCGATCAAATATTCATCGGGATTGTTTGGAATAATCGAAATTTTTGATGGAATCGATCAAAAGTTCGATCAACTGTAATCTCTATCATCTCTATATATTAGTTTAATTATGGTTCGTTATTTAAAAAAAATCAAATATTACATAAATCAGTTTCCTTCTAATTGAATCCATTTTATTTTTTTTCTATTGGAAAGGTAATTTGATCGAGAGTAGGTATTCTAAGCTATATTACATGAAAATTCAATCAACCCTTTAAAGATCACACCTCTTTTCTTGGAGTGGAATCTTTAACTCAAATTTAGAATAGCTACTTTTAGAATATTCTCGATTAAATTACTTTTCAATTAAAAAAAAAGAATCAAAATCAGTTTATTAATTTAGGAGCCACGATGCCACAAATAAAATAATCAGACCTGATTTTGGGTCGGAGATTTTTTAAATTTTTAATTTATGTGTTGTTTTGTAATACATTTTGATAAACGTCATCATTTTCCAAGTTTTAAGTCTCCATGTACATAATCTTTTCATGCGTGTTGCCTTCATTAAAAACTCTAGGTATAAAGTCGTTGTAAGTCTGCTCTATACAGTTAAATAAATTTTATTACAACTGATGTATTACGATATAAGATGGGGTAAAAGAGGGTGTTAAATAATATTTTCTTGTTATGGTCGTAAAAAAAACATGTAAAAATTTTTAAGCCATAATATAGTTTGTTTGTTCGAAAGAGTAAGAAAGAGAGAGAGAAGAAGAAAATAACGACCCGTAAAAGATACGACTCTTTTAGTTGGGATTACTAGCTTACTGATATAGACATCACTTTTAAGAAAACCCCACAAAAAGAAATCTCATGGCGCAATCTTGGCTGAGCGCATGCTACGACACACACGCCATACCCGATATTCAATGCCTTCAGTTTTCTCGAACTTTTAAACAATGAGTAAGGTTATTCGCTCACTAGGATGATTGAATTGGCCATAATCTTCCCGTAAAGTCTATACACAATTTTTACAGAAATGTTATTTCTGTAGACCAAGTGAACAGTTAAAGATTCATATCGTAAATGGATACTTTTCATATAACATTTAAAATTTAACCTGGAACCTCTGGATATTTGATCATGAAGGTGCTAACAACGCTCGAGGTAATTGAAAAACTCATTTTTTTCTAGAACTTACGCTTAACAGAGCTATTTTCATTCGATAAATAGTTACCGAGCTATTCCAAAATTTTGTGTATAACTTGCTCGCTAAGTTCTTGAGAAACTTGCCTGGGTTCAATTCTACTGACAAACTGATAGAATCGATGTGTTATGAAGCCAAATCAGAAAATATTTTATATTTCAATTGTCGAGGTGAAAACAATAATTTAGCACTGGGACTGTATAAAGATAACACAACATTAAAGGTTCACGTCACACAAAACAGAGATGAGTGATGACTTTTAAATTTCATGTTTTCTGTAATTTATACAAAGTGAAAATGATTTAATTTACCATACTCTACATTTCTTAGTTGAAGAAAAACGTTTATTTATGCTTCTTATTTATATTATGGCTATATAAGTGTGAGAGCGATTAGGGGTGTAGAAAGGGGGAATAAATATATTTTATATTTTTGATAATAAGACGATGTTTTTCATCATAAATTTATGATGAAATTTAAATAAATTATATTTTATACCACTTGTCTTTTCTTGGAAGTTTAAATTTTGTGTCTTACTTTTTCTTTTTTCAGCGCCAATTTTGTACAGTAACAGTGAATGAATTATCAATTGTGTCTGACAATTGATGCAAGTATCAATGAACGCTAACTTTCTTGCGCGTAGTAAATAAGCTCTTGAGTCCATGTGGGGAATTTTCTCTAATAGGATATATATATCGCAGAACGGACATTTTGAGGTAGAAAAGGGTGTAGAAATATAGGAAAAAGCCGATTCGAATCGTCTTTGGAAGCAATAGTAAGTCAAAGCATCCATTTTTTATAAACCGGGCAGAGTAGTGGCATTCAAAAATCTATGGCGGTTTTGGAGGGGGTATGATTGAAGTAAACAGAGAAAAAAGTCGATCCCAATCGGATAAACGCAAGTGCGATTTTCTTGTTACAACATGTACTTTATCGGAAAAATAGTGGCCGTGCAGACAGACAGTATGGTAATTTGAAATCAAGCCTGTGAGAATTCCTGAAAAATGCTGTAAAAAAGGCAAGTAAAAAACCGAAAAAAATTTTTGGCGCTTGTCAAATAATTTTCATAACGACCGCACAAAAGTTACACAACACTGGCAGACATTTCCCTTTGTAAAATTACAGTTAACGTTAAAAAAAGTTGAAGTTTAGTTACACTGAACTAAACAAAGAAATTGGTTCATTGGTTCACACCTATGAACCAATTGAAAAATTGGAAGTAAAAAAAAAAAAAAAAAACAATTATTCCCAAATTCAAACGTAAATGTTAAAAACGAGTTAAATGAAATTTAGTGCCTGTGTATTTTGGCATTAAAAAATACATAAGTATAATTTTGATTCCAGGTACAAAATCTTCCCCTATACTATTTAGGTGTATGGTAAAGTAAAAATGAATTAAAAAGCAAAATACCCTTTATATGCGTTTAGAAAAATTTCAAGTAAGAACCCAATTTCCTAAGGATTATTTTAAAACTGAAATTAGTCCACTTTATGAAAATAGTTAAGAAAATGAAACAATCAAGTATTAAGTCATAAAAATATTAATAAAAATGTTTACATGTTATTATTTTCAAATTACCAAACATAAAATAAAATTTTAATCATATTTTGTAATTCCTGAAAACCACATTATAAAGTTTTCAGTTAAAGGTGAATAAAAATAAAATTTTCTAAGCCGATATATAAATAAACTGAAATTGAATCAGATAAAAGTTTTAATTCAATTTAATATGTTTTGTGAATCAAATGTTATTATTATGATACACGATGAATACGACTAAGTTCACTTCAAGAGAGTGTATAAAGGTATAGTAAGTTAATCCTGGTGTGAGCATCATACAACCTCTATATAGACATAACCTTGGCACCCTCGTAGAAAATATGGTTCAGAAAGAAAACACACTCACAAAAAAAATGTTAATACTTATACAAATTAAGTCAATTTTAGCGGCCAAATAAGCCTTGAAGCCGGGACTCATTCTATAATTACTCTTATGCATTTCAACTTCAATTGACTGAAGTAATTATGGAAATACCATGTACAAACAGTGTTGATTACGCATTCGTATGACATTTTACGTCATTTAAGTAAAGAAGGATAAACAAATAAACACATACATAATATATGTAACGTATAAATTTAAAATACATGCAATAGGTACCTGTATATACATATAATACGTGTACGGGTCATGGAGTATACAGTGATGTTTACGAAAAACTGTTTCAAACAAAAGTTGTTTATTTTTAACGGATAGACATTCGAAAATGGACTAATTAGATGATTTTAGGAACACCTAAACCAAAATTTTCTTCGTAGCATCAATATTTTCAAGCGTTATAAACTTGAGATTATGGGTATTAAAATTACAAACGAAAAACTATTTCAAAAATATCAGTCCAACCTTGGTTGAACCTAAAAACTGATAGTAGTCTTTAGGGTTCATGAATGTATGTGACTTTCTTTGTGGCACCATAACTTCTTAGAAAAAAAGTTAATCGGTACATAGAATGAAATGTTACTCCATAATAAAACCGGTAAATAAAATTATCATTGCAGTCAATGGACCTATTAAATAAAAAAGTATTCCACAGAACGGTCGCTCGTCTGCAGTGACAATTTTATTAAACTTCAAATTTTCGAATGGAATACATTACCTCGATATAATTCCGTACGTAGAGGTAACAAGTACAACGTCGGTATCGTTTCAGAATATAGTTTTTGGTTTATATTGAATTTGGAACATAATAATAATAAGGTGAAGATGATTCAACCAAATATGTCGTAACTGTCTATTGGTGGATCTCTTCAACATTCATACACACATTCACCTGCTAGAGTATGGAATAAGTAGGTTCTGTCTATACCAGGGCTTCTTAAACTTTTGTAATTCACGACCCCATTTATGATTGCGAGTTTCTTGGCGACCCCATACAAATATAAAAGAAAAATAAATTAATATTTATTGATGATTTATTTACTAGGTAACAATATACATATACGTATGAAAATATATAAGTTTAGAATTCGTTTTGAAACATACAAAAATCTAAAATTAAAAATTTCACAAAAAATTATAAAATTGTATTTATTATAGTTTCAAAAATAAAAGTGGATTCTGACCGTCTTAATTCACACGAATATTTTCAAGTAGTTGCGTGGTAAATATTAAATTAAAGTATAAGTTAAAAATTTAATGAGATGGATGTGTCTCTTTTTATTGCATAACATATCAAATCTTGGTGGAATGTTTGAAACTGCTGGACGTAAGACCTCTTCAACATTTTAGAACGCTGAACGATATTGGGATTTAATATGTGTTAAAGCTGTTTCTTCAGCAATAATACCTAGAAATTTTGTTGATAATTTTTTCTCGGGATTATTTCGGCTTTTAGAGATTGACAAACATAAATTTATATTTTTATTAATTCCAATAACATTTCATAATTCATAGTTAATGTTATTCAAGTTATTATAATACTCTTAATAGAAATGCAGGTACAAACAATCTTTCCGAACTAGAAGATAAATTTATCTACGATAATTGTTATTTTATCTTTATAACAATAATTTTACAAGTTAAAAAACATTTTCTGTTAAATTGTATTTTTATTTCTCGCGACCCCAGAGTTTTGCTACGCGACCCCAAATGGGGTCGCGACCCATAGTTTAAGAAGCCCTGGTCTATACTGTTATATGAAATATTGAACGTTTCTTATAAAATGGAATATTTTGAACAGTACATGAGTTAAGAGCATTATTAACGTACGCATGTGAAATTTACAAAACGAGTGCGTAGTTGGACAATCGCAGAAGAACGTTAATAATGCATTATCACATGTATATCGTACAGAACTTTATCTACGCCTCTAAAATGTGAATTTAAACACCAATTAAAATTTAAATTTTGTCATTAATCAGTTATTGAGAAAATTAAAACATTAAAAAACTTTCTATAGTCATTTGTTATAATCATATAGATTGTGACAGTAATTGGGATTTTGGATCAAATTTTTTTTAAGTAAAAATGGAAAGATCGTGTATAAGTTTTATAAAAAAAACATTTTTTTGTCGAGCGTTTTCGCTCTCTTTTGGAAAGTTCTTTTAAAACTGCCTGTAACTTTAAAATTATCGTGTAAAAATAAAAACAGTTTTGTTATAAAACTCATTATATGACCTTTCCATTTTTGGTCAAAAAAAAATAAGAAAAAAATGGTTTTTTCCAAAATCAAAATAGAGCTTATAAGATTGGTTAAAAATTCGTGTGGTAATAAAAATGCGTGTGGTAATAAAATACTCATGCAAAATGAGTGAGCTGCGAAGATTATACTTTTACGTTGATATTTTAACAGATTCTCTTACATTTGGCAAACGGAAAATTTAAAATAAATAGAACGGAAAGTCGTACCAGTTCCGTTTCAAGAAGAATGAAAATGCGGTCAATATCGCTTACAATGATATTCAAGGGACCTACAATTATGGTTGTTTTAACCAATAGTCGTTATAATCGAAATGAAATTTCTTAAGGATGTTCCAGCATGGTATTTGCAGTTTCTATGTTAAAGCAATGGTACAATTTTTTTTTCGACAGAATTTAACGAAAAATTAAATTTAAGAATTTAATAATGCTTACTATTAATTCCCAAAGTTTCAGAAATTTTGACCGTTTAAAATGGGAAATAATTATGCCAACGTCCCAATTTCGATCAATTTACGTCAAAATTAATATCTCGAAAGTGAAAATTAATTTCTAATTTTTTTTTTAGAATTGTATTGTATAAACATTTTTTTCTACTTTTTCTTCAATATATAATAATATCATAAAAAATAGTTGGAGAGACCGGACATTTTACATGCTTTAACATGGGACATGACCCTCAAAATCGCGAACTTTGTCTTTAAATATCTCGCGATCTAAACGGTCAAAAATTATGAAATTTTAGGAATTCATAAATAAAGCTATTATAAACCCGAGAAAAAAAATTCGGCCAAATCTGTCGAAAAGTGATTTCATGCTGGTACTACCTTAAGTGAAAGTAGTAGTAATAATTGGTCACTGTGACCGATATATGCGTTAATATGGTTCAAAATAGATATTTGCTAGTTTTAAAAGGGTAGGTATCATGTTGTACAATTGTGTTCGGTTTTTTTTTATGCCGGTATCCTTTACAAAGTGCCGGAAATTTATGTCTCAGTGTCAGAAGCTACTTTTTATGTCTCGAATATTAACATTTGTAGTTCCACACAAAAATTATGCACCGGGTGTTTTTTTTTTTATAAAATAAATTCAAGTTAAATACACATTTATATAAAAATATGTTAAACTAATGACACGAAAATATGAATGGGATATAAATATTGTTCATATATTATGGAATAAACTATCTGTGGTAGGTATAACATAAAACCATTCCAACATAGATGGATTGTGAATAGGAACGAACACAAGATGTTAGTTATATGTAATAACAGTAATAATAATAATGATTCCATTCAAAGGTTCACACAGCCAAGCCACATGAGGCGTCTTATCACACTTGTGCAGGACTTCTATATGATATGTATTGGCAGGGAGCGGAGTATAGAGTGGGGACAACTGAATCGATCTCAGCGCTCGATGTGGTCAAATTTTCGTCAAATCATGCTTTTATTATAAATAAACACGTGAAATTTGAATAAAAAATGGTTCATAATAGTTGTTGTGTTGTTAATTGTAAAAATACAGGTAGAAATATTGTAACTGTAAGTTTTATTCATTTCCAGTAGCTAAGTGGAAAGTGGATAAAAGAAATAAATGGATAAATGCAGTGAGGAGAAAAAAATAAGTAGTGTATAACCTTATTCTGTAGCATGTCAAATCAGAGTAGTGTATGTTTTACTCCAAAAGTAATATTTATTTTTTCAACATAAAAAATATTTGCATTCAAATAAAATTAATGAGTAGAAATAATTGAAACTTAAAGATCTATAAAAAAAAATTATACATTGTAAAAATAGATAAAAATATTATGTTCGAATCAATTAAAATATTTTGTGTGTGATAGACTAGAATAATAAAATGTTGTTGCCTGAAAATCATTATTAAATACATATTGAAAATTGTTACAAACTCAGATACGATTCACAATTTAATTATCATTAATTTTTCTCATTTTATTTAAGATAATGTTATCAATCACCAACAATTTTACAAATTTTTACTATTGCAGTTGTCATGTTTCATATTTGTAAACATTTCACTGGTTAACCTCAGATGATTTAAAAAAATTGTTTTATATAATCATTAACCTTACTTTTTTCATCATTATAACTTTTTGACACTTCGTATACTTAAAAAACACAATCACATTGTTTTATAATTGATATAATAATTATAAATAATTTTTTAAAACTATTTATTTTATTTTTGTATGAATTTTACATGTATCCTACTATTGTCGAGCATGATTTTATGTAACCATCAGATGTCGTTTTCGTCGCGCTCGGTGCCAATATATATGTATCTAAGAACAGGGCTTAGAAGAAAAGTGTGCGATTATTGAAGTGGTGTAAAATAAAATAAAATTTTCCAAATTATTTTTTCATCATCTTAAAATAAATACATAATTTGGTCAAGAGTCAAAGAAACACACGAAGAATTCCTTACAAAACATGCTGTAGTTTTTACATTAGCGCTTGACCGGTTTTTTACTCCATGCATTTAAGTAATATGCAAGGTATACTAAGTTTAGTCCCAAGTTTGTAACGCTTATATAGGTGTTCATAAAATCACCTAATTAGTTCATTTCCGGTTGTCCGTCCGTCCACCCGTCTGTCAATTCGATAACTCAAAAACGAAAATAGATATCAAGCTGAAATTTTTACATCGTACTGAGGATGGAAAAAGTGAGGTCGAGTTTGTAACAACACGAGCAACATAGGTCAATTGGGTCTTGGGTCCGTGGGACCCATTATGTCAACTAATGGTTGAATAGAAAGAACAAAAGTTTAAATATGAAAAATTTTTCTTATAAAAAAATAACTTTTGTTTGAAACATTTTTTCGATAACATCACTGTTTACCCGTGAGGGCGCAAATTAAGCGTAAATTGTACAGGGTGTTCTGTTATTGACTGCAGATTAAAACAACGCCTTTTATGACTTAATTTGTTTTTTTACTAAGAATCTAATGTTTTCTTGGAAAAATATAATAAAAATAAAAAAGTAGGATTTGACCAAACCAATCAAATACTTTTTTAAAATGTTTTTTCAAAATGATATAATCCAATTGAAATCAGTTCATATCCCTTCTTTAGTTTCATATTCTTGAATGAAATATACTAATATCTACTGATTATCATTGGCTGCTGGTTATCGAATCATAGTCAGTGAATGAACAAATTTATCAATTTTTGCCATACCTGTAGCGCCCAAACTAGGGCTCAAATCCAAAATTGGTAAATGACTTTTTCCTTCGTCTTTATGAGCTTATTCTGTAGGCCGACGATCTGCAGTCAATAACAGAACACCCTGTATAGTATGTATTATATGGGAATGTCAGTTATGTATGTGTGACATGTATGTATGTATAATGTGATAGAGTAATCAACACTGTCTATGCATGGTATTTCAACAATTAACTCAGTCAATTGTTTGTTTTCACTTATCAAAAATTTGATAAGAATAACGGTTTTCAAAATATTTTTCATTTTGTGATCTTGAATTCAAGATTAAAAATCCGAAAACAAAATACAGGTTTATCTTAAAATCCAGAAATTTTACGTAAATTTGTATTAGATATTCGGTATTGGGTTTTTTGAAACTTTTCATTTAAAATTAACCATTTAAAAGAAATACGCAGGCAGACTTAAAAATAGACAGACAGTGGAGCCCTCATAGTAGAGTCCCGTTGGCTACCCTTCGGATACGGAGTCCTTAAATCAAAAATTGTATTTTTATTATAAAAATATTAATGGTTATTGAAATTAAATTATAGTTTAACCACATACTATCAACTAATTAAGTTATAAATTAATCAGATTTAACAATTTGCAATTCTTTTTTATCATTAGAAAAGAAGATTATCAAGAAAAAGAAAAACTGTTGCAGGATTACCGATAATCAACAAATGAAGAAAGGAAAGAACGGAACTTAAAGTTATAAGTAGAAGTATTTGGATAAATTAATTTCGTTTTGGTTTTACAACGTTTTCAAAATCACACAATTTTCTGTTCCGCCCTGTATAGGTACATTACGTTGGTAGAATAGCCTTCTAAGTGTGGACTGATAACTTATGTAAAGACGAGTGTTTTCATCACCAGTTGTGTGTGTGTATATTACAACATTGAAAAGTAAAGGAGATATTACTAACTCGTCAAAATACTTTCATAAAAAATAAGGATAGTAAGAAACCTTTCGAATATAGTTTTGAAAATGCTGTCAATAAATGAATTTTTATTTGCAGTATCGGCAAAATATAAAATTCATGTAGTCCAGCTGCGGCCTGCGTACAAATAAATTTCACCGAAACTTACGAGGATAAAGCGTAAAAACGTAATCGAGGACGGCACAACTTGAAAGCTATTCTTCAAATTATCAAAAAGAATTTAATTTTTTTAAATTAATTCTGTATGATAAATTTTGCCAAAACGAGAAATAAAACATGTATATCGAAGAGTTTTTTTTAACGATTAAAGGGTCGAAGGAATCGGAAAATAAATAATCGCTTATTTCGATGAAATTATCTTCTAAATACGAAAAGGGGAGTAACATTAACCATTCTTCACTAAAATTTTTGTTTTTCTTTTATCTTAATACTAGCTTGACTCGTGAGACTAGATATAAGTAATATAAAATATCAATAGAAGTTTATTTTCTTTTTATTTATAGACAATTTTATTACAGATGTGATATACAAATTACATAAAGAACAAAGTTAAATCCTAATACTTTTTCTCTAGCCTGTTTCTTAAGCGGTAAATTTTTAGACCGCGAGTCTAGTTTTCGTCACTAGGCAGCAAGATTAACTTTAAAATGAGTTGTTAATCATGGAATTTTATAAAGAAACAAGGACGATCTCTCGTGGATGAGAAAAAACTGGCCAGAGGAATGATAAATTAAATTACGCGGGTTAGAACTCCGTTTTTTAAAAAAATAGCGCGTATGTATGACATTCGACGCAAGAAAGTTGTTCTACGTTGGTGATTTTTCTTTAAATGAACTGATTTTTTGCTTCAAAACCATTGACTTGTTTATTTTACCTGTCTTTTTAACCCCGTTATTCGATTCAATAAATTGATAAACCATTCATCATAATATTCGATTACAGGTACAGGCATAAAATTTATGACTGATTGAAATAAACATCAACATTCAAAAAATTGAAATACCAATTGATAGTTTACAAATAAATAATTTATATCATTCATTTCATTGTGTTTTCACAAACAATTGAAAATCATCGAGAAAAACACTCTGTTTATAAAAACAAAAGAATATATTTATTTTTTTTTTAACAAAAAACACATCCCAATAATAAATCATAAAATTTTTAAATTTTTTTCTATGTTTTTTTTGCTGGTACTGTCTAAAACAATTGGTATGTGTAGAAATATATAAATAAAATATTAATATTTGAATTTGAAATAATCAAAAAAATGTGCAAAAAATAAACCATATGTGAACACATATAAAACGAAAAATATTACTCATGCGAAGCAGTTGTGAGAAAGTAAACATATATATATATATATATATATATATATATATATATATATATATATATATATATACATATAAAATATATTATGATATGTGTACTGTGAAAAATTGTTTTTCTAAAAGTAACTCTCTCAACGATAGTCTTGTGTTTATTTGCAGGTGAGACGATAAAATGTTACGATTTATGCCATTCACTGGATGTCCATAATAAAACTGATTTCTTTTAACTCACTTTGTGCGCGTGTTTCGATTTATGGTTTTTTCGATTTTAAAATAAAAAATTTTTTGAAAGTAAAGTCGGAGAATAACTTATAGCTACGATAAAGCTACCGAATTTTTATCAAAACAACACTGATAAAGGATGATGTTGAAAGTGCTTTGCCGGAAATTTTAAATTGCGTTCCAGATTAGGTTGATGGCTACTTCCTTTCTTTCTTGTTTTAATACGAATATACTCTAATCTCCGATACAGACAACTTTTGCTTGACACTCTACAAAGAAGCGCGTGTCCGAAATTTAAAAAAATTTCAAATTTTCCGTTCCCGACTACGAACATGGTGTTTTGGTGTTTGGTGAGAGCCTTACTATCATAAAAAAAAATTTGTGGAGTGTTCAATAGTATATTACACTACAAGGGCAGAAACTTTGAGATTCCTGCATTGCTAGAGATGATCATGGCGCGCAGTACAGACTTCACAAACTTTCTGCCCGTGTAGTGTCTAGTATTTTCTTTCGATATAACGTAACTGTTGCTTCTGTCGAGACTTAAGAGGCCAAAAGTACGTACTTTTGGTCGTGGATAAAGTAAACATATTTTTACCATTCAAAATGATAAACTTCAAGCTTAACGTAAATAATTTGCTTGTAAGATATCATGAAACTTTTTTGAAGTGAAATTTCTTTACGCGTTCCTCTCAAAAAAGAAATACAGAGAGTGAATCGGACAAAATATATTAACAATACTCAATGTCTAAATATATTAACAATAACTCCGTTTCCATTTCACTGGTGGCGCTCAGGTTCTAAAAGTAGAAAATACATTTATTACAATTTATTGATATTTTACATAATCAAATATTATTCAAATTAAGATGAGCATTTCTGTGGGCTGTATTATGCATTTTCTTAAAATATATCCCCTTAAGGACCCACAATAAAATTTTTTTTTTAAAAAACTTACTTAACTGCTCCTTTGGTCTGGGCACCAAATTATTATTCACATTAAGATGAGCATTTCTGTGGGCTGTATTATGCATTTTGTTAAAATATAATTATTTATAATTTATATAAATTTTATTTCAATATAAAGCCAGTGAAATTTCTCTGAGACCCCCGACCCAGAAGTTTATGATATTGAAACTTATCGTAAAAATGATTGTTCAGCTAAAGCTGGCTTCTCTATGATTTCATTGGTATGTTAATATGAGTCGACTTTTTATCGTTTGATATAAGTTTTTAATCAACTTTTTTTTTTTTGGTCAATTTGGTTTGGTCCTAAGAGCCTTTACAGTTTGTGATGAATATAGAGTATACTTCAATAGAAAGACAGATAAATGTTCCACCCTGTACAAATAAAATAAAATAAAACGCACTCACCAAAGTATGTGAAAGTATGTTTGTACATACCCAAAAAAAAGAAGTATATATACACACACGTGAAGGGGAAATCTATCGTAAATATCGATACCGTTTGTAACATACATAATGTTGTCGTCATCTGTACCCAACTGTGAGTTTATCTTCCTTTTTCTTGCGTTTTATTATATACACATATCATATTAAAAAAAACTAAAGATTGGTATATACAGTATGTGTCAAAAGTCCTTAGTCACTCTTGAATGAAATAGTTCTGTTGGGATATGGTGTGGAAATTTTAATTCATTTTAAAATAAATTATTTTATTTTCATTTATTTCAACAAGCGAGATAAAGGCAAAATTTTTTTCGTAAAGTATATGAACTAATATACAAACTAATATACATATTACTTTATAGCACATTTTACATTTGGTGATCGCATGATGCCTGTTCCTTGAAAAATTACTTACAAAAGTTTAGGTGAAAATGCCTTCATTATATTTACAAATTTTTCCCTGTATAATTTAAAATGCACCTGTGGATACTTTTGTATTATATGATTCATAATTTGACCATATGTTTTGTAATATTCTATGACTTTTCTTAAGTTTCAGGGAGTTTTTTCGGCAATAACTTGGTGGGTGTTAGCTTTTAAGTGCTCCAACATTGCAGGTTTACTTACTGTGTAACTCTAATGCTTACAGTTTTCTCGAATTTTTACCAACAATGCTTATTGTTTGCTCACTAAGCCAAACTATTCACTTCATATTTTTCAAAATAAAACAAAACAGAAAATAGAAATTCGCTCAGTCTTTGGGACATCTTTCTAGTTCAAAAAGATCTTCTTTCATTTAGCTGTAACGAAAACAATTCAACTTTAAACTGTTATGAACAACTTTTGCTTAAAACATTTTTCTGTGTGACTTACCTTAGAAGATTAGGACTTCTGGCTCATATTGTGTACATTATACACACATACGCTGGTTTGGGATTTTAAGTTTGGTGGAGGATGCAAGGGAATAAGTAACATCTAGACAAACATAAATTACGGGAAGAAAACTACTGCTAGTTGTATGTAGGCGGTGTGTAACAGATATGAGAAATGTACTTTCACTTGGTTACAGCGATCAAGATACCTATTACCACATAGCAAGTAAACACAAAGATAAACAGTTTTTCATTTCACTAAAGTTTTTTTTAGGAGTTGAAATAAACAAGGATGAAAATTTTGCTCTGTTTTAGATATGTTGGATAATAAATAAACCCTCTACACAAAATCAGGTATTATCGATTCGTTTTTAGCATTGTAGTTTCTAAATGGATGAACTGGATTTTAAGAAAGGTTATTTTATCGAGTTTGTTCCTTTTTTAGAAAGATTATTTTATCTAGAGCACCTATGTTTTTTGAAAATTTGCGCCATTTTCCGCCATTTTCTCAAATAACGTCAAATAGTATCTTTCGTTGCAACGTTAAGACATTTACTGCACTAATACAACTACATTTAGAGAAGTATATTACTTCTCTTTCTAAAATACCGCTTTCTCTGTCACTTCCATAGAAATTGTCCATCAACAGTTTCCTTTCTTTGTGTATACCTATTATATTCATCTTACTAACTTAACTCAGTCATAGTAAATGTTGTTTCTTTTTCTCTTGTTCTTTAGCTGGATATCAAATTTTCGGTGGCTTTGTTAAAATCACAGTTAACTGCTGTTATTCTTGTTTCTTTATATTTTTTCTTGTTTATTATGTATTTTATGATTTTAAATTTCACCTTTTTTCTAGAACTTTTTTTTATTCAATTCAAAAACAATAAACTCAGTTTCTTTACTATTATTCTTATGCTTAACCTATTTTCCAAAACTTTGAATTCGTACTTTTACAAAAATATGATTTCCTTTGATTGTTTACTATTCTATAGAAAAACACAGGAATTATACCTGGTTTGTTAAAATAATATTGAACAAAATACTTTTTTTCTTTAATTTCTCTTTATTTTTTTTTATTACTATGATACAGCCGTATTCGTGTAGATAACGAAAGCATAAGAAATTCGACTATTTTTTAGCACGTTAACGGAAGGACAAAAAGTAAAGCCTTTTTTTCATAGTATAAATTTTGTTAGTAATAAAAATTAAGAGATTGAAACATTATTGGAATTTGCATTCTAGTGGATGTCAAAAGTGACGAAACTTAGTCTAATAATATACAACTTATTCTTATAAATTTACACAGAATACTATTAACACTTTCTAAATAAATTTTATGACTTTCGATCTTATATTTACAATAAGTGAAATTTTAAAAAAATTTTCGAATACGGAATCCTAAACTCACACTTAAAACGGATCTAAGAACACTCTCCATTAAATTACCTTTTTCCTAAGAGGATTTTCCAAACTGAACCGATTTTGAGCATCAACGCCTATCTCTTAGTTCTTCCGGATACGGAACCCTTAACTCGCACTGACACATAGCTAAGAACACTCCGCATTAAATTACCTTTCAAAAGAAACAAAAAGATATCCAAATCAATTCATCGGTTTAAGCGCTTCGGTGCCACAGACGGACATACAGACACAAAGACAGACAGACATAGTGGTCAAACTTATAACACTAATATTTTTGGTTCTGGGGTTAAAAACAGAAAACTCATAACTTTTGTGAGACTTAGATTCGACTTCTGTTTCTTCCAAAATTGACTTTCTCCTTTCCGAATATTATTTTTCTGTTTACACCTTGTCATTATTTTAAAATGCACATTAAATATATGTATATCTTGTTTGGAATAAAAATAAATTTGTTTAAAATAATTCACTTTACCAAAAGCACATGTGTTTTAAAATAAAAAATCTATAAAGTATAAAAGTTATTAATAAATTTATGAAGAATTGTACTAGGTACTTCACATATGCATAATAAACCTATGACACGAACCCTTACATTTAGAATATATAAATATTACTACAAAATCGGTTAAATGGAAAACAAGTTCACGTATCATGCACAAACATTTCGAAAACACTCTTAAAACTGTTTTATTTGAATCAAAGATTTTATCAAATAAAAAGTATGCATTCTATAATTTAAGTTTCATTGACACAAAATAAATCGAATTCATACAGAGAGTCGAACCCGGGTTTCTTATATTCATGTCAAACGCCTTAGCAAACTGGACCATATGTGTTATAGACACCCCAACAAGATGAAATTATTTCGTATCATTCCATTCCCCAGCACCCGCTTTAGCATGGTTGGAAGTTCTGTCAATTAATCTCCGGGTACATATTGTTTAACTGACTGCCTCGATAGATGTGAATGGGCGATAAAACTACAGCCTTCAGGAAGCTTTAGAAGTAGATTTTTTAGTTACTTTTAATTTTTCCTATAGATAACAAAATTTGTTTGTTATTAAACCAAGTACTAAAAAACATGGATGTTAAAGGTCGATCGCTACATGTGTGTGTCTGTCTGTCTATCTGTGACATCGTAGCGGCAAAGCGGATGAACTGGTTTTTATTTTTTGTGCTCCGTTTGAAACGTAATTTAATTTTCGAGTGCTCTTAGATATGTTTCAAAAGTGAGTTTATTGTTCCGTGCTCGAAAAATTTGTCGGTGGTTTTTTAAATTTTGGTTAATTTCACTTAATAGATATTGACCAGCGGCAAGTACAAAATCACACATACAGAGTATGTTAACTGCTTACTGGTATTTTGGTACGGTATTTTTATAAAAATTCAAAACAATTTCAACAAACACGGTAAATGAATAAAAACGTGTTTTATGTGTGTACGCAAAGAGTCGTAGCTTACCGTTTTTAAAAACAATGTGTTTATTTTTGGATATCGCTACAAATAAGTTTTTACACCTGTGGTAATAAAACATTACACAACTATTTCTTATATACATACACATGATACACGGCCAGAAACAAAACAACGAAATTTTTTTTTTCGAAGATAGAGATGTCACGTTTATGTGTTCTGTTTGTTCTTTTAATACCGGTGTAAATTGTTACAATTGTTTTTATTATTTCTGTTTTATTTTTTACATTATTTTACGTAAAACGGTGTGAACATCGTACAACCTCTATGTCTCGATTAAGAAATTTCAATGGCTTTTTTTCTGTCTCAAGGTATTTCGAGCATGGCATTTGCAGTTCATATGCTTGAACTACGGTAAAATCTACTTGTAGACAGAATTTAACGAATTTTTTTTCGCCTACTAAGCAACTTTGATCGTTTAAAACACAAGATAATAATTAATTCCAATTTACGTCAAAATTAATGTCTCGAAATGAAAACGACGTGGTGCTATTTTATTATTCTAAAGACATTCCTTTCAACTCCCCTACTTTGTATTTCAATTCTGCCGAGAGATTTTTTTTAAATCGTAAAAAATAGCTAGGACGATAAGGAGTTTTACATGCAGTTTTACAAGTGAACTTTGCAATTGATTATCTCGCGATCTAAACGACCAAAAATTCTACAACTTCGGGATCTGACAGCTAACAGTATTCTGAGTCTGTGTGACAAAATAGTCCAGATCGGTCGACAAGTGCCTTAATGCAGAAAATACCATAACATCTTCCCGCAACTATCGAAGTAAAAAATGTTAAGCTTGCTGAACGAACTGAATAAATCGAGACAGGACCATCAATGGTTTGTTTGGTCTTGTTTTGCTAACCTTTGCCAAAACCTTGACACAGACTTAATCAAACCTCGGTTTTCCACTTTATCAATGGTTGACTTATCAAGGCCAATGAACCACATTAGTTGTTAGTTCATATTTATGCTTGTTATTGCGATAGAGAAAATGGCTGTGAAAACACAGCTTAATCATTCTATCAAAGAGGTCGATCCAGCTAAAAACTAATCATAAAACCTTAAAATACACTCAGCGAAGTGTTATATGGAAGTAAAAATGTATAAAAACAAAAAGATAGTGTGTAAAATTATTTGAAATGAAAATAAACGTAATATTGAGAGATACGAAATGTACCTATGTACAAACTTTACGTCATAAAATCTGTGTTTGTCATAAAATTACGAAAACACCAATGAAATCATTTCAATTGAGAGTTTTACTGTTATTATTTTTTGTTTGTTTTTATTTTTTTATTTTTTTCTATCGTATATAATTTGTGTAGTTAAATTGAGATTAATTTTTGGATAAAAGTCGGTCAGATACCCATATAGGAATTAACATGTGGGCAAATATTGACTAAAGCCTGGCTGATGATTGTTTATCTTCGAACCAATCCCGTGGAAATGAAGACTAGCCCAATCGTATCAACATTGAATGATTACATTGTCTATATAAATATATTTTAAACTTGAATTTTATCTATTTGTTAAGAAAATGTGAAATTTCGCTAAAGAAATTAGAAAATGTGAAATTAAAATTTAAATAGACCATGAAATACGGATCATATAAGCAGTTTAAACTACTAATTGGGCAGATTTTAGACACAGTGATCGATAGGGAAAAACTTACATCACAGCTGAAAAGAATGACCCAAGTTTAATGGGTTTCAAAAAAAATTCTAATAACATCGGATCAAATTTACCTGTGTTATAAAAAAAAAATCGAATTTTTTACCTTTATGAAGTCATAAGAAACCCAAAAATTTAATTTTGCTCTATCAGTAGAAGTGATGTAACAGAAGTGTATCATTTTAGTAATTTTAGCACGAAACACTTAGAGAGGCATAATAATCATAAAGTATTAGGTAAGGACCAGAAAAACTTTACCCTAAATATTCCAAACAATCATGATTGTGTTCATTGTTCATATTTTCAAACCTACAGGAGAGCCCGTATGTGGTACGTTCCTAAAACACGTATACAGCTGTGTTGAAAAGGTTTCGTCTCTCTATATTAGTACCCCTGAATAAATATACACACAACAAAAGTTAATAGAAATAACTTGGGAATTACCTATCCTATTATTTTTAATTCTCTAGAGTTGAGTTGCAATAACTTCACAATTCACTACTATTGTGTGAATTTTACTCATTCGTACAGAGTCTATCAAAGTAAACGGTAAGACTATCGAGTAAAGTTCATGAATCCAATAAAACCAGTCAGGCAACCCAAACCAATCAATACTAGGTGTTGTGGAATAATTTTCAATTAAAAATTCAAAGAAAACTCCGATATAAAATCGGGTTTGGTCAATTCGTTTGTGCTATCGTAGCTCCTGGTTAGTTTTTGAAATTTACTTTGTTCGAGAGTGTTTCAAGAAAATCCACTCTGTCGTTTGAAGTCCATCCCCTGTTTTTTAGTTTTTTTGGAGACGGAATTCTAAACGTGCAATTAAAACTTAGCTAAAACAAGTGAAAACAAACAATTGAGTTAATTGTTGAAACACCATGCATAGTCAGTGTTGATTTCTTTATCACATTACACATACAAACATGTGACACATGCATAACTGATAATCAAGTATAGTACATATTATAAAATTTCCGCCTAATTGGTGTCCTCACGGGTAAACAGTGATGTTTACGAAAAAATGTTTCAAACAAAAGTTGTTTAATTTTTGATAAGGAACATTTTTTACATTTAAACTTTTGTTCTATCTCTAACGGTTTACAAGATGGGTCCTACGGACCCAAGACCCAATTGACCTATGATGCTCATTTACGAACTTGACCTCACTTTTAACGTCCTGAGTATGCTGTAAAAATTTCAGCTCGATATATTTTTTCGTTTTTGAGTTATCGTGTCCACAGACGGACGGACGGACGGACAACCGGAAATGGACTAATTAGGTGATTTTATGAACACCTATGACAAAATTTTTTTCCTAGCATCATTATTTTTAAGCGTTACAAACTTGGGACTAAACTTAATATACTATGTATATTTCATATATACATGGTATAAAAACTCTCGATCGAATTATTTCTAAAAGAAAAAATTGAAATTTGTAAATCCGTTTACTATGTACGATGACAGAAACATAGATATACAGTCGCGTTAAAAAATTAACCGCATCTTTTAGTTATTTAAAATGAAAATAAAAACATTTTTTCCTTGTATTTCGAGTTGTCTTACACAGAGAAATTATTACCTCGAAATAATTTACACCAGCATAAATTATTATTTATTTTCATTCTAAAATCATTTTGAGTGAATGATTGAATGATTGAATCATCATGATGAAAGACAGACAGATAGACGACAGACGACAGACATGCAGACAGGCAGATAGACGACAGACGACAGACAGACAGACAGGCTGACAGACAACCGGAAATGGAGTAATTAGGTGATTTTATGAACACCCATACCAAAATTTTGTTCATAGAATCAATATTTTTTAGCGTTACAAACTTATAACTAAACTTAGTATACCTTCGTATATTTCATATACATAGTATAAAAAGGCCGTTTAAATTGACATTCGTGCGATTCGTCAGTTTCAACACACTGTATTTCGTATATAATATGAAACAACTGATACTAAACAGAATATATTATGGTTACTAACCTTTACTAAACTATAGAAATAGTGATGCTATTCGTTGGTCTATAATACTAAAACCAATTATCTAACTCATGTATTTTAAAACATGACAGACGTATGTTGCTATCATCATCATTGTTGGTGTATATTTATAAGGTAGGCTAGCTCTAACTCTATAGGTACCTATGGTTTTCTACTCTACATTCATGTATTTTGGTCAAATCCATTTCAGAGTATTTTACATAAATTTTCAAGATAAAATATACAATTTATTAGCATGTGCATTGGGGATATAATATGTTAAATTCATAAATCTTCAAATTCAAGGTAAATCATTGATAGACTAGACGTAATGAAATTGGGGTGATCGTACATCAAACAATTCTTCAAATGGTGGTGTCAATAAACTGTGTCAAAAAAACAATAGGGTATTACCCATAAAAATGTGAAAATAGAATTGTTACCATTACAAAATTTGATATTGAAATTAAAATTGATTAAAAAACGAAGAAGTTACAAACAAGATTACATTCATAGATGGCCCACCTCCTTTTTACAATACGATTTACGAGTAAACATACAAAAATTGCCTCCTAATACAGACAAAAAGACTTTAAGACATCATCATCAGATTTATTTCTGTATTTTCAAATTCAGGAATACAATTAATAACTTCCGATGAAAACGTTATGTGAATTATTTTTTTTAAATTTAAATGCATATTATTGATTTCATTAAATCTAAATCTTATTTTTTGCTAAAACTTATTACCAATAACCTATTAACCAGCGGGCGATCAAGACGCTTTTAACGATACCTCTTTTGGAAAAGTGCTAATAACGTCCCTTAATTTGATACCAAATATGCTTAAATTAGTTCGAAATTTGTTTTTCGAAACTTTATTTTCTCTAGCTGGATATAACCTATGTGACGCCACATAGATTATTTCCAGCGAACGATCAAGACACTTAACTTTACTTTCTCTAGCTGGATATAACCTATGTGACGCCACATAGATTATTTCCAGCGAACGATCAAGACGCTTCTAACGATACCTTATATGTCAAATTATGATATTATGATTAGTAGTGTAGAATACAGATTATAGTAAGTTTTTAATTTAAAAATAAATTATAATCTGTGGTTTAGAAGCTATGTCCGAACAGATGAACATATATACATATGACTTCATCATACTGCCTGTGAGAGGATCAACAAATTCATACAATTTTTAATATCTAGCTACTTTTATATATGAGTAGCATTTTATTTGTATGACAAATATACAAGCTATGGATGTTTTTTATGCTATATGCGTAACATTCTTTAATTGATCTTCTTAATACGGAAAAAAGGATATTTTCAAATTTACCCCATATGTTCTTTAAATAACAGCAGCTAGCACAGACGGTTAATATTTCCTCTATTTTTTAACAACTTTGTCATTGAAAATTTCCTCTTTGCACAATTTCCTGCAGAATTACCTTTCGTTTCATGTCGTTAGGAATACTTTAATTTGCAATATTGATTAAAAAACCCAATACAATTTTTTTTAAAACACAGATAACTTGAATGTCATATTTCAATACTTTTAATTTTATTTTATGTTTTTCTTTCTATAGTGTTTTAAAAATCGCACAAGTCTCTGTCCCA
The DNA here is from genome assembly GCF_905475395.1 of Chrysoperla carnea. NCBI lineage: Eukaryota > Metazoa > Arthropoda > Insecta > Neuroptera > Chrysopidae > Chrysoperla > Chrysoperla carnea. Next base: position 126,651,025 of record NC_058337.1, on the reverse strand, counting down.
CCCTGTACATAATAAAAATTAATAGAGAGTACATCATAACACTTTCATCAGATAAAGGTATCCAAAATCTATAAATTTATTGAAAATAATTAATATATTACAGGATATCACGTTTTATATACAATGAATTGGAAAGGATAATAATATATATATAATTGCCTACTGTTATCCTGCACATACATTCGTATAATATACACACAAAGCATATAAAATAAATATTTATTTATGTATAAGCATAAAGTATTTTGTGTTCCTGACCAAATCCCAATGGGTCAATACATAAATATATAGATATATGCCAAAATATATTTATACAATATCAAACTGTGTATGAGTATATGGGAGAGTCTTGAACCTTGAATCACAGTAACATTTATAAAAGCCATTTTTAAAAAAAGTGGCAATAGTCTCTCTTTGCAGATTCACTTTTTAGCCCCCGAATAACAAAGAGGGCTGTTATTGGTTTAACGTGCCTGTGTATCTATGAGTCTGTGTGTTACAAGTTTAACGAAAATTTTGTTTTGATTGAAAGGTAATTTGATCGAGAGCGTTCTTAGCTAAGTTTCAAGTCGAGTTTAGGTTTCTGTATCCGATAACAGCTAGAAAAGAGGTTTTGATATTGGAATGGATAAGCCGATTTTCTTTAAACACAGCTATGAATTTGTGTGTATTAAAAATTATTTTTCAAAATATTTTTCAACACCAAATCAGTACTTCTTGTTTACAAAGCACGTATTTAACCACGTACCAACACATCTGTCCCAACACAATAATTCATATTTTATTTAGACTAAAGTGTCACTTTCACATAAGGAGCTTGTATATGCTTCATAATTATGTGGTCAATGGTACATGACCATAACGAATGTGTATCCCTACCATTAGACCTGCAAGTACCATCCCTACGGACTGTACTTGAAGGCCCTATATTCAACATAAGATAGCTAACAGTTTTCTCTAGTGAGTAGCAACATACACAGTAGGTGATTGAAACATTGAAAACCCTACAAGTTTAACCAATAGGGATTCTTGTCTCCTAGCATTCGACAAGCGCTTCATGTAATTATTATTTATAATGTAGGTACAATATTTTACCCTATGTATGTATATTTCATGTATACCTTTGTAAACACAGGTGTTAAACCTCTGGCTATTATGCGTCATGCCTGTATGGATGTAAGCTCAATCACAGGATAGATAAAGAGATATTCATGGAATTTAAATCCCGATATTTCAAAAAATGTATTTTAATTTAATTTATTGCAAAACATTTATTATTTTTAATGAATATATTTTTTTTTGTGAAGATAAGTGATATTTGCATAAATACAGAAGCTTTATTGAAAATAAATTTTTAGATCCTACTTGGAGTGGGGATAGCAGTAGTAGGAAATTTTGTACGAAACTAAATTACAAAAGTTAAGGAAGGTGCTATCTACGCGCGTAAGTTAGTCTTGAATTGGACGTTAGTCAATAATGAAATAATTCTCATGCACTTTTGAAGCAAATGAAATAAGACATTGATCGACATTTATTCGAGGAAATTTTAATACTTTTGTTTACAAATCGTGCCAATAGCAGACAAACTTGAGTTATGTAATCCATTACATGATTTACGAGTAGTATAGATATAAAGTTAGGGTACGTTTTGAGTGGTTCACTTCGGATAACTTTGGCGAGGATTGGTTAGATATGCTTCGAATTTAACGTTAAAAAAAAGTTAACTATAAATACTCGAAAACTTGACAACCAATAAAACTTTTATTTAACATTTTTAGAACTACTTTCTATTACTTTTTTAAAAGCTATTTATAATTAAATATAAGTCAATTAAAATGAATAATAAAATATAAAAGGAATTCACAGATTATAAACGTTATTTTGGCAAAGTGTGCTATGTTCGTGATAGAGAAATGTTAAAATACGAAAGTAATATATATGTGTAAATATACACCACATACATAATTAAAATTATCGATTGTTAAAGAATTTATTATCAATAAAATATTTACTAAATCTGATTCGAATTCTAAAATTATCGTAATACCATATTTTACGAATTTTTCTTCGGGCGTTTTCGTTTCTTTTTTTTAAAAGGTTTTTAAAAGTGTGTAACTTTCAAATAATTATGAAAAATAAAAAACGAACAACTTGTTAGAAAATACAATGCGAACTTCGTAAAAAAATTTTTTTTAACAACTCAATGTTAGCTTACAACCATTCCCCAACAAAATTCTGCTGTCTCTTTTTGACTCGTTGTAAGCGAGTCCAAAAAATATACGACAGCTTTATATCTAGCAGGCATAGAATTCTTAAGAATTTTAATTTACATAATATAGTTAACATTTTAGTTTAATTTCTTTGAAAACTACAGCGCAATTTTAAGTTGATCAAATGATGATGACAGTCCCCATTGTTACGTAGTCATCTTACTGTCTTGTATGGAAATTTTGTGCTAATGAGCATATACTTGAAACATTAGAGAATCTCATAGATAAAAGATAATATTAGTTGGAATAGATCTTATATTCTAAATATATTCTAACTAAAACCTTTTTGTGTATAAATATGATTTCAGATCTAAGAACGCAATGATTCTCCAAAGATAAATAGAGCATACATAATATGAAAGTGAACCAATTGATTTGTATGACAAAAATTTTGACAGGTGACCGACAATTTATGCTCTATATGTTTTGTTATTTCATCGGTAAATAGATTAACTTTCGTAAATATATTGGAAACCTATATACAGTTACACTGTGACGATAGGGTCCGTTATGATACCGAAAAAGCGTTGGTCCGACCACTACTCCATGATCCATTTGGAGCTGCTTAAAAGTAGGAGGAATGATTTCACGATAATGGGCTTCAGGTCATAGACGTCATCAAAGAAAGGCTGACTGAAATGAGTTTACCTCCTCGTGACAAGTGCTGGGCAGTGACAGAGAAGATCAGGAATCGTTTCTTCCTCATGAAAAGAGATACGAAGAAGTTAATTTCTATCGGCTGTAAAATATTTTCAAAAAGGGAAAAATGAAGCATCATCTTCTAGAAGTCGTATAAATTTATTTCCTTTTTTACAAAAAAGTAATTGCCTCTAGTAGTTTATATGAACAAGCCATGCTCTCAACGGGATTAATTTTTTGAAACTTTGAACTGTTGTGTTTTACGGATCACTTAAATTTCCCGTGTGCTTTTGTCGATGATTCTGCCTGTGTATATTTGGCAAATTGAACGTATATTTTGCTTTATCTATGCATAATACATCAATAGATTGTAAATGTTTGTGTTGAATATAACTACGGTGTACACATTATATGCGAATATACTTCTGGCATAACTAGTGACAGATGAACAAACACATTTGAACAATGATAGATTATATATTGTTTGGTATATATCTAACTGTTTATTTGGATTGTGTATTATAGATTATATTTATATCTATAGATTGTACGAGAACCTATTGGAAACAGGGAGTATTCGGTTAAGGTCCAGGGTAGTAATTGACGATCGTTTATGAACATCTGGTTTCAACTTTTTCCCTATACAAATTTTTCAGGAAATTACTTCCCGTCTTTCAATGACTTCCGAACGTCCTAAAATGAGCAGAGGTACATTTCAAAGAGTTGTGAAGCCGGCGAGTTTGCAAGAAATGGTAAAAAGTTGTCAGGCACAGGCATCCAGAAGTTACGTCTTAATGGACTGAATGAGGATATTTTAAAACGGGCCAATTATAGATGGTGATAGGAACGCGCTTGTAGTATTACCAGGTAGATAGAGCCTGAGTACAATCGTAGGTGTTCTCTAAGTCTACAACCGTAGGTAATCTTATATAAGCGAAATCATTGCGGCTATTATACGACACTGGCTAACCGAACACTGAAAACTAGACCCACCAGTGCAGTACGTTTATTGCAGGAGATGACGCAGTGGGTAGGATGAGGAAACGATGATTATCTTCAGCCAATATGACTCTTAAAATCGGCCAAGAAATAAAGATGATATAAGAATATTAAGCTACTAACCAGAAACGTATTAGAAAAAGAGATTAGACATAATATTTGACGTCAAATACTCTGTTTGCGATAAGAACTCCATTCTCAATTTTGTTTTCCTAGAATGAGATACTAAGAAATATTTTCATGGCTTTTATCTTGGGTTTTTTCAAAGTTATTCAAAAAACTAGTAAATTTAATTTCTAGTCTTTCAGAAAAAGTAAAACTGTCAAATACAACGTTTGCCTCTTGACCCATAACTAACACTCTCACTGAATCACACATATATCAATATATAAATGGATTTCTATACATACATATTATATGTATACATATACAATCAGGATAACTGGAAGTTAAGCAACAACATTACATCATCGATGTGCTTTAGATAATATTGGGAAAGGTACGTAACATAAGGGGAGTCATTATGCTACTATATACATAGAACGTAGATTAAGAGGAGATTGATTTAAGTATATAATTGTACACATATATTATGCATTTTCATGCCGATCCACATGTAAAAGAGAGTAGTTCAAAATATAAGTGCGGGAGGCCATTTAGATAGGGATTCAGTTCATCCTGCATCTGAGAGCAGTTGCGTTCATTAGATCAAAAATATTCTAAAAATTAAAACAAAAAAATTCGAATTCGAATTTCGTCATTTTTAACAGTATTTGTTTATTGAAAGATGTTGTTTTTCATTTCTAGATGTTAAAATTTATCCATTCTTTCGATTTAATATCTCCCTATACCAAAGAGAGTGTTACGTGTTTAACATGTATTTGTTTGGGGCATTCTGACCCCCCAAATATATGAATCAATTTTGATTAAAATTAATATTAAATGGCTGCGTATGTAGCTATCAATCGAATGAACCGATTTTGATTTAGTTTTTATTGTTGAAAGGCAACGTGATCAACAGGGCCTTACAGAGGAACAAAAAATGGAGAGGCCATATACAAAACTGATTTTTTTTATTTCATGACAATTTTTAAGGTAAAGACAGTTTTAAAAGAACTTTTCAAAAGAGAGAACTAAACAAAACACCTGACGAAAAAAAATGTTCGTAAAAGATCGTGTGACGTCATAATGTTACTTAATAATTGTATACAGTGTATACTATTCAATTAACATGATAACGTCACAACGATGTTTTACGATTTTTTTTTTCATCAGGTGTTTTGTTTAGTCCTCTCTTTTTAAAAGTTCTTTTAAAACTACCCATGTCACCCTAGCCCCCCCACCATCGCAAACCAAATTCGCTCAACCCAAAAAATTTTGTGCTATTTATGTGCTAATTAGTTGCTCTATTCCCGATTTTTGTGCTCCAGCCGTTTGGCAGGAATCAACGATTAAAAGTGGGGGGGCTAGGTTGACGTCACGCTAGCCCCCCCAAATCGTAACGACGACACAAATTGAAAAAGTGAATATATGAGAATTTTGTGCTATTTATGTGCTAATTAGTTGCTCTATTCCCGATTTTGTTGCTCCAGCCGTTTAGCAGGAATCGACGATTGAAATTGGGGGGGCTAGGTTGACGTCACGCTAGCCCCCCCAAATCGTAATGACTGCACAAATTCAAAAAGTTAATATATGAGAATTTTGTGCTATTTATGTGCTAATTATTTGCTCTATTCCCGATTTTGTTGCTCCAGCCGTTTAGCAGGAATCGACGATTGAAAGTGGGGGGGCTAGGTTGACGTCACGCTAGCCCCCCCAAATCGTAACGACAGCACAAAACCAAAAAGTGAATATATGGGAATTAGTTGCTATTTATGTGCTTTAAGAAACCGGTAAAACATTTACGAAAATGTATACCGTTTACAGTGAAACCTATACATGCCCTTCCCCAACTACCACAAAACAAATTCGTTCTACCCAAAAAATTTAGTGCTATTTATGTGCTAATTAGTTGCTCTATTCCCGATTTTGTTGCTCCAGCCGTTTAGCAGGAATCGACGATTGAAAGTGGGGGGGCTAGGTTGACGTCACGCTAGCCCCCCCAAATCGTAACGACAGCACAAAACCAAAAAGTGAATATATGGGAATTAGTTGCTATTTATGTGCTTTAAGAAACCGGTAAAACATTTACGAAAATGTATACCGTTTACAGTGAAACCTATACATGCCCTTCCCCAACTACCACAAAACAAATTCGTTCTACCCAAAAAATTTAGTGCTATTTATGTGCTAATTAGTTGCTCTATTCCCGATTTTGTTGCTCCAGCCGTTTACCAGGAATCAACGATTGAATGTGGGGAGGCTAGGTTAACGTTACGTTAACTCTGCCAAATCGTAATGAAGGCACAAATTGAAAAAGTGAATATATGAGAATTTTGTGCTATTTATGTGCTAATTAGTTGCTCTATTCCCGATTTTGTTGCTCCAGCCGTTTAGCAGGAATCGACGATTGAAAGTGGGGGGGCTAGGTTGACGTCACGCTAGCCCCCCCAAATCGTAACGACAGCACAAAACCAAAAAGTGAATATATGGGAATTAGTTGCTATTTATGTGCTTTAAGAAACCGGTAAAACATTTACGAAAATGTCTACCGTTTACAGTGAAACCTATACATGCCCTTCCCCTACTACCACAAAACAAATTCGTTCTACCCAAAAAATTTAGTGCTATTTATGTGCTAATTAGTTGCTCTATTCCCGATTTTGTTGCTCCAGCCGTTTACCAGGAATCAACGATTGAATGTGGGGAGGCTAGGTTAACGTTACGTTAACTCTGCCAAATCGTAATGAAGGCACAAATTGAAAAAGTGAATATATGAGAATTTTGTGCTATTTATGTGCTAATTAGTTGCTCTATTCCCGATTTTGTTGCTCCAGCCGTTTAGCAGGAATCGACGATTGAAAGTGGGGGGGGCTAGGTTGACGTCACGCTAGCCCCCCCAAATCGTAACGACAGCACAAAACCAAAAAGTGAATATATGGGAATTAGTTGCTATTTATGTGCTTTAAGAAACCGATAAAACATTTACGAAAATGTCTACCGTTTACAGTGAAACCTATACATGCCCTTCCCCTACTACCACAAAACAAATTCGTTCTACCCAAAAAATTTAGTGCTATTTATGTGCTAATTAGTTGCTCTATTCCCGATTTTGTTGCTCCAGCCGTTTACCAGGAATCAACGATTGAATGTGGGGAGGCTAGGTTAACGTTACGTTAACTCTGCCAAATCGTAATGAAGGCACAAATTGAAAAAGTGAATATATGAGAATTTTGTGCTATTTATGTGCTAATTAGTTGCTCTATTCCCGATTTTGTTGCTCCAGCCGTTTAGCAGGAATCGAAGATTGAAAGTGGGGGGGCTAGGTTGACGTCACGCTAGCCCCCCCAAATCGTAACGACAGCACAAAACCAAAAAGTGAATATATGGGAATTAGTTGCTATTTATGTGCTTTAAGAAACCGGTAAAACATTTACGAAAATGTCTACCGTTTACAGTGAAACCTATACATGCCCTTCCCCTACTACCACAAAACAAATTCGTTCTACCCAAAAAATTTAGTGCTATTTATGTGCTAATTAGTCGCTCTATTCCCGATTTTCTTGCTCAAGCCGTTTAGCAGAATACGACCATAACTTAACACGATGGGACCAGGTAAACGTTAAGCTAGCTTCATCACCATGTTAAATACAATACAAATTCAATTATTAAATTTTTGTGATTTTGTTGGTTTTTCGTTGCTCCGAGTATCCACTGTAACATTTTCTCAATGGCACTACTTTTTACAGTGAAACCTTTACATACCTTTAAACTAACGACACAATTTCTACATAGGTTACTCGTATAATCGATAGTTGTATAGAAAGAATTTAAATATCTGTAGTTGATATTTTTTTGATCTGCGGTTAATAAAATCCAAATCATTTATTAATTTCTTCTCTAAATGTTTGCCCATAATTCTATGTCTATCTAAATTAATTATATAGAAAAACCAACAAGTTTAGATAATGTACCCGTGTACTCAAATTAATTTGATTTTTATAATTTGTTTTGAAATCTACCACTAGAAGTGTTGTCATCAAAGGGTATGTGAGCAACGGCTGTGATTACGCAATTATTCACGAATATCTGTATTTCTGTGATCCGAGTACCCGTAAAATTGATATTATTTTTATTTAAAATTGTATCGATTTGCAATAGAAAAATCCTCTCGAGCTATGTTTCAGCACCCGACACATTTTTAATTGTTTATCGAGAATTAAATAACGCGTAACAATTTTCTAAAAAGTTGCATAAATTTTAATTGCTTACGAGTGTCCGGGCCACGTTGGTGTACTCTGCATATTTTTAAACCGTATGTTCTCTCTAAAACTCAATACTTATTTTTTTGGTAATACATATTGCTGAATAAACAAAAAAAAAAAAAAAAAAAAAAAAAACTGTTTCGAAAAATATAAATTTATTCAATAAAACATAAAAATAATTTTTACATATATACATATATTTTTTTTACTACTTTTTTATTGTAATATAAATTTTTTTATTTGAATTTTGACTAAAAATGGCGACATTTTCTTAGCTTTTTAGTGCCTAAACAATTTCACTGTCCGTAATAAAGTGTGAAAAACATTACAAGGAACTTTCAAAAAAATGACTATGGTTTGGGTGCAACGTATAGAATGGCATGTGGACAAACTATGTCAGTGTCTCTTAGAATTTTAGGATTATCTTGACAGTCGTCATATTTAATCCACATGCCATTTCTATAAGAGATACAACTATAGTGTCCAATTTCCTGAAAGTTCCGAGTAATGTTTTTGTCGGGAGGTTTGCTCACTTTAAAATTTACTATTCCGGAGAGTGTATATTCCGCCATAAATGACAATTTAAATGTCTTAGGAATATTTTTTAAGAGAACACTAATTTCTTCTTCATTAATATTGTACGTTTCTATTATGATGAACGTTCCTGTAAATAATAAATAAATGTATATTATATATATAATAAATGTATTGGCTATTTGTTTACAAATTTTCAATCTACTGCAAGTTTAATTCCCTGATTTGAACACCCAAAATATTACTTATATGATAATTGAAAACTAGGATCCGATGAAAAACGCTTGCATTATTAATATAAAACTGATTTTTTTATTAAAATAATGTAATAGCGTATATAACATTTGTGAAGTGTGAGTGCTTCATGGCGCAAGTTATCTTGCAATACGTTTGAAAAAATTATCTTAGAATGATACGCACCTATTTCCGAAATTGTAGTGGTTTCAAAACCTTGACATTCTGGTTGACAGCATCTTCGCAACCCTTCGATGGAAATACTTTTTTCTATTTCAGAAAAATTTCCTTCTAAAAGTTCCGATAAAGAAACTGGAACTATTTGCAAACATTTCCGTCTTTCTTCATTGCATTCGCTGCATTTTGAAACCTCTTTTAATGAAGGATACTTTTCAAATAATTTTCGACACAAATGTGCCACTGTCACTTCACATTTAATTATAATTAAATCGTTTGTTGATTTTATATTTTCAAATATTTCTCGAAGGATTAACGCTCGCAATCTATAAGATTGTTTTTTAACCCCACGAGAGGCCATTTCTCGAACCAATTCAAAAAATTTTAAATTAAGATCTATTTCTATTAAATTTTTTATGACTTCGGAGTCGAAATACGCTGCAACAAACAATTGCAAAACACTATCAAATGCGCAGGTGTTAGTTAGCATGTATTTATTTTTATCTATTAATATAGATCTCAACGATAATGTATTTCCATTGCGAATTATCGGAATTTTTTGAATATTATTTTCTAATGTACATTCATTTACAATCCTCCCCTTTTGCAAATATCTTCCTTTTGATTGTTTTATTTCCTTTCCCATCCCCCGCCAGTCTTCAACTTCATTGGACGCTATTATATTTTCTGCATTATTTAAAATTTGGCAGTTTGCACATATTCTTTTTTGCCCAAATCCTTCTTCATCCACTGGTTTTGAGCATTGCTCTAGGGCGTGCACATACTTTTTACATATGAAACACGTGTGTGCACCTGAAGGTTCGTGTCCATTTGTGCAAGCAGAACATTGGGTCTCTTCTAAGGTTTTTTCCTCGCTTGTATTCTGCTGGTAATTTTTTTGATTTTCGTCTTGTTTTGGCTTATTTGTACATGATGCCAACTTTAGCCTACCACTCATAAAATTAATATGCTTCATAATAAATAAGTCAGCACGCATTGGCGTCGTGTCTGTTTTTAACATTACATTTTTAATAATGTTAAAATCGCTTTCCACTGAGGCACTGCTAGCTGGTATTCTTCCATAACCAAATTTTTTTTGGCACACACAGGACCACAATGGAAACAGTTTTATGTCTTTTAGAAGATAATCAGCCAATTTTGGATTATAATGCGCATTATCTATGGTACCCTCTTCATCACTGGCCAGTAAATTTTTGACGGTAGTATTTATGTTTTCTCCCCATCTGCTCCATTTATTTGTTTTTTCGCCCATAACTTTTGTTTCGTCTTGGTTTTCGCCCGTTTCTTCATTTGAAATTTCTTTTTCGCCTTCCTGTCTAGCATTTATATCTTCTATGATCATTTCTTCCACTGGTAAGTTGGAAATCAATTTTTTTAATTTGTTTTTGTAAACCTCACAAATTGTTTCATTGCCTTCGCTTGTCGTACCTTCAGTTTCACTTTGACTAATAATTAACACGCCTTTTAATAAATCTTCCGCCATTTCTAAATCTTCGCAAATAATCAACTGCCCAATCAAAGATAAATAATATTTTTTGATTCGTTTCCTTGAATCTTTTAGAAAATTAACGTATTTTTTAATGAAGTGCGCCACGTCTATACGAATATAGCAAGCAGGTAAAGCTTTTTTACTTTTACAAGCATCCGCATATTCTTCTAGCGTATGTGAATTTGTAAAGCAACGAACTGCTGCTGTTAACAGTGCTCTTGAAAAATCACATACAACTTCTTGTGGTCGTGGCGCACCTAATCGGACCCATTCCATCAGCCAATATTGGATGATATTTGTATGATGCCTTTCAGATATCATCTGTGTGACAGGAAATAGTCCATTTCTTTCTGAGTTCACCACACAATTGTACAAAAATATTTCGCCTGTTTTTGTTTTATCAGCCTTTTTAATTTTTTTTATTATGCTTCCTGTAGCATCGATGTAAATGGACACAGTTTCATTTGATGCATATGAACGATACACATCTAATTGAAAATTCGACCAATAATGCACAAAAAATGGATTTAATCCTATGTTATGGATTACATTTTTCATTGGTCCCAATTTCATTATTTCTATTGAACTAACCGGATCTTTATGATGATATTTTTGTTGTTTCGATTTGTATTTTGCATTTCGTAAAACATTTGATTTAAACAAATGCGGAGGCTCAATTTTATCACCGCATTCCATTAAATTTTCTGCCATATCGACCCTTAATTTTGCAACGCTCATTTCATCTAATTTTTGTGCAACCGCTTCCCTAACTGGATTTCTAAGGTAGCGTTTTCCGCAAAGATTCCCTTCACCTTTAATAAATTTACATTTTATTTTGGTAATTATATTTTCATTATTATCGATATAACATTTTATTAATGACCCGCATTTACATGTACCACGTGCAAACCCAATTTGTGCGTTCCTATATAACTTTACTCTTTTAAAATTGAATCCGCACGATAATTTTGTACATTCCCAAATTTTTTCACTTAATTTGTGTTGCCAAGTTCCTGATTGGAGCATAGTGTACTCACGTGTAGCACAAACCTTTCCTTTTTCTTTTCGTTTGTATATTTTTTTTATAATCATCGCAGAGAACTCGTCCTTTGGTATGGTTATCGTAAATACCAGTGTGTCCGAATCATAAACTGTGTCATTTGTGGTGTTAAATGTTGAATCATTTGATTCCCCGAGTTTTGGTTCAACACTCGACACATCCGAAATTTTTGATTCATCGGGTAATACACTTTGTGGTGGAGAAATTGAAGGCTGTCTGCTTATAATTAGTTTTTCTTTAATTTTGTGTCTGTTACAAGTGACAAAGGTATATAGAGACGTTGGTGAAACAGTATTGTCCAATTCACTTGATATTCGTATCCAAATAGCATTTAATTTGGATACAATTTTCTCATTCTTATCAACAATTTCATCTCTATACTTTATGATAGTGTCGATAATTCTATCTTTATTAATTTTTGGCGGCCTTCCGCGTACCATGATGAATGATACTTAAACTAAAAAATACTTAAACTAAACGAAATATCACTGATCTTTTAAGATAAATAATATATTTTTAAATAGTCAAAATCACACTCGAACCCAGATAGTCACTCGATTATAGGTATGTATGCAAATAATTTCCGATTATTATATTAACTTATGTCTATATAAATTAATAAAAAAAGGTAATTTCACAAAAACTAATTAAAACAAAAGCAACAATAAAACTCAATTTTTAAGAAAAGGATTAGTATTCAAATGCGCAGTTAAAAATAATTCAATTTTACTTCAAAACTTTATATAAGTTTAAACAAGTTTAAACAATAATTTTTTAAAAAAAACGACAAAATCTTTCTTTAGGAATTGCCGCCAAATACAAATAAATTCGAAGTATTATCAATCGATTGGTGTGCCTATAAAAATTTAGTCTAAAAATATTTCGAAAATTTTAAAATAGAAGGAAGGGCAATTACAACACAATTTTAAATTACTTATTATTAATAAGAAAATAATGTGTGAAATTACATTAGTTAAATCATGAAAATGTGGTGATTGAGTCTTACGCCGTAAGATGGCTCTTATCATAAATTAACGAATATGTTTACAAGCGTTCTTTTATTAATACCATTACATATTTTGAATCTTCAAATATCGAAATATGGATTATTAGAAGGGAAATTACAAGATCTTATTATACTCCCGTCAAAAAAATAAAACTAATTTGTGATTTAGATGCAGTAATAGTAGTAAGCACATTATAATTCAAAAAAGATTAAATTCTGTCAGATATATTGCTACCAGCACACAGTTGAGCTTGTCTTGCGTTACCAAAAGATTGAATATCATTGATAGTATGAAATTTAACAATTCAAATGTTAGTATTTTAAATTAAATACTATACTTATCAGCATTTGAATATCCTATTATATCCCACCTTCTTTGATGCATTATGCTACCATGAAAAATTTATTAAAATCTATCATATTCAATTTTGATCAAAGAGGTTTAATTGCATGGTTTTGATCCTTAATAGCAATACGCGCGAATTTCAAAATAATTAGATTATAAAAATATATGTGATTTCAAAAATGGCTTTCTAATAGCCCAACATAAAAAACAATAAACAAATATTAGCTTGAGTCAAATAATTTTTTTTCCACTTTTTTAATTTAAAAAATGCCATTTATTGATTATTAACATTTTTTATAAATATGTAAAGCTACCAAATTTTAAACAATGCAGAAAATATAATAGCGTCCAATGAAGTTGAAGACTGGCGGGGGATGGGAAAGGAAATAAAACAATCAAAAGGAAGATATTTGCAAAAGGGGAGGATTGTAAATGAATGTACATTAGAAAATAATATTCAAAAAATTCCGATAATTCGCAATGGAAATACATTATCGTTGAGATCTATATTAATAGATAAAAATAAATACATGCTAACTAACACCTGCGCATTTGATAGTGTTTTGCAATTGTTTGTTGCAGCGTATTTCGACTCCGAAGTCATAAAAAATTTAATAGAAATAGATCTTAATTTAAAATTTTTTGAATTGGTTCGAGAAATGGCCTCTCGTGGGGTTAAAAAACAATCTTATAGATTGCGAGCGTTAATCCTTCGAGAAATATTTGAAAATATAAAATCAACAAACGATTTAATTATAATTAAATGTGAAGTGACAGTGGCACATTTGTGTCGAAAATTATTTGAAAAGTATCCTTCATTAAAAGAGGTTTCAAAATGCAGCGAATGCAATGAAGAAAGACGGAAATGTTTGCAAATAGTTCCAGTTTCTTTATCGGAACTTTTAGAAGGAAATTTTTCTGAAATAGAAAAAAGTATTTCCATCGAAGGGTTGCGAAGATGCTGTCAACCAGAATGTCAAGGTTTTGAAACCACTACAATTTCGGAAATAGGTGCGTATCATTCTAAGATAATTTTTTCAAACGTATTGCAAGATAACTTGCGCCATGAAGCACTCACACTTCACAAATGTTATATACGCTATTACATTATTTTAATAAAAAAATCAGTTTTATATTAATAATGCAAGCGTTTTTCATCGGATCCTAGTTTTCAATTATCATATAAGTAATATTTTGGGTGTTCAAATCAGGGAATTAAACTTGCAGTAGATTGAAAATTTGTAAACAAATAGCCAATACATTTATTATATATATAATATACATTTATTTATTATTTACAGGAACGTTCATCATAATAGAAACGTACAATATTAATGAAGAAGAAATTAGTGTTCTCTTAAAAAATATTCCTAAGACATTTAAATTGTCATTTATGGCGGAATATACACTCTCCGGAATAGTAAATTTTAAAGTGAGCAAACCTCCCGACAAAAACATTACTCGGAACTTTCAGGAAATTGGACACTATAGTTGTATCTCTTATAGAAATGGCATGTGGATTAAATATGACGACTGTCAAGATAATCCTAAAATTCTAAGAGACACTGACATAGTTTGTCCACATGCCATTCTATACGTTGCACCCAAACCATAGTCATTTTTTTGAAAGTTCCTTGTAATGTTTTTCACACTTTATTACGGACAGTGAAATTGTTTAGGCACTAAAAAGCTAAGAAAATGTCGCCATTTTTAGTCAAAATTCAAATAAAAAAATTTATATTACAATAAAAAAGTAGTAAAAAAAATATATGTATATATGTAAAAATTATTTTTATGTTTTATTGAATAAATTTATATTTTTCGAAACAGTTTTTTTTTTTTTTTTTTTTTTTTTTTTGTTTGTTTATTCAGCAATATGTATTACCAAAAAAATAAGTATTGAGTTTTAGAGAGAACATACGGTTTAAAAATATGCAGAGTACACCAACGTGGCCCGGACACTCGTAAGCAATTAAAATTTATGCAACTTTTTAGAAAATTGTTACGCGTTATTTAATTCTCGATAAACAATTAAAAATGTGTCGGGTGCTGAAACATAGCTCGAGAGGATTTTTCTATTGCAAATCGATACAATTTTAAATAAAAATAATATCAATTTTACGGGTACTCGGATCACAGAAATACAGATATTCGTGAATAATTGCGTAATCACAGCCGTTGCTCACATACCCTTTGATGACAACACTTCTAGTGGTAGATTTCAAAACAAATTATAAAAATCAAATTAATTTGAGTACACGGGTACATTATCTAAACTTGTTGGTTTTTCTATATAATTAATTTAGATAGACATAGAATTATGGGCAAACATTTAGAGAAGAAATTAATAAATGATTTGGATTTTATTAACCGCAGATCAAAAAAAAATCAACTACAGATATTTATATTCTTTCTATACAACTATCAATTATACGAGTAACCTATGTAGAAATTGTGTCGTTAGTTTAAAGGTATGTAAAGGTTTCACTGTAAAAAGTAGTGCCATTGAGAAAATGTTACAGTGGATACTCGGAGCAACGAAAAACCAACAAAATCACAAAAATTTAATAATTGAATTTGTATTGTATTTAACATGGTGATGAAGCTAGCTTAACGTTTACCTGGTCCCATCGTGTTAAGTTATGGTCGTATTCTGCTAAACGGCTTGAGCAAGAAAATCGGGAATAGAGCGACTAATTAGCACATAAATAGCACTAAATTTTTTGGGTAGAACGAATTTGTTTTGTGGTAGTAGGGGAAGGGCATGTATAGGTTTCACTGTAAACGGTAGACATTTTCGTAAATGTTTTACCGGTTTCTTAAAGCACATAAATAGCAACTAATTCCCATATATTCACTTTTTGGTTTTGTGCTGTCGTTACGATTTGGGGGGGCTAGCGTGACGTCAACCTAGCCCCCCCACTTTCAATCTTCGATTCCTGCTAAACGGCTGGAGCAACAAAATCGGGAATAGAGCAACTAATTAGCACATAAATAGCACAAAATTCTCATATATTCACTTTTTCAATTTGTGCCTTCATTACGATTTGGCAGAGTTAACGTAACGTTAACCTAGCCTCCCCTTATTCAATCGTTGATTCCTGGTAAACGGCTGGAGCAACAAAATCGGGAATAGAGCAACTAATTAGCACATAAATAGCACTAAATTTTTTGGGTAGAACGAATTTGTTTTGTGGTAGTTGGGGAAGGGCATGTATAGGTTTCACTGTAAACGGTATACATTTTCGTAAATGTTTTACCGGTTTCTTAAAGCACATAAATAGCAACTAATTCCCATATATTCACTGTTTGGTTTTGTGCTGTCGTTACGATTTGGGGGGGCTAGCGTGACGTCAACCTAGCCCCCCCACTTTCAATCTTCGATTCCTGCTAAACGGCTGGAGCAACAAAATCGGGAATAGAGCAACTAATTAGCACATAAATAGCACAAAATTCTCATATATTCACTTTTTCAATTTGTGCCCTCATTACGATTTGGCAGAGTTAACGTAACGTTAACCTAGCCTCCCCACATTCAATCGTTGATTCCTGGTAAACGGCTGGAGCAACAAAATCGGGAATAGAGCAACTAATTAGCACATAAATAGCACTAAATTTTTTGGGTAGAACGAATTTGTTTTGTGGTAGTTGGGGAAGGGCATGTATAGGTTTCACTGTAAACGGTATACATTTTCGTAAATGTTTTACCGGTTTCTTAAAGCACATAAATAGCAACTAATTCCCATATATTCACTTTTTGGTTTTGTGCTGTCGTTACGATTTGGGGGGGCTAGCGTGACGTCAACCTAGCCCCCCCACTTTCAATCGTCGATTCCTGCTAAACGGCTGGAGCAACAAAATCGGGAATAGAGCAACTAATTAGCACATAAATAGCACAAAATTCTCATATATTCACTTTTTGAATTTGTGCCGTCATTACGATTTGGGGGGGCTAGCGTGACGTCAACCTAGCCCCCCCAATTTCAATCGTCGATTCCTGCTAAACGGCTGGAGCAACAAAATCGGGAATAGAGCAACTAATTAGCACATAAATAGCACTAAATTTTTTGGGTAGAACGAATTTGTTTTGTGGTAGGTGGGGAAGGGCATGTATAGGTTTCACTGTAAACGGTATACATTTTCGTAAATGTTTTACCGGTTTCTTAAAGCACATAAATAGCAACTAATTCCCATATATTCACTTTTTGGTTTTGTGCTGTCGTTACGATTTGGGGGGGCTAGCGTGACGTCAACCTAGCCCCCCCACTTTCAATCGTCGATTCCTGCTAAACGGCTGGAGCAACAAAATCGGGAATAGAGCAACTAATTAGCACATAAATAGCACAAAATTCTCATATATTCACTTTTTCAATTTGTGCCTTCATTACGATTTGGCAGAGTTAACGTAACGTTAACCTAGCCTCCCCACATTCAATCGTTGATTCCTGGTAAACGGCTGGAGCAACAAAATCGGGAATAGAGCAACTAATTAGCACATAAATAGCACTAAATTTTTTGGGTAGAACGAATTTGTTTTGTGGTAGTTGGGGAAGGGCATGTATAGGTTTCACTGTAAACGGTATACATTTTCGTAAATGTTTTACCGGTTTCTTAAAGCACATAAATAGCAACTAATTCCCATATATTCACTTTTTGGTTTTGTGCTGTCGTTACGATTTGGGGGGGCTAGCGTGACGTCAACCTAGCCCCCCCACTTTCAATCGTCGATTCCTGCTAAACGGCTGGAGCAACAAAATCGGGAATAGAGCAACTAATTAGCACATAAATAGCACTAAATTTTTTGGGTAGAACGAATTTGTTTTGTGGTAGTTGGGGAAGGGCATGTATAGGTTTCACTGTAAACGGTATACATTTTCGTAAATGTTTTACCGGTTTCTTAAAGCACATAAATAGCAACTAATTCCCATATATTCACTTTTTGGTTTTGTGCTGTCGTTACGATTTGGGGGGGCTAGCGTGACGTCAACCTAGCCCCCCCACTTTCAATCGTCGATTCCTGCTAAACGGCTGGAGCAACAAAATCGGGAATAGAGCAACTAATTAGCACATAAATAGCACAAAATTCTCATATGTTAACTTTTTGAATTTGTGCAGTCATTACGATTTGGGGGGGCTAGCGTGACGTCAACCTAGCCCCCCCAATTTCAATCGTCGATTCCTGCTAAACGGCTGGAGCAACAAAATCGGGAATAGAGCAACTAATTAGCACATAAATAGCACAAAATTCTCATATATTCACTTTTTCAATTTGTGTCGTCGTTACGATTTGGGGGGGCTAGCGTGACGTCAACCTAGCCCCCCCACTTTTAATCGTTGATTCCTGCCAAACGGCTGGAGCACAAAAATCGGGAATAGAGCAACTAATTAGCACATAAATAGCACAAAATTTTTTGGGTTGAGCGAATTTGGTTTGCGATGGTGGGGGGGCTAGGGTGACATGGGTTTTAAAACTGCCTGTAGCATTAAAATTATCATGAACAAATAAAAACAGTTTTGTTATTAAACTTATATATAATCTTTCAATTTTTGTTAAAAAAAAGAAAAATTGTTTTTTTCAAAGTCCCAATTAATATTTTATGTTTACTGTTTAAAAGAAACCAAAAATATTTCAACGTTATACATATCTCGAACAATTTGGCCATAAACTACATTTTTTTTTAGGGGGATCATAGGACATCTTCCTATACGGCTTTTCAAAAAGCTATTTGAAATGATAAAAAGCATGTGATCCAGCCTTTATCTATATCAAAATGGACAGGATTTAGATACACAACAGATGTATATAAATTTGAAGGTGCTTGACAAAGCGTTCCTATAGGTTTAAATGTGTATGCTATATGTAGGTATGTATTTAAATACTGTGGGTGCTTGGGACGTTGATTAACATTTCAAATGAAGAGGATTGAACATGGGTGGAGATGCAAATCATTTGAATGGTGAAACATTTGTTCCAGGTTTTGTAAAATGATAACTGTAAACTGATTTATCATCAATTTGATATAACAATTTCGACAATTGACAATTTGTGTTAAACATAAATAGATAAATTCATACAAACATGTAAAATGTTTTTAATTTTTTGTGTTAAAAACATCGAATTTTTGTTTTTTTGTGTACCTACCGTATAATTTAAATTCGAGACAATTCATCGCACGTTAAATATATGTTTTTACTCAAATATCTCGCGAATGAGAATTAAAATAACCGAAAAGTGTCGTATAACACCCGGTAGGAACTATATTCCTTTCGGACCTTGGTACATTATGAATGTAACGCTTACTTTCTTTATTTAAAAGAGAATTTTCTGAAAATTTAAAGTATTAATTTTAGAAGTCAAATACTTGTATGATTCTTTAAGGAATTTAATTTTATAGCTACTCTTAGTTTTTGACTGTATGAAATGAGTATAGTATTAGTTTAAAAAAGACTTCTGATTTAGTAGTCAACCCAATATGTGAGTACATTACGTTTGGTTTGATAAGGATATTTATTAATGACATAACATAAAAATGGCATTGTACTTTAAATTATCAATGTTTTCTTTAACTTCTGATAACTAGAACAAGTCAATTTTTTTAAATGATGAAATATAAAATTTTGACAAAAAATACAAATTGATGGTAATAAAAAGATTTTTGCATTTTCTAAAAATTCATAGCAACCTGAATCGATTGAAAAAGTTTTAGTTTCCTAGGTAACCTGAATGTCGGTTTTTGGTGTCTTTTGCAGTTTTAACTCCCAACCAGCAACCAAATCACGTGCGATAAGGAATACAGCTCCAAAAACCTGCAGTGAAAACAAACGAGTTAATTGTTGAAATACCTTTGGTTGAGTTGAATATCAGTGTTTCACTTTAATTCGGACCCTCCCGGTCCTCAAATTTTGTTGAATATTTAAACTTTTGTTTTGTCTAAGGTTAACAAGTTGGATCCCAGTCAAGATTTGTTTCTTCATTCAAGAGAAAAATATATTGGAAGAGCTTTCGAAATTCTTAAAATACAATTTTACATTTTTGTTGTACGTGACCTAACTAATGAATATCAGTGAACAAGAGAGCAATGTAATACAAACAAATACAAACAAAATTTGATCTGTTTCAACGCCACTCTACCTCCATATATAGACACTTGGTGAAAAAAGTTATTTTAGAACATTTTACACTTTCTTTTATCTACTTTGTTTACATATAAATACAATTCAAAGGAAACAATTGACTGAGTTATTTGTTTAAACACCCTGTATAGTTGAATGATTAAATGTTTGAGAATGTTTACAAAGACTACTATTTGAAGCTATCTACACATTTTCAACTCTCTATCTTTCATAGGTTTGGAGTAAATGGACAACAAAGTTAAATTGTTAAAAACTGGTCATTTTATTTATAAATACTAAACTGCGTTTACTTGACACCCAATATTGTGTCTTTTTTGAACACTGTTTGAAATACACAGAATTCTTACAGAAAAATGTGTATACAGAGGTTAAAAATTGATTAAAAATATTTAATTTACAAACGCAAGCTTTGAGTTTTCTTTTAGTTAATTTAAAGTTTATTATTTGTATTCTGAATGAAATGAAAACACAAACATAAAATAAGAAAAATCAATTTATATTTTATTCCTTTCGAGCTGTTATATCATCGGTTCAGGGGGGAAAATTAAGTTTAACATATTCAGTTTGTTGATGGATTGAAAAAAAGGGGAAGGAAATGAAAATCTTGCCCAATCAGGAAAATATGTGTTCATCTATCACATCTGGAGAAGACGTCAAAAATAATTTTTCCATGAATATTTTTGAACAAGAGTTTTTAGTTTAAAGAAATCTATCGCCATTACCTTTGATCTGTTTTTCGATCTGTATCAATTAAGGCAATAAATTATTAGCACAAAAAAAAGTTTTCCAATGAAAATATTTATCATATAGACTACTGTAAATGCGTCAATAATCCAGAAAATAATATAAATGATTCTTTTTGTGAAATATGACGTGGTTGGTATGTGTAGCAAATATGTGATGGCAAATGTCTATAAATAATATATAGTTGTCCCATAAGTCTGTAACGGAATTGCGATTGCATTTCTATCGAAAAGGATTCTGTTTATTGAATTAAATTTTTGAACTGAAATATCTCTTGAAGATAATGAAAATCGAAATTGATTTCCTTTCTTAATCCTGGAATTGTTAAGTTTAATCTTTATAAAGAGCATTTTATATAGCACCCATATTAATATCTAGGTCTACTAGGTTTGATGTTAAAGCTACGACATAGAAGAAATATTTGAAATATCTTTTTAAAAAATGAAAATTGGATCCAAAATTTAATATGTTTACATTCAAGTCTTGCCGAACCTTCCAAAAACCCTTTCAAATAAACTATTGTCATACATATACCAAAAAAATTTTAAGAAAACAAAATCTTAAATATGAAAATTCAATCTGAAGTGCCTTCGAATTGACTCACTTTATTAATACCAGTTTTTGTTTGAAATATTTTTCTGTATATGACTTATCTAAACAGAACGAGCACTTTAAAAGGTGGATTAAGACTTCAAGAACATACTGTATATTGTATACATAAATTAGTTCCAGATTCTGACACAAGATGGTACATACATAGTTGGTTTAGAATAGATTCAATGAATTGATATATTTTATATCATACACATTTTCATGGTAAACGGTTTTTCAAACACTCACGTTGTTTTTCAAACATTGCAAAACAATGTGTTATTTATATATATATGATATAGGATGGCATAATTAAATTCAGCATTTGTGCTGTAATATAACGGACCATCTTGGAAATGATCGATATAATCAAAAACAATAATCGTAGATGCAACCAAAATTATAACTTTCCTAAGTAGAAAAATGTTATGTTATGTATTTTTTCGTCTGATCGTTTTAGGCAGCAAGGAGTTTATATACTTCGATTGAACAACATCGGAACTATGCCGGTGAACTGTTACAGAATTTTTCCTCCTATCAAAGTGCAAAATTGAAAAATCGGAAATGATTGATTATTTGTAGACTGAATTTCTCTCTGTGAACCAACTTTTATGTTTTTTATTGATTTCTCTGCTAATTGTGGGCTGATTTTCCAAAATTTTTTTATGAAAGTTTATACTCTCCAATTGGTCTCATAATTGTTTCGTTATTGGTTCAGTATCGTTAGCATATGGGCTATTACGCGTAGCTGAATTTCTTTATTACGTACGTTAAGGTCTCATCTCATTAAAAAAAACCTTTTTTTTTCTGCAAAAAAAAGAACCACTGAAAAATGCACAAAAAAGTAAAAACAAAAGTAATTTGCTTTTGAATCGTGGCTAGCCATATCTTAAGCTAACTTATGACTAATGGGACTAATTGAGATCAGATACAGCTATTAATCCTTATTACACATTCTAAATTTATTGTTCAGGTTGCAAATCAGGACGATTTATATAAAAAGACGTAAATCTGGTATGGTTTAACAGCGTGTTTTGATTTTCAACAGGTTTTTGGTTCCGTGGAATGTAATAAAATTCTTGAAACATTATATATAAATAACCGAGGCACAAAATATAATAAAGTCTGAAGTATACACATTGCCCAACAGCACATATTTGGATATGTAAAATAATAGTAAAATTTTAGTTATCTATACTATATTATAGCTTAATGTATAGAGTGTGACAGAGCACTGTACGATTTTGAAAATTCTGTAAAACAAACAAAATTTCCAAAAGTTGAATTCAATTAAAAAAGTCTTCAAATATTCTAACTTAACGTTATTGAGCTCAAAAAAATTTGTGGGTCGAAGGAACCACGAAAAGTGAATCTTTATTCACTTTGTATTTAAACAAAATTTATAGAAATTAAAAATATTTACGTTTGATTATGTAAAATTGAAATATATTCCCATCTGGGAATGGTGAATAGAATTATTAATAACTAGCAGATACCCGCCTGGGAAATTTCTCCTTTAAAAACAAAGACTATCACGTTATAGCCATCCCTTATCCTCCCTTTGGTTCACGATTTTAATTTTTTGGTGGGGAACTCTAACTTTTTTTAAAATGAAGGTTTACCCATTATACTCGCTTACATTGCAACTTTCTATAAGTCTAATCATTAAAATTAACCTGATTTTTATGCTTTTTGGATCAAAATTAACCCATCCACTTAGTTTCATCAAATTCCAAAACAAATATTTCTTGCGATTTTCTTGACTTTTACCCCTAAAAAAAATTGTTAAAAATCGAAAATTTTTTTTGTCTCCAATTTCGATAAAACTTAGTATATAAGGTTGTTCTTACCCACAAAGTACAAAAATCGGGTCCATTTGATGACTGGTCGAACAGGTTTTGTGATACGGACTAAAATCGATACAAATATTGCGATATCTCAGAAACTTTGCATCTAAACATTATATTAACCTGATTTTTATACTTTTTCAATCAAAATTACCCCATTCACCGAGTTATATCAAATTCCAAAACAAAATATTTGTTTGCGTTTTTCTCGATTTTTTTCAAAGGGTACCCCGTAAAAAAATTTCCAAAAATCGAAAAAATTATTTTTGTCTCCAATTTCGATGAAACTCAGTATATAAGGTAGTTTTGACCCAAAAAATACAAAAATCAGGTGCATTTGATGACTGGTCGAATAGTTTTTGAGATACGGACTAAAATCGATCGAAATATAGCGATGTTTCAGAAACTCTGCATTTAATCATTAAATTAACCTGGATATAGGTAATTTTCTGAAATTTATTTTTATGTATTGGAAGTTAAAAAATAATTAGAAAAATTGATATGTTTTAATTTGACAGAATTTTCAAAATCGCACATTTCTCTGTCCATACCCTGTATATTGTATATACATCACATGTGTGCTTTGTATTATGCAGTTTATATTGTAGATACCATCCATATACCAATTTGTCATAGTGAAAATTACATATAATAAAACATAAAATAGTATATTATAAAAATATACATTCTGTTTGATTTAAAATCTGCCACTTTATATTCTAAAAAGAATAAAATTTTAAATATAGATATGAAGAATCGGTGACCATATAATATTATTTTCTGTATGTCTTAAGGACTTAATATATAAAATATCTTATCTAAAAAGTAATATTTATACTTGGAGTTCCATTTTTAGTTTAGGTTTATCGTTTGGAAACCGACAAGTTTCTGAGATACATATATCGAATAAAATTGCGATGGATAAAAAGGCTTTCACATAAGATATTCGTCGATACCTAAGAAATTACTTGTCAAATGATCAAGGGAATTTTTGTGATTTATGGGTCTAAATTATTACAAAAAATGATTTGAATCCAAATTGGATAAAAAACTAATTTCCGATTTTATCAAACTTATAAACAACTAAAGTAACTTTGACCAAAAAACATAACAAAATCAGATTAATTTTATAAACGGGTATGAGAAATTTTTGTTTTAAGAGTGTTTTGGGCAATATCTCTAAAATTACTCACTTTATCGTCAGATAAATTGAATTTTTTAGGGCCTAAATACGTTAGATGAACAACTCACTGCAATAAGGATGTTTATCGATGTTTCGTGATTCGTACGCATTCATTCAAAGGAACCTTATTTTTTGCTTTTTTTTGTCAAAATCAAATTACAAGAAAATGATTTTTACTTCAATCAGAACCAAGACATTATCGCAATTTTTTAAATTTTATACCTATGAGTTGTCTCACTTTATTAGGTATTCTGGCTGGGAACTGTAATTTATTTTCTAATAAATTTTTCTCTAGAACCGTGCAAGAGCCAATAATTTCTGTATAACGCTATTTAATAACTCCTTTAGATAACATAAAGGTATAATTGACGGTAAATTAAAATACATAGTATATCCTTTGCATGCAGAACTGTTTTTAGATCTCTCTCGGAAATACCTATAACTGCTGTATCGTTTCATTACATGAAAGATTTTTCACACCTACAAACATATTTATCCAGGTTTTTAGCTAAAAACGATTAGTATATTTCATTTTACTTCATTATGTTACAACTTTGACTGAACTAAATTAAATTAATAATATAATGAAACTATAGATAAATGAGAGCGTGGCGCTAGCTTTGATTCTACACGCAATGAGTAATATATTAATTTTTTGCTACACATTTTCATATGACATATAATTTCATATGACACACAAAATAAACTTGTTTCATAATTTATGTAAAATAATCATATACCTTTAATACATATCAGAATATTAACCTACAAATTAACATAAATTAATTAATATAGTCAACATAATTCATACAGATAAAACAGATCTGTGTAAATATTTATAATATCAGATACATAATGACGTCATAAAACATCGTAACAAAAAATCACAAACACAAATCTAAACCAAAACAAGTTATGGAAAATATGAGTCTTGCAAACCATTAGGTTACAGATTAAGGAAAAATTTTGCTACTGAAAAACAATTCCGTTTTCCTCTGTATTAACTGAGGAATTTACACTTTGTGAGTTATCTCTCTCAATCTCGATTGATTGATCAATTGATTGATTGGCAGTTAGACGCTTACACTATGCGTCCATTATCGAAAAAAAATGGGAATGCTCGCGTAAAAGAAAAAGTATCAATTGCAGAATATTTAATTAAACATTTAATGACACCCGCGGCACAAAATCAGACCTGATCGATTCGTTTATGGCATCATAGGTCGTAAACGGATGAACTGATTTTGATTATTTTAAACGCTTTTATTAGCTTCGTATGTAGCTATGTATCTGTGTAACGGAATATTTGAACGTAATTTTCACACACTTTAAAACGTCGCCTTGAATTGAAATTTCGTAGACTTATCAAGTACCGATGACAATAAGTTTGTCCGATTTTCCTAATATTCCTTCTTTTCCTGGGACTTCAAAATGTTCACGGTAAAAAAACTCTTACTTCATTGGAGAAAAACATTCACTTGACTGTTGATGATTTTAACAAGGAAATTTTATTTCCTAACTGAAGAATATAATTATTTGACTTCTTAAAAATTAAAGTAAAGGAAGTAAATATTTTCTTGAAACAAGAAAATATGAGCTTGCTGGCGTGTTAGGTACATATTTCCTTACAACTAACACATTTTTTACTGTGTAATATTGTGTCTACAATAAATTGTTTTTTCGATTTTCGATATGAAAACATTAACTTTCTAGCATTAAAATGATAAACCAAAATAAAAAATGGCAAATCGTATGGCAGTCACACATATGTTAAACTCATAAATAACAGAAAAAAATTAGCCCAACAATGCACATAACACAACAAACAGGGAAGAAAAAAACACATACAGTAATGGCGTCCTTCTTCTTGTTTGTCCACCAACATACAACAATGTAAGCACTAACAATATTATATGATTATAATAATAATAATATATAAATTAAAAGGCCCTTGTCAGATAAAATATATTAAGGGAGCTCATGAAGAGAACAAGGGGGGAATCAGGATGATGCTTTCATGTGATATTTATGTGGGTGGAGTGAAAGTATGACTCAGCAATAAGATCATCTATCCTGTATAGTAAGGGAAAAACTGTTTATAGAATATCATACATATAGAGATGAAAATGCACCCCTTGCTTGCTCACAAACAGGTATATTATACAGAGAGGGTACCTATAGTAATATAACCGTGACGTCGTTACGTTTGGCCGGCTAGTTTGTTGTGTATGTAGTATTATACACCCCCTCAAACCATTTATGTACACCCCTGTATTATCGTTCCTATATATAATATTTTCTTCATTGTTATACGATATTTAAAGTGTAAGTCATTTATAATATCGTCACTTTTAATTAAATGACAAATGTCGTGAAGATTCGGCAGAAATGCCATTTATGATCTACAAAGTTTGATATCATTAACAGAGAAAAAAAAATACTTATGCTTAGAGGCACATATTGCCAAGTTGGTTAAAGTGCTTGGCATGGGTTCAAGAGATCCGGGATCAATGGTATGTGTGAATTTTTTAAATTCACTTTAATTGATATTAACTCGACAAGTAATTTGTCTATGCCAAAGTATCATAGAAATACATCAATAACAATCGAAAGACTTTGAAGTTTAAAATTTGTATACAAAATTTAGTAAACAAACATAAATAATAAATAAATTAGTTAATATTAACAGATAAACAGTTCGTGGAATTATTGTACCTAGAGTAAGACTCGAATTCAACTTCCGATGTGTGTTTTTTATAGCCTGTATATATGAATTAAAATTTTGATGAACAAAGTTTAGGTATAGAAAGCCAACTGTCCGTCCGTAAACACGATAAATCAAAAACGAAAAGAGCTGAAATTTAAACAGCGTGTCCAGGATGTTAAATGTGACTTTGGGTTCCTCGTACAAACGCTTACTTCACTTTTTTAAATTGTTTTTAATTATCAAATCGAGATTATCCGTTAAAGCAACATTTAGTTCGAGAAGAGAAACTTGCCCAGTGAGAAAAGTGAACAATGTCAAGTTTCTACAGGAAAAACATTTGAAAATTCACTTAGATAGAAGTTTTACTGGCTGCAAACATATCTATAAGAGAAAATAATTAAACTTAAAATTTTCTTTGCTATACGGCAGGAAGTTTTTTGTGGATATCACTGTCAGTATCGGCAGGAACGCCATACTGATATTACCACTTTGCGAATAGTTACATTAGCAATAGTTATGACAAACGAGTTAATGCAGTATGAGCGTCAGATCCATGCTCAATACTTCTGGTGGATTTTCCTTATTGTAATATAACTTATGCTTATATATATATACTAAAGTATCTGTCTCTATACCATACCAGCATTGTAGTAAACGCCTTAATTTTCTCACCGTGTGTACTGGCTACTAAGATAATGACCGACACAAACTCTTCTTACAGTTGAATTATTTTCTCTTCCATAGAAAGTATCGTTGAGGCCAGTGACTAAACAAAGTTTTCTCAACATTTTACATCACTTGAAAAATTGTCCGAATGCATATAATAATTCTAAAGCACGTTATATTTAACTTGCACTAAGTATAATTCATCTTTCTCTATGAGAGATATGTTATCTGTTGTATATCCATAGTGTGTATGCAACATAGTCCCGACTAAAAACATGATGTAAGAGGGTAGTGTCTTTTAAAAAAAAGAGTATCTACTACATCAAGCAACTAAAAAAGTATTATTATCATAGTAGCGTATACCGTTAAGCGTAACAATATAGGAATTTTGGTGGTGTTGTTGTCCTTCCTAGCTTGTTTTATCTTGTGCATGAATGACTACATTCGTTTGTGAAAAACTAACCTGCACCATTTTTCAGTATATTATTTATTAGAGAGTGTGATTTATGTTTATTTGGTTCGTTAAATTTATAAAATATATTTTATATATATGGAGAAAATATGTATTTTATTTTTAATTCGTTTTTGTTGTAATACATCACAATGTTTACTTCCGTAATGGTAATTTGTGAATGTATGCAACTTAGTCTACTATCATCCTTTTACAGAGAACTGTGCAACCGAAGGTATATAATATTGCAACGAGGAAGTTTTACAGAGGTTAAATACATTATAAAATTTGTTAAAAATGGTAAATATTTCAAGGCAGTAGGTATAACAATATAGGATATGGACTTTTGAGATACATTAGGACAATGAATACATTAGTTCGAGTTAAAGAACTGGATTGTAGCATATAAATCGTTTACCCCTAATTATGCATGGAATTATCGGAGTCTTTAAGCTACAAAATATTGAACGCAGGGAGCTTGGGTTTTGCTGCAGTTTTTCGCATATTCCTCGAGAAAATTTTTACTAATAATATTTAGTTATTTAATCCCAAAAAGTATTTTTGATGTTAATTACAAGCATCAAAATTTTCTGGCATTGTCAAAGATCTGATTAAAAACCTAATTTTCAAATTCTAAACTAGGATAAATACGTATCAAGTGTACCTATACCTACAAAAACCATGTCTTTTGAGATGATCGATGCTGCTATTGTGGTGATAGTCATAACCTTTTTTTCGGATTTGATGGAAACTAATATCGATGGTGGCCCTTTCGAAAAATTGTGGGTTACATTAAAAAAAAACAAAACAGAGTGTCAATTCGTGACAGAAAAAAATTATCAATTTCTTTCTGTTGCTTTTAGCTGCATATATATTCTCTATCATTGACAGACTGTAAAAAATTTATAATTTTTTTCTATCCTGAGCTGACAATAAAATAACAAACATTTAGATAAAAAAAGCAATTTTTTGAAAGATATTTGCAATAAACAATTAATATATTAATAACCCGAATATTTGAAGCCACCATGAGAAAAAAATTAGCATCCATGAATTTCGAAATTTTTATCCTCAAAACAGAATTTTAAAATGCAAAACAAATTTTGACCAGCGTTCATTTATTTTATCATAAGTATATTTTGTGTATTCTCAGCGAAAGGTTCGACCAAATGTTATTCAAAAGAGTCTCTTCTTTTAAGAAAAGTTCAATTTCATTGTTTAAAACATTGGGAAAGTTTGCATTCGATAAATTTAAATAATAAAGATATGAGCTAAGGGATATTGAGTAATTCTAGAAGAAAAATTATTTTATGCCATCATTTTAACACACTTCTTCCAATAAAAAAAGATGAATATATAAATTTCCGTGATGAAAAAAACCACTAAAAAAAAAAACAATTTTCTAAAATATATATAATATTTTTCTTTAAAAAAACAATAAAAAAAAAAATAATTCAAGAGAAAAAAATTTAAGTAAAAAAGTATGTAAGCTTTATTATATATAGTAGAAAAAAAATCTGTTTCTGTATACGCAGCAGACATAGATATCCACTTGATAAATAATCTGTAGTAAAACGAAAAAGACAAAAAAAGTTCAGAAGAAGAATAAAAAAATCCACCCACTGAAACGTAGAATCAGTCATCATCAGTATCACAACATTGAATAAATAGCCGAAAATAAAAGTACTACCTAAATATCGCGCGAAAAAAACATTAATGTCCCTTTTTTCTCTTTTTCAATAGTATAAGTGAAAATAAACAAAAAAAATTCCAATACGTATAGATAGGGGAGAATGTATTACCAACGATCAAAATATGTTACAAGAATCATGCATGTGGCTTTAAAGCTATTTTTTTAAATGTAACAATAGAAGACCATATCCTGATAGTACTTTTAAGTCCTGCACACTGTGTATTATTTTTCGAGAATATTCAATAATAAACAATTATCGATAAAAACTTGTGATCGATGGAACAATATGATAATGTATCATGGATCTTACCCTAGTGTGCCTACGATCACCCTCCTCCCAACGGATTATACCTAAAGTTAATCTCTATAAGACGTCTTTATCTTTACACATGAAAACCAAACAAATTTTTCTTAAAGACATTCATGTCCTAGAGTTCTAAAACATTTTCAACTGGTATTTTATTGATTCGTAGTTGATGGTACTTTTATTTTTCCACTCAACCATCAACGATAATAAAAAAGAGAAAATAGTTGTAAAATTTAGTATGTTCCTAATGTCATGCATCAGTGATACACCACGTTTCTTGATTCAAGGTGCATGATCGACAGTGTTGTTTAAACTTTACCTCCTCAATATATGTATCTTGGTAAACTCAAATTCCGTTTATGCGACGGATAACTGTTGTACATTAAGAGTTGGTTGGACTCTAAATATTTAGCCCATGCCTCCAAAAATGATATTTTTTTTCGGTCTATTTTTTTCTGCGCTATTTTTTCCGGAGTAATTTTCTCCTAGATTCGGTTAATTCTGGTAATCTGCCCCCTAAATCATCGTTTATTAAAATCATTTCTAGCTTGAATAAATCTAACGTTTCTTCTATACTCTCGCGAAAAAGCACGAAGTTGGGCGAGAAACGAAATTATGGAGGTCAAATATGTGGTGCCTGACATCCGACTGTGCAAAAAAGACGGTTTTTTGTACCCGAGTCAAAGAAACACAAAGTCACATTCTCGCGATCATTTGTGCAGTTCAGTGATTTGTGGTTAATGATTCACTTCGGCTTACTTTAACGTGTATAATTGGTGGGGTTACTTCTCGAGACTGTGGATGGGTGGTAAAACACAAAATTCAAAGTTAACTTGTAAATAATAGAATAGTCTTAGCAATATTTTTTTTAATTTTGCAATAAAAATATGATTCTATTTTACTTAAAAACCAAAGCACATGGACAATCATTCTCATGGTTGCTTTCCTTCAAGCAAGGTAACTTTGTATGAGATAACAATATTTTACGGGATAAATAGGTACAATTTTATCCAGGGCACTATGCTTTTCCCTATATAAAAGAAAATTCATCGTGGTTTTCTGAAGGAATCTTGTGCATGTGACGAGTTAAGTGTCAATATGTATGTATTGAATGCGTCGTCATCAGTCGGTTTATAAAAGTATGTGTACCATACGACTTGCTTTTGTTGTAAAGCGAACGTAAGGCGGGAGAATGAATACACATACACTGTTAGAATGAATAAACACTAGGGATATTAAATAGAGATAGAAAAATACAGTGGGAGTGTTTGTGAGACGCCAAGCGTCGGGATATACATTAAGCGTCAGTCGCATGCGGAGCATACAACGTTCAACTTTTATCCCTCAATTGAATACATCAAAAAGTATTATTGTAACGTGTAAATATTTTTATTTTTAACAAGACTAAAAAAAAGTTATGTGAAAATAAAAATAAAAAAAATTTATAAAATGATAAAATATAAAAATAAAATAATTTCTTATGATTTCTTTACAATTTTTCAACAAAACCAGCATTTTTTAATTATGTGAACTTTTGAGTTTTTCTTCGTGGAAATTTTCCTTTTTTTTTGGTTTTGCAACTTTTCTATTTTCTACTCACCATTCACTAAATATTCTTAATGTGTGTTTTAAAACTGTTCTATTTTTTCTTTAAACTATCTGTATGTGGATTAATCTTGTGGCGTTTTCTACACTTCTGGTTAAGTGTAAACTTTAAACTTTCTACACAGTTATCTTGTGCGAATTTATCCTTAAATCTGTGTATTGTTTGGTATGGTAATTTATTCTTCTCATATGGAAACCACATTGTTCAAGCTTAAAGGTCGTCGAAAACAATCGAATCCATTGAAAAATTCTGGTAAGAATGATAAGAAAATATTGTTTGTTTTTTTCTGAGGGTTTTCTTTGTCAATCATAAATCAGGTTACGACGTAGTTTGAATAAATTTACTTCGTATTCAATTATTTCTTTACTTCGCAATATGTAAACTATAAGGAAGACCATTGCGTACCTTTGGGGATTTTATCTTTGGACCATAATTTATAATCGATAATCCTCACTGATTTGTGGAAGACACTAACAGTACTACTTTTTCAAAATTTCCACAACATTTTACCAATTGATTGAGTTTACTATCAACATAATATAACAAAGCATGTTCAAAAAAGCTGTCAATTTCTGTATTTTGTAACTGCAACCACTAAATACAATTTTGGGCAGTACAGTTTCTATATTTTCTAGAACATTTCCCGAATTTTCTCAAATCAAAATGAGTGCATGAAAACATTTGAGACTTATAATGTTTCAAATTTTTTTATGTTATAAATTTTAAAAATTAGACGAGACTTAGGAATCAAATTTTTGTATACCATAGTTTTTGAAATACTGATGCCTAAAGATTTAGAGAAAATCGTTTTTAAAAGAAATAACACACAAATGTCATGCATTTCATCATTTTAAATGCATTTGATATAAAAACGAGTGCCGCTTGTTATAATTATTTTTATAGGAAACTATTTGTCATGCTTTTAACTAATGAATATTAGTTTTCCAAGTTATTCTTAAGAAAATTTGCCTTGTTAAATTATAAAGCAAACCTTTAAAAACGCTTCAATATAGGTTTTATATTTTCAACTCTATAAATATACCGTACAGGTATTAAAAAATTGACCTGCTTATAAAGGGCATTAATGGGAATGTATATACGCGGTTTAAAGATGATCTTGAGGAAACGAAATTTTTTTGGAAATGTCCTTAATTACTGTAAATCATTTTGTTTATAGTATAATCCTAAAAAATTATTATAGTTTTTTCATTAAAATTGAGTCCTTCGTATACCTGTGGGTATATGAATAATTTGGAAGTACCTTTAAACAACTGTGTACATTTTTCAAATCTGTTTGTGATACTAATTTATTATTACAAAATAGAATGATCTCAAGAGGCAATCATCTATTATAAATAATGCTGTATAATGCTTTGAAATTCATAAATATACGATTATGCTGATGAATATTTTAATTTTACAAGCCATTATGTAGTTTCACCTGTCCGTTGTTTTAATCACATTTTGTAAGTTATCCATTTCTCGGTTTCCGATTGAGCTGCAATTTTGAATACTTGTATGTTAATCGGGTAAATAAAAAATTTAATTAAAAATACTTTTTGAGGACATGCTTTTATTGTAATAAATTTAGAAAATAATTTTCTCCATATATAAAAGGCTGTTGTAAAAGCTTGGAGCGTTCTGAATCATCCTTCATATTTTAAATTAAGCGGGTTTAGAAGTATGAGTAAGAAAATTTATTTTCTACTTTTAAGTACAATAAAAGCGTATTCTTTAAAAAAGTATCTTTGATAAAAAAGCTTATATACTTTTAATCCAAAGATACAATCATAATGCGAAATTTCACAGTTTAACAAAATTTATTTTACAAAAGAACAGGTGATAGTTATAGAGAGATGAAAATTTAGAAATGAAGGGCCTATAATATGGATTCAACACGAAATCCTGATTGGCGTGTAATAATTTTCAAAGTTAGTTTTTTTCTAAATGTTCTTAGGTAGACTACCTTCCACAATGAATACTAATATGTAATAGAATTTTTCAAATTTTGTAAAATCTATTGAATGAGATGTTTGATTTCGAGAAGGATCTCTATCTTTCGATTTTTCTTAAAAATACAATACATCGTGAATGTTGTAAATAGCGCAGAAATTATATCTCAAGTTATTGAAAAGTTGTGAATTTTGTATAAGCGTTGTCAATTTGTTGATCTTTGAAAATCAGAAAATATCATGTTAAAAATCTTATATTACTTTAAAATTCCACTTATAACATAAGGATTAATATTTTGGTTTAATAATCCAGCGATAAGGATAAATAATTTTTCTAGATTCTCACAGATTAATAGGAATCTACTGATATTAGGCATTGTAGTTCAGTCAATTTCAATAATAGTCCACTATAATTATAGTCTTCGTAGAGAAAAGACAAAGACGGGAAAGGCCGTTCATAATTTTATAATGAAGGAATTAAAATATTTACAAAAAAAGTAAATAACAAATTTTACCATATTGTAAAAGGTACTTTGATTTTTTAAAACTACAAATGCGTTCCTATATTAGATATTACTTTGAAGTGTTATTTATAAATACGAATTGTATAAAAATATTTCTAAATTTAGATTAATAATAACTATACTTCCGTTTTTTTAACAAATCAAAGAAGTATTGAATAAATAGTATTCATAAGTTTTGAAAGTACAGTAAACATTTTTTACAATGACATTATTTTTTATGACGTAAATATAACGATAAAATATGGAAAATTTGAATTTTATCCAATCGATAACTGTCAATGTTCTCTGTCCGATGTTTGGTTAATGAGGTTCTCCATACAGGTAGTCCGAAATAAATAGAGCCACCTCGAATTTAATTCCATATTTTTATTTTAATATGTAATTCCTTTGGTTGGTAGTTTTGAATTTTCTAAAACCAACCATTTCATATACATAATTAATCAAAATGAAATTAAAAGTTTATGTAAAATCAACCCTCGTCAAATATTTTTTACTCTTATATAAAATAATAATGTTACCTTTAAAAAAAAAATTTGATGTAGAACTTTACAATTTAACTTTTCTCTCAAAAGATATGACAGAAATAAAAAAGTTTCTTATAAATTACATAAAATATTTTCGCTTTTTGTTTAAATGTACGAGTTTCTTTTAAAGTTTTATCTTTATAAAATATTGTTATCCTGTTTCATAAAAATTTTTAATGACAAGGTCAATTAATTTTTCAAAATTTAATGATGGAAAATTTTTTATACTCTTAGAAAATAATAGACACAATTCAGAGAGTTTCATCAATAACATTGCTTCTAATAAATTAGATTATTAATGTTTTTCATTCCATAAAATCTTAGTACAAAAAGGGTGCGCATTGTTTACATTTTATGTTTTTTTAACCTCTGACTAACTGAGTGGAGTGGGGTGTTGTATAAGTTTTACGTGTCTGTGTATCTTTGTATCTGCAGAATCATAGCTCCTAAACGGGTGAACCGATTCTCATTTTTTATTTGTTTGAAAGGTAATTTGATCAAGAGTTTTCTTAGCTATGTTTCAAATGCAAGTTTACGGATCCTTACTTGATAAAATCTAGAAAAGAGGTAATGATCTTCAAGCAACTGATTAAGTTTCTTTGAGCTATGGCTGTGAAAAATCACGATCAAAGTACCTTCAAACAAAATTTTAAAATAAAAATCGGTTCATCCATTTAGTGTCGGGGATTTCTTTAAATTTTTATTTTATTATTCTTCATTGAATTGTGGGTAGTACTAAATATTTAAAAGAAAACTTTCGATGAGAGTTTTCTTTAACATTTCGATTTGATCAATTTTTTTCACCGTTTACTGTTACAAAGATATCCTTAAATTAATTAAGAATTGGATTTACTTTAACTCAATACGTTACGTATATATATACGTTTTTCATATACTGAATACGTTTTTCACTAAAACATACCTCTTAAACCCACACAAATCTTTTGCAAAATATAGGTCAAGTTAGTATAAAAATGAACAAATAACAAATTTGTAGTCTATATTTCAATTTTGGAGTCGAGCTTTAAGGACAGACACAAATCTAAAAAGAAATTGTTTTATTTAGAAATCAAACTGTTAGCAAATACTAATTTTCATAAACAAACAAATGAAAATCGGAAAAGATTGAATTGGACTCTTGCATCAACAAAGGTTCTATATTACAATATTACGTTCTTAAATGAATGGCTTTAAACCCGAATATTTTATGAACTTTATGAAAACTCATTTTTAAGATTTTGATTTAGCCTATTTAATGATCAAAGGAAGATGAAATTTTGAATGAAAAAAAAAAAACAAAAAATAATCGAAATAGGTTCATCCGTTTAGGAGCTACGATGACACGACCATAAACACAGGCATGTTGAACTTATAACATCCCTATTTTTAGTCGGGGGTTAATAAATACGAATTAATCATTTACGGCACTAGGCTGCGCCCTTTTTATGACAACTGTCGTACATGAAATAACGATAACAGACAAAGATCAAATAGGTAGGTTAGGTTAGGTTATATTGGCTGTCCACGAAGGACACACTCAGGCTATAGAGCCCATTGTGATACCATATATGTGTTTTACCACCTTTCCGCTGATAATTGCATTTATCAGCTCCTCAATTTCAGAGGCTGAGTGCAGAGTGCATCTCCTTCATGCATATACCGTGCTCTACACCAACCCATCACAACTAAATATTTAAATTAATTTTGTTGCGATGGCGGGAATCGAACTGAGCTAATAGGGCGACCTATCGAATAGGTATATTGTGTCGATATTTTTATGCGAGATAATACATCTTCAGCTATTTGATACTTTCTACAGTTTCTGGGACAGTCGAGTTCCGGTTACAGACTCCTAACTAAACACAAACTACAATTTCAAAATTTAATAAAACTATTGACCCAATTTTATCCTTATTAAAAAATAAATTGGGAGAGAAAAAAAGAAAATAGAGGTAACTTTTCACAAAACTTTTCCATACTATATTTTTTCATATTATTATTATTACTATTATGATCAAAGAAAATAACTATTTCTCCATCCACATTATATATATATATAATGTATTTTTACAATTTTCTATTCTCCACTTGATCGCACAATAATAAAAATTTGTTCTGTTATTAAATAGAGGAAAAAAAAAGTAGCAAGCAGCAGATCATAAAAGAATAACCAAACGTTATTATTATTTTTCATTCCAATCCACTGAACTCGAATATATTAGTTCTTGTGCATATAACAACCATTGTAATATATTATTATCATTATTATTTACCCAGAGCCACATGGTTATTGTTCGATCGAATTTTCTTTGCTAATAATAATATTATGGTATATAATCTTTCAAATTTTCATACATATTTTTTTTTTCAACTTTTCATTTATCAAAATAATAATTTATTTTTCGGTAAATATTACACCACACACATTGAATCCTAATGGCTTTCTCACACTCTCTATTGATTTGTTTTAATATACAATGTATATACGAAATATATAAAGGCATACTAAGTTTAGTCCCAAGTTTGTAACGCTAAAAATATTGATGCTACGAACCAAATTTTGGTATGGTTGTTCTTAAAATGACTTTATTAAACCATTTCTGGTTGTCCGTCTGTCTGTCCACCTGTCAACACGATAGCTCAAAAACTAAAAGAGATATCAAGCTGAAAGTTTTATAGATTGCTTAAGACGATAAAAGTGAGGTCGAGGTCATAAATGAGCAACATAAACTACTTATTTTAAGTCCCGTCGTCTCTTTACATATTCTACAGTTTACTGTGAAGGATAAAACGCCACTCTTAACACATCATAGTGGGAAACAACGCGATATCTTAGAAAAAGAAAAATTATATTTCTCTAAATAGAAGTTGTATTAGAGCAGTAAATCTGTCAACACTATTACTAATACTTACTCTCATATATTGCTAATCTATGTACAGAGTGTAACAAACAGCAACATTGTTACAGCAAATAGAGTAATTGAACGACGTAGCTGCTTGTACAATTCACGTCAGGATTAGACTAAATATTTGTCAAAAAATAATCTTTGTTTATTGCCTTTTCATAAAAAAAAGCGGTCAATTGCAGCCCTAACTTTTTATTAACATATATCTAGCATTGATTGTAAAGTTACTTTCTGTTGCAAAAACACGAACCGTACAAGTTGGCGTTGAAATCATTAGCTCGTAGATGTTATAATAGTTCTGGAATTCAAATCTTCTTGCTGAAAAAGAGACGAAAAAAGAGAAGAAACAGACTTGTTTAAGAATTAGGTAGCATTGCAAAATTATCAAGGGCTCAAATTTTTCTTTTGTTTCGTTTTAATTAGAAACCAACCATCAATTATGTTTCTTTCCTCGAAAAATATAAGAAAATATTTAAGATTATTGTACATAAGCTCTACATAAATATATTTTTCATGATGTTAGAGCTAAGAAGGTAGATTTTAATTTTGTTTTTCGTGAAAAATGAAAACCCTATACATGCAGCTATTTCGTAAAAAATCCTTTGAATGAAAATTATTTACCAATAACTTGACGTGCATATGATTTGGAACCGAAAATCGACTATAAATCAAAAGGAATCTTATTAAATCTCATATTTTTCGTTAAAGTTTGAAAATGTGAGATAATAGATGACAAGATCTGAAATCAAAATTAAGAGTGATTTATAAACATGAACGATATAAGCAATTAAACAATATTTTCTATCTTATTCTTGCAAAACAATTTTTGATATGTAGTCTATGACAATTTCAGGTTTTGACGTCACCAAGTGACATTTTCCTTTCTTTTTTTTAGTACATTTAAATTCTTCATATTTTCGTAGTTATTGATGTAATCCAAAAATTGATATCACAGAATTAAAATAAATAAATTTAAGTACAAGTAATCTGCTTATCGAATTTCTCAAGTTTCATATTATTATATTACTTATTTTTTTGATATTTTTGGAAAAAAAAATTTAGTAAATATTTCAGAAAAATAATAAATCTTTAATTCTGTACAAAATTTTAAATGTTAAATTATTGTGGTCCGTTCATTTTTATATGTATTTAAACTACACGTTATATATATAATACAGGTACTAAAAGTTATATATATAAATGATCTTTCATCTGTAAATAGTTTTGAAAATTGGCTAAACGAATTTTCCAAGCCAGTTAACTCTTATGCATAACCTCACAACCACACATGATATTGAGGGAATTGTTGTAAAATGGGTTGTAGAGGTATTAGACGGTATGTGTGTATGTAGATAATACGTTTGAGGTAACTACACTACACAGTACTCTATACTACTACATTCGTTCATAATAGTTAAGTTACTAAAATGTAACACCTTTAAATTATTATTTTATACTAGGATGTACCGTACAAATACTATTGAGCTATTACGTAGAGATTTTATACTCTCTTATGTTTGGGTAGATTATGTCTGATTTTTAAAGCCAGAATTGTTCTGCTTGAGTTACTGGCTTAAACAATTTAATGGTATAACAAGCAATGAAATTCTATCTCGATGATTTCATTTATACGAAAGTAATCATAAAATGGACAAATCAAGTATATCAGTCAGTTAGAGCTGGGTAGTTGAATAGGAAATTCTATTGTTCTCTTTACTCTAACGCCACCTGTAATAAGAATAATCCAGTGTTAATTCAAAGTGACCATAATTTGTTGTATTCAGTCAGTGTCGAGTGATATTCGCTTCTTTATTGCTTTATTAAATATTAGGAGATACTCTTGAATGAACTTTAAAAGCAAAGGCTACAGTGTTATTGTCCTTTGTTGACATAGTCATGGGCTTTGATTTTAATGTACTGAATTCTTATTCTTTTTCTAAAATAAAAGTAGCCTAAGTTATTCTTTATCATCCCAGAATAATGGTCAATAGGACATATCTATAAAAATGTTCCTATAGATCCGTCTTAAAGTTAGGTGTTTGATTATCACGCAAGGCACGTTTTTTCATACCTGAGTAACAAACAACCAAACATTCGAAATAAACTTTCACGTTTATAATATTAGTAGAATGAATGCATTTTTGATGACAGCATCACAAATTATGGCGCAAGATTGTAAACATGGAATTATTATTGCGTTTTAGTTCTTGCTGAATGGCAGGTACATTTTTTTGTTTTCTTTGTTGTTCAAAAATCCCCACACCAATGTGACCAGTCCCATCGCATTGAAATAAAATCTTCAATGAGTTGTATCTGTAATATCCAGATGACTTTCTTTAGCCACGGAAACTTTTACCAATATTAATACGCCTTTTAATCACTTCAACTCCGATTAACTTACGAAATGACAAATAAATGATAACTGCTAAACATGGCATCTTAAACAACTGACATTTTGTATTTTTACCCCATTTAGCAGATATACCTACATGCTAAATTATTTCTATTGCAGCAATATCTAAGAAATACAAAAATAGTAGTTGTATTAGCGCAGCAAATAATGTATCTCATTTTTGAATACATTATATTAAGCAGTTTATGGTCACCCAAGACAGGTAAATAAAGAAAATTGCAGCTTGTACAATTTATGTCTTCTTCAGACTCAATATTTGTCAAAAAGAATCTTTGTTTATTGTTTTTTCGTAAATTTAACAGACAATCGCTTCCAATATAAGCTAAAAGCATCCCTAAGCTTTGTTTAAAAAGTTACATTCTGTAACAAAAACGCGAACTAAAACTGTTTAAAATAATCTTTTAAATAATACGGACTCCTTCGTAATATGTGTTTAATATCGAGAACTTTGAAAATTTATTGCAGTTAATTGTGACTGTCATTATGTTTCTACAATTTTTCTTACAGCTTTATGTCTTTGAAACCTACCTCTTTTTACAATTTATTGCAAAGTTTCTTTTAGTCTTATGTCGCTAGAAATAGCTTAAGATCGGATCACGTTAATGCCAAGAGCAATTTCTAATAAGTCTATACTTGAAACAATGTACTATATATATTACACCTTTTTACAAGTAAGCAACCCATAACATCCAAAATGTCAGTTGAAAATACACACATCGAAAATGTGTTTTATATGAAAACTCCAACATGACAAAACTGTGTTTTCTGTAAAACCACGGATTCAAGTATAGTCTTTAGGTATATATACCGTACATATGATATAATAATGGGTATACGAATTATATTCTGTATATTTGGTAAAGAAATAGTTACCATTTTGAAAGTGTGAGTTTGAAAGCACACAGTTTTGAAAAACCACTAAACATGGGTATATTCAGAGATGGTATACATATAGAGATATCCAAATCAGAGCTTTACTTACAACCTATGAAGAGATCTATACGGAAATAAAACGGTTCAAATTCAAATGTTTTCAGAGCTTAATGTGTGTAGAATAACATTTACGATTTTAAAGAAAGTTAGTACAATAAATTTATTTTACACATGGTTGAAATGATGATATTTAAATTATCATTTTCCGGGGATGTGAGTGATTCAAAATTGAGTTTCCTAACTTTAATTTAAAATAAAAAAAACATAAAATGTAACATCATGTTAGTTATATTTCAAACTAGATTGATACCTGCTCGCTTCGCTGGGCTTAAAAGTAAATACTGGTAAAGACTCCCGCGTTTTTTCCTTCACATCCTGTGCTCTTATTTGTCGCTGTTCCATAATACTCGAAATAAGGGTAGGGATGGTTTTACACAGGTAAAATATATGTACAGTTTTTAATTTTTTTTTTTAAATGTAAAATAGTCGTAATTCATTGAGTATATCAGAACAGATGGTCATGAATTGTATTATTACCATTTTTACGTTTACCATTTTTACAGATGGCGCAGGGAAATTGACTTTTTTTTTTTTTAAATATGTTTTTATAAATTTTGCACAATGATGGAAACTGTTCTAGGACGGCTAAATTTACGATAATCTTACTATACACAGGTCTTTCAGAATTTTTATTTCTGTAGAACAGGTGAACAAATAATTAGTTAAACGATTTTTATTGTAAAAATTACGTTTCCAATTAATATTTGACTTTGAAATCGTCATCTAAAACGGCTTCCGTCACGATCCAGGTGTGTATATATCTGACAGTATTTAAAACCAGCAGGCTGCCATTGTTTTGCACTTTTATTTTTTTTTTGATTCTCAGACGGCCAGAAGTTTTATAAAGAAGTTAAGCTTTTCTTTGTTTTTGCTGATGGTATTAGAAGTTGACATGAAAAAGTCGATTTTAGGACAACATAAATTTGGATATTTCTTCCTTTATTGAAATAGTTTAATTGACTTTTTTAACCCAAGGCTAAAAAGAAAGGTGTTATAAGGTTAACCTGCCTGTGTATGTGTGTCAGTCTGTGGTATCGTAGCTTTTAATAATATGAACCAATTTTTGATAGTTTTGGTAGATAATTAAATCGAGAGTGTACTTAGCAATATTTCAAATGGGAGTTTGTGGTTCCGTATCTGAAAGAATTAGGCGCTGATCTTCAAACGGCAGAGAAGATAAAAAATAAAATAGCTAAGAACACTCTAAATAAAATGATTATTCAAAAAAAAAATCAAAATAATCGAAATCGGGGATTTCTTTTAATTTAATTTAATTTTCATACCATATTGTTTACCTTCTTCTTTCAAATAACATAGTATAAGTAACGTAGAATTACCCGTACATGTTATTATAACATTACATGCAAAACAAATAAAAAATCTAAAATTTAATAAAATTAAATATTTCACTTTAATAAATAAATTTTATTTTTCCATCACAACATATAACACCCCCAACATGAGATAATGTTCACTTTGACTGTCAACATATACAAGATTAATAACTATAATGTTATATAGATACCTATATAATATAATATGTGCCCTCTTGTAGAGTAAAACCACCGTTAGATATTCTAGACACATGACATGACTTGGACATCAATTTATCATTTATCACAAGTGAGGCTGTATGGTACGTATGTAGGTGTTTGTTTTAAACAATATTTTGATATTGCATATGTACTGTCTGAAAGAGTCTTGTACCTTGGATCATAATTTATATTTATAAATTTCTTAAATTTAACAAAGAAACAAGTGAAAACAAACAATTGACTGAGTTAATTGTTGAAATACCATGCATAGTCAGTGTTGATTTCTTTATCACATAACACATGTATAGACAGTATGTATAAAATGTATAGACAGTGTTGATGCGCAATCATTTGTTTTTTTGACGTCCGTAAATAACAAAAGATATTCACTTTTAAATAAACACACATACAACATACAAATACTATAAAATTTGCACCTAATTAACGCCCTCGTGGGTAAACAGTGATGTTTACAAAAAAATGTTTCAAACAAAAGTTTTTTATTTTTTTATAAGGAACATTTTTTACATTTAAACTTTTGTTCTATCTCTAACGGTTTGCAAGATGGGTCCTACGGACCCAAGACCCAATTGACCTATGATGCTCATTTACGAACTTGACCTCACTTTTTAGGTCCTGAGTACGCTGTAAAAATTTCAACTCGATATCTTTTTTCGTTTTTGAGTTATCGTGTCCACAGACGGACGGACGGACGGACGGACGGACGGACAACCGGAAATGGACTAATTAGGTGATTTTATGAACAGCTATGACAAAATTTTTTTCCTAGCATCATTATTTTTAAGCGTTACAAACTTGGGACTAAACTTAATATACTATGTATATTTCATATATGCATGGTATAATAGACTTTTCTTATTCACACCATGCCTGAGTTTTATTTCAGTCGTTTTCATGGTAGCGATACAGTACTTTATTAATATAGTTGTATGGATGGATATTTAAGTCTATGGTTTGAATATACGCTACATTGATTACATTGAAAATTAAATACTGTTTTTTTACAAATTTAAATAATTTGTTGTAATGCAGGCGTCGATACTACATAGCACTATTATTAATGCACACTAAATATCTTTGAAAATTCAAATCAAACATGTTCTCTAAAATTTATATCAAACATGTTTTCCCTTGGGAACAGAATTTAAAATGAACAGATGTAAAAACTCTACGAGTTACTCTTGGTGATGCTTTGCCTTCAACTTTCTATTTCTTGCACTCAGGTTACGGCGTATTCTGAACTCTAAACTCGTACTTGGCCGTTGTCTTTTTATTATACAGAATGCTATGTACTTTTTATTAAAAACTTTTGTAAAAGAAAAAAAAGTGAATTCTTCGAGTACGGAACCCTAAGCGTGCACTTGACCGATTTCTTATGAGATAAGCGTGCACTTGACCGATTTCTTAAGAGTGTCATTGGATATCATTTTTTGGAGTATTTATTATAAGTCGTCTCTATTACTCCCCGGTGGTTGAGAACACTAACATTCGACGCATGCGCAATGGCTTAAAAGCGTCGCACAGCCGGCAATCGCTGTCCTCGTCTGACAAATGATGTTACGCGCTAACTCTCTTTCACTCTACCTTAAATATTTATTATCTTTAACAGCCAGTAACCCTTATTTGCAGCCAGATTTAATTAAGCAACTTTATATGATAATTAATAGAAAAAAATTAGCTTCAATTTGACATATAATTAATAAAAACAGGGTAGATATATAAGGGTATAAATTTATCGAAATCATACCTGTTTACACCTGGCTGCAAAGAGGTGCGGCCAGGTGCGCAACGGCAACCGTGATTTTTTAGAATCTTCATATTAATTACCGTGATGTAGACGTTATTTTATTTAAAAAATAAATAAACGAAATTTTTTACCAAAAATCAATTAAAAAGAATTTAATTAAAAATAATGGCGGCCAAATTTTGATAGGCACCCTAGTAAATATATATTCTCTTAACTATAAATAAACATAAATATTTGGTTTTAAACAAAAAGTCGATGAGCACACCAATCTGCAGCGGGATCTCGTACTACAACGCAAATTGTTACGA
Organism: Chrysoperla carnea; assembly: GCF_905475395.1. Lineage (NCBI taxonomy): Eukaryota > Metazoa > Arthropoda > Insecta > Neuroptera > Chrysopidae > Chrysoperla > Chrysoperla carnea. The sequence continues at coordinate 126,606,034 of NC_058337.1, read as the reverse complement.
AGGTACAACACTTTACCCATGAAACGTACTATCATATTGTAAATGTGGTAATTGTGTAAAACCGTCAATTTAAAAGTTTTTAACTTTAAAGTATACCCTAAACACTAATTCATCAATATAATGTCGAATGTTTAGAACAATGTACCTAATATAAAAATGTAGTATTCATGAAAGTTTTCTAAAACCAATTTTATTTTAGAGAGTAAGTGCCAATTGCAAGGATGTTGTACCACTATCATTTCGGCCAAGAGTCAAAACTGGCTAATTTTCTTTCTGGGCTACATCAAAAGGATGTCTTCACGAGAGTAACACTATGTTTACATATAACTACGCTGGAAAGCCTAGTAAAACAAAACGTTTTTGTCTTAAACTTGTTTTTACATGTCAGATAAGGTTTCAGTTACTTGATAGAATCATCAGCCTTTGGATACCAAGTCGTCTCGTGTGTGTCTTCTTAGGTAAAACTACAACATGCATTTACTTGCGCATCCACCATTTTTATAACATTAAGCAAGGTCTAAGCAATGGTTTGACTTATCTAACAGAAAATTCTTTGGAAAATTTATGTAAATTGATTAGATGGAAATTACATGGTAAATTAATCAATTCGTAATTTTAGCCAAAAAAAGAACAATTAAGATTCATCCCGTTTTATATAGAAAATAAATAAATTCAATTGGCATTCAAATTTTTACCGAACGTAAATTTTAAAGTTTCAATTAAATAAACATATATTTTTAATTGCACATATAAACCCCAAAAAGTTTCTAATTGTGTATAGTTTCTAGTTACCAAAATGTAACTTAATTTTAATCAACTTTCCTCACATGTGAAAATGTATTTCTTCTTTTCACACCTGAATTTACACTCTAATACATACATATTACAAATATATGTTACAAAATTTTATGTAACAGGTAAAATAACTTTGTTTTACCAAATGTTACTAAAACTAAAATGTATTATATAAAACTAATTCACTTTACCATATACAGGATGTTTTTTTTTATTGTCTTTTGGTGAAAACAGAATTTCAGACACTAAAATATTTCGACAGAATTTTGAAATCCCAATTAATAGAAATGGTTTTCTTAAAATTGTTTTTACTTAAGACAACCAATTTTGAAGCGTAAAGTCCCAACTTTGTCTCCATCTATCACCTCTACCTAGGGGATAGCAACCCATATTTTATTACCAATTTGCTACCCAAGAATATAGATTATCCGCAAAAGAAAATAAAGCTAATTTTTTAAATAAGTAATATATACTCATAGAATTATTAAAGCACAGTAATTTACTTTTCAAACAGAAACAAATTAACAGAAAAGCTGTCTATATTAATGAAAATTTTGTTAACAAAAATTGAACTTTAATGTAAAACGCAAAACATTCTAGTTTAATCTGTTATTGTGTCTCTTATCACATACAGACTTGAATTAACTCTCTGACTGATCCTGAAAGTTACAGTCGAACTATAGGTAATCTAATAAAAATTCTAAATTCTCGTTTCACGGTGTTTTTGGTCGCAATTTTCTGAAACCGCTTGACCTATTTCCTGATTTTTTTTTTGATAATAGGTCGTTCAGTATTTGTCTACTTATTTTGAATCCACTACTTAACCGATTTTAAAATTTCTTTAGTCTATAGAATGCTACACTATCAGCAAATAACATGAGCTATATTTTATTGTCTAAAAAACTTGGGTCTCGCTCCAAAAAATTTTTAATTAGCCAGCAAACATGTCATTCATTGACTGTTAGGAGACATGAAGTTCGCAGGGCCAGATAATAATTAATAAATATAAAGTAATAATTTGATGAGATGGTGTTTGAACTTAACATTTTTTGGCTTTGTATTATTTTCGGTAAAAACAAAATTTGAATACGAATTTGGGTAACAAATATGAGTAATTAATTCTTCTATGTATTACACTTAGCAAAAATTAGTCATGTTTTTAATATCAGTCCCTTATTCATTCGTTTTGCCAATTTTTAACAAGACGAGATTCAAATGTCAATGCCAAAGGTGGAATACAAAATTTTTGGAATCCATCCAAGAATTGATATTGATTTTATTTAAAATTAACAAATATCTACACTGGGGGTGGATTGACTAAAATTTGTCTTCTCTAAAAACTGGGGTATGTTATCAAAATTTTATGCTATTTAAAACTGGCCATAATCTTTTGTAATAATCTAAACACAGTGTTCTTTTTGGTTATTTCTGTAGAACAAGTGAATATTTTGAACGCTGAGCGTTGTTGAACGTTTTTAAACGATTTATATCGCAAACTATTATTTGACGTTTTGAAACAAGCGAAAATATTTACAGAATTTTAATTTGAACAGTTGCAAACTTAGAAAGTTAATTGAATCATTCTTTATCATCCTTTAAGTTTTCTGTATAGCAAGAGTAATATCTATAAGTAATCAAAAACAAAAACTTTATATTGTACTACATATGTTTTGAACTATGTATTTTCGACTTACATTTCTACACTTGAAAACAATTTATTGTTTATGTGATGAATATATGTAGAAGTAATTTTTTTTTGCGAACAATATCTTAAAAGTGTTTACCGATATTTGAAAGTTGTCGAAAATGTTTAAACATGAAAGGAATTTACTTTATAAACAATTTTATTTTTCCATTTATACCTATATAGAGTGATTTTTAAAAATTATCCATTCTAGTATTTCGAGAATGGAATAATAAATTAAATCTAGTTTTTTTTGTACGGAGATATTTTTTCTCGAAAAACAAGTAACATTTGTTAAATTTTTTAATAAATATTCTTAGAGTTTTTTAACCGAAAAAACATAAAGTAAAATTACAAAAATTGATAATTGAGCGGCAAAGAATACTTGTTTGCTATAAAAAATTTATAGCTCCAATTTAGAAAGAACAAAGTTTTATTTAAAGAACTATATTTTTTCTCTTTTTAAGCGCGTTATCTCTCACTCCGATAGAAATATCTTAATTATAGTTAATGCAATATGTTATAATCATTTGCGTCATCGTTGTATCGTTATTCGTTGTGTGCGTAGTTATGGTAGGGACAATAAAATCGATGCCAGCGCTTCCAGTGAAAAATTTTGGCAATAAAGGACAAATTTGCAATTCTTTACATGTTAATATTATGGAAAATGTCAAATTAAAATTTTTGAAAAACACTAATTAATTATACTTAATGCATTAAAAATTGTGAAAATAAGAAATCAATTTGCACAAATATTATTTTTGTAAATTATCATAATTATTTATTTAAATTAGTGAGACAATAATATTAAATTTTCAATGTAAGTCATAATTGCAATCCATACAATTATATATGCATCCATACAATTCTATAATTAAAGTAGTGTATCGTTACCATGGAAACGCCTCCAAAAAAACTCACGCACGGTGCGAATACGAATAAAAATTAATTTGTACGAAAACCTGTGCTCTTTTCTTGACAAATGTTTTAATCTTCTAAAAACACAACCTTAATTAACATCATAACCACAAAAATAGTAGCTGGATATTTTTTATCTTCCATAAAATACAGAATATTTCTATATTAATAATTTAATTTAGTTACATTGTACAAATAAATATATGGTACACCTGTGCCCATAAATATTTAATAAAATGATCAAATATTACCATCAGGCCAGATGAACACGTACAGACTCAATAATACATTTAATAAAAGACAAACGATCATGGATAAAAGGGCATATATTATAACAATGTGTACGTATTTTTTATAGGGAGTTTGAAAAATCATGACCACGTTTTTATCTAAATTTTGCAAAATTAAAGTATCATAATTTTTCTACGGTTATGGCTCGAGTCATAACTCTGTATTCTCATATAGGACGACTAAGAATAATACATTGGCAAACTTCAGGCATGGAGGCGATGCTTGTCAATTTAAAGAAAATTCAATTTCAGTTTCCTAGTGTTTAGAGTTTTACAGGATGATCATGTCCAATTTAATCGTCCCAGTGAAAATTTGCGATCAGGAAATTATTTTTTGCATTTTTTTCAAATCAAAAATTATAGGAATCTCAATTGGGATAGTCTTTACTATTGAAATATGCTGTAAAAATGAACTCGCCAACCTCGTATTACAAAAAGCCTAACAACCAATTCAAATTTTAAACTTTTAAATTAATTTTGTTTCTAGATATCTACAACACTTGTTCTTTTTCCAATTCAATTTTTCTCTACCAGAGCGCGATTAAAACCCAAAGTTTGATAAAAAAAGTAAGTATATTTTCAAGAAGGTGGATAAAATGGCACTAATAACCAATTCGCAATAATAGCTAGAAAAACGTAATTCGATTTTGTAGACTGTTTATGGAATTTTTCTTGAATCTTAGACAGTAGCGGATTAAGACTGAATGCCGCCCTAGGCCCGGTTTGATATGCCGCCCTCTCAGCCGCTATTTATAAGGAAGATTTTTAACATTTAAACTTTTGTTCTATCTCTAACAGTTACAAGACCCCAATTGATCTATGTTGCTCATTTACGAACTCAAACTCATTTATTACGTCCTGAGCACGCTATAGATTGATATCTCTTTTTGATTTGAGTTATCGTGTTGACAGACGTACAGACAGAGAGACAGATAGACAACCGGAAGTAGATTAATTAGGTAAATTAATGAAGAACTATATAAATAAAAATTGTTTCAGGGTTCTGTACACTGAAAATGAGATTAATTATACTGAAAATACAAAAATTTCACTAAAAATACAAAAAAGGTACATAAGTTCTCAAAATTTTTCAATTCAGCATTCTGTTTTTATTTTTTTAAATAATCCTTAATATTTATCGATCAAACTAATATTGATAAAAGCCAATTGATCTATTAAAAAATTAACATTGCGGCACGTTAAAAAATAACTTCAATCATTAGATTATTAAATAAATTTTATTGAAAAAAATGCCCTTGAAATGGTTTGCTTTTAAAATTTTGACGTTTCGAAAATTTTGCCGCCCCTAAAATTGTGCCGCCCTAGGCCCGGGCCTCACGGGCCTAAGCCTAAATCCAGCACTGATCTTAGAGTAGAGACCTGATTTAGTTTTCAAAGTACGACAAAATTTTCTTCAACATACATCCATTTTTCTTCAATAAACTTTCGTTTGCAGACAACCATAACTGTTTCCTTTTAATAATAGAATTTCTATTATTTGTCTTCAATATTTTTCAATGTCCCTTTATGGAACACCATTAAAGTAATATGGCGTCAAATAGACAATAAAAAGCAGAAAAACTAATAATAAAAATATTATACTATCTCGTCTTATCAGACCGTAATAAACGATAGTTACTTCCGATATAATGTATATAAAAATAGACCGTATATTATTATTATTTTTTTTTCTGAAAACAATAGAACAAAAAAAAAATCTCAAGTTAAGTAAAACGGTAGTAATAAAAAGAAAAATTCTCATTATTTTTACCGAATGAACTGACAATAGTATAGTTACACTCTCACACACGTCACTTAATACGGTTGGCTTGGACTTACGCCTTCATCAACTGCAAACTTACCTTTAAGGCAGCTTTATCAAAGAGTTATATAATCCTTGGTATCAATTGTATACAGGATGCCCGCAATTCAATGTGCATACGTCATGGGCAGATATCTTGGACTACAGGATATTTATTTTAAACTGGAAAAACGGTCATACTAAAACGACGTTTACCAAAATTTTATGTAGTTAAAATAAATAAAATCCTTGCAATTGTATACCTTACCTAATACCTTGCAATTGTATTTATCAATTAATCGTCTTTGTATCCATCTTTTGTAAAAAATTCATATCGATTAGCTGTTTGGTTTAAGGAAATGAACTATCATAGTCAGTGTTTTTACCAAAAAAGAGCCTATTTCTCATAAATCGTACAGCGACTCGATATGATTTTCTCACAAAAGACTTGATTAATTGATAAATAAAATTTTATTTTTAAATTTTAAATTTTTTTTATCATTTTCATTTTATTTCTTTGGATACCGTAACAAGAAAACTATACCAAAGTATTGAAATTATATTTATCAATATTAATCGATTCTCTGTACGGTTCGTGAGAAATTATTACGGTTCATGAGAAACTATCAAAATCAGTGTTATTATTTAAAAAAAAAAAGTTTTCCAGTTTTCCACAATTCTTTATTTTGGTATGATTTTAAAGTTTAAAACTTGAAGAATATTGAAAGTTTTTTTTTATGTTAATGATAACATTTTTAAAACAACTTATCGACCAAATTACCAACTGACTTGAAATTTATAGAAGGCGTATTAAATACTCATATAGTTAACCACACATTTTAGGAGAAAAGAACCAATTCGTTGTGTTCGTGGTCATGGTAGGGACGATAAAATCGATGCCAGCGCTTCCAGTGAAAAATTTTGGCATTAAAGGAGGCTGCTATGACTAATTGGCAATTCTTTACATGTAAATGGTATAGTGAATGTAAAATTAAAATTATTGAAAAAACACTATTTAATTAAACTTAATGCATTAAAATTTATGAAAATAAGAAATCAAATTGAATAAATATTGTTTTTTAAATGTAAATTATCACAATTTTTTATTTAAATTCGTAAGACAATAATATTAAATTTTCAATGTAAGTAATAAATGCAATCCATAAAATTATATATGCATCCATACAATTCTATAATTAAAGTAATGTATCGTTACCATGGAAATGCCTCCAATAAACTCACACTCGGTGCGAATAGACCTTTTCATCGATTTGCTTTTGTTTCGGACAATTGTCAAAAAAGTATTCAAGCTAAGAAAGTTAAATATATTTTATCTTTTTCAAGCAGCGCTTTTTGACAAGTCCGAAACAAAAAAGAATCATTTTGTAAATGAAAAGCCCTATAGATTGATGCTGATTTTTATCTAACTCTCTGGTATATTTCTCACATTTATTTACAAACAAATTTAAAAATAAGTTCGCAGTTTAAATATTCAAACTTGAACAACATTGTACGAAATTGTTTGGAAAAAAAAGTAACTCAAGAAATGTAAATCTTATATTAGCGTTTCAAATTAAGGGCCACCCTGTAAAATATCACGGTTGTGTGAATATAAAAACTGTTACACTTATATCCTTCGTCTATTTATTTCATACATAGTGAATGTGGGAATATTTACGTCCGGTATAAACGATGTTCATTACTTTTTTTCTATGGGTATCTAAAATACCTTACGGCGATAATTCCTTCATTTTTTTTTATCTTTTCTTTTTTATGCCCACGTTTCTCGTTACCTGTATATAGTTTATCACCTATATGTTAAAATATTCTTTTGTTTCAAGTTTTTCTTTTTGTTAAATCTACTCTTTGGCTGATAAATAGTGACTTTATTTATTATATACGTATAGGGGCTTACACAAACATTGAATTGTGCATTCGACGTTGCAAAATTTATACGAAATTTACAAAACTAGATTACGGGTGACGTATACAGTAAGAAATGTATGGCGTTTACAATGCAGGTATTGTATTATTATTAGAGACAGAGACTATAGTATCTATGTTATCTTACGTAATATTACAGTATTGAGCTATCCAGCAGAAGTATTTTGCGTATCGCCAATCAGTATAGGCCTGACGCCCTTACTGCACTGACTCGTCCGCCATAACTATTGCTAATGTTACTAATTCCTCAATACAGTTCACAGTATGGCATATCTTTACTGACATAGTGATATCCGCGAAAAATTTCTTTTCTTACCGTGAAAGTTCGAGAAATACATACTAAGGATAAATAGAAGCTACAAACGTTTTAATTAAAAATATTGCTGGATATTTCATTTATCGAGAATCAAACTTTAGGAAATTTGGAAATTCTCAGTATCCCAAAACAAAATTTGGCAGTCACATTGTGGAAGTATTCAGTGAACTATACTTGTATTGGTTGTTATTTATTAGAAGAAATTAGAATTTTGGATGACTTGGTGAAAGTCATAATTACTTTTGAGAGGTTCGGGTCACTTTATGAGATTTTCTACTAAAAATTTCTTGAGAATACGTAAACTTTAAGTTTTTGAAAAGTCTACCAAGGAGATAATCTATTTTGGTTTATTTATCAATAGGAGCCTTTTAAGTGGAATGCACATTTTTCATAAAATTTAATTACAAGCCACATAAAAAATTTTAAATTTATTTTTCTAATTATTATATTAGCAGAAAATTTCCTGATTAGCCCACACTATTTTAGGAGTAAAACAATTCAGATCAGATTTGATTCATGGAGAATTGATCTTAAAAACTCAAAATAATATTTAATTTTGACTGTAATTTACAATTATTACTGTAACACTTTTAATTTTGTATGAATAATATGACAGTAGCGACCTTATACTCAAAAACGCTAATTAAGTTGTTGAAATGTCTTAGAATAAGCAGAATAAAGATTAAAGCCCCTTTTAAAAATGCAATTTGTTTAAAAATGATCCAATTTTAAACGTTCTTGAATTTTGAATGACATTCTCTAATTATAATCAATGTTTTTTTTTTTATAAATCATACAAAATATCATATGAACTTATTAGTAAGCAAAAAACATGCATAAATATGAAGTCAACATACCATGTCATAATGATGCTATTGCTAAAACATACCTACCATGTATATTCCACCTCTCTCTGGATGTAAATATCTACAAGATGATTAAGAATAATCATTTTGGATACAATCAAATGGTTTTCATTTTTTACATCTATTTCCTATAGTACTTGGAGATAAGATATTGAAAATTCGATATTTCTGAAATTTAATTGCATATCTATTATATTTTGAACTTTTTTGTTGGTAAGTTTCAAATTTACTGGAATAACTTTGAGTTACTTGTGAATCAAAAATTTACATTCCTTCGATTTTGAATCACCCAAAAAATACAATATTTTACTACTTTTACCCAAGAATAAGAAATAATAAAATTTAAAGGAACGTAAAGAGACCAGTCGAATTTTTTATGTTATTTAAATTTCTACAATGCCTGTTTTCGATTGAGTTGAGTCATGAAAAACATCACTCTGATTCTTTGAAGTCGAAATTCAGTGAATCTCAAACTGAGTTTGTTAATTTAAAAAATTGAGAGCCATTCCCCGAGTAATTATTGTACTAAAAAGTAGAAAATAATTTTCTTATGAGATACTTATAAACGACTATTGGTACAAACTTGAGACGGTTCGAATTATCTTTCAGATACTGATTTTTGTTGATACAGAGTACCTTCACCTCCTTTATGAATATACTATGCACTACACCAGTTCAGCACTATACAGTAATGCATATCCCTATTCCGATCCCTATCCCTATCTGTTATATATGGGAAAGAAAGCTTGCTTGTTTCTTTCGCTTTCACGCAAAAACTGCGGAATGGATTTGAATGAAATCGTATAATAATATAGCTCATACATCAGACTAACACATGAGCTATAATTTATCAATATATATTAAAAATTTAGTCTGTCACATTTCACTACGCCATCTATAAGTATCATTTTGAACCAAAAATTAAAGATTTCAGTGAAATTGTGAAAGAGACACAGTTCTTGGCCACCTGTTCTGATACACTCACTGAATTAAGAGTATATAATTTTTTTTCAAATTGAAATTTTTACATCAAGTTTTACCTGTGTACAACAATCCCTATCCCTATTTCGAGTGTTATGTAGTATGTATATAATGTAATCGAATTAATGACCTCAGGCATATATAAATGAGGGCACGTGAAAAACAAATGTACCTAAGAAATAATGATTTCTCATAGTAAAATTTAAAAGTTCTTGGAATAAATTTTTTTTCATTGTGTATTCTGAGTCATCCTGTATTATCGTAAGTATGTTTATTTAAGTTCATGTTTTGATAACGTGTATACACATAAATAAATATACATATAGGTAGGTATCTACTACGTATTATACACAAAAGCTCAACAATTCCCTAAGGTATTTTGTACTTCCTGTAAAATTTTATAGAATAGTATTTAGAGTGTACTTATGAAGTGAACTTGGTTATATTTATATATATGTATTGTGCATATTGTCTTTCATCTATGTACACATATTTTCATCTGCAGATACCTTCATTATCGCTTATAGGCTTTAATTTAAAAGAAAATTATATTAAAAAAAAAAAAAAAATTATAATTAACTTTTACCTTTAATCCCCAGTTCAGAAAAAACTTTTGAAATATTTGAAATATTTCACATTTATTAATAAAAATATCTACTAACGTTTTATATCCCCAAGCTGAACCGACAGGTATAATGGGAGGAGCAAATACTTCTACCCAATTGAGAAGTTCCTAGTAAGTAAATCTTCATTCGAAAACCATAATATAGGGTAGGTTATACTTTTAATTTTGAATTCAATACTTGTTTTTGAGTGCGTTTTCTAGTGATGATTTTGTACAAGTGCCAGTGTTGCCAACTCAGTGGTTTTACAACTAATACCAGCGGTTTTTTACAGTTTGGCAACAGTGCTGTTAAGTGGTTTTTTAATGGTTTTCTATCGTCTTTTTACTGGCCAGATTTGATAGTTAGTTACACTGATAACTGTGATGATTGAAATTTTCGATCGTATTGATATATTGAGCATAAAACTGCAAAATTCAAGTCTCTGGTTCATTGAATTACATGAGAAAGTGAGAACAATTGCTTAAGTCTTAAATGCATCTCGAGATTCCAAATTTGTAGAATTTTGGGAGAAAAACTACAGTTGCGCAATACAACTGAAAAATGGGTTTGTCAATATTTTTCAAATCATATAATTTAAAGAATCATTGTAGCGATCACTTCACGCTTTTAATTTTGGATTCAAAAGTTATTATCTACTTTTTAGTGCAATGAAGCGTGTTTTTTTAGTTTTTTAAACTATAACTTTTTCAATAATTAATTATCGAAAATCAAGTCATCTTAAAATCAACTATATCTTGACTTTGCCACTTTTACACTACCAAAAGTTACTCACTTATAAATATCATTTATAAAATTCAGATATTATTTTTAAAGATATTTCAAGTTCAGATCAATTGTATACATATCTAGTTTTGTATTTTCAACCCAAAATAACACGACTAAATATATGCAGAGCATATCATGAATTTGATTCCCTAAGGTAAAATACATACTTCTGATAAATATTATCTAATATTCCTTTTTTTTATATATATTATTTTATATTTTATACATATAAATTATATTCAATTTTATATTCTTTAAAAGAAAACTCATCATACAAGAGAAGAGAACTTTTTCATAAATACATTTTATTTCAATTTTCCATACATATTTATATGTTGTCATAAAAATTATTATTCCAATAGCGTTATTAGACATTATTAAAAAAAATAAAAATTTATTAGTATATTTTTAACAATAAAACTCTTATTAACCCTCGACTAAAAAGAGGGGTATACTTAGTTTAACGTGTTTGTGTATCTGTGTGCCTGGCTGTGGTATCTTAGTTCTTAAACAGATTAATCAATTTTGATTTTTGCGTTTTTGAAAGATAATTTGATCGAAAGTGTTCTTAGCTATGTTTTAAGTTAGGGTTCCGTACAACGTAACTACAAAAAATACTTGATAATCTTCAAACGGCTAAGAAAATTTATTTGAAATACTGCTAAAAACACTCAAAATCAAATTACCTTTCAAATAAAATAAAAAGATCAGTTTAGGAGCTGCAATATTATATAAGAATCGATGACACCTGACGGTCGGACGCTGTTTTTGTAAAAATTATATTACTTTTATAACATCTAGGTGACTATGCAGTGTAAATTAACAAGTGAAAAGAAACAATTGACTTAGTTAATTGTTGAAATACCATGCATAGTCAGTGTTGATTTCTTTATCACATAACACATACCAAAATGTATAGACAGTGTTGATGCGCAATCGTTTGTTTTTTTGACGTCACGTAAATAACAAAAGATATTCATTTTTAAATAAACACACACACACACACTGATATACACTTATATTAATGCATACTATAAAATTTGCACCTAATTAACGCCCTCGTGGGTAAACAGTGATGTTTACAAAAAAATGTTTCAAACAAAAGTTTGTTATTTTTTATAAGGAACATTTTTTACATTTAAACTTTTATTCTATCTCTAACGGTTTACAAGATGGGTCCTACGGACCCAAGACCCAATTGACCTATGATGCTCATTTACGAAATTGACTTCACTTTATACGTCCTGAGTACGCTGTAAAAATTTCAGCTCGATATCTTTTTTCGTTTTTGAGTTATCGTGACCACAGACGGAAGGACGGACGGACAACCGGAAATGGACTAATTAGGTGATTTTATGAACAGCTATGGCAAAATTTGGGACTAAACTTAATATACTATGTATATTTCATATAATGCATGGTATAAAAATGCAATATGTAAGAAAAATTCATTCCGACCGTGGTATAACCAGAGTAGGGTGGGTTTGGTTCCCGCCGTCACAACAAAAATTAATTTGCTAATAGTTGTGATGGGCTGGTGTAGTGGCTTTGGTATGTATGAAGTAGATGCAATCAGCCTCTCAAAATAATTGAGGAGCTGATAAATGAATTTATCAGCGGGAAAGTTGGTAAGACACATATATGGTACCGCAATGGGCCCGATTGTCTAAGTGTGTCCTTCCTAGAAAAGGCATTTTAAATTTTGAATAGTAATTTAGTTTTTAGTAGATACTTGAAAAGTTTGTTAAGTTCTCTTTTGGTTGTTTCTCAGGGCATTAAAATTTCTTCAAATTTTTTATTTATGTTTTATTAATAAACGTGACTATCACTGTAAAAAATCGGTTAATATTCAAATGCACCAGGCTCATTTGACATCACAGTAATTTCCAAGCCGCTCAGTTTTCAAATCAAGTTTATAGCCTGTGATGTTCTTGAAATTAAACGGATTGAAATAGCAGAAACGATCCTTGATAGATAAATACCTTACACTTTGATACATATTTTTTAGTTGATGATTATTTATTGGCATGACGGTACTGACGACGGTAATGACGTACAATAGTAGATATTGCCCGCATGTCTTTAAATAAGAAGAACAAGAAAGTTGTATATTATTACCTAGTCCTTATAATGACGTACCTTTCACAATACTTAAAATATTCCTAAATTTACTACCTTTTATTTTGCAAATGAATAGAACTTAAATAGATATATATTTATTTATATGTATTGCAGGGAAATCCTCATGATATATACAAATAATCCATTGGGGATTGAATGACTCAGGAGGACACACATTGTAAAGCAGGTTGCCATGGGGATAGCATAGACATTAATTTACATAATAATACGTTTGTCACTATATATATATATATATATATACGATTGTGTATGTATGTTCTATTGATTGAAATGCGAGGGAGATTTGTGGTAGTTTTAGTTATGATTATTGTATATTGTGAATACCTCTACACACGCATATAGTTAAAAAAAACACCCCCACGTTTATCATCATCCCTTATACGATATACAGGGTGGGTCATTTTCATCTATACACCTAAATATCTCGTTCTGTAGTTGACTAATCAAAAAAATAATTCAAAAAAGTGAAAACAAACAATTGACTGAGTTAATTGTTGAAATACCATGTACAGACAGTGTTGATTACTTTGTCACATTACACATACATACATGTCACACTTATGTGTACATGTATAATGTACTGATATTCCATATAATACAAAAATTTCAGCTTCATATCATTTTTCTTTTTTGAATTATCGTGTTGACAGACGGATGGACGGACCCGGACGGGCGGAAATGGACTAATTAGATGATTTTATGAACACGTACACCAAAATTTGTTTCGTAGCATCAGTACTTTTAAGCATTACAAACTTGGGACTTAATATACTATGTATATACTATACCAAGTATATTTCATATATACATGGTAAAATAACTTTAAACAATAGTTGCAGAGTTTGATGGGAACACATCATGTTCTGATATCAGATTTAACCTAGTTCTCCCGGTTTCCTAAATAGCCAATGTGGATCTTAAACCGTAAAATATAGAATAAAACTTTGAATTACAAAGTTGATCCCCACAAAAGAATGAACAATTTTTGTCGAAAACATTTTTTTCAAAAAACGCTAGCTTTCGGTGTAAATGCGACCTAAAATTCAGTCATTATTGTATTTAATCGAAAGAAAATACGCTTAAAGTTTATCGATAATTGAAGTCATGGACACAAGCGAATGTTTTCTATTGAGCTTGACAACTTTTGGCTAAAGTATTTTTCCGTTGTTAGCGAATTTCCTTTCGATTAAATGTTACTATTATTCCGAAAGTTCTTTCGAAAAACGTTATAAACAAAAATTGTTAGTGTTTTTTTATGAAGATCAACTTTCGAATTTAAAGTGTTCTTCTATCTCTTACCGTTTACCTAAATTTAATGTTAAAGCAACCCGAAAAACGAGGTCCAATCTGATGTTAAAACTTGATGTCCCCCATGTAACTTTTGTAACTTTTGTTTAAATAATTTTTTGATTGACTAACTACAAAATGCGATATTTTGATGTATAGATTAAAATGGTTCACCTTGTATGTACGTATGTATTGAGGGGTTAACCAAAAAAAAGGAGAACTGTATACAGTAAATGACCACCAATATAGAATTGATATGACGTGAAGTCAAAATAGTTTAATTTTTATGTGACATGAATAGGTTTTTTTATTTAACTTCATTTAAAAATTATGACACCAAAGAATGGTAAGCGTTCCTTTTACTACAGCATTAGAAATTTTTTTCTTTTATAAGGTGTCAACCAACCAGATAGGCTCTTCTAAAAAGGGCAATAGGATACAAGGTATTTTATCTGTATTTAATTAATACTGAACCGATTTAAACCATGGGGCAGCACCCTTTTCGTTTTATGATCAATTCATACTTGAAACTTTGTGAATGGTTTCCTCTTGGTGAGTCTACCTTACTTTCTCTCTTCAACTTTTTTCGAAAGTGCTGCAGTTTCAAATGAGCATGATAATGTCATATTTAATTCGGTCTGAAAAAGTAGGGAATTTTCCTGACACCATGAGTACTTGAAAACATTAATAATTATTAAACAATTTAAAAAAATTAAACTATGTATGCAATGAAAAACAAAAATACTTAAATACGGCATATTCGAGGTGATAGCCAAGCTCATTGGTGTAGTATTTTTGCCGGACAAAATATTTAATTGTTTAAAAATTAATAATTTTATCAAGTGATCCAAGTGTCCGACAAATTCCCTGCTACGTTCTTTCCGATCGACAGCTTAAATATGACGCATTTAAAAACACAGCACTTTCGAAACAAGTCGTAGAGACAAAGTTAGGAAGGTTTGCAAAAAAGAAGCCACTCACCAAGTTTCAAGTGTGTATTTATCACTTAACAAAAAGGGCTATCTCGCGGACTCTGTGATAGTACCGGAGATGGATCCTTCTCCACTTTAGAGGAATGTATTTGTTAGGTAAATTTAGTAATATTGAAGTATGTTACGTTTTCGTCATCGTCAGCTGTTCTTCAAAAATATATTGAAGTTTTCTTTCTATGAAAATGTTTCAATGATAATTTGATTTTATTATTACCCTAATCAATCATACATTTTAGTACCAGTCTAATGTAATAAGATTACGTCTCACGTTTTTATATGCATGCGTATACATATATAGGAAAATGAATCGAATTGAAATGACACTTTTCATTTTATGTAAATTTTATTGATACATTTTTATTTGCTAGTGTGAGATAAAGGGGGCGAATATTCTACATTTTATTCGTGAATTTTTTTGTCGTAAATTTCTATTTAATGTGAGAAAACAACCTTAACCTTATCAGTGTTTTCGACTTTACCAAAACATAAAATTTTTTCTTCACAATATGGTATTATCGTTAGTCAAAAATAAATTATGAAATTTGAAAAAAGTTAAAATTTATGTAAAAATATACTCAAATATTCTGAGTTCTTGTCATAAAAGTACATTTTTCTTTTAAAATATTAAAATTAAAAATCGTAATTTTTAAACTTATAACACCTGACCTAAAATGCGGGCAAGCCCCGCTGTGATGTCATATCGGTATGAGCCATAGACCTTAGTTAGTTCAGTGTAGACAGCTGTGTATAATCTATACATAGATAATAAGTACTTATATTTATTATAATCAGATGTCTATGAATATATCTGTCAAAATTATTTGTGTTATTTTGTATAATGATACCGATATTACGTCATCAAATTTGATGCCCGCGTTTTTGACAGTTTAAAAAAGGTTTAAAATTTAATTTAAGTTTTTGACAAGAAACTTAAAATGTGTATTTTTTCGAAATAAATTTTTGGGGGCTTTTTGTTATCAAAATCAACATATTGAGGTACTTTTTCAAAAATAGTGGAATACTCTATTGTAATAAATAGGTATTTGCACGAAAAAAATAATGGGGAATTTAATCTTAAGTGATTCTTTTTTCTCAACGTCTCTTTATATTCATACATCTGAGATCATTACACAACAATCACTCAGTTAAAAGAAAAACTTTCTTACAAAATTTGTAAAAAACAAGAAAATCGATTAATTTTCTTTTGAACAAAAATAATTTACTTACACACACAAAATGAAGAAATCCGTTTTTCACAGATTTTCTCATCTCATTTTGTGAATTAATAATAAATATCCAGTCAACTTTATCAAGAGAAAATTTTTCACGAAAAAAACATAATAAATAAAATTAATGAATCATTTCTTTGTACGAAGAAAATGGTAAAAAGATTGATTAATGGCATATGACTGACAATAAACACATGATAAACTATTTTCAATTCATTCAAAAGAGAAAAAAAGAAAATATATACGCCCAAAAAGCTATGTGTATTGAAATGTTACAAGAATTATTCATTTTACCAATTTGATACCATTTGCAATATCACCACATGTATGATATACAATTGTAAAGAGGTATATAAACCGCCCCCCAAGAAATGCATGCAATCATCACCACCTTATCAAGAAAACGTACTTATGTAGGTGGAAAGAATAGTGGGCGAGCTGATACTAGTAAACTCTGTCTGATAACTCAAGAATTTTACAGTACCAAAAAACATTTCTTCTATTTTATTAACCCTCGAACTAAAAAAAGAGGTGTTATAAGTTTGACCGCTATGTGTGTGTGTCTGTGTGTCTGTGGCAACGTAGCGCCTGAACGGATAAACCGATTTAAATTTTTTTGGTTTCATTTGAAAGGTAATTTAACGGAGAGTATTCTTCAAGTGCTTGCATGCTTAGGTTTTCGTACCCGATAAAACTAAAAAATTGTCAATGATCTTCAGATCGATTTAGTTTGGAAAAAGCATGACATATAATTTTAACATATAAATAATTACTGTGGAAATGAATGGTCTAATAAACCTGGCTCAATTCTTATCGGAAAGTGAAATGGTAAAATATTTAGGTAATTAAAAACAATAATTCAAAAGAACAAACTCTACTCATATATTTCAATTTCAATTAAAATATTTCCAAAAATATGTCCCAAAAAATGATAGCTCTCTGAGTACCTATCCTGATCATCTCATCTGATGTCCTTGACCATCACTTCGATATTGATTTTAGAAGCAGTGTTATAAGTTTAAAGTGTTTATCAGTGCGTCCGTGTGTTTCTCAGTGGCATCATAGCACCTAAACGGACGAACCGACTTGATTGAGAACAGTTTATAGCTAAGTTTCCAAAAATCGGTTTACAAGGAAAAAATCCATTTGTCGGGGGTGTTTTAAATTTTGTAAATTTAACTTGTTTAATTTTAGTTTTCTAAACTTTTAGTAAATTTTTCGGCACGTTTAGGTTTACCTTTGTACGCAATAAACAAAGCCAGTTACTCAAATTAGTCTTTATCCTAAAAACTATTAGACCGATTATGATGAAACAATTATAGTAGAACTTTAAAATTGAGCCTAAAACAGTTTTTTCAAAATTTTTTTTTCAGATTTAGCTCAGTCTCAAATTAATTGGGGCTGCAAATCAAAATACTATAACCTTTTACATTCTTTTTTACGTGTATATTTCGATTTTAAATATGGAACAATAATTTAAATTAATTTTTTAAATATAGAAATATCTTTATTATTTACATATATGATAATTGCTTTGGATAGTTTTGGGTACGTATTTAGGGTCTCTCAGTACGATAAAACTATGAATTAGATCTTAATGCTATCGAGGTGGGTTTACTACGTTCGACATTTAGACCAAAACGGGGAGAGAGCTATGTACGTAAATATTTGTGGTGTATGATGAAAACGTGGTAATGATATAGATTGTGAGTGTATGTGGGCTTACTTATGAGACATTGAGGTTATGTACATATAGGTATGACACATAAGTATAGAAATACACGTAAGAATTCTCCTAGAATCGATTGTAAAGTAGAATGAGAGTTGAAAGAAGGATGGGTATTAAAGGAATTGAAAGTGATGATTTTATATTCTGATTGTCCAGTATTTGAATTATTCTGTCGATAATGGGTGTATCTATAATAAATAACCAATGGCCTGGCCAACAGATAGTAGTAAGATTTGTGTTTAGCGGGCGGGCTAGCAGGCTTGTTTAATAGACTTAGCGGGCAGACTAAGCATAGTACAGCTATTAGTGAATTAGAGCTAAAGATTCATGAAGATTATATTCATCGCTGATCAATTACAAATTTGAAGATGTATATGTGACTCTTATAAAAACTTCATAAAAAAAATGCTGAATGGTGTAAGTTTAGCTGAGCGCATGCTATGAGGATACGCCTTATTTAATCTCCAATGCTTAAACAGTTTCCTCGAAATTTTGTTCGATGATGGGAATATGATTCGTCCACTAGGAAGATTAATTTGGCCATGAACTTCCCGTAGAAGTCAATACAGAGTTCTTACAGATTTTTTATTTCCGTAAAACAAGTGAGCACCTTGAGCGTTGAGTTTTGTTGAGCGTGTGTTAAACGATTCATAACATTTGACGTTTGAAATAGGCGTCTTTACAGCATTTCATTTTACAGAGTTTCAAACAGAAGAAACTGAAATTGAATCACACTTTAATAATGAAACCGGCTTAACGTTTTTTTGTAGTTCACCTTGTAAAATACACATAAAAAACTTTATTTATATCAATGTAAAGTGAATTGATTTACTATTGTTGAATCATGTGAAGTCAGTAAGAAAATCTTCCACTCTGAAATAAGGAAATAGCAGAAGAATTGTAATAATAGATGGTGTATAGGATAGAAAAAGAGAAAAGGTATCGTTGAAGAAAGGAGGAATGGAATGTAGCTTGAGAGAAAATACTCTCAATTGATTGACGAGTTTAATAGATGGACAAAATACATATATAGAGGTATAAAACATACTTAGATACGTCTGTATGTATTATATACACCTACATACACTACAAAGTACAGACCCCTCAATGGACAGATAGATGGACTATAATATGGGAGTAACCATGACAACAGAACGTCAGTAAGGCGCCATATCTCTCTGATCCATTGTTGTTAGAGAATTATAGTGGTTTTGAATGAATGAATGAATAAAGACCATACCCATATAACATCATCATCATTTCCCATTCCTGTACATACACTTTGGACGGACATATCAGGTATATAATAATATATTTGAAGTCATCTATAATCGTATAGCAGAAGTCGAAATATACTTATATGGAATAAATGGACATCGAACAAAGTAAAGGTATATATATATACAGGGACAAGTGACAATCATGACAAGTTTAACTGTAATAATCACCAGATATCTTTGTATATATCTTAACTGAAGCTCATTTTTATTCTTAGAATAAATAATCATACGCAATTACAGGATGATTAAAAAATGAGATGATTCGAAGTATTCCGGTACAGGACAAAATGTTAGTTGTGGAATCACATCAATCTCATTAAAGTTGTGCGGACACTATCGTCATATTCCTCAAATAATCATTTAAATTAAGAATTCTTGACTCACCTTAATGTCAGTAACATCAATCATTATCTCCAATAAAACAGTATTTTTATTTAATTTGAGTCTGTCCAAGTGAATTATTATTGAAGTCATTCGATTTAAGATCAAATTGTATTAGTTTTTTTATCAAAATATATTTTTAACACCGTAGAAACAAAACAACAGAATAGAACTGTTCATTTCAATTACGATTCATTATTGTTTCGGACACGCAGGCGCAGTAATAAATTGGGCAAAGACACAAGATATTTATTATTCATTTTACCAAATTAATTTTTTAACAAGCTGAACGAAATAAAAGATCACTTTTTAAAATTAAAAGGACCATTGAAAAATAACAAACATTGACAGTTTTTGTGCTGAATAAAGCATAAAAAGGTACGAGAAACCATCTTTTCATTATAACTCCGTTAATTTTCGTGCAAATGATTTGAAACTTTTTTCATTTTCAAGGTTTATATACTTAATCAAATTATTTTGCGACGCTTCTACTAATCGTAAATCAATACTATTGATTTTACGAAAAAAATTGAAGACATAAATTGTAGAAAATATTCTGAAAATCAATTTTGCATGTGTATATTTTCCTCGAAAAATAACTCGAAAAGGAGATATTGTCAAAAAATCTGCATTTTGACGCCTTTTTCCAATATAGCGGCGTGAACGGTATAGATAATAGGTAGCAAAGTGGAAATTCGAAAAGAGCATACCAAAATCTATAAAATTTTAATTATAAGAAAGTAAGTTTTTTTTTAAATGTTAGTATTTTGAGCTTCATTACATTTCAAAAAAACTTCTTTATTAGACTAAATATTTGTCAAATAATAATTTTTCTTTTTTTTAAACTAATCGGTCAATTGCATCCTATTTAAGCTCTTAGGACCCTAATTTATTTATGTACATATATCTACTGTTGTTAGGAGAATTATTTTCTGGTAGCAAAGACGCGAACTAAAAATTTTCAAAAATTCCTTCTTAATGGTTTAAATTCCTATCCTTCAAGCCTTGAATATCGACAACTTAGAAAATTTATAGCCGGTAACAGAAACGATCGATGCTTCTACTGCAATTGTTTTTACAACTTTTGGTCGTTGAAAACGATACCTATTTGTACAATTTTCTGCAAACATATTTTTAGGCTCATGCAGTTGTTTTTAGCAGCAATATATAATAAATTGATAAATTTAAAGTTTTTTTTTATTATTTTACTATTTTGGATGAGGACATTCTGTATTAATAAAATAATATACAACTATCTTTCTCTCAATAGTGGACATTGAAACTAAATTGGATTTTCTGAAGGGAATATATGGTACATGTAAGTAGAATTCTAGTTAAACCAAGATAAGAGGTCCACAGGGGTTGATGATCACGTTAGGATAACATAACACTCACATACTTCGACTTGTATTAACTATAAGTTTTAGCTCTTAAAGTTTTTAGAGTTAGCCACAATAATAGTGAGTGGATAATATTAAATTGTGAAACACTTTATTCTCTTACCACCTATCTACGTATGTATGGTAAAATGACGTCATTTCCGTTTTTCTTTTATCATTCAAGAATTCATTTTAATAATATGTTTTATACATTTGTATTAAATATTATATTTCTAGATTAGAGAGTTTAGCAGAAGGAAAACTTTAAAAGGTGATTTTATTTTAAGTTTTGTAATCTTTTATGTAAAAATTTTTTATCATTTTATGAAATCGGAGTTAATAATAGTTTCTGTCATTGAAAACTTTCTCATAACATGGAAAATCTTTATTAAAAAGTTTTTGTTAATATTACTAATAAAATGAAATTTATTCATCGAAATGCTAACTTCAATAGATATAAAACTAATTCTTTTTATCGATTTTTTATAATTACATGTCAAGATTTGCATTTTTTTTTAAATCATTGATAGAAGGATGTACGGCAATTAAGAAACTGAATACAAAACTATTAACCCGTATTTGGCAAATATATTTAATTGATTCAATAGGGAACTTCATTTCTGGAGATCAACTTAGATATTAGATGCTATGGTATATATAGGGCCCCTTAAAAGTATTGATTTAACTCTCTCTCCAATAAGAACCAATCTAATTTTTTATTTTGTCACAACAACAGTCAATTGAAAACGTTATCGATCACGTGAAAACCGCAAAAAAATTATTAATATTTGAGTTTTTTATTTATTCAATCAAAATTATGACAGTCAGATTGAATCAGATTACTGCAAATAGATTTTAAAACGCATAATCTGTACAAATAGCAAACCCAAGACATGAGCTTAATTTACTTAAATATAGTTAATAGGTACAACTCTGGGTGTTCCCAGTTTCTGATCTGCAAGGAGATAGGACAACAGGATTTCGAGATCTAGAAGAAGGCTTACTATAAATTTTTTACTTAAAAATTTCATAAATCTGTCCTGATATACCCACCTCTAAGGACGTCCATGGGTGTGATCCTAAGCTTATAATGACCTAGTTACAAAACTGCTAGGTTCAACAGCCACCTTAGCTAAGACGTTATGCAGAATCGTTTACTTTAAATAAAAGCATTTCAGATTGAGCTTTTTACTTAGTTATTATTAATTTTTTTATAATCACGATTGTTTTTAAGTTTGTATGACTTTTGATTTGTTTCATGTAACTTCCAAAACTTGATTGCTTGATCCACAGTATCATATCGATATCATGATCGATATAGTGCATTCTTACAAAGGAGATGTTTACAAAATATATGACGCCGTGACCAAGATTTTGTATAATGTATAGTTCCACCTAGGCAAAGCCGTAGAGTGAACACAAATTAAGAAACCTGTAAAATATTAGTTTGTCCGCTCACAAAAATTACCAAAGTTAAAATGTGTTTGTTTGCATACCACAGTGTCACATTTAGACACTAAACTACTGAACCAATTTTGATGAAATTTGTACAAATTTAACAGGTTACAGGTTCCATCAACAAGCGCATCATTCGCATCGCAATGAAGGTTGAATATCCAATCGGACGTACCTAAACAATAATGAGCATAAGTTATAAAACAAATATTTATATGAGTTACTAAATAATTGAATCAATAATAAATTTTCATTTTTTACATAATAGCATCATCAGATTCAACATCTGTGTGTATACATTACGTTCATATTATAATGTACGGTAGGTACTACCACCCACTTGGTTCATATCAAATGCTTCATACTGCAATCAATTCAAATAGATTGCGGATTGTTTGTACAACAAACTTTTTATAAACCAAATAAAAATCTATGCATTAAACACACAGATGTGAATATCAAATTTGAGTTGCTATCCTAACAGTTTATTTCAATTCTTTGTGCGGTTTGCGATAGATTAATTATTAAAAACAGCCCTTTTGACATTGTGGTACATGAAGAAGTCGTAATAAATGTTGGCTTTTTAGTCAATAAGTGCTTTCAAATATGTTACCATTTACATAAAAAAACTTTTATCAATATTCCTCAAGTTTTAACCTTTAAAATCATACCAAAATTAAGAACTGTGCATAAAAATGAAAAACTTTTTTGGCAAAAATACTTGCTTTGATAGTTGATATAGTGATAGTTGTGAATGTCTGATAAACCGCCCAGAGAGACAGGCAGACACACACAGAAAGCGGTCAAACTTATAAAACCCCTTTTTTTAGATCGGAGTTTAAAAAGGATGATTAATTGATAAGTAAAATTTGAGATTTTTAGTATCATTTTCATTTTACAGAATTAAAATACCTTAAAGAATTGAAATGAAAATGATACAAAAAAAATTCAGATTTTATTTATCAATTAATCACTTTTGTACAGGTCTTTTGTGAAAAATTCATGTCGATTCTCTAGACGGTTTATGGTAAATATGACCTTTCATTGATAAAAATACTGATTTTGATAGTTTTTTTCTCATAAACCGAACAAAGATTCGATATGAGTTTGTCACAAAAGACGTATAAAAGGAATGATTAATTAAATAATTAAAATTTAAAATTTTTGGTATCATTTTCAATTTTACGATATCGAAATACCTTATGTTACTGTATCAAAACATTCAAAATTTCTCTCGGCCAGCGTTTCCGGTCTTACTTATTCACATCTAATCTTTTTTCTTAAAATGTGCATGTGAAATTGGCAGAACGTTGCGTTGGTTCGTTTTTAGTATTTTTGCAAAACATTTAACCATTAAAAACATTAACCTTTCTGTATAATGATAAATGATTAATTCGATGAAAATGAAAATGATTAATTCCCTGTTTTTAACAATTATTTTATACTCCGTGTCCGATCAACCTTAAGATTTGAATTATATAGGAAAAATACTCGAAAGCAATCTAGTTTAAGGAATAGCCATCCGTGATTGTATTCTATTAGCGAAAAACGAAAAATGATTATTATGATTATTGAATCAACAAACATCAAGAAAAAATTAATGTTATCATGAACACAGATGGTAATTTTCTCAACAGGATTTTGTGTTCGCTTTCTTAAAGAGTTTTTATTTACTTAAGTATTATGTAGAAGGTACACTCACTTAGTACACTACCCCCTAATGTTTACATACCACTTTCAGTATATATACGAGGTAAAAATATACTTTAATTGGGTCAATAATATTAACTTCATTCGGCCTTTATTATTATTACTGTTATTATTTGATTATTTTTTATCGTTATGGCTTTGTTTATTTTGGAGAAAGTAATTCTGCTTTTGATTGAATTTGTAAATTATATCTTTTAAATCTATTTCACATAATTTTTCTCGCAAATCTAAAAAATAAATTTTTCTTGAAATAGTATATTACACAATTCGGGAGCAAAAGTAAAGAATATGTCTCACAACTCGTCTATTTATGTTGCTCGAGTTGAATTCGAAAGTGGAAAACATGAGGTCTGAGACATTCGTTACTTGCTCCCGAGGTGTGTTTAATTATTTTTCGACGAAGGCGGAAAGCGCCTATTTCGTTAAGCACAGCGAGTCGAAAGTTAACATTTTCCTAAATTCAATAAAAGCATGCTTCCTTAGACCGTTTAAGCATTGACTTTTATATACAATAACACAAAAGTTTAAAATTCAAAGAAACCCCCGTCACAAAATCTAGTTTAAATGTTTCATCTGTGACAGCATAGCTCCAAAACGGATGAATCGATTTTGGTTTTTTTTTTTGTTTGAAAATTATTGGAATTTGAATTATCGTGATGACAGGTAGACGGGCAAATTTAAATGAACTAATAAGGTGATTTTATTTTATTAACTTTATACCAAAATTTTGTTTGTAGCATCAATATTTCTAAGCGTTACAAACTTGAGGCTATACTTAATATAGTCTGATATATTTTATATATAGGGTATACAAATGTAGGGTGTACTTATTCCCGTCTGTAAGTTGTAATATTTTTGTCCTAGGATTCAATCACTGGTGGGCAAAATACTTATTCTAGACTGAATTTCACTACCAAGAAGCTATTCGCACCATGTTTGAGTTCTATTGGATGGAGGTCTCCATGGTAATGATAATTAATATAGTTGTATGGGTGGACATATAATTCAATGAATTGTATATATGGTTTACATTCAAAATATAATATTAATTATGAAATTTTGTCTCTTATTTTAACTTCTTATTCAACCAGTTTAATTAATTAATGTTATTATACCATGTATAATAAATATGCATAGTATATTAAGTTTAGTCCCAACTTTGTAACGCTTAAAAATAATGATGCTAGGAAAAAAATTTTGTCATAGGTGTTCATAAAATCACCTAATTAGTCCATTTCCGGTTGTCCGCCCGTCCGTCTGTGGGCACGATAACTCAAAAACGGAAAAAGATATCGAACTGCAATTCAGCGTACTCAGGACGTAAAAAGTGAGGTCAAGTTCGTAAATGAGCATCATAGGTCAATTGGGTCTTGGGTCCGTAGGACCCATCTTGTAAACCGTTAGAGATAGAACAAAAGTTTAAATGTAAAAAATGTTCCTTATCAAAAATTAAACAACTTTTGTTTGAAACATTTTTTCGTAAACATGACTGTTTACCCGTGAGAGCGCCAATTAG
Source organism: Chrysoperla carnea (assembly GCF_905475395.1). NCBI lineage: Eukaryota > Metazoa > Arthropoda > Insecta > Neuroptera > Chrysopidae > Chrysoperla > Chrysoperla carnea. The sequence goes on along the minus strand of NC_058337.1, from coordinate 126,579,948 downwards.
GCGGAAATTTTATAATATGTACTATACTTGATTATCAGTTATTTATGTGTCACATGTTTGCACGTGTAATGTGATAAAGAAATCAACACTGACTATGCATGGTATTTCAACAATCAACTCAGTCAATTGTTTGTTTTCACTTGTTTTTCAATAATTTTAATTTGACATTTACATGAAAGAATTGAAAACAAGTCATATTAGTCTTCTGCTTTAACGCCAAAATTAACCACTGAAAGTGTTGGCGTCGATTTGATTGCTCCTCCTACCATTACTGCACCCAACAAACAGGTAATAAAATATTTTCACGTTTCTTTGCAAGTTTAATAATTGTAAGTTTATTAATTCTATAGTTATGGTTTCAGGAAGTCAGTTATAGTGAAAAAGCCATATTACCCAATTTCTATGACTTACAGTATTATTACATACAACATTGTAATTTTAAAATAGAGGTAAAAATTAAATAAATAAAATAATAATTAATAAAACTTATATAACAATTATTATAAACTATATAAAAAGATAAAATGTTTATATAAAATATATTATGACATTTATATTTTCAACATTATTTTTAATAATGTACAGACCATTCAGTCTGTCTAACATATTACAGTAATGTAATGAAACATTCATTTTCTAGCTAAAAAGTAAATGAAGCTTTGGCCAATTTTCTCGAATGAATATAGGAGACTGTCGTACCTAGTTGGGTCATAATTTATTTTTTTATAAGGTAGTGCGTGCACCAAGGTAAGTTCAGACTTGTGGTTAAAATTATTTATACGCGATTTTCAACGTTGATGATGAATTTTGTTATAACTGCATGAATGTAAACGAAAAATAAGAATCAAATTTTTGATATCTGACTTGGTTTTCGAAACAAAATTTTTATATTTCGACATTTGGAAAATTATTCCAGATATTGAAAAATGTTATTCTTACTTTTCGTTTTATATTGTCAAGTTATAACATAATTCACCAACAAAATTGAAAAATATATATTTTGAATTTGTGTCTCAACTACAGAGCTCATACATCCGTAATTAGTCGGGCACAACTTCAACTTAAACAATTTTTTCTTAATTTCAACCGATTAGTTTTGGAGAAATGTACAAAAACATACTATCCATCTACTGTTTGCCCATAAATATGCCTACTTTTGAAGTCATTCATTTTGCCCTGGCGTTCGTACATACTTAAGCAAATTTAAAAAAATCATAAATAGGAAAATAGCGTTTCTTTAAAGCAGTATAAGTCAGACAGATAATATATTTTATTGAAAATACAAATATTAAAAAGCTACCGATAAAAATTATATTTATACTTTATGGATTTATCATGGATCACAAGACTGTAATATTAAACAATGTATCCATAAAAATTGTGTTTATATTTTAATATCCCACTAAAAGGAGGACATTAGCTTGTCTGTCTGTGAAATCGTCGCTCCTAGACGGATTAACCGATTTTGATTTTTTTGTTTTTGTTTGAAAGGCAATTTAGTCCGGAGTGTTTTTATTTATGTTTCAAGAGTGCATGTTTTAGTTTCCGTTCCCGAAACAACTAGAAATACATCAAAATTCGATCATCCGTTTAGTGAAAATTCAAACATCATGTAATTTTTTCTATAAAATGTAAGAACAGTAAAATTTTTTTACTTTTTGCGCAAAAAAATTTATTTCTATTTTACTTGGAAACCAAAACTAAAAAACCAAGGTACAACATCTTTGTCAATAGAATAATGTATTGTATGGAGCTATAGGTTATTTTGTATATATAGAGGTTAAACTGTGAGTGACTTCCGGCGAATAGGGTTTAGGTGAGCGACCTATACCGATGCGATGACCGTCATCTCCACATAAGCATCCAACAACGTCCAACCAAACAGTGACCAAACCAATTCATTTAGGTATACATATATCTTTGTCCTCTTTTGTATTAAACAATGACTAAAGAGTATAGAGAAGTACATACGTAGGTATGTATCTCTATATTTCTATATATTATAAATGTGAAAGTAAGCATGTTTGTTTGTTTGTTTGTTTGTTTGTTACGCTTTCACGTAAAACTAGCGAATGGTTTTTAATGATACTGTACAGCAATATCGCTGATATATCAGAATAACACATGTGAAATAATTTATAAAGATATATTTTTAAAAAAAATTGAAAAATTAATTTAATTTGACATTACCATAAATTACAGATTTCTGTAAAAGTAGTTACTTGACATTACCATAAATTAGAGATTTCAGTAAAAATAGTCAATATAAAATATTTCACGGCCATTTTCTCTGATATACTCAATCAATAATTACTATTACTATTAAAAAAAGAAACTTTAAAACAAAAAGAAAATCGAATTCAAAAGAAAAAAATTTTCCAAAACAAATTAATATGCACTAAAAAGTAAAAAAATAGCGATAATATAATGTATTTAAAATTGTTGTTATTTTTTGAGTCGGTGTCAGCCAAGGAAACAAGTCTGACCCAACCCAAAAACAGTTTGCTACACTAGCTTGGCTGACACCGACTCAAAAAATAACAACAATTTTAAATACATTATATTATCGTTATTTTTTTACTTTTTAGTGCATATTAATTTGTTTTGGAAAATTTTTTCTTTTAAAATCGGTTTTCTTTTTGTTTAAAGTTTTTTTTTGTGATTTTTCTGATCTGAAGTACACTAACTAATTTATCACTAAAAAAAGATTCATCGACATCGGTTGGCGTGATTTTGAGTTATTCGTCCTCTTGTCGTGCATAACTAATGCAAATTTAAGACTTTTATGGTTTTCTCATGAATGCCGTTGTCAAAACTAGACCAAAATGAATTGGGACCCCACGAGAAGCACCAGCTTTCCCACAGATAAAGAATCATCAAAATCGGTTCACCCAGTCGAAAGTTTAGAGGTAACAAACATTAAAAAAAAAAAAATACAGTCGAATTTATAACCTCCTCCGTTTTTATTTGAAGTCGGTTAAAAAAATAGAAAACCATACATACACTTTACCTGTGTAAAACAATTCTTACCATTATTTCGAGTGTTATAGAAAGGAGATAAGCAATCTTTATCAATCTTTACTTTTAAACCCAGCGAAGCGGGTGGGTATCACTCTAGTATATGTATATATTGTGTGTAGTTACATTATTATTATCATTATTACAACACGACAGCTCTTTTATTACATGAAATTTTATGCGTTTTCATATAAATTTTAACTTGGTATCATCGTATATATAAATGTTGTCTACTGTTAACATTTTATAATGTTACATTCAGGATTCCGTACTGATACCGCCTGCAAAAAACATGTAACGTAATATTAAAAATGTTCCCAACATAATGCGTTTTTGTAGGTGCATTCTCATTAACTCCCTTTATAAGCAGGTAAATTTTTTAATAACACGGTGTTAAATTTTATAGATTTGAGTTGTTAAATTTTGTGTTTTTAACATATAAATCTTATATTACCTATATATTATTTTCTTAATAGTAGCAGATATCAGCCCAATTTGCTGGACAATTTCTCCTTTAAAAACAAAGACTATTACGTTATAGCTCTCTCTTTTGTTCCCAATTTTATGGATTTTAATTTTTTGGTGGGGAACTTTCTTGAAGTTTTGCCCATGATACTCGCTGACATTGCAGCTTCTTATGGGTCCAATCATTAAATTAAACTGATTTTTATACTTTTTGGATCATCCACTAAGTTTTGTCAAATTCACCAAAAAAATTTTTTTTGCCGATTTCGCGATTTTTTCAAAAGGGTACCCCTTAAAAAAATTGCAAAAAATCGGAAAATTGTTTTTGTCTCCAATTTCGATAAAACTTAGTTTATAAGGTAATTTTGACCCAAAAAGTACAAAAATCGGGTGCACTTGTTGACTGGTCGAATAGCTTTTGAGATACGAACTAAAATCGATCAAAAAATCGATCAGAAAATCTGCATCCAATCATTAAATTAACCTGATTTTTATACATTTTGGATCAAAATTACCCCATCCACTGAGTTTCATCAAATTCCAAAACAAAACCCCCGATGTATAAAAAAATCACGGTCAATTCGTCTGGGACATCGTAGTTTCTAAACGCATGAACCCATTTTTTTTAAAGGTAATTTGATCGAAAGTCTTGGCAATGTTTCAAGAAAACCGGCTGTTTGAAGATCATCACCTATTTTCTACTTGCACTTGAAACATATCTAAGAACACTTTTGACCAAATTTCCTTTAAAATGGACAAAAAATAATCAAAATAGCTTTATCCGTTTAGGAGCAACGATGGCACAGACAGACACACAGGTACACAAATACATTGATAAACAAGCATATTAAACTTATAACATCCCTCTTTTAATTCCTGGAATAAAAAATACTATTTTGACTTATTAAGCTTTAGAATACAGTTGCCGTGAAAGGCTATTCTTATATATTTGATACGAAACCCTCAACGTGCTAGAGAACTAAGGTCAAATTCGTTTTTATTTTTTAGAACAAATGATAGTAGTATGGCATCCATTAACACAATAATTTTATTATTTACCATTCTCGTTGATAATTTAATGATATATGCAAGTTTTTTATTAGTGGTTTCATGTAACTTGCATTAGTAAAAATAAGAATTAAATTAAAACTAATGTCTAAATATATTATATAACATATATTATTATATTCTGGTTAATATATTTATCTTATTTTTATTAAAGAACTCAAACCTTGTTATACAATGTGTATAATATATGTTTAACAAATTGCGAAAATAACATGATTTGAGACTTAGAAGTTTTCCACTCGATAATCAATTGAGGGTTTCAGAAAATAATTTACAAACATTTATCAATAATCATTAAGGTGATTGTAAACCTACAGTCTTTAAAAAAAATTTTGGTTTATTGTACGGTACATACATATAAACCAAATACATACTTTATAGTCAAGTAATGAGTTTTTTTTAGCTTTACAATACCATGCAACTACAAAAATAAATATCATATTGTGTGCAAGTGATGCTTTTAAATTTGATAATATAAATATCGCTCTTCAATCCACAATAGTCAAACTATAGTCATCTCTATTCATCAAATGATGGATCTTCGATGAACTCTTAATGAAATTAAAATTTACTTTTTATATCATCGGCAACCTTATATTTTTATAGTATTGTTATAAACTACAAGATTGTCTAAATATTTTAGATAGTTTTTTATCACACTTTCTAGATTTTTTGATATAGAAATATCCAAAGATAAAATAATAATATGAAGCCCGATGAGTTAGGAATTTTTTGTGATTTTTGGAAACTTTGTTATTACAAATCCTTAGTATTATTCAATCGCATATCTTCTTAAACATTTTGCAAATTGCTTTAATTAGGTAGAGCAATTTGCAAAATTAGGTAGAGCTTAGGTTTTATAGGCTAAAACCATTCAAAAGGATTTTTTGGTTGTTGTAAATATATCAATTCATCTCAGACAAACGTTGATAACTATACCTGCTGTGGTCTAGTGTAATAATAATCCAGCATAAAACCTCGTAATTGGGCATCAAGAGCCACTTTATACGATCGCATTTCTCTTTAATAAAAATTTTGATTTCGTTTATTTCCTTTTAATGAACGCCTTTTCATTGGGCTTCAACTATGTGGTTTCCAGAAAGTAGTTTATTATTTTCAGTGATCAATTCTCACCTGTCTTCTTGTTTTGAATCATTACGCTTAGTACTTTATAGAATATTTATATAAATAACCTTTAAAATACCTCTAAGCTACTCGAGAATTTTCCATCTTTATATTATAAAAATCTATTTTTTAATGTTTCACCATTCGATATTCGTTCAGACATAGTATATGGAAGCATAGAAACAATGAATTTAAAATTCAATTAATGTAAAAATCCTAAGTGAAAATCTTTTTATAAAAACTTTTTAACTACCTAACTAGAAAACTATATAACTAAAAAAATTTACTACAATAATATTGAAAAGTAATTTACGACAAGAAAAATAAAGCAATTCATTATGTGGCGTTACTGAAATAATACCCGTACGTACCTACGCATATTTTTGTATATACAGGGCTATCATTTTTATACCATGTATATGTGAAATATACATTGTATATTAAGTTTCGTCCCAAGTTTGTAACGCTTAAAAATATCGATGCTACGAAAAAAATTTTGGTATAGGTGTTCATAGAATCACCTAATTAATCCATTTCCGGTTGTCCATCCGTCCGTCCGTCTGTGGACACGATAACTCGAAAACGAAAAAAGATATCGAGCTGAAATTTTTACAGCGTACTCAGGACGTAAAAAGTGAGGTCAAGTTCGTAAATGAGCATCATAGGTCAATTGGGTCTTGGGTCCGTAGGACCCATCTTGTAAACCGTTAGAGATAGAACAAAAGTTTAAATATAAAAAATGTTCCTTATCAAAAATTAAACAACTTTTGTCTGAAACATTTTTTTGTAATCATCACTGTTTACCCACGAGGGCGTTAATTAGGTGCAAATTTTATAGAATTTATTAATACAGGAATATCAGTTGTTAGTGTGTGTATTTAAAAGTGAATATCTTTTGTTATTTACGTGACGTCAAAAAAAACAAACAATTGCGCATCAACACTGTCTATACATGGTATTTCAACAATTAACTCAGTCAATTGTTTGTTTTCACTTGTTGTTCTTACATTTGAACTGAAAACAGCAAAATATTCGAAAATTTTAGAAGATTTTTTATCATTCCATTTTCACAAAAAAAAAAAAAAATCATATATATAAAAAAAAACGAGATATGTCGTGGGCACCCGGTAGAAACTATATTCCTTTATTTTTTAGATATTCAGTAATTTGCTCCTTAACCTACAGCCTAAGTTTGAGAATACTTTCATGAGCCAATCATACTTACATATTTTCAAATTAACTGACTTTTCGTTTCAAGAATATTTCCTTTCAAAACTTATCAGATTAAAATAAAACATCCTGTATATTAACGGTATAATTTTGTTTATAAGTTAACCAAAAAAAAGTTTTATATAAAACATGATGAAAAAGTTTTCAATCACACACATTTTTCACCTTTTTCCGGCGGAAGTTTGTTTGTCAACTATCATTCAAAACTTTCAATATATTACAGAAGGTATAGGTTTTTATTATTTTTTATTTTCAAAATATTAGTTGGTGTATATTTTTTTTGTGGACGGTAACATGTTGTTGTTTAGGATAGAAAAAAGTTTGTTAATTCAAAATTTCAATTTTCTCCTGGGTTTTTTTGTGTATCATCAAAGTTTTTGGTATCATTAATACAAGTCTGATTTAATGCATTAATAATAAAAGTTTGTTGCTCTGATTCGACAAAAATAATTTTTGAAATCTTCTGTCGGTTTGTGTAAATGTTTGTGTTTTTGAGCTGTTTCTTGTTCAAAGTTTTCGGAAATTTCTCAGGTTGCTGATCTCTAACGGTTTACAAGATCCAATTGACCTATGTGGCTCCTTTACGAACTTGACCTCACTTTTTACGTCCTCAGTACGCTACAAAAATTTCAGTTTGATATCTTTTTTCGTTTTTGAGTAATTGTGATGACAGACAGACGACAGACGACAGACAGACAACCGGAAATGGACTAATTAGGTGATTTTATGAACACCTGTATGAAAATTTTTTGCTTAGCGTTACAAACTTGGGACTAAACTTAATATGCCATGCATATTACATAAATGCATGTATAAAAATTGTTTGAATATCGTTGATAAAATTTTAATGGTTTTAATTCAATTTTAATGTAAGTAATTTTGAAAACTATAAAAGTTGTCTTTATTTCGCTTTTTGTAAAATATTATGATCATTTTAATTCAATTATTTAAATTGAATCCATTTTATATTAAACGATAATGGAAAGAAATAATAAAGTTCTCTCGAAGCAATTGACATTATCTTTCCACCAAAATAGAGAAAATACACAACAACTGATATAAGTCGTTTAATTAACTCAAGTCAAAGTATGTACCAAAGTATTTTAATACCTTTGGGAATCACAATAGGTACAATGGTACAAACTAGCTGGTCGATCGTTCGGTCATTCGATAAATAGTTAACGAAACTATGAAATCAAATCGTATTACCTACTGTACAAAACTGTATAGATATCTATGTATAGGTACACTTATCAATTGTTGTTTTGGGAATTTAATACTCAATGGTCATTAAAACTTGTATCGGGGAGATTTTGTATAACCATTACAATTTTACAGGACATGTTCGATTGCATTGATTTCGATGTATAGATATGTATGATTTTCAATGAGTATGTACTAAATATTTGAAAACGTTATAATATTAAAAGAGGGTGAGGCATCGATTCGACATCAAAACTTTATACTCAACTGGAAATTACTATGATAAGAATTTGGTGTGTTGGTCCAGAATATTAATAGGTCCTTCTAAGTCCGTGAAAATCGTATCTTAAATGCGAATTATCATGATTGAATTTAGGTTTGTCCGGCATTTTTCAATCCAAAACTTTTTGATTGTCCACTTAACATTTTAGTTAGCCCACAATTAAAATTTACGATATCAGCATCCTTCAACGATTTGTCCACTTTTGTCCTCCCCAAATTTTTACTTTTCAATCCAACAATTTCAAATTTTGAGGAAGTTAAATTTTACTTCAGCACCCTCAAATATGAATTTGCACAAAACATAAATGTCATTCGTTAGGCAACGGATTGTCCTCATTTGTTTACGCACCCGTCAGAATAATGTAAAAGGTAATGCTCAAAATTTCTTTTTGAATTTGCAGACTCATTTCAAGAACTTTCCGGTCTGGAAAATTATTGTCTTGCAACAACCGATTGTTTAGAATAGAAATTGGATAACAGGCTCAAGGACTCAACAAGCGTTAAAGATATACATGCAAATGAAGAAAAGAAAGTAATTTGTAAAATACGGATGAAATAAACTTTGCGGCAAAAAAAAGGATTTAGGAAAAATAGACCGAAAAATATTTAGAACCCAAAACTTCAGAACCCAACCAGCTCCTTTATAGTCAACAAACTCAACACAACCAACTCGTAATTACAACGAGGCATATAAAATTTTTGGTCTATTTTTTCCGATTTCCCAAAAAAATAGCTCACTCTTTTAAGGTAGTTCCTCAAAAAGTGATTTTATGATCATACTTGAGACTTTTGTTTCGAATTTCATTTATAAATACTGTCTAAATTTTTTGATAAATAGGTACCATAGTTTTTGATGTTAAAAGCTTTAGAGAAAATCACTAGTAGAAAAAATAACACACAAATGCATGGAATTTCATGACTTTAAGTGTATTTTATGGAAAATCGATTGTCGCTTGCTATAATTTTCTTTATAGAATTATTTGTCATGCTTTTTACTAATGCGTATTCGTTTTCCAAATTTTTCTTAAGAAAATTAGACTTTTAACAAAGCAAACTTTAACAGCCCAAGGGGTAAAAAAAGTCTAACTGCTTGTAAAAGGCATTATTGAGAATGTATATTTAAAGATTTTTCTAAGAAAAGAAGATTTTCCGTACATCCCAAGGAACGTCCTTAATGGTTTGGTCATTCCATTAGTTATCACTGTCATATCAACTACTGACATCAATTGTGATTTTCCCATACTGGAAAGTTAAAAGCATATGTTGGTGGAATTGCTTTCTACTTAAAATTTTCAAATTGTTTCAGTTTTAAAGCTATTACCCAAAGGATTTTATTGTTTCCAAAAAATTTATTCTTGATAACTTTAAAAATTATTCATATCATATTTTAGTTAAAGTTCAATAAAAATAAATTGAAAAACCATAAATTTATTAAATATAATAAAATCCACACAAAGAAAAACATATTCAGAAAAAAAACCAGTTAGATCCCCTCTTTTCATTCCTTTAAAGTTTGCATATAATTTAACGATATATGCCATATAAAAAAATACAAACAACCCTTGAATATTATCTCAAAATTCCCTTTCATTTTTATGTTCCCAATTGGATTAGATTGTCTTTGAAAAGTAGAAAAAGTATATCGCATAGTAAACAGTAAAACGTGTATTACTATGGGAAAAAAATACAAACATACAGACACACGAACGCTCTGAATGAAAATATCAAGTAAATAAAAATGATGAAAATATAGTCAAGAAAAACTATCAACACAGTGTTATAACATAGTAGCCTATAGCCAACCTGTGTAGGGGAGAGTTGTCTAAGCCGGTCGTGTGCCTGGTAAAGTAATATGCCTACCATAAAAAAAATTGTGCTTTCCAACCAACGGTATACAAATATGTATATTTCTTTTCTTATTGATTTGAATTTGGAATACGGTTCTGTCAAATTACGCGAGAACGCGCTGTTAAGGCATCCAAATTATTGTATGGTAAATGGTGATAACATTGTTTAACCACAAAATTAAATCATATTGAAATAGCAGCCCCACTAACATGAACTCAATACGTTTTTCTAGTAAGGGATAATTCTGATGTCAAATTGGCCATATTACCCATAAAAATGAAACTAGAAATTTGAACTGATTGAATTAAAATTGATTAAAAAACGAAGAAGTTATAAGCAATCAAAGATTGCATTCAAAGGTTCCCTATCTTTTTTTAATAAAACAAAGATTACATATAAATCTTTATTACATATAATATCTATGGGGATATACAGGTAAGACGTCACACATTGGGTCTCTCCCTCTTTGTTCAATTAGGAATTTATTATCAATTAGGAACCAACTGCACTTTTCTATTCTTGAAGTGAGAATTCTTCATCTGAAGTGATAAACAAAATTTCGTCCAATCCCTTATTATTAGAATAACGCAACAATTTTTAGCAAAGGCAAAACTGACTGGCAAGTATTTTTTATAATTACTATGGAAAAATGTTATAAAAAATGGTCTTAAAATCATTTTAAAACAGCAACTTTTTCAGGAAAGCTCCCTAGTGAACGCAACGGCTTTCAGGTGCCAGGCTTACTTCATTTTTACTTGATTTCAATGCAAGAACAGAAATATCCTAGACTCAGCCTTCTTAAAATTAACTTTTTGTAACTTTGCCAGATTTTATACCATCCCGATTCGCATATGTTAATGAAGCAGACTATTTTGATTTTAGACTCAAGGCTGATCCACCTGTTTTTGATAAAAAATATGATTAAATTATGGAAAAGTTATGTATTGGCTCTTACGTTACTTTTTTCGAAGAGAAATCTAGTTCATCGGATCATCAGTTTAAATGCCTATTACTTTTTGTAACATGTCAATAAATATCCGTTTGCAGCCGTTAGATTAGATTTCTCAAACTTTTTAACGAAAGACAAAAGTGTGGCTGACCTTGACAAACTTCCCGCATGTGTTTATACACTTGCTTTAGAATGTCTTAGGTTGATTTCCCAGTTTTATATGCCGTGAATATAGCATGCATGCTTGCACTAGGTGACGATATCCACTTGAGAGTATTCGATAAAATATAATGTATTTTATGTTTATCAATATAAAAAAAGGATATATCATTGACTTATAAATATTTGATTTTATTACACTAGATGCGTGTGGCACTAAATTGGTTGTCATTCAGTTTAAAATATTTTGCCATTTAAAAAAAATATTGGAAGTAGGAAAAGTGACCAAAAGTAAAGTACTTGTCTTTTAGTTATAGAAAGATATCCGTGGTTACCTCAAATAAAATGATTTAGGACAAAAAAAAAAACATGAAAAGCAAGTCTATCAGTTTTTATAATAAAAAGGCATTCCATTTATTTCAGAAACATATATTTTAATGGCTAGTTATACTCCATTAAACACGAAAAAAGGTGTCAGTGCAAGTTTTGAGAGGTTATTTCAGCAGTACTTGACGCATGTTTTATAGCAAGAATTGTATGGCGTTCAGTACAATCCTGGTATGATATTGAGGCAGATACTATAATTTCTTTGTTGGAATAAGTACTGAATAGGGCTATCCACCAGAAGTATTGTGGTTTTCATCAACGAGTGTGTGCTTAACGTACATACTGCATTGACTCGAATGCCATAGCTATTGCTAATGTTAACGTTCCCTCAATGTAAAATAATTATGGCGTTCACATCACTGCTGCCACAGAGTTATCCACAAAAAATTCTTACCGTGTAGCTTTTGAGTGAACAAACGTTGTAGGTTTGATAATATAGACACGGTTCTTAGAAAATCCCACAAAAAGAAATCCAATGGCGTATTCTTGACTAAGCAATGCTTATATTTTCTTCGAGCTTTTGCACAATGAAGCGAATTTTTCGCTCCCGTGAACGATTAAAACCACCATAATTTTCCTTTGAAAGTACATATACAGATCTAATATAGAATTGTTATTTCTGTACAACTATTTGAGAAAATATCGTTGTTGAGTAAAAATATTTCACATCGCAAATCGAAAGTTTCAAACTAACATTTGACGTTGCAAACAAGCGAAAGTACTCACAGTATTCTAATTTACAAAGTTGCAAACATAGAAAACACAAATTGGAACACTCTTTCGATTCTAGTATAGTTCTTAAAGTCAATTATTAACCTTTTCAAATTTAAAATTCAAATTTCCATACAATTTTTGATTAATTACCTACATACAAACCACCACATACACAAATAAATCTTCAAATATAATTAATCGATTTTTATCTTTGAGTGAATTATTTTGAATCTCATAAATAATTCATATCATATAGTTAGTACGTACATACAATTTTATTTCATTTAAAGAAGAAAGTTTTTTTTATTCTTAAAAATATTCACGTTTTTTTTTTTTTTCTTAGCCGGGATACTTTACTGTCCGTCCCTTAGCTGTCAACTATTACAAGCGCAAAGATAGCGAGAGGTAAAAATTTAAAGTAACGAGGGTTATAACTTAACAAACAAACGGTAAAAGAAATGGTTTATTTTTCTTGAAAATATACAGAAAGGTTCAGTGAAAATTTATTGTAATTTTCTTCGTAAAAACTTGCATTCGAACACGAGCTCAAATTTCCTTATACGCGAGACACCTGCTCCGGCGTTATAGCAAAACTTTTGAGCTGAACGAAAATATGGAAATGATACTTGTCTGTACTTCCATTGACTCGGAGACAAAGAAAAGCTTTTTAAGCGAAGTCAGATAGTGCATAGATAAATGATGTGTTTTATCCACTTTTTATTCAGTTTTTTTATTACCATTTAAAATCGGCTCAACTAACTCTGCTGAAAACTCTTTCAGTTCTTAAATACACGGTTACGCGTCGAATAATCCCAATTACGTGTTAATGTCATAACTGGTTCGCGAGATAATCGAGGCGAAAGAATCCGAACGTACATACGAACATACGTACGCACACACACACACAAACAGACATCCGATTGAAAAGGTTTGATTCGGATATTGCGGTCTTGAAACCACGGAAATATATAAAACTGGAGATTTTCAAAATCGGCCCTATTACCTTAATTTCTTCTGGAAAATTAAAATTTAAGAATTACAGAGTTGTGTCTTAGTTTGCATCTTTAGACACAATTTAGTTCGTTTGGGTCGATTTTATAAAGGGAGATAATTTTTTTGAACCGCTCTGTACAAATAATGATATATATGCAATGCATCTCACGTAAATTTTCCTTTCAAACACATCTACAAGGTAGGTATGGTTTATTTAGGCCCCTTGGTAACACTTAAATTATAAAATGAAGTCATTTGAATACATAATTAATTGCAATTTTATTATTATAGTTTAAAATTTAATACGTTCCATTCTTCTACATTTTTTTTTAAATAGAGAAATAAAACTCCTAAATGTTTTATGTCCTGTGATTCATCAAGCGTTTAATGTTTTAGCTTAAAATAATAATTGCAGGTCTCTAAAGTACAAAAATAATTTAGAAAATGACAGTTGCCGTATTTTTTCCTTCGATAAAGAAGTGTTTTATAAGTTCGTACCAATTTTGTAGATCATGTATTGCATTGAAAATTGGAAAGGTCCATTTTTTAAATTTATATTGAGTTTTATCAATATTTGGTTCTGATAATTGACCCGAAAATTTGGAATATCCGATGGATATCCCATTTATACAATTCATTTTTGAGTAACATAGCAAAGGACATTTAAATTCATCTCTTAGCCCTGAAGTCTTTTTTCGACACTCAGTTTGTACGACAAACTTTTTAGAAATATTGGTTAAGGAAAATGCGTGCTTTAAATTCTGTTCTGCTACGTCAGTAAATATCTTTTGAAAATTTATATGTATAAGTTTCATGACACGGCATTTTTTGCTTCTTCCAAGAGAACAAGTACTTAATTACTTAAAAATTGCAGTTAAGGAATGAAATATTTTCTTGAAAAAACCTATTTACTTTCTTACTTGTTAAGAATATATTTTCTTGCAACAAGTATATTCCTATACTATGTACAATTGATTTCTCAACGAGTAATTATCTTCGAATATTTCGTTAAATAATATACAATACGAAAGATTAAAACCATAGACACGATTTAATAACAGTCACAGTTGGATAACAGAACAACAACTGTTGATACCACCATATAAGAAAATGACACACAAAAGAACTGAAATTTTTCAATAAACTAAAAACAATTTAGATAAAACGAAAAAATAATATTAAAACAAATACAAACACATTAACAATGTATCTGTAGTGTCACTGTAAAAACGACATTTTATTTTTATTAAATACAATAAAAATAACTGAAAAAGAATCTGGTGTCAACGTCACATAACCTTTATATTCGTTGTGTGCGTAGTCATGGTTGGGGCAATAAAATCGATGCCAGCGCTTCCAGTGAAAAATTTTGGCGTTAAAGGAGGCTGTTATGACTAGTTTGCAATTCTTTACATGTTAATATTATAGAAAATGTCAAATTAAAATTTTTGAAAAACAATTATTAATTAAACTTAATGCATTAAGAATTGTGAAAATAAGAAAGCAATTTGTATAAATATTATTTTTTAAATGTAAATTATCATAATTATATATTTAAATTTGTGAGACAATAATATTAAATTTTCAATGTAAGTAATAAATGCAATCCATACAATTATATGTGCATCCATACAATTCTATAATTAAAGTAGTGTATCGTTTTCATGGAAACGCCTTCAATAAAACTCACACACGGTGCGAACAAAGGTGATTCAGTAGGTTCATAACAGATTTTTTTTTAGTTTGATAGATCCAAATCAGGGTACTTTTTGTTGAAAGATTAAATTTACTCCATGTTGTTCAAAGATAAATGTACTTCATCCATCTAGTATTAAAAAAAAACACATGGACAGCTTGTTGTTCAAAAACAAATTCGATAAAATCTTAAAAAAAATCCAGTAATAACTTCTTCAAAAAAATAAGTCATTATTGGTAGAGTTGGAAATTTATACAAAAACAATTTTCCTCTGTTTTGATTTTTCACGTTTTTAAAGGTGAAATTTCTTAGCGCTAACCATTAAAAAAATTAATACAGAGAGTGAATTTGTAAAAAAACGTGACGTGATCACATTGCAATGTTACGAACCTTGAAACTTCGCTTCTTTTCATCTTCTTCTTCTTACACTCTAATATTTCATTCCCATTGAATAATAAGAACTAATTAATCTTGTTGAATAGGAATTTGTGACGGTACAAATAAAAGGCGAAATTTGTAGTATTAAGTTTTTAACTTAAACCATACTTACAATCCATAGTCTTATATGCCCATTCGTAAAATTTTATTAATAAAGTAGTGTGTGATTGCTATGGAAACTCCTGAATAAAACTCATGCACGGTGCGAATACATGGAGGTGAAGTTTTATATTTTATTCTTATAGTAGAGGTTAAAAAAAAAAACACCCAAAAACAATAAACAATTTAAGGTAAATAAGAGAGAAAAAACAAAAATTTAGATTAAAAAGTTTTTTTTCTTATATCAAACACTTTTGTGAAAATGTAAATAAACTTTTATTATTTTTATTTTATTTTTTATTTTAAACGAATTTTCCTTCAGAAAATGTGCCTACTGGTTTTGTTCGGATGATACAAATTTCGCATAATTATCTTAAAACTTCCTGTGATTCTGAGTAGCAGGTATTAAAAATTGCATAAATAATAACTTTAAAATGTAAATTAACATAATAACTTATTTGAATTTGTTAGCAAATAGTATTGAATTTTTAACTTAAACCATACATACAATCCATAGACTTATATGGCCAAGCATAAAATTATATTAATATTTATGTTAATAAAAAATTAAAAATTAAATCGTAAAATTTATGTTATTAGTTTTCTTTTATGTGATTAAGTGACCACAGTTTCAATTGTAATTTTATTCGAAACGATATTTGGTACAGGTCAAGTTCTTTTGCGTCAACATGTTCGAAAAAATTAGCCACGTGATTAGTCAATTAGTGTGAATGCATTGTAGATTAAAAACGGTTGGTTAAATACAATTTTTGGAGTTTCTTTGCTAAAATACATTCAAATTTTTATGAACTTGTTTATTATAAGATAAACTTATTAATTATAATTCTTATTTTTTATAGTTTCAAAAAAAGTGAATTTTGATTTATTTAATATGAGAATTCGTTTCGTTTATGCAGCTCCTGAGTAGCGTTTTACTTTTTGCCTTTGTATGTAGTAATCATTGATAATGGTTGTTAGATGTCAACTCTTTTGTTTTAAAATAATCTTATATATATGTATGCCTTAAAGGTATCAAAAAGGAAATTAGATGGTAAAGGTATACTACTATATCCATGACTCAGAGTTTAATAGTTAAATCTACCCACTGGTTCTTACCATGATGGTATTTCACAAAAAACCAAATGTATTCTATGATAGGTAGTTGATTGTATATGTATATGAGTGTGTAGTTGAATTTTCCATTTTCTTCGAATGTTAATACGGTTCGCTTACCTTTCTTAATAATCACTAAACTTTCACATTGGTTGAGGAGTATAATGATGATAATCTATTAAAATGGAACTACTTTTTTTCATGTTATGATAATGTTGAATTATCTTATTATTAACTATAGTTTATTTCTGATAAAATGAACTTAATAATATTATTAAACTAATGATTTTTTGCAATTTTTTTAAGGGATAAAATTTTTTGTTTTGGAATTTGATGAAACTCGGTAGATAGGGTAATTTTGACCCAAAAAGTATAAAAATCGGGTTGATTTAATGATTGGATGCAGAGTTTCTGAGATATCGCAATATTTGGATGGATTTTATTCCGTATCTCAAAAACTGTTCGACCAGTCAGCAAATACACCCGATTTTTGTATTTTTTGGGTCAAAATTTCCTTATAAACTAAGTTTTCTCGAAATTGGATATACAAAAAATTTCCCGATTTTTTGCAATATTTTTAAGGGGCACCCCTTTGAAAACGGAGAAAAACGGAAAAAAAATTTTGTTATGGAATTGGATGAAACTCGGAGGATAGGGTAATTTTGATCCAAAAAGTATAAAATCAGGTGAACTTAATGATTGAACCTATAGAAAGTTGAAATGTCAGCGAGTATCATAGGCAAAACTTCATTTTCAAAAAAGTTAGAGTTCCCCACCTAAAAATTAGAATCCATAAAATTGTGAACAAAAGGGAGGATAAGTGAGTGCTATAACGTGATACTCTTTGTTTTTAAAGTAGAAATTTTCCAATTTCTCGGTCAAGTATATGTCTAATAAGTAGGTCAAAATCCTTATATCAACTGTATTTCTTGGCTGATTTTAATTTTCACTTTTGTCATCTGTTTAACGGTATCTTCATATTTTGTTAAGAAATGCAAAAGCAATGATCGATAATTATCGGGTTATTCACTAATCGACAATAAACCGATAAATTTTGAGAAAAGGAATAGTGTTCACATTATTTGAAATAAACTACAATTGCATTAATTGTAATAGAAAGCAAAAGCACTCTTAAAAATTAAGTGAATTGAAAACTTTTTTCATTTTCTTTTTAAACATCATTTGTACATTTACGATAATCATTTTTACTTTGCAAATTACTGAAATTGGTATCCGTATTCTTAATGTAAAATTCATTTAAAAAGGTAAAATGGTTTTTCTTTTATATGCATGAGTTTTTGGTCGATCTTTCAAAGGTTTCTCTCTTTCTTTGTTAATAAACCTAATTATCATAATTGTCATCAAACGATCAAGAAATAATTATTTTTAGTTGAGGAGATTTCAAAACATTTTCAATTTTGCGTATTTTGCAGAAAAGAGAAAAGTTTTCATAAAAGTTAACTTGTTTTCAAATTAATTTTACCAGGGGGTTTAATGTATTCTTGATTTTACTATAATGCTTAAGAAAAGCAGTATTTACAAACTAGTCAACAGAGTGTAGACTTTTTAAATTAACGCTTGGAATACATTTTAACCAAATGAGCTGAAAGAAATGTAACTATGTGCCATTTTTATTCTTTTTAAAATTTAAAAGTACATACGGATCATATATTTTTCTGTGAAATGCGTTTAGTTCAGAATACGCACTCTAATAATCCGACACTTATATATTCGTCGTCTTCCCTGGTAGTTCAGTTGGTTGAGGCTTAACCAATTCCGTTCGCAGTATGCCTAGGGTAGCGGGTTCAATTCCCGTCGCCACAACAAAAATTAATTTAATGAATAATTGTGAAGGATGTAGGGCTAGGTATATGCATGAAAGAGGTGCAGTTAGCCTCTGAAAATATTTAAGGAAGCTGATAAATGAAGTTATCAGTGGCAAAAGGTGGTCAAACAGATAAATGGTATCACTATGGGCTCTCTAGCCTAAATGTTACCTTCATGGACAGCCAAATTAACCTAACCTAACCTATATATTCGTTGTAGTCATTTATATCAAGATGAAAAGTAAGGTATTGAAGTACTTCAGGTTTTAAAATAAATATGCTTTTCTGGGTATTGATAATTTCGGGCATCAAGCTTTCTGAACATAAAAGCAGACTCTTCTTTTCAATTGGACACTGCCAGGAAATGGTTAGGCTCTCCTGCTGCCACATAAATTTCGTTGACTTTCCGCAATTTTCATGGAATTATTTCGGCTAAAACTTGATGTTAGCTTTCAGGTAGTCCAACGTTGTAGAATTGTTGATACAGACGAAAATCTTAAGAAAGCCATGAAATGCACTTTATCTCCAATGCTTACAGTTTCCTCAAACTTTTGCACAATGATACGAATTGTTCGCTTAGTAGGACAATAGTATTGGTCCAAATCCCTCAATAGTCAAGGGAATAATTTTAGCGTTAAGCTTGATCTTAATCCCTGAATAGTCTCTACAAAGTTCTAAAAGAATTGTTATTTTTGTAGAACAAGTGAATAATTTTAGCTTTAAGCTTTGTTGAGCGTTAGTTAAATTCATTTCGTAAATAAAATGATTCAAACTAACATTTCACGATTGTAAAAAGCGAAAATAGTTACAGTATTCTTATTTACAGAGTTGTAAACATAGGAAACTGAAATTGGATCACCTTTCATTACCTAAAGGAAAATTCATCGGGAAATATAAATAAATATGTTAAAGTTGGGATGTCCCTATACCTATATATTATAAATGTGAAAGTAAGCATGTTAGTTTGTTTGTTTGTTTGTTTGTTACGCTTTCACGCTTAAACTAGCGAATGGTTTTAATGAAACTGTACAGCAATATAGCTGATATATCAGAATAACACATAAACTATAATTTATAAAAAAATTTAATTTAATTTTTGGCATTTACTTTTTTACAGAAATCCTTAAAGCATGGTTCAAAATGATGATTATAGATGAAGCAAATCTATAATCATCATCTTGAACCAAAAATTAAAGAATTCTGTTAAAATTTATAATAGTAGATTTAAAACAAATCATGGCCAACTATTCTGATATACTCAATAAACTATGACTATTTTACATTTAACAAAAATTTAAAACTGCATATATCAAGAGAGGGTGGAGGCTATAAATCGGTGGTTTTTACTTTTAAGCTCAATGAAGCGGGCGGGTATCAATCTAGTATGATATAAGTTGAAGTAAAAATATGAAAAATCGTCTTTAATCATTTTTGTTAAAAGTAAATTTTGCTGAACACACATTTTAAAAAAATAGTTAAAAAAAAAAGAAACCTTGATAGATTAAAGCAAACCTATGTATGGAAGGAACCACCAAACCATAAAGTCATAGTGATATTAAAGTCCCTATATATCCATTTAATATATCGGTATAAAAGGGAGATAGAAATTTTATTATTTTTCTGATGATAAAAGCAAACTTCAGTTTTTCTTCTTCAAGTTTATGATGAAAAATTGAAGATGAAATAGATTCGATGATAACTACTATCCATACATAAACACACATACACACCATCAAACGTTAACGAAAAAGTACTTTCTGTGTATATGGATGGGTATAATAGTACTTCATACCATGACGAATACAATATAAAGGATGGCCTCCTCAAAAGAAATTCGTTTAAATTTTAAAATAAAACACAGAAAAAATGTTAATTATTTTATCAATCTTTCTTTTCTGTGATGTTGAACTGACAATCCACTAACGAAGCCGACAAGTTTTTTAAATTTCTACTTTTTAAGTTCAACAATTTGACGTTTTCAAAACACTGAGCTGACCTCCACTGAATTGAACATAAAATGGAGAGAAGAGTGTACCTAAACATTATCACAGAACATACCATTAAATGAACAATGGACATTTTTACCATAAATAATAATAATAATAATAATGGGGGTTTAACCTCCGTATTTGTAACATACGCCTTATCACAGAGGCCACCCACACCATTATTTGTTAATCCTTATTTATTCAGTTGCAAACATATTTACAATTACATTTTTGATGTGGGTGTAGTCGGTTACTTCGTTCTTATCCAAGCGACGACAATGTGATCAATTCTGCACTCCCATTAATTATAAATTGTTCACACTGCCGTTGACTGGATTCGAACCCGCAACCTAAGTCTAAATAGTCCAACGTTCTAAGACGACGCCTTAGACCGCTCATCCATTTAGACTCTCGGAAATTTCTACCATGTGACTTACGAAATAAAGTTGTGAATGATATGAAATAGATAATATGTTCGATGGTTTTTTGTTTATACCATGTAAATATATGTTTATACTCCCTTCAGTGATCATTAAACTGCCACCTATAGTTTTCTGGAGTTGCGAATTGATATGGTTTGTTAGTACGTACTTTGGATTTTCCATTTCAGATTTCAGGGCCATGTCTCAAATAACTACTGTCATTTTCGATAAAACAGTTGCTAATTGTTTACAATTTTTTTCGTCTGCCCAAGTAAATCATCTTTATCGAATTCATTTGATTTAAGATCAAAGATCAAAGAATAATAGTAGTTTTTTTTCAAAATGTATTTTTATACCCTTGAAACGAAATAATAAAGACTTCCGTGTTATAGCCCTGACTTTCCTTGGCCTCACTTTCCTCCCCTTTGTTCAAAATTTAATAGATTTTAATTTTTTGGTAAGTGACCCTAATTTAAAACCCTGATAATGTCACTTTCTTAAAAACTTTAAGTGAAATAATTTCAAGCTGTCGTGGAATTATTTTAAGTAGCTGTTAAGTATTATAAAGTATCCAAAAAAAGTCAGCTATCGGCACTTATTTCGATATTAAAAATTCCTAAATTTTTAAACCAAATGCGTGAGACACCCATTAAAATGTATTGAATCGATCGTAAATATCAAGTCCGTTAACGTCACCTCCTGTTATCGACAGTTCGACCCTTTTACTATACACTTATATTGCTTAGTTTTCTTAACAGTTTTTTTTCCGCTGTAGTTCGTATACTTCATATTTGAAAAAAAACGTGTATACGTAGGTAGTTTATAACAATGATTTCTTCTATAGTACAGAGTGATCGACATTATATAATACCTAGATTCATGGAAATACCATGAGGAAATACAATCTTGATGTAATATGTGTTCATAAAACCCATTTCCAGTGATCCGTCTGATTGTCTCTCATCAAGATAACTCAAAAAAGAAAAGAGATATCAAGCTGAAAATTTTATATCGTGCTCAAGATGTAAGAGATGAAATTAAGTTCGTAAATGAGCAACATACGTCATGGCCTTAAGTCCGTAGGATCCATCTTGTTAATCGTTAAATTCTTTTTAAGAAAATAAACGACTTTTGTTTGAAACATTTTCTCGTAAACATCACTGTTTACCCGAAAAGGCGCAAATTAGGTTATAACATTATACAGTTTGTTATATATAGAAATATCAGTTATGTGTGTGACATCACAGTTGTGTTATTTATACACGACTGTTCTCTATCTAAGAGTGACTATCTTTAAAAAAACCCACGATTATTTAATCAACAAGGTATTTCAATAATAAACTAAGTTAATTGTTTGTTTTAGCTTGTTCAGTGTTCTAGTTTTCTCAATAGATCATGAAAAATTTTACATTATAATTATCGATTATTTTCGATAATTTTGGAGGCAAAGATAAAGACTTGTACGACATTTGAAAACGAATTATTAACGTAATTCTATGATTACCCAACTCATGCTAAGCACACGTTGTGTAAGTATTACATACGTACATTACGTCATATACCTCTAAGCCCATTTGTATCGTAAAAAACTATTGTAGGACTCAGTACATAAAATATATTATACAATTTATTGGATATAAAATACGTCCGTACGTTCATATTGTACAACAAAAAAACAACATAGTTCAACATTTCTTACCACTATCCTTACTATACAAGTATAAGTACAGAAAACGCAGAACAACACGTAATACTAAAAGGATATATCCTATTCGATCAGTTGGCGATTGTTGTTAAATTTCTACCTGATTTCCTTTCGACATACATACATACCTACCAACTATATAACCGTTCCCATTAAATAGAATGACTTATTGTACTATAACTCAATATATATTTCAATGTCATTTTATACATAAATATAATTTATATGACATTATTTCATTGACAAAACATATCGATAATTTATTGTTTACTAGCAGTTACCAATCTGCTTTGCTGGAAAAATTTTTGTAAACACTGACTAACATTTGCTATAATTTATCCCCATTTCATGAGTTTTAATTATTCTATTCTAATACTTTTTCTATAAAAAACAGTAGTCCAAGTTATTTAGGAATAATTTCCCATAATACATATCTATTTAAAGAGATTTACAAAATTTAAAGAGAATAGATACGTCTAGTAGTTCGTTTTTTTGATAAACGCACAAGAATATAATATTTTTCCAAAATAAGAAGTACCGTGCGTGTTAGTTCACGTAGTAAGTTGTGTGTCAAACATCCATATTTGTTCAACCGTTTTTTTGCGTGACTGAGGAACAAGTATCCGAACATTCAAACATACAAACTTTCATAGTTATAATATTAGTAGGCTGTTCATGGGTATCAACGAATAAACGATAGAAGAAACAGTTGTACAAGTGGATTTGTGGAAATTATTGTAGGCAGTTTGTTTATTTGAACAGAAAAGGTTTAAGTACGAGCTTAGGTAAAGCAAAACGACAGCTATGTACGTAAATCTCCGGAACTTAATCGAGATGCACGCGTATTCAATCATTATTTTACATTATTTCCAGAAAACTTAAACACTGTTTTGTATACCTCTACAGCTTTTAGTATAAAAGTATATAAAAGAATTAGGAGAACTATTTCCAAAATTTTCCATATTCTAGAAGGCAAGATCTTCAAGGTAGCGAGGAATTTAAAAGGTATCTTAAAATCTTCAAGGTATCGAGGAACTAGGTTAAAATGATGGCAACATGAAAATTGAAGCCCAATTCTTTGCGAAACTCAATCATTAGACTTTTAATGACAGTGATGCTCATGTCATCAAAGTATTGGATTTTAACGATAAGATGTCAGCGCCACGAGTAAAAGAAATGTAAACCATTCTCGTTACAATCAGCTGATTATTTCAATGTTTAAAGAGGCAGGAGATATATGCTTTATTATACATTTTAATGTGCTGTGCTATATTTGGCGTTCTGACAATAGTTCTTTTTTTATCGCTAGATAGAGTCTTTCTTAGCATTAAAATCCAATAGTCATCACAAATTTGTCTTAGATCTACTTACAAAGAATGTTACAGCAAAAATTTTTACAAAGAAAATGCTACTCTGAAACACAAAATTCTGGACACACTGAATTCTCAAAAATCTCAACAATGACAAATAATATTTAAAACACACAAAAATATTTATTTTAAACTTGACGGTTAGGTAAAGATGATTTGACCTATGAAAAACTGTCGAACAATTGGCGATGTCAATCGACAGCAAAATGTATGCTAGATGCCAGCTAAACTTATTTATCAGTCGCTTCGTAAGCCAAAAAGTTTAAAAGTATTATCTAAAAATAGTCAAAGGAAATAAATACATTTCCGTGCAAATTGAAAATGGCAAAAACTTTTTCAGATATTAAAATTCCACTTATTGACTAGTCGGATCGGCTGAATCTCCGAACTGAATTTCATTGTATTTAGATTGTAGGCTGAAAATAATCGTGAGACTGTTAGATACAACGTTATCACTCGAAGCATAGATGATGTCGAAATAAACATTCAAACGAATGACTCAGCACTAAGTTGCTATATTTTCTGAAATGAACTTCTAATATAAAGGCCATAATTAAAGCTTCGCGAAAACATGATCTATTGACATCGATATTTTAGGTTAAGTACTACCTCCTGCTATAACGATTTTTAATCAATTCAAAAAGAGTTCATTTATCCACGGTTCATGAGATTATCCACTAGTCATACTAAAAATAATGAATTTTAAAATAAATATTATTTGAAATTCATAACAAGATGAACTGAATATCGATAAAAAGATTAATAAATTTTATTAGTTTTGAATTTATTATTATGTATAATATAGATAGATATAATATAGAAACAGTTTATCTGAAATTGAAATCTTTTATGAATGTAAAAAGTTGCAATACAAGGGATACTTTAATCTGATAGAGATATTCTGGATGAATCATCGGTATGTGTGTATGTATAGGATGCTTATATATCATATTATTTCTTCAATTCTTTTGAAAATAATATACTGATTGCTTGAAAATGATGAAATTTCCCCCAATCTGACTTTCAAGTAGACTAAGAGTGTTCTGTACTTAACTTTTACAAACGAAACACAATAATAATCTCGATGTGATTTCTATAGTCGCTTTTGTCACAGATTATGAAGCGAAAAAAAACTATAACTCACCACAGTTACAAAGAGTGATTATGTAAATATGTAAGGCCAAATATCTAGTGAACCTTAAGGATTTTCAAAAGAGAAACGAAAACGTCCGGCAAAAAAATGTTCGTAAAACATCGTTGTGACGTAATAATGTTAATTGAATAGTATACTTTGAATACAAACATTAATTAACATTATGACGTTACACGATCTTTTACGAACAATTTTTTTGCCTGTAACTTAATTTTCATGAAAAAATAAAAACAGTTTTGTAATAAAACTAATATATGATCTTTCCATATATGTTAAAAAAGAAAGAAAAAAGTGAAAACAAACAATTGACTGAGTTAATTGTTGAAATACCACGTATAGACTGTGTTGATAACACTGTCACATTACACATAGATACATGTCACACATACTTAACTGATATTCCCATATAATACATACTATATAATTTGCGCCCTCGTGGGTAAACAATGATGTTTACGAAAAAATGTTTCTAACGGAAACATTTGTTTATTGAATATCTATCGATATCATTTTAAAAGTTGTTTATTTTTTGTTAAGGAACAGTTTTTACTTTTCAAACTTTTGTTCTATCTCTAACTTTGTATGTCCTGAGAACGGTGTAAAAATTTCAGCTTGATACCATTTTTCATTATTGAATTTTCGTGTTGACAGACAGACGGACAGACAACCGAAAATGGACTAATTAGGTGATTTTATAAACATCTATTCCCAAATTTTTTTTCGTTGCATCAATATTTTTAAGCGTTACAAACTTCGGACTAAACTTAATATACTATGATATATTTCATACATACATGGTATAAATTTTTTTTTTTTCAAAATCCCCATTGCCTGAAATGACGAAATTTATACCTGACCTTGATCTGCCTCTACTAGAGCTCATTGCTCAAAGTTTCAGCGTGACATGTTTATTTTTGTCGTGTTTACTATCGAAATATTGTAACAACGATGCATTTTGCAACATTGTTTTATTTACTTATAATTTCCAGTAACAATAATAATGAAATACATTTTTTTTAATAATAAAATAAATATGATTAATATTTCAATTCGAATGAGTACATACCTACCTAACGTACCTATTACAGTATGTGACATCTGCCTGTCTGTTTACATAAAATCATTGGTTTAAATTTATTTTATAGAATAATTAATATGCATGGTAAAAATATCCACTCTAATTGCATGTCATATAAATTAAATTGACATAATAACAAATTATTATTGGTAAATACTCTCTCAACATATTTGAAACCAATCAATAACCATTGATATATTATACACCTACATTATATCTACATAAATATGTTGTATATACCTCTATCGTTGAGTGCAGAACTGAATTTAACGCCGAAAATACTTATAGCCTCAATATATTTTCATTATGTTTCATAATTTGAGCTTACATACAATGGTTTCATCATTTTCGTAATAAAATTGCCTATGTTTGTAATTAGCAATCTATATAAAAATATAGGCAATTTTATTACAAACATAATAAAACCATTATGTGTGAGCTCAAACTCAAATAAACAATTGTACCTATTAATAATACCTATTCGCTGAGTGCAAAACCAAATGTAACGTCGAAAATATTAATAGCTTCAATATATTTTCATTATGTTTAATAATTTGAGTTTATACAAAATGGCTTCATCATTTTTGTAGTAAAATTGCCTATATTCTTATGTAAATTGTTAATTACAAACATAAGCAATATTATTACATAAATGATATAATTATTGTTGGGAAAATTATATTAATAATATAATGAAATGACGTTAAAGTTATAAATTTTTCCACATGGGGCGCTCGATTTGACTTTGTACACAACCAATATGTTTAATAGCTTTTTTGTCCTGTACGTAATTATAGTGTACATACTCTCTACATGCATCGACATATATGGGTACAAAACATTTGAAAATTCATTCATTTATAAAGAGAAAAAAATTGTAACTTACTTCTTTGTGTTCTATCAAATCGTTATCGAAATGGAACATTTTTTGAATTGACAGTGGAGTCTCGAAATTCGGAACAATCAAAATAAATTCTTTAATCGACACACTTTTCGTACGCCCGCACTTTCTACATCGCTCTTTACCACTCATTCCAAAATGATTTTATTTGTTTGTATAATAATAATAATAATAATAATAATGGGGGTTTAGCCTCCGTATTTGTGACATACGCCTTATCACAGAGGCCACCCACACCATTATTTGTTAATCTTTATTCATTCAAATACAAACATATTTACAATTACATTCTTGATGAGGGTGGAGTCGGTTACTTCGTTCTTATCCAACCGACGACAATGTGATCAATACTGCACTCCCATTAATTATAAATTTTTCACACTGCCGCTGCCTGGATTCGAACCCGCAACCTAAACATCTAATATGATTCATTGTTATGATTCTGAAAACACAATAGCATCACATTATTTGTTTAATGCCGTGTGTAGGTACAATCTCGCTGAAATAAATACATTCTAATGCTGTAGTTTATTTATAATGAGTTTTTCCATACAATCCCAGTCATTGGACTGATTTCTATTGAATTCCAAATAGCATGACTAGTATGGATTTGCAATATATTTAGTAAGAACTCGCTCGGAATATCAGTTAAGAGTCCGTTAGATGAAATTAGTTTTCGAAAGTCCTTCAGAAATTGTGTTCAGAAATTTCTCTCATCACGAGAGTAAAAGTGTAACCAAAAAAATAGTTAGAACAAAAATTTTCGGATCTGTTTGTGTACTCAGTACTCAGTAAATTATAAAAAGTTAATAGAAATATGGTTGAATTTAGTCAAAATGAATTTAATTATTTAGATTTATGTCGCTGCTCTAATATTTTCACTGCTAAACATGAATTAATAGTTACGTAATGAAACAATTTTTAAGTAGCAAATGTATTAAAAAATAAATATTTGACGCACGTGAAGAACACGTGAGCAAACGTCTTATCACCAGACTAAATATTATCGAGGAGTTGACGCGGGAGTTCTAACGGGATTAATGAAAGTCAATTACATTTCTCTGCTTCCTTATCACTTTTTAAATCCATTGTAAACACATTATAATTAATATATATCTAAAATTCTCATGGTTGATCGACTTATGTGACTAAAAATGTAATTTACTTATAATTTATAAAATACGGAAACCAATAAATTTTAAGTGACGTGTAAAATCCTTTAACCAATTTTATATTCTAGGCCATTGCATATTGTATATATTATGTGCTATCAAAAGATTGGAAGCATTGTTGTTGCATTGTAATTTTTTTATTTAATATTGGCACAAATTAGAAAATGACTAAATAAAAACTCATTGTCGCATGGTTATGTGGAGTTCTTGCCGATCAGTATATGGTTTGTTATTGCAAAAATTGTTACAGACTAGATGCAACAGTGCATTCAAATGGGAATAAATAGTAATTTAAGAATTTTTCAACTCAAAGATATATTACACTAGCAAAAAATTTTATAAGTTTTTGCCATAATTTTAATAGAACGATAGATTTTTATGAAACACATATCTAAAAGGAAAAATTTTTGAAGAGTTTGGATTTCCTGAAAATGAATGTGAAAATTATAGTTTCTGACCTTTTTAGTCTTATATAGCTTGAATAATTTTGACTGTCAAACCTGTTATGTTTTTTTCATAAAAAAAAAATCTAAAAAATCTAAAAATTATTTTTCACATGTACATGTATTTTGCAAAATTGTTGGGTTTCAAGAAAAAAATTTGTCAATTTCAAAACTTCAATTGCTTTTCAACTAGAGAACGGGTAAAGATAAATGGTCTAATTTTGCTCAAAATACGTATTTTTGAATTATCTTCAACTTTCCTACCTGATGTTATCGTCAAAAATCAATAGTTTTCCTAAAAACTGCCTTTTCTTTCAAAATTTTTCAAAAAACACGCCAGATATATTTGATAGCAATAAAAAGCTATTCCTCATGGTCAGAAAGTGTGTATCCGAGAAAAGCTAATCTCGTTTTTGTCTGGCAGGGGTACTGACTTAAAAAAGATTCTAGTAAAACTCTCAAGCTTCTAATCTAGCATAGATTGAAATTTTATCCAAAAAGCTTTTAAAAAAAGACAATTTTAATCAACTATGAACTTTTTTATAAAGAATTTAACATATTTGTGTAGCCAAAATTGCCTTTATTTAAAAGCTTTTTGGATAAAACGCTTCAACAAGTGCTAGAATATAAGCCTATTAAGGAACAACGCGAGTAGAACTTCAAGAATTTTACTATAATTTTCTGGTCTTGTAAGTGTCTTTTTAAACTCCAAAACTATACTCATAATATAAATTCGTGATTTTTAGTTTTTTTTCCTAACTTGTCAGCCAAGGGTCCCGAAAATCCTTTAGTGAAACTTAAAAATATACTTGTAAAACTGCTCGTTTCAGAATTTAAAGAAAATACACTGACAAACAATTGTTAACTTGCTTGGAGTATTGTGAATAACAATTAATTTAAAAACTTTTCGGACAAAAGGCTTTAAGAAGTGCTAGAATATAAGCTTATTACCGAACAACGCTAGTTAAACATCAAGAATTTTACTATAATTTTCTCTTCTTTTGTGAGGGTCTTTCTAAACACCAAAGCTTTACTCATAATATAATTCCGAGGTTTTTAGTTCTTTTTTCTTAACTTGCCAACCAAGGATCTCGTAAATTATTTAGCAAACTTAAAAATATACTTAAAAATCCGCTCGTTTCAGAATTTAAAGAAAATACACTCACAATCAATTGGTAATTTGCTTGAAGTACTGTAAATAAAAATTAATTTCGATTATCTCCCAATATAAATGTGTGATTTTAAAAATGAAAAAGGTAAGTCATGTATTGAATCAGATAAAATACACTCACAGACAGTGTCATCGCAACCATTTATTATAATAATCTATCTATAGTATATAAAATATAATGCTGCAATATGGGATACAAAAGTTAAAATAATTTTAATAACATTTCGATTCAAATCTAATTTGATATGCGAACGCATTTAAATAACATTGTTGTAAATAGTTAGTGAACCATGGAATTGCATTTATGTGCAGCAGTTAACTAAGTAGCTCATACAATATACCATCATGGTATATACCATATCTCTAGGTACAGTTAATTTATCAAATGAAGATGGAGGGTAGTAAGTAAAACAACACCCTTCTACCAATGCTTTTATATATATAGAGCAACCCTATTTATGTATGGTCCATATTATAAAACATAGATTTATAAAATAAATTTAAAGATTGTAGGCTAAAGTGGATCAAGTTTCAAGAATTAACCTTCCTTGTAAGAAAGACATTTGTAAGTAAATGTAGAGTTTTGTATAATTCTTTTTATGCTAGAGATAAGTAGAAATTATAGTAGCATTTGCAAATTCTTGCTATAAATCATAAATTAGAACCACTTCTTCTTATAAGGATAATTTTTTTTTACTTGGAGTTGAGATATAGTTATTGAAATAAATACCACGATACTCGTAATAAAATTGTTTATTAAGAATTCAGCTGAAGATGTTTGCTTTGTAATCGAAACATCAATATTAAGGGAAATAAATGTATGTTGTATAGCTTATACTTTGTTGTATTTACAATTTTACTTCGAGTGTCGTGGTATATATTTCAATAACACTTCCTCTTATTCTCCGGATTCAACTTTAACAGGTTGGTTCGATTTCGATGATAATGCATTTTTAAGGTATCGCTTCCACCATATTTGATATTCATAGGTTTTTTATACCATGCATATATGAAATATACATAGTATTTTAAGTTTAGTCCCAAGTTTGTAACGCTTAAAAATAATGATGCTAGGAAAAAAATTTTGTCATAGGTGTTCATAGAATCACCTAATTAGTCCATTTCCGGTTGTCCGTTCGTCCGTCCGTCCGTCCGTCTGTGGACACGATAACTCAAAAACGAAAAAACATATCGAGCTGAAATTTTTACAGCGTACTCAGGACGTAAAAAGTGAGGTCAAGTTCGTAAATGAGCATCATAGGTCAATTGGGTCTTGGGTCCGTAGGACCCATCTTATAAACCGTTAGAGATAAAACAAAAGTTTAAATGTAAAAACTGTTCCTTATCAAAAATTAAACAACTTTTGTTTGAAACATTTTTTCGTAAACATCACTGTTTACCCGTGAGGGCGCCAATTAGGCGGAAATTTTATAATATGTGTACAAACTATACACTAAATGTCGGTCGGTAATGCAGAAACCTATAAAGTCATTTACATATGTACTATACTTTATTAGTTATGTATGTGTCACATGTTTGTATGTGTAATGTGATAAAGAAATCAACACTGACTATGCATGGTATTTCAACAATTAACTCAGTAAATTATTTGTTTTCACTTGTTGGTTTTAAATTAAAAAGTTGAATTTGTATACAAAGTTTAAACGACAAAGTCTTTCGATTAGAATTGGTGTTTTTTATGATACAATGGTGTAATTATAAGGAAAATGACTTGTTGAGAAGAGAGTTGAAAAATATACAAGGAGTCGAACTCGGGTATCTTGTATTCACATCAAGCACCTTATCCAACTAGGCCATATGTGACTATATTCTTGGATATTTGAAATTAAGTGCCGTCAGCTTTTACCAATAGTCATACTAACTTGACCAATATTTTACCAATAATGTTAATTCTTTTCAGGAAGTAAAAGCTGATCCCTTAAAAAGAGTTTTTTTCTTAATTTTTTATTAATAAATTGTCTTGGTTGCATTTTGAAAAAAAGCTTTCTTTGTAAAAGTGATTTGCGAAACTTGTTTTTGCTTACCATTTATATTTTTTGAGCCCTAATGCAGAAACAAAAAAAAAACATTAACTCAAATTTATATTTTCCCTTAAAGATTATCTTCATTTTGGTTCTTTTATGCATTTTACCTCCAGGAAAAGTTAACGGCAAACTGTTAGTTTCAAGATTTCCAAAATCTCTAAGATTTTCATGCAATGTTTCCGAAACTATAAAAAATTAAACGTTGGTAATATTTTAATTGCTTAAATTTTGTAAGTTTATTAATTTGAATTTAAATGGGAGGCCAAAACTTGTGTATAATATAAAAAATGTTTTAAAGATAAAGAAAAAAATGCTTTTTCAAAGTTAAGTAACCTCCTTGAAACGAATTTTTACGTAGAAACCCCTTATTTCTAAATAAATTTTTTTTGAGGTCCTTTTGTAAAATCAAATTCTAAATTTTTATTTTTCAATAAATTGCATGAAATCTATTTTCTTCAGGTAGACCGCTTGCAGGTTATTGGTTAACAATTGAATATTGTCGTAATAAATGAAAAAGAAAAATTAATTCAAAACAACAAATATCCTCTGGAAATTTAAAGTCCATCGGCTGCCATATGCTTACTGATTTACTAAGCAGAAGTCTATGAAATATCTGTTCCAATTCCAAATTATGTATATATGCACATTTTATTGCAAGAGCACCCCTTATTTTAATTTTACCTCATCCCATTGCAAAAATAAATCTTTAATATTAATCTATTGTATAGTGTAAATGGCTTTCGGGGGTGTTTTTACATTTAAAATCACCCCTAAACTATGTGTCTTGAAGCATGTACATACATACATATAATACATTGAGAATATTCTAATACAATTCTACATGTATATAGTACACAAATATACACCTAAGCACAGTAGTCACACGTTTCGATATAGGGTTTGTGATTTAATCCCCAACGGAGTTCTACACCTGAGTATATTGACCGAACAGGGATAATACTCTATACACCCCTATATATGTACACACAATAAATAGATATTCACCCTAACGTGAATAGTTTGCTGCTGCTATATTAGTTAGAAGCAATTCTATATACCCAATCTGTTCCTTCTTGCAAATAAAATTGTACGTGGTGATTTATTTCATTTCTTGAGTTCAATGCTGGTTACGACTTTCTTTGTGCTTGTGAGTTTTAAATATTCAAGAAATGTACATATTTTTTGCTAATTCTTTTAACTCTCTTTTAAAAGCTTTTCCAAAAGAAATTAAAATGCACTAAAAAGTATAAAAATAACGATAATATAATGTAATTAAAACTATTGTTATTTTTGGAGTCGGTGTCAGCCAAGGAAACAACTCTGACAGAACAGTTTGCTACAATAGCTTGGCTGACACCAACTCCAAAAATAATTTTAATAATTTTAACTACATTATATTATCGTTATTTTTTTACTTTTTAGTGCATTTTAATTTGTTTTGGAAAAGTTATTCTTTTGAAGTCGGTTTTCTTTTTGTTAAAAGTTTTTTTTTATTTTCTGATTTTTAGTGAACCTGAAGTGCACTAACTAATTTATCTCTAAAAAAAGAATAATCGAAATTGGTTGGCGTGATTTTGATTTATTCGTCCTCTTGTAGTGCATACTTAATGCAAATTTAAGACTTTTACGATTTTCTCATGGATGCCGTTATGAGAACTTGATCAAAATGAAATGGGACCACACGGGAAGCACTAGCTTTCAAATAGATAAAGAATCATCAAAATCGGTTCGCCCAGTCAAAAGTTCTGAGGTAACAAACATAAAAAAAATACGGTCGAATTGATAACCTCCTCTTTTTTTGTTTGAAGTCGGTTAAAAATACTGAACAAATTAATATATTACTAAAAACAATATTCTATGAAAGACCTTACTGATAAATACATTAGATTTCAACACCGATTTGTAAGCAGACATACATTACTTCATTTACGGAATTAAATGTAAATTGTAATGAAACAACTAAATTTTGAAACAAGTGAAGTTCCTTTTCAGTAAGTTTGCTGAAAAATTTACAATAGCTTTTTAGTTTATTAATATTAATGTACTTCAAAGTTATCAAAACATACCTTCGGCACCATGTTCTGCTTTTGAATAGAAAAATAAGCACACTTGGAACACAAACTCTCCAATAAATTACCCTTTGCCTTAGAGCTTTCACCAAACTTAACCGATTTTGAGGATCATTGCAGTTGTTCCGTGTTTGCAACCCTAAACTTGCACTTGGAACATAGCAAAGAACAAAATTCTCTCTCCGTTAAATTATCATTCAAACGAAACAAAAAAATTCCAAATCGGTTCATCCGTTTAGGGGCTAAAAACCAACAGACGCCAAAGACCGGCAGACAGGCAGACACACACACATACAGACATATCAGTCAAACTTATAAAACCCCTTTTTTTGGCTCAGGGTTAAAAATTGTTTGAGTTAATTTGGTTGAGGTTTAATTGTTTTTTGACCTTGAAATACTGCAATTTGATTAGCATTTATTTGCGTGTTAACTTTAGTCACATCTCAAACAATATTGTAGGGACTTTATTCTTTAGAGTTTTATTTGCAGATATCTCTTATATAAAAAGCACAAAAGCTAATTCAATGACGAATTTGAACCAAAGATCTTCATATGCGATGTTTTTCATCCTCAAACTGTTCTGATGAAGATTTTACGTTTCTGATATTTTTGAAATAATCACTGTTTTACGAACTTCAAGTACTATTTTCATTAAGAAAACGTATTTGAAGTAACTCAGAATTTTACTCTGCAGTTGTTTCAAGTGATATTCTTTAAAATAAAGTCAAACTATAATAGACCCGAATGTCAATACGGATTGAAAATGTTTTTGAAAGAAAATCAAAACTCAATTGTTTAATAATACATTATAGAAAACCACTATAACTTGAAAAATGGACTCAAAAGCGTCTATCGGCTGTATAATTGCATGTATCCTCTCCATAATTGAACTGCATGTAAGACCATGGCTTACATGAATTGTATTTGTTTTTTGGAGTGAAACTTCTATACGCGTACCATTCAAAAACGAAGTACAGAGAGTGAATCGGTAGAAAAGTTGGACGTCATGGCATTGGAATGTTACAAAACTTGGAATTCAAACCTTTTTCTTCTTCCACTTACAAATTACGATTGATTACTATCTTCGTGATAGTTTAAAATGGATCCATGCCCGTTTTTATCAAATATAATAGATCAACCTATCTACAATATGTAGATTTGAAATACACAAGTAGAATTTCATATCTCTTAATAATATAAAATTGTCGATAGATGTTTATGCCGAATGCTGTAAGCTGTAATTTTAGTCCGCCAAAACGTATAATATAGCATAGGTAATAATAGACGATATATAGGTGTATGTATTTATGTATGCATGTATATGTGTGTACGTACAAGTTTATACCATTTGTTAAAGTAATGGGTCTGGTCTTAATGGTCACATCTGTTACTATAGAATTTAAACCCTTTAGTATAGTATTTGATTATGTGTCTATAATTTTGAATTTAGTTTTCGGTCAGATTATTAACACTTTCCAGATAAATACACCTTTTTTTTCTCTATTCATAATTATATATATTTGATTTATTTTATTACTTACCTATAAATTATTGAATATTAAAAGTTTTTAGTTTGTGTTAGTTATTAATCTGCATATAAATTATGTGATTGTCCTGAATATAAGTGCGTAGCAAATCAAGTAAATTGAATTAGTAAATTATGGAAATTTTGGAAAAATTTTTATATAATATACTTCTTAAGGATAATTTATAAATTAATACTGTAGTGACCTATCCCTATCCCTATATATTATAAATGTGAAAGCCAGATTTTTTGTTTGTGACGCTTTTACATATAAACTACTGAATGGATTTGATTGAAACTCTACAATAATATAGCTAATAAGACATAAGATATG